>NC_091469.1:209435092-210035092 GCF_036971445.1 Narcine bancroftii
ACATACACACATATACATATATACACATACATCCCCCCCCCCCCACAGTGGGGTAGGGCACTACAATTACTATAGTGAGAAGGGTGCAGTTACAAAATAGTTCACAGTATCCAGACTATTTAACAACCACCATTATGTCAACTATCTATCGGAACTCTATTGAGAGCATCCTGGTACATCAGTATGATACAGTTGCTGCAGAGGATTGGATGGGATGTCAATGTACAGACCATAAGAGTAGCAGAGAGGATCACTGGAGTCTCCCTCCCCCCTGTGATCAACCCTGATCTCTCAGAAAACCTCCAATAATTTACCTACTACTGTTTTTTTTTTCTAACCAGCAGAACAACATGAGCTCCCCTCCAATTCTCCAGCATCTCATTCATGGATAAGGATGTTTTAAATATTTCTGCCAGAGCCCCTACAGTTTCTACATTTGTCTCCCTCAAGGCCCAAGGGAATATCATATCAGGCCCATTTGGGGGTGGGGTTTCTACTTTTATTCACTATAAGGCATTAAGCATTTCCTCCTCCTTAATCTCTACAAATTCAATGCCACTACTGTTTGTTTCCCTTCCTTATACACGATGCCCATTTCCTGGGTAAATACTGATGCAAAAGAAAACTGTTTAACATCTCCCCCATCTCATTAGGCTTCTCACCATACTGATCTTCAAGGGGACCAATTATGTCTCTTACTATCCTTTTACTCTTAACGTACTTGTAGAACCCCTTTGGGTTTACCTTTATATTATCTGTCACAGCATGTCTTCTTTTTGCCTTTCTGGTTTCCTTATTAAGTATTTTCTTACATTTTCTATACTTTTCTAGTACCTCATTTGTTGTTAACTTTGCCTTTAATCCTAACAGGAACATACAAACTCTACACTCTCCAAATTTCACCTTTGAAGCTTTTCCACTTACTGAGCACATCCTTGCAGGAAAACAACTTACCCCAATCCACTCTTCTGAGACCCTTTCTCATTGCCACAAAATTTCTCCAATTTAGAAACTCAACTCAAGGACAGACTTATCCATCATTATCTTGAAACTAATGACATTATGGTCACTGGACCCAAAATGTTCCCCAACACATACTTCTGTCCACCTGTCCTGTCTCATTCTCTAATAGGAGGTCAAACACTGCATCCTGTCTCATTAGTTCCCCTATATGTTGATTTAGAAAACTTTCCTGAATGTTTAATTATGAAAGAATTAATCACCCACTGTTTCTGTGACCCTCACTTTTACATAATTAATCAATTAACCAATATTGATTCAAGAAGATCCAGGCAGCATACAAATATTTGCTCATATGATTGGCTCATCCAATCAGCACTAATCATACTGCTAAATTGACCAGAGCTGCAGCAAAGGATTCTAATTTCCCAGACTGTTTGATGCCAGCTGAAATGAATCAATACCACTTAAAACTAACAAACACCCCTTAAAGAAGGGCAATGCAGTCAGACTCTGTGTGTACAGCATTAAGTATGGTGTGTTTGAGCAATTATTCTACAAAATTAGATGGTTGTGTGTTTCTCACATTCCTGAAGACATACTGGTAGGATTCATGAAGGTAAGAGAGCTTCTTTTCATGTAGGACCAGGAAACAACTGGGATGGAAAAAAGCTTCCAGAAGTGAAAGCTTGGAGATACTCATTTAGGGGTTTGAATATATTACTGCAAAAAAAAAAAACTATTGCTTGTTAGAGTTGATAAATGAATTCTCAGATAATATATCCCACCAACAGTAAAAACACAAAATGTTGGAGAGACTCAGCAGGTCAAACACTATCCTTTATGTTGCAAAGGCAAAGAAACATAGTTGATGTTTCAGATTTGAGCCCTTCATCAAAATGAGAAAGGGCTGGTGAGTGTCCGAATAAAAGTGGGAAGAGGGTGGCAGGGCTGATGGAAGGGAGAGAGCGAGAGAGACTGTGGGGGGGGGGGGGGGAGTGGAAAGGCAGGGCATCCCACCAACAGTAGGGTGTATTCAGATTTGTCAAGATGCTCGTTATTAAGCTGCAATGCCTACCTCAGTTGTTCTCAACCTTTTTCTTTCCACCCATATACCACCTTAAGCAATCTCTCTGCTATTTGTACTCTGTGATTAGTAAGGGTTGCTTAAGGTGGTATATGGGTGGAAAGATAGGTTTGAAAACCACTATTTTAGTTGTCCTGGATTGACTCATTATGTGCATGGTTTCATAATTCTAAAGGAAATGGGCCAATGACCATTCTTCTCAAGCAAAATATTTCAGTAACAATTGGATCTAGAGCAGTGATTCTCAACCTTCCCTTTCCACCCACATACCACCTTCAGCAATCCCTTACTAATCACAGAGCACTTGTGGCATAGATTATTTAAAATAGTACGTGAGTGAAAAGAGAGAGGTTGAGAACCACTGGCCTACCTGGTACCATCAGTTTAATAACTACAACAAACAGATTGCTGATCCAGGTAGCTTTAACCTATGATTCATCAACCAAACTCACTGCAGTACCATCACCAATGTAGTGCCTCCTATTTTGCAGATCAAAATGGTTGTGTAATCCACAGCACTTAACTAATCAGAGGCCAGACTCTCAGAACGTGAAACTGACATCAAACAGCCGGTACTACTCAGAATTTTAGGAGCCTTGATGAAGGCCACAGGAAGTAGTGGATCCCAGAGCGTAGAAGATGGTTTAATCGATGCTGAGGTGCTCGAAGGGCTGAGTGGCCTTCACAACATGAGCCTGGGTTGGGAGGAAAAAACGAAGTCTGCATTCCATACAGACCCGGCATGCCTCGGTCATGGTCCTGACGTCCTTGACGGTATATGGGAGGTTCTGGGACTTGATGAAATGGTATAAGCAGGTGGCTTATGCAGTGCCTGCAGCTGGTTGTCACGGAGTGCTGCGAAGGTCCGGGAGAGGGCATCGGGGGAGTCATTAAACTTCCTGGGATGATATTGGATGTCATAACTGTATGTTGTCAGCTCGACTCTCCAGTGCAAGATCTTGTTATTCTTAATCTTGCCCCAGTGTGTGGTGTTGAACATGAACACCACTGCCTGCTGGTTGGTGAGGAAGGTGGACCTCCTGCCGGCCAGGTAGTGGTGCCAGTGATGAACTGCTTCCACAATTGCCTGGGCCTCATTTTTAATGGTGGAGTGCCCTAGCTCAGAGCCGTGGAGGGTCCTGGAAAAGAAGGCGACCGGGCCCTCCCCCTGGTTGAGGGTAGCAGTGAGGGCTACATCAGAGGCATCGCTCTCCACCTGGAAGGGGGAGTCCTTGTCCACAGCATGCATCGAGGCATCTGCGATGTCCTGCCTGATGCATGTGAAGGCTGCCTGTGCCTTGGGTGGGAGAGGAAATGTGGTGGCCTGAGCCAGTGGGAGTAATAAGAGACAAGCTAAGGCACTTGCAGAGGGCTTTGTGTGTGTGGGGTGGGGGGGTGGGGCAGGGACAGCTCCATTAGAGGGCGCATCCATTCTGGATCTGGGGCGATGCCACCATGTCCCATGATGTACCCCAGGATGGCGAGGCAGGTGGTACTGAACACTCACTTCTTTGTTGTATGTTGGGTTTAGCTCCTCGGCCATCTGGAGAAATTTCTCCAGGTTGGTATTGTGGTCCTGCTGGTCGTGGCTGCAAATGGTGACATTATCCAGGTATGGGAAAGTCGCCTTCAGCTTGTGCCAGTCTACTATTCAATCCATCTCCTGCTGGAAGACAGAGACCCCATTCGTGACCCCAAATAGAACTGGTACCCGTCCACCTCGAAGGTGGTATAGGGCTTGTCCTGCAGTTGGATGGGGAGTTGGTGATGGGCAGACTTCAGGTCAATTGTGGAGAAGACCCAGTAATGTGCTATCGTGTTGACCATCCTTGGTAGGGGGGGTAGGTGTCCAGCTGGGTGTATTGATTCATGGTCTGGTTGTAGTCCATGACCATCCTCCGCTTGATTTCCCCCTTTGACCACGAGGACTTTGGCTTTCTAAGGGCTGTTGCTGGGCTCTGATACCTTTAACCAGAAGCCGCTGCACCTCCGCCCTGATGAACTCTGTCCGCTGCGCAATGGCGTCTGGTGTGAGAAGAGTGTGGGGGATGATGTGCAGCATGAAGAGGCCGCAGGTTGGCTGGGGTTGGTTGGAAGGGGCACTGTGAAGCGTGAGTGGGGGTAGGAGCCCCCCGAAGATGAGGGTGGCATTGGAAGTCTATGCCCAGGAGGAATGGGGCATAGAGTTTGGGCATGGCCAGGAGCCTGAATCCAGTGAATGTCTTCTTTTTCCCACCCCCCTCCCCAGTCAGATTGGCTGATCAGTGCCCAAGGCTATTGATAGTCTTGTCCTTGGCAGCGAAGGCAATAGAGAAGGTGGTGGGGTGGATTTTTAGCTTTAGTGAGTGGGCCATGCTCGGGTGAATGAAACTCTGTGCTGCCACTGTTGATTAGGCACTTTGTTCCCTGACCATTGATTTTACTGTCCATCATGGAGTGCCCGAGGTCATGAACATTCTTGGCAGGGTGGTGGCTGCTAGGACTGTCTCGGGGTCTGAGTCTTTGTGCTCTGACACTGGAAATGAGTTGTGGCCATCGGAGTCTACTGCAGACATCATGAGAGGTGAGTGTCAACCGGTGGTGCTCTTGGTAGTCGTGGGGTGAGGTGGTTGGCAGCATCCAGAGGCATGGGGTGCATCAATAGGACGGCCTGGTCAGAGCCTGTGTTAACCACATCATTGTTGCTGGAAGCCTGGGGGCGCCTTGGTGATGGCAGTGTCTGCGTTGGTCTGGCCCAAGATGGCGGCGCAGTGTGAGATCATCATGGCCAGCGGCAGTGAAGTCATTCCATAGACCGAAAATGACTTTGTTGTCTTCGGTGGGTGGCGCTGGCGAGAGCGATGGCTGGATACATGGTGCGCACACAGCGATTGTTGCCAACCAAGCTGAAATTTGGGTCACTGGGGACGCGGAGGCTGGAAATGGCTGCGGGGGCAATGGTGCCACCGGCAATCGCACGTGGTGGGGCTATAAGAGAGCGGGGAAGATCATAGAGGACTGTTGAGCTGCAGGCTGGCTTTGAGAGGTATACCTTCATGAAGTGGCCTTTCTTGCTGCACGGCGAGCAATACTAGGATTTGGCTGGGCAGTTTTGGTGCGATTGAACACACAGTACTTACAGGGGTGCTGGGCACCTGCAGCAGCGATGTTTTCTTCCCCAGCTTGATCCAGGGCCACAGCAGCCAATTGTGCTGACCATGAGGAGGCCTGAGGGAGCCTAGAATCAAATGCTTCAATGTGTAGGGTGGCTGCCTCCAAGGTTCGAACTACCTCCACTGTTTTGGTCAGTGAGTAGATATTTTCTTCCAGCAGCTTCTGCCTGGTAGACCTCGGATGTAGGCATCCCTGATCAGTTTCTCGACCTCCCTTTTGCTTACCCCTAGTTCAGCCAGACAATGTCAGGCCAACTCACGCAGGGTTCCCAGATAGGATTCAGCCGCCTCCCTGGGTTGTTGGGCTCGGATACTCAGGAGGTATCGTCAAAGACCATGTTTGTGGGAGGCTTGTACATGGCCTCAAGAGTGCTCATCACTTCAGAGTACCCAGTGCAGTCTTTGAGAGCCTGGAAGGCTTGGGGACCGAGGTTTGATTGGAGTAAGACGAGTCTTTCAATTGGAGTCCAGGATGTCGTCGGCATGAGCCTTTATGATCGCTTTGACTGTGTTCCTCCAGATCTCGAAGCTTGTTTGTACTTCCGGGTGGCATGGGTCAATTTTGAGGCTCCCAGTGCTCAGGAGTTTTTCCATACCAGCTTGTAAAAATTTTACGTAGAATAAATTGTTATTCATTGGTTATGTATCTCTCTCTACCTTTGCTATATGACATTTGACCTGTTGAACTTCTCCAGCATTGTTTTTACTTCAATCACTGTGCCTACAGACTTCTTTACCTTTTCTCCTGGATCTGGTTAGATTTGGGAATGTTTGCTGATTTGCATCTCTGTAGAAAAAGAAGCCACCTGAGTCTGCATCCAGCATGATTAGTAAACATTCAGGCAAATACAATACTGCTCACATGCCACTAGGCAGTGAACATCTGAGAGTGAATCACATTACCTACAAGAAAGTTTGGCCATCTACCCTTGATGGTAAAACAGTACAGAACAGAAACAGGCCCTTTGGCCTACGAAACTGTGAACACACTACCCAAATCAAACTAAAACATTGCTGCTTGCTCCTGATGTTAATATTGTATTTGTTTCCACAACTACGCCCTGACAGCCCATTCTAGGCACCCATCACTCCTTTTGGGAAAATAAAATTGACCTTGCATCTCCCTTGATCTTCCTCCCCTTCTCCTTGAATGTGTGTCCTCTGGTATGCTTTCTCTCGGGGAGAGGGGGAGAGGATTTTGACTGTCTACCCTATCAAGTGCTCTCTGATCACCACTCAGTCACCCTTACTCTAGAGAAAACAACTTTGCCTAATTTCTCCCCAAAAGTCATACACTCTAAACCAGGCAACATTCTGGTCAAGGTCTTCTGTACACTTTCCAAAGCCTCCACATCCTTCCTGTAATGGGACAACCAGAAATGCACACATTATTTCAAGTATACCGTAGCCAAAATTTTTTATAGCCACAAATGTCTTCCTTACTTTTCACTCAATACCCCACCCATTGAGGGCAAGCCGACCATTCACCTCCTTTACCACCCAACCTACCTACTTTCAATGAGCGATGAACCTGCATTCCCCCAAATCCTCATGGATAGCAATGTTCTTAACAACGCTACCATTATGGTTGCCTTCCTAAAGTGCAATAACTCTCACTTGCCTAAATTCAACTACTTTATCTCTGCCCACATCTGTAACTGATCTATATTCTCATACTCTTTGATAGCCCTTTACCAGCCTTAATGTCATTTGTAAACTTTCTCACACATCCACACACTTTAACATCCAAATCATTTATAAATGTTACAAACATCCTAATACTGGAACACAACTGGTGACAGATTCCATTATTACCTTCTGACTTCTATGGGCCAGTCATTTTGATATCCAATCTATCAATTCACCATGGATCCCATTCATGTGTTCCTTTTGGATCAGCCTTGTCAAATTCAAAGTCCACATAAACAGCATCTTCTACCCTTACCTTTCTCATCCCAATAGTTCAGTCAAATTGATATGTCCTGCCCTTCAGAAAGCAATGTTGGTTTTTCCTAATCTGACCATACCTTCCCAAAATGTGCATAAATCCTATCAACTGAGTTTTTTTTCAATAGATCCTGACTACTTGTGTGGTTTATTGGTCTATAACTTCCTGGATTATCCTTATTTCCCTTCTTGAACCAAGGTTCAATATTGGCTACTTTCCAGTCATCTGGGATCTCTCCTGTCACTCGAGAATGCATAGCCCTTTACACTTGCCTTTCAATAACCTGGGATATGTCGCATCAAGACCTGATGACTTAATGCTTTATCCACCTTAATCCTACTCAAAAGACCCAATACCACCTCTTTATTTTTAATACTTTATTTTCATTTTATGGACTGTATGCATCAAAAAACAACTATTAAATACATAAATTGAAATGAAAGATCAATGGTGCAAGTTGCCCATATCTTCAAGCAGACCTATCTCTCTCCCCACAAACAAAGCCCCAAAGTAGAAAAAAAAACAAACTAGAAGATATACCAAAAAAAGAAAAATCTGAACCAAGAAAAAGATGAAGGAACTGCCTGGGTCCAGTATCCATTTCATAAGATCTAATTCTATTCCTTACCTCGATCTCTCATGCGGGAATGAACCAGGATTCAGAACTCAGGATCAGAATAGGTGTCCCCAAATAGTCAACCCTGCATTGTGCAAATATGGCAATACCACCTCTTTATTGATATCAAAATGGTACCCGACGAAAGGCCCAGGCCCAAAGCTTTTGTGCACTTTACTTCCTTCGGATGCTGAAAGACTGAAGTTTCTCCAACATGTTTGGGCATTTAATCTGAGGCAAACATGTTTAATTAACAATGAACAGGCTTGTTAAACACCTTCAAACATCACCAAAACTGATTTATTCCAGATAGTTTGTGGTTACAGTTCTAACTTTTGATATTTTAATCAAATCTCCCTCCTTCGTTAAGAGCTGAATTTTGTCCAAGCTGCATTGTTACTGCTGGATTTCAAAGCAGAAAGAATAGTTCAAATATAAATGTCAAGTCTGTCTGAAGTTGTCGTGATGTCATCCAGAAATTGGTCACCATCCAGCTTCTATCAATCTCAGGGTCCAAAATGAAAAGTTTGAGAATGTCAATATTAAGATAAGGGATGTGTTGGAGCTTTTGGAAAGCACCAAGTTGGATAAGTTGACGGGACCAAATGAGATGTTCCCCAGACTACTGTGGGAGGAGATTGCTCAACCTCGATGCCTGTGGAACACCTCTCACAACTGACAGCCAACCAGAATATGATCCTGTATTCCAAATCCCAGCTACTTGCCTATCAGCCAATGCTCTACCAATTCTAGTATATTTTTTGTTATTCAATGGGCTCTTGCCTTAAGTAGCCTTGAGTATGGCACCTCGTCATTTTGAAAATCAAAATACAAGGTATCCACTGCATTTTCTTCATCCACCCTACTGGTTACTACTTCAAAGAATTCCAGTAAGTTTTTCCTTAAGAAAACCATGCTGGTTTTGGCCTATCTTGTCATGAGCTTCCAAGTACTCTGTAACCTCATCCTTGACAATTGACTCCAACATCTTCCCAACCATTGATGTCAGGCTAACCTGTCTATAATTTTCTTTCTGCTGCCCTCCTTCATTTCTTGAATAATGTGGTGACATTTGTGATTTTTCTTTTCAACCTCAGGGACTATGCCAGTATCTATTGATTCCTGACAAATCATTACCAATGCCTCCACAATCTCTACAGCTACATCTTGCAGAGCCTGAGGGTGCAATTTTTCTGGTCTGGGAGACTTATCCACCCTTGGACTATTCATCTACCTACCTGACAAAGGGCCCAGCCCATAATGTTGATTATCCTTCCTGTGGATGTTGCGAGACCTGTTGAGTTTCTTCAAAATGTTTCTGTACCTAATCTGAGGCAACACATTAACTGAATAGCTGAGTTCAACATTCTCTAAAATCACTGAAACTGATCTATTTTGGGCAATTTGCAGTTTTAACCTGATGGGCTTTAACTTTAGATATTTTAATCAAATCCTCCTTTTCCTTTTGTTGAGGGCTGTATTTTGACCAGATGTCATTAAGTGTTAATGTTAAATCTTGAAACAAAAAGAATATTTCAAATTTAAATGTGAAGTCTTAGTTTGTTGTTGTACCACTGAACTGAAATTGGACACTGTCCAGCTTCTATCAATCTGTGTCCAAATATCAAGATCAGTATTTCATGGCAGTGGAATGATAAGTGACTTGAATGTTTGGAATAGCAGGATTGTGAACTAGAGACATGAAATGAAAAATTAATTATATTTGCAACTGCTTTAGTCCCATAATCTAAATCTGTTTGAGTTACCTAATCATAATCCACCTGGCATTTGAATGACTTGCTATAATATTCCCAAGTCGTCTGGCATTTGAGGACCTGCCGTGGTCACGGGAATTTGAGCACATGGCAGTTTGTGACTGGGTTGCTGGGCTGAGTGAATCTGACATTACAACTTGTTGGCCAGTAGTGATCATGAAATAGAACTAACGGCAGTGATGGATGCCTCACTCAGCTAATTGGTCTGGTAAGACTATCTTAAGAAGAAACCTGCTAGAGTAGAGATTGGGGAAAAAAGAGTGATAATGATGGGTGGCACAGTTGGCGTAGTGGTCAGTGTCTGCAGTCTGGTCAAGGATTTGAATCCTGCACTGTCTAAGGAGTTTATACATTCTCCCTGTATCTGCATGGGTTTCCCTGGGGGCTTCACCTTCCTCACATTGTTCAAAGAGTAATGGGGTGCAGGGTAATTGGATGTAAATTTGGCCAGAAGGGCTCATGGGCTGAAATGACCTGTTTCTGTGTTAAATATATGGTTAAATACATCCACTTCCATATTCAATGATAAGTCCTGCTGATTGAGCTTCTAGTTATATGTACATGAAATATATAGTCTCTAAAGAGCAGCTTGAGAACTGCAGTTGACCTCAGTTGCTCTGAGGTAGAGAGGAAGATGAATCTGCACACCCATCATTTTGATTGGTTCCCCTGGGTTTCTCTCTGGAATTGTGCATGCTTGGTTTAGGGTGTGACTGGATTGAGATGCAATATTTTCAAATTCCTGGCAAAGGCCTTGGGTCTGAAACATTGATATCCTTTTACTTACTCTGAATGCTGTGTGATCAGCTGAGTTTCTTCTGTGCATTATGGAATCCTTCCATTTTTAAGAGTTTGCTTAGATATGGACCATTTTTGCAGAACCAACGGTCTTTACAGAGGAAGTCTCAAATTCTCCCACTTGTCCTTGCAGTGGTCTCAGTTACCTTTCTTGCAGAGCTCAGCCTCCTCAGGTTGGTGCACTCAGACATTTATCTTTACTAGGTTGTGTGCTTTCTGTAAATCCAAATATGGACTTTATGAATTGCCTAAAATCAGAATCCCAGGGGTATGCAAGGCAAGAAAGGGATAGATGGAGGCAGACCAAGAGTTGGGAGGGTGTCCTGGGTAAACTTGTACCTCTCACTTTGTTCGTTTTAGATTGGTCAGTGTTTGAGCTACCAAAAGAAAATAGACACACACGCCAAGAGCACTTCAGTTTATACAAATCTTTATTACAAATTTTAAAGCTGATATCAAACTACAATATGCAAGTCTTTCCCAATTATACTTATCAATGCCTGGACTGGTCCCAACTGCCGAAGCGAGGCAATGACCGCACACTTGTAGTAGGTTGTCAGGGCGCCGGTAGCAGCTTCTCCACCTCCCCTGACTGGGACGTTAGCTGGACTCTAGAAGTTCTTCTTCTTGCTGAGAGATGTTGCCACCTCTTGGAGAGTCTTCACTTCAGCAGTGGGGACCATGGCTTATATTACTCAAAAAATTGTTTACTCATAGCTTATCTCTTTGAATGATGGTGGCATCACGAAGATCCTGAGGCAGTTTACCTTGGTCCCAACAAAGCTTGAAAAACTCATGCAGTTTGGCATGCAGAGTTTTGCCGCCAGCCTTCCAGACTTCTGGGGGATTCCATCCATACCTGCTGCTTTGCCACTTTTCAGTTCATCACCCTGTACAAAAACAAAGGCGAGAAATCAGACTGCTCAAACTACAGGGGAATCACGTTGCTCTCCATTGCAGGCAAAATCTTCACTAGGATTCTTCTTCTTTCTTTGGCTTGGCTTCGCGGACGAAGATTTATGGAGGGGGTAAAAAGTCCACGTCAGCTGCAGGCTCGTTTGTGGCTGACAAGTCCGATGCGGGACAGGCAGACACAATTGCAGCGATTGCAGGGGAAAATTGGTTGGTTGGGGTTGGGTGTTGGGTTTTTCCTCCTTTGCCTTTTGTCAGTGAGGTGGGCTCTGCGGTCTTCTTCAAAGGAGGTTGCTGCCCGCCAAACTGTGAGGCGCCAAGATGCACGGTTTGAGGCGATATTAGCCCACTGGGGGTGGTCAATGTGGCAGGCACCAAGAGATTTCTTTAGGCAGTCCTTGTACCTTTTCTTTGGTGCACCTCTGTCACGGTGGCCAGTGGAGAGCTCGCCATATAACACAATCTTGGGAAGGCGATGGTCCTCCATTCTGGAGACGTGACCCACCCAGCGCAGCTGGATCTTCAGCAGCGTGGACTCGATGCTGTCGACCTCTGCCATCTCGAGTACTTCGACCCTTTCACTAGGATTCTACTAAATAGAATAATACCTAGTGTCGCCGAGAATATTCTCCCAGAATCACAGTGCGGCTTTCGCGCAAACAGAGGAACTACTGACATGGTCTTTGCCCTCAGACAGCTCCAAGAAAAATGCAGAGAACAAAACAAAGGACTCTACATCACCTTTGTTGACCTCACCAAAGCCTTCGACACCGTGAGCAGGAAAGGGCTTTGGCAAATACTAGAGCGCATCGGATGTCCCCCAAAGTTCCTCAACATGATTATCCAACTGCACGAAAACCAACAAGGTCGGGTCAGATACAGCAATGAGCTCTCTGAACCCTTCTCCATTAACAATGGAGTGAAGCAAGGCTGTGTTCTGGCACCAACCCTCTTTTCAATCTTCTTCAGCATGATGCTGAACCAAGCCATGAAAGACCCCAACAATGAAGACGCTGTTTACATCCGGTACCGCACGGACGGCAGTCTCTTCAATCTGAGGCGCCTGCAAGCTCACACCAAGACACAAGAGAAACTTGTCCGTGAACTACTCTTTGCAGACGATGCCGCTTTAGTTGCCCATTCAGAGCCATCTCTTCAGCGCTTGACGTCCTGCTTTGCGGAAACTGCCAAAATGTTTGTCCTGGAAGTCAGCCTGAAGAAAACTGAGGTCCTCCATCAGCCAGCTCCCCACCATGATTACCAGCCCCCCCACATCTCCATCGGGCACACAAAACTCAAAACGGTCAACCAGTTTACCTATCTCGGCTGCACCATTTCATCAGATGCAAGGATCGACAATGAGATAGACAACAGACTCGCCAAGGCAAATAGCGCCTTTGGAAGACTACACAAAAGAGTCTGGAAAAACAACCAACTGAAAAACCTCACAAAGATAAGCGTATACAGAGCCGTTGTCATACCCACACTCCTGTTCGGCTCCGAATCATGGGTCCTCTACCGGCACCACCTACGGCTCCTAGAACGCTTCCACCAGCGTTGTCTCCGCTCCATCCTCAACATCCATTGGAGCGCTTACATCCCTAACGTCGAAGTACTCGAGATGGCAGAGGTCGACAGCATCGAGTCCACGCTGCTGAAGATCCAGCTGCGCTGGATGGGTCACGTCTCCAGAATGGAGGACCATCGCCTTCCCAATATCGGGTTATATGGCGAGCTCTCCACTGGCCACCGTGACAGAGGTGCACCAAAGAAAAGGTACAAGGACTGCCTAAAGAAATCTCTTGGTGCCTGCCACATTGACCACCGCCAGTGGGCTGATAACGCCTCAAACCGTGCATCTTGGCGCCTCACAGTTTGGCGGGCAGCAACCTCCTTTGAAGAAGACCGTAGAGCCCACCTCACTGACAAAAGGCAAAGGAGGAAAAACCCAACACCCAACCCCAACCAACCAATTTTCCCCTGCAATCGCTGCAATCGTGTCTGCCTGTCCCGCATCGGACTTGTCAGCCACAAACGAGCCTGCAGCTGACGTGGACTTTTTACCCCCTCCATAAATCTTCGTCCGCGAAGCCAAGCCAAAGAAGATCTCTTTGAATAAGTGATTTAATTATCTTCAAGGTCTGACAGTCTGTGACCAACAAAAGACAACTGCATCTTTGGGCCTCATGGTGGAATTTAGATGTGTCTACTAATCCATATGCATCCCTGGGCCCCATGGTGGAATTAAGATTGTCTTCTGATGCAACTGGCATCCCTTGCATAAGCTGGTCTAAATCTTCTATTACAGAGGGTCATTTGTAAAATTGGAATTTTATGCAAAATAAACTGGAGAAAAAATATATAGTAGGAGATTGTAATTTTTCATATATTGACTGGGACTCCTGAACTGTAGAAGGGCTGGATGGCTTGGAGTTTGTCAAATGTGCTTAGGAAAGTTTTCTAAATCAATATAGAGGTACCCACAAGAGAGGATGCAATATTTGATTTCCTATTAGGGAATCAGACAGGTCAGGTGACAGATGTACATCTTGGTGAACATTTTGGATCCAGTGACCATAATGTCATTAGTTTCAATTTAATTATGGATAAGGATAGGTTTGGTCCTTGAGCTGAGATTCTATATTGGAGAAAGGCCAATTTTGTGGAAATGAGAAAGGATTGGATCTAGGAAGAGTGGATTGGGATAAATTGTTTTCTGGCAAGGATGTTTTCAGTGAGAAAGGAGGAATTTGGAGAGTGCAGAGCTTGCATGTTCCTGTCAGGATTAAAGGCAAAGTTAACAGGCAGAAGAACCTTAGTTTTCAAGGGATATTGTTGATCTGGTTAAGAGGGAGGTGCATAGCAGGTTTAGGCAACAAGGAATGAATGAGGTACTGGAAGAGTATAGAAAGTGTAAGAAAATACTTAATAAGGAAACCAGGAAGTCAAAAAGAAGTTAAGGTTGCTTTGGCAGATAATGTGAAGGTAAACACAAAGGGATTCTAAAAGTATATTAAGATTAAAAGGATAGTAAGGGACATAATTGGTTGCCTTGAAGATCAATGTGCTGTGCAGCCTAATAAGATGGGGAGATGTTAAACAGCTTTTTCATCAGTATTTACCCAGGAAACTGGCATAGTTGTATAAGGAAGGGAAACAAGCAGTAGTGGCATGGAACTCCTAGAACAGATAAAGGTAGATAAACCCCTCTGGGCCTAACATAATATTTCCTCAGACCTTGAGGAATGGTGTAGAAATTGCAGGGGTCCTGGAAGAAATATCTAATTGTCCTTAGCCACGGGTGAGGTGCTGGAGGATTGGAAGGCAGCTAATTTTTATATTTGAAAAAAAGCTCAAAGTAAACCAGAAAATTATAGGTCAGTGAGCCTGACATCAGTAGTAAGTAAATTATTCCAGGGTGTTCTGAGGGATCAGATATACAAGTATCTGGACAACCAAGGGATGACTAAAGATAGTCAACATGGCTTTGTTTGGTAGGTAGTGTCTAACAAACCTTTTGAGGCAGTTACAAGAAAGTAGATGAAGGAAACCTATGAATCTTGACTACATGGACTTTAGTAAGCCCTTTGACAAGGTCCCTCATTGGAGGTTAATTCAAAAAGTTCACACTAGATATCCATGGAGAGGTTGTAAACTGGACTTGAAATTGGCTGAATGGGAGAAGAGAGTGGTAGTGGAGAATGGAGGACTGTGATTAGTGATGAGCCTCAGGGGTTGGTACTGGGACCATTGTTTGTTATCTATAATCAATGACCTGGATGATGTGATGAATTGGATCAGAATATTTGCTGATGGAGGCATTATAGACAGTAAGGGAGGCTTGCAGAGAGATGTGGACCAGCTGGAAAAATAGGCCAGAAAATGGCAGATGGAATTTAATGAAAACAAGTGAGGTGTTGCATTTTGGAACGACAAACCAAGGTAGGACATGCACAGTAAAAAGTGGAGTATGGAGGAACAAAGGGATTTGGGAACACAGATACACAATTCCCTGAAAGTGGTATCACTGGTTGACAGGGTTGTGAAGAAAGCTCTGGCAGCTTGGTCTTTGTAATTCAAAGTATTGAGTACTTTGGGATATTATGGTGAGTTTGTATAAGACATTGGTGAGGCCAAATCTGGAGTAATGCGTGCAGTTCTAGTTGCCAAACTACAGGAAGGACATCAATAAGAAAGAATGCAGAGAAAATTTACTTGGATGTTGGCAGGTCTTCAGGAGTTGAGTTACTGGGAAAGATTAAACTGGTAAGGACTTTATTCCTTGCAGTGGAGATGGATGTGGGGAGATTTGACAGAGGTTTACGAGATTGAGGGATATAGACAGTAAATGTGAGTAGGCTCTTTCCACTTAGATTAGGAGAGAAATATGAGAGGACATGGCTTTAGGGTGAAAGGGTAAAAGTTTAGGGGAACATGAAGCAGAACTTGTTCCTTCAGAGTGGTGGGAATGTGGAATGAGCTCCCATCTGACCTGGTAAATGTGGGCTCATTCTTAAGTTTTAAGAATAAATTGAATAAATTATAAATGGAATGGATGCAGTTCAGTGGGACTAGTGGTGTGATGTTGTTGGCACAGCCTAGAAGGGCCAAATGGCCTGTTTTCTGCATTGTGTTCTATGACCTTTTGAAGGGTTGTAGTGCTGGAGGAATTTAAGCTTGACAAAGCAATGCTGAGAGATTGGCTTGTAATATCAGTGATAGTGATAAAGGATTTTTGGTGAGCAGAATTTAGAGAATGAACGTGGGATTAGACAAGTCTGGATAAGATGAAGTAGTAGGATAGGGACCCAATGTTGTCCAAGTTAATTCTTTTGATTCAATTGGAGGGAGAGGTTGGAAATGAAGAACCTATTGGTGAATAGGGTCAGAAGCAGTGGTTCTCAACCTTTTCCTTTCCACTCACATACCACTAAGTATTCCCCTAGGCCACAAAGGTGAATTGTGAGAGGTGTGTGTTATGAGCGTATGGCATATTTAATGAAATCGCAAAAGATGACTGCTCTGTGATTAGTAAGGGATTGCTCAAGGTGGAATGTGGGTGGAAAGAAGTTTGAAAACCACTGTTTTAATCGTACCTAATTGACGTGTTAGGTGCACAGTTTCGTATCTCCAAAGGAAGTGGGGGCCAATGACCATTTATCTCAAGCAAAATATTTCAGTGACAATTGGGTCTAGAGCAATGATTCTCAACCTCCCTTCCCACTCGCATACCTCCTTAAGCAATTCCTTACTAATTACAGAACACTGATGGCATAAGGATTACTTAAAGTGGTATGTGGATGGAAAGAAAAAGGTCGAGAACCACTGGTCTGAAGTTGCTGGAATGTTTCCTGAATTTTAACTGGGAACAATCATCACAAGCTATCAGGTAAGAAAACTGACAAGATGTAAATAGTGATGTGACAAAAATGGTGAATTGTGAGAGGTGTGCATTATGAGCTTATGGCAGCCCTCCGATGTTGAATGATATCACAAAAGAGGATAATGGATGAAGAAAAGAAGAATTCTGGAATTGACAGAAAAGAAAATTTTCACTGTGCTGGACAATGAACAAGAATAATGGAGAGAGATTAAGATACTGTGTAGAGTTTGCACTTTTGCTCCATGACCATGTGGGTTTTCTTTCACTCCTTTGGTTTCCTTCCATATCCCGAGACCCTTTCATCTCAGTTCAAAGCATAAAGAACCAAAGGCGAGTTTGTGGGCATGTACGAAGGGAAAACAATTACAGGGGAATAGGGAGAGAGGCAATGTGACTTATTGGGTTGTTTTTTTTTTGGGAAATGGCAATGTCCCAATGTGCTGAATCGTCTGTTTCCATACCGTTATATGAAGAAGAAAGAAGAGAATTGCTGCTAAATATTTGCAATCTGAGCAGACTTTGGAACATTGTTGAAGGATATTTTATCATTGAGGCACTAATGGAAATCTGACTAGAGAGGTTGAAGTGGAGATGCATAAATGATTGTGTGTGGAGGAAACAACAATTGCAAATGTTTCTGAACTGCCTGAATTCTGAGAGCCATTATATTAGATGAAGCTTAATTATTTATAAATTCTCGGAGTGAGTCAGTGCTGCATTTATTACACGTCCTCAATTGCCCACAGAGGATTGTAATGGAACACCTTCTTAATCCAAACATCAAAGTATTTAGCTCTGGATGACTGGAAGCTTTTTATATACTATTTCTAACACCAGAATTAATGTCAGGGGCAGGATCTGCAAGGGGAGAGATCCCAAGGGTTTTATGTGGTCTGAAGAGGAATTGATGGTGCTCTGTGGACTTCCAGTTGGGCATGATATGGAGTAGACATCTCTATATCTTTCAGTATTCTTTTTTCCCCTGTTTACCTTTTAAAACTTTCAAGGAAGAATCAAATTTCATATTTTGTGCTCTTATCGAAGATGTGGCAAGGTTGGGGGGAAAAAATATTAAAAAAAAAAAAACCCATGAAATTCCATCTAATCCACTGGCAAACCTGATTTCTGAGCTTGAGCAGGTCAAAGTATTTATTGTTGCAGAAGTTCAAAATTCTAGGTTTTGGTTTTGGAAAATTAACTTGCACAGACCTGTCCTTCTACAGAAGAACAAGGTGACTGCTTGACCTCTGTGGAATCTACTTTAAATGATTTGAGAGACCAGGTCTGTAACCTGGAAAATAAAAATGAGAAATTTGTCGATTTGGAAAGTCAAAGTAGATGGCAGAATCTGCGTATCGTTGGCTTGGCTGAAGATACTGAAACTGGCATGCCTATTTAATTTGTCTCTGACCAGCTTGTAACGGTGTTTGGGAAGGGATGTTCCCAACACTTCTGGTGCTTGATAGATGAAGTCTTAAACCAGGGCAAAAACCATGTTTAGTGTTCATATGCGTACATCGCTATCGAAAGAAGGAACTGCTGATCCGTGAAGCCCATTTTAAAGGTACACTACAATATCATGGCAAACAATTTAGAATCCTGGATGATTAATCTCCTGATTTTATGAAAGCAGTGGATCATCTACAGGGATGTTATGTCTGAACTATTCAATCTTTGCATTTCGCTTCCAGCCAGAACAAGAAATAGTTCCGTACCGTGGATGAAGTTTGGGAGTACACTCTCAAACTTCCTGCTCCAAGTCTTGAATGGCATTTTCTTCTTCCTTTTTCTGTTGAATGGTTGTTTTGGAAGGCTTTCACAGGGAAAGCATTGTTATTGTGAGTTGATTTAATTTGGAGTGGTTAAAGGGAAAGAATTTGATACACTTTATGGATCTTTTCTATGGGTGTTTTGTGTTGCCATGGTGTTATTTATTGATATAGTTTTTTGGTTCGAGCTTTTGGAATTGTATCTTCTGGTTTAACAGGGCCATCTAGAGCACAAAACAGAACAATAGAGCATAATACAGGCCCTTCAGCCCTTGATGTTTTGTTGAACAGTATATCCCTTCTGATAAAATAGTACTAAACCCTCCCTATCCCATAACGTTCTTTCTTTCATCCATATATCTGTCTAAGAGACTCCAATGCCTCCAAGATTTCAGTTTCTACCACTATCCTTGGCAAGGCATTCAAAGCACCTACAACTCTGTTTTTTTTAAAAAAAAAACTTTCCCCTGATATCTAAGTAAGCTTCCCTCCCTTCACTTTGTACCTATGTCCTCTGGTGCTTGCTGATTCTGTCTTGGGAAGCATGCTGGCTGTCCACCCTATCTATGCCTCTCATAATTTTGTTGACCTCTATCAAGTCTCTTCTCATCCTTTTGTGCTCCAAAGTGAAAAGACCCAGCTCTGCTAACCTTGCCTCACAAGTCTTGTTTCCCAATCCAAGCAACATCCTGGTAAATCTCCTCTGCACCCTCTCCAGACCTTCCACATCCTTCCTATGATGTGGTGATCAGAACTGAGCACCACACTTTAAGACCCTCTAAGTGTGGTCTTTCCAAAGATGTATAGAGTTGTAACATGACCAATCCTGAATTCAATCCCCCAATTAATGAATCCTAATATCCCATAGGCCATCTTAGTTATCCTATCAACCTGTGCAGCGACCTTGAGGGATTTATGGATTTGCATCCTGTAATGTGCGTTGAAAGAACCAGACTTGTTGATCCTAAACCAAGGCTTTTATTAAGTAAAAGACTGGAGCATATCACAAGTAGGTTGACCAGTCCAGAATGACCTGGTCTGGCTCGGAGCAATCCTTTAAGACCTGCCAGTAGGTGTGGCTACACTCTCAGCCAATCACAGTCATCCTACACTACCATCTGTACATTGGTGATAGAATCTGTACTATCACAAACCCCATGCTCCCTCTGCAACATGGCTTGTTTCCGCTCCGTAAATGGTTATATGGTTAAGTAACCGACCATACCCACACTCCTGTTCGGCTCCGAATCATGGGTCCTCTACCGGCACCACCTACGGCTCCTAGAACGCTTCCACCAGCGTTGTCTCCGCTCCATCCTCAACATCCATTGGAGCGCTTACACCCCTAACGTCGAAGTACTCGAGATGGCAGAGGTCGACAGCATCGAGTCCACGCTGCTGAAGATCCAGCTGCGCTGGATGGGTCACGTCTCCAGAATGGAGGACCATCACCTTCCCAAGATTGTGTTATATGGCGAGCTCTCCACCGGCCACCGTGACAGAGGTGCACCAAAGAAAAGGTACAAGGACTGCCTAAAGAAATCTCTTGGTGCCTGCCACATTGACCACCGCCAGTGGGCTGATAACGCCTCAAACCGTGCATCTTGGCGCCTCACAGTTTGGCGGGCAGCAACCTCCTTTGAAGAAGACCGCAGAGCCCACCTCACTGACAAAAGGCAAAGGAGGAAAAACCCAACACCCAACCCCAACCAACCAATTTTCCCTTGCAACCGCTGCAATCGTGTCTGCCTGTCCCGCATCGGACTTGTCAGCCACAAACGAGCCTGCAGCTGACGTGGACTTTTTTCCCCCTCCATAAATCTTCGTCCGCGAAGCCAAGCCAAAGAAAGAACCGACCATTAACCCTGTACACAGTCTTCTGGCTTGTTCTTCCAAAATGCATATCCTTGTACTTATTTGGATTAAAATCCATCTTCCACTTTTCTGCCCAACTCTGCATTCTGTCTATTATCCTTTTGTAACCTTCACACTTCCTCCAGCCTTTGTGTCATCTGCAAACTTGCTGACTGATTCAACTGCCTCTTCATCCAGGTCATTTATAAAAATCTCAAAAAGCAAGGGTCCCAGAACAGATCCCTGTGGCACCCCACTAGTCACTGACCTCCAGGCAGAATATTTTCCTTCCACTAGTACTGTTTTCTGCCAACAACCCATTTTTAAAAATCCATAGTTAATTTTCCATTGATCCCTTGACTCATGACTTTCTGGATGAGACTCTCCTGTGGGAACTGATCAAATGCCTTGCTAAAATCCATGTAGCCCACATCTACTGCCCTACCCTCATTAATTTATTTTGTTACCTCTTCTATAAAAAATCCTCAGACTAGTGAGGCACGACCTTCCCTTCACAAAGTCATGCTGACTATCCTTGAGTTGATTATACTTCTCCAAATGCTCATAGATCCTATCCTTAAGAATCCTCTCCATTAGGTTACACACCACTGATGTAAGACTCACTGGTTTATAATTCCCAGGGTTCTCCCTATTTTTTAAACAAGGAGATTATTATTGCCATTCTCCCATCCGCTCACACAGCCAAAGAGGATTCAAAAATCTTGGCTACTGCCCCAGCTGTCTCTTCTCTCATTGGGATATATCACGTCCAACCCTGGGGACATCAATCTTGATATTTTTAAGAAGATCCAACATTTCTGCTTCCTTAATATCCACACTGTCAAGCGTACAGGCCTGTTCAATTTCGACCTCCCCATGATCAAGATCCTTTTCTCTGTCCCACTGGGACAGCGGGCCGTGGGCGAGAGCAGGCAGTGGACCACTGGGACAGCGGGCCGTGGGCGAGAGCAAGCAGTGGACCACTGGGACAGAGGGCCGTGGGCGAGAGCAAGCAGTGGACCACTGGGACAGAGGGCCGTGGGTGAGAGCAAGCACTGGACCACTGGGACAGTGGGCCGTGGGTGAGAGCAGGCAGTGGACCACTGGGATAGCGGGCCGTGGGTGAGAGCAGGCAGTGGACCACTGGGACAGCGGGCCGTGGGTGAGAGCAGGCAGTGGACCACTGGGACAGCGGGCCGTGGGTGAGAGTAGGCAGTGGACCACTGGGACAGCGGGCCATGGGTGAGAGTAGGCAGTGGACCACTGGGACAGCGGGCCGTGGGTGAGAGCAGGCAGTGGACCACTGGGACAGCGGGCCGTGGGTGAGAGCAGGCAGTGGACCACTGGGACAGCGGGCGGTGGGTGAGAGCAGGCAGTGGACCACTGGGACAGCGGGCCGTGGGTGAGAGCAGGCAGTGGACCACTGGGACAGCGGGCCGTGGGTGAGAGCAGGCAGTGGACCACTGGGACAGCGGGCCGTGGGTGAGAGCAGGCAGTGGACCACTGGGACAGCGGGCCGTGGGTGAGAGCAGGCAGTGGACCACTGGGACAGCGGACCACTGGGACAGCGGGCCGTGGATGAGAGCAAGCAGTGGACCACTGGGACAGTGGGCCATGGGTGACCACCAGGACAGAGTGGGCTGTGGGAGAGAGCATGTAGCACTAAAAAAAATTAGAAGTATACCAAGAAAATTAAGGTTCACAATACACTTTCACCCGAGTTGGTCCTGGCGTGCCTGCAGAGCAGTTTAAATTATAATCGTTCTGTGAAAATGACAAGGGGTCAAGGAGGAACAATTTTGGAAATGGAATTGTTCCCCCATTCTGGTTTAGAACTTGTTGCACACCACGCATTCTGGGAAAATGGGAATAATTTCCCAGAATGCAGTAGCTGTGTAAAAAGACATACCTGTTACTTCAGATCCTCCAATTTCGTGCTTCTAAGTTGTACTTCTCTCCTGGGCCCCTCATGATGAAATGGCAGAGCTGACTTGTTGGGCTGAATGGTAGAGTTCTATGATATCTTATGGTGTTACTCCTTCAGACAATGGTTATTTTATCAACTGATAATGACTGAAGGTGCCACCACATGTGTTGCAAGGCTAAAGGGCATTTGTTAACTGCTCCAGCAGTCCATCAACGCAGACAGCATGTCTGTATGTGGCGACCCAAACAACAGCTGCAGTCACTGCACATGTGGTGCTCAATGTGCTGTGAATACAACCAGCAGAAATGATTGAGTTCTACCTCCAGGCAATCATGGCAACCGGTGGCACTCTTCCAAAGTAGGATCCTTCCTGCAGTCACACAGCTTGAACACAAAACTCGTATTAATATATTGTAAGCTCATGACTGATTGCAGTGAAAGCTTCCCACATTTAACTGGTGCATATTACAAGAACACGTAATCCTAGATGAGGAAAAAAAATTCACTGATTTCTGAGCTTTCATTTCACCTGAATTTTAAGGATGTTTTATTTCTTAAATTGTAATTATGAGTGCACCAGGTGTCTTCTTTTTCTTTGGCTTGGCTTCGCGGACGAAGATTTATGGAGGGGGTAAAAAGTCCACGTCAGCTGCAGGCTCGTTTGTGGCTGACAAGTCCGATGCCCGCACCAGGTGTGCAAATTATTAAAGCCAATTGAGCTGGTGGCCAAAAGATTCAGAGATTGATTCTCGGTCTGAGTCAACTCCCCTTCATCAGGGATTAAGATGGGCATGCTAATGAGCTTTGAAGAGCTTGGAAGTAGGGAAAGGGGAGAGAAATATGGCTGTTACTTCTCATCCAATTTGTTTGGCTTCCTGATATCTATTGTCTGTACTGAAACATTAGAAGCCTTCTGGGAATCAGCTGGAATTTTTAGACCCACTAATCACTTAATTCTATATACGTGGTTTAAAAAGTACAAATTCATTACTTGATGGGCTGCATGAACTCCTATATCGTGGGAAAATGTGGCACATGACAATCGTCCAAAATACTTTTTCCATTCTCCTTCATCCAGAACTGATTCCTTTGAAGTGTTAGAATTGCACAACTCTACACGTATTAGAGCCAGGCCCAAATGCCATAACCCAGGGTGGCAAACAATAGTAGTGCAATTATCTCACCCTTTTCAGATTGATGGCTCTTTTGCCCACTTTGAGAAGCTCCCAGGAATGAAGGTGAACCTCTGGTATTGTAAAGTGACTGGGTTGGGGGGGGGGGGGGGGAGAAATGTGGAAGGCAATTTAGACCACTTCATGTTGTTCTAACCTCTGTGACGTTTTTTGACTGAGGTTAGCTAAAGAAATTTCACGAAATTAGCAAAGCAGTGGAGCCAAAATCCCTCCACCCCCTCGATTCTCTAAAAATTAAATAGAAAAGCTTAGCAAGGGCAGCAAGTTTGTGTTTTGATTGTATTCCCCTTCCCATCGCAGAAGGATTTCCAGTAGGACATGGTGTGGGGGGGGGGGGGGGGGTAGGGGTGATGATCAAGCCCACATCATCTGCTGCTACATTTTAGAATGAGCACAGAGAGGTCAGAATAATGAAACTCTCCTGCTCTCTGCATGCTTCACCAATGTGTTTCTATGAAGGAGAAATGTGTGTGATCATAGCAAAAAGGGTATACTCAACTATTTGTGATGAAATTGCCAGTGCTTTAAAAGGGTTCCTTTGCTAATACAAGACTTTGCATCCAATCAATTTGGGATTTTTCTTCTCCATCTGTCAAGCTTAGGTCAGGGTGAAGCCTCATTTGCATTTCCTTTGTAAGCAAGACAGATACAAGATAAATAATCAAGATGGAAGTACTGGTGTTAGCTGCTTTTACAGCAGGATGACTGCTGGTGCAGACCTGGGAATAGTGGAAGCCTGGAGACAGTCTTTCAGTGCTCTTCTGAGGAGTTTTACAACCCAGCCATACTGCTTGACAGGATTTTATAGGTTTAAACTGCCTGTAGAATGGGAAGGTAGTTTTTTTTTTACATTGAAGATCCACAGAGGACAACACCCAAAGTGCAGCACTCATCTTTGGCAACCCAGACTGCAAAGAAGCAGTAGATCAGAGCAGGTCAGCAGCACCAGAGAAAACCCCTCCCCCACCCCGAGAAGGAGCGGCCTGCAGGCTGGAAACCACAGCAGCAGGCTAAGCACCAGTGTGAGGCTTAGCAGCTGAAAAAGGTCTCACATCAGGCCATAGCCTGCCACCAACTGGCTTCTGGAAACCAGTTTATCAGTGAAGGTGCCAACTGCAAGCAAGGCTCCCAAAGGGCTTCGGGCGCTGGCAGCTTCCCACTCGCTTTGGGAGTTCAGAACCAGGGGCCAAGGAGGGTGGCTGCTGGACCAGGCAGGAGGCTCCACGGCTACAGAGATGGTGGCATCTGAACAAGCGGCGGGATTCATGGACAAGCGATATTCCTGAAGGCACTCTCATTTGTTGCTCTTCCTTGTCTTGATATTGGTGCTGGATGAGTAACACCTGGTAGTATGCCTTTACAGGGCAAACAAAGGAAAAATAAGTTTGTACGTACAATAAATGGAATCTTGAAATAAATGATGAAATCAGCTTTAAGTCGAACATGTTAATCAGTAATGCTGAAAAGTACAGAATCTTAATTCTATACCTATTGCTTTTCAAGGATAAATTTTACAGATTAAACACTGGTTTAGATCAGTTATTTCTCTCCTTTTAATTCAATTTGTTACATTTGAAAGACAGATGTATTCAAGCCAACTCAAAATGGGATACCACATCACATTCTTTTGTATCAGTAGATAAACTGCAGAATGAACACATTTAATAAAATGGATAACTTGGGGACCAAATAACCTCATTGAATGTGGGAAGTTATCAACAGCAGAACCAAATATACTGAACTGTTGATGGGAACCTTTACTCTTGACCTCGTTTCTGCCCAGAGTTGTATCTCAAAGAAGTATTTGTTGAATGCAATGTGGTTAATTACTGTTACAGTATCTTTTACCCAGATTTAGTTTGTGTAAGATCCCTGATTAGACTATGTTTTAGATATATACATGAATCACATCTGACCACATTCCCACATATTGCAGAGATCCTTTATTTCCGGCCCTGCAAGAACAATAGACTCCACCTTTGCCTAAATCCATCTGCTGCTAAATCATTATTCATTCTGTCATCATTTATTTCCAATACTTTCCTGAATAGTTTCCTAGTTACACAAGAGACTACAGATGCTGTAATCTGAGGCAAGGAACAAACTGCACGAGGAACTTGGCAGGTCGAGCTACATTGACCTGAAATGCCAACGATTCATTTCCCCCACACATGCTGCTTAACCTGTCGAGTTCTTTCAGTGGTTTAATTTTTGTCCCTGGTTATATCCTCTGTAAACTTTAGGTTGTTCAAAAATCCACCACTTGAGTTTTTGGTTTCACCACTGCCAGCTTTGCCTTCAGCTGAGTTGCCCCCAAGCTTGGAATTCTCCAAGTCCCCCTCTTCTTTAAAGACCTGCTGAATCAAAGCTTTTGGTCATCACTCCAATCGATTCCTTCAAAGGGTCAGTAATGAAGTGGCTGAGAAAGCTTCATGAAAACTCTTGGGACATTTTGCTACATCAATACATCATCTAAATATTGACTGTTGTTGATTATGGCAAAGGATATTTATAGTTCCTTTTTTTCAGTAATTGATGTTCAACTTCAGAAAACTCGTACATGACTTTAAATGTACATAATGATTTCCTTTCTTAATAAAATATTTCTATTGAGTTTAACATCTAAGCATATGTAAAGTTTTAGAAAAGAAAGGACATAACAAATCTTTTCTATACACAAGCACACAAAGAAAATAGGTCAAAAATTCCTTAATAAACAATAGTTTGAATTGATCTGTACAACCATGTTAAACTGGTTTGCTGAGTTAAGCCAAATAAAAAAGTAAAATAAATTTTTTTAAAAAGCTAAAATCTAATCCATCCCCTCCCTCTAATCAAGGTTACCTTATATAATGGATATGTAGCAGTGCTATGGTGGCACTACAACTCCCAGAAGGTATTGAACTGGCCATGCAATGTCAATGTGTGATGACATCAGTGTGTCGGGTGTGTGATTTGGGCTTTAAAATGTTATGTGGGTTTTAAAGAGTAAACCCGTTTGATTCACTCTAAAGGTGCTTTGCATGGTTATTTCATCGTATCCACTGTTTCTAGTTGCCACAGATAAAAACAAAAATGTAGATCCAATGGTGACCCCCAGACATCAGACAGTGAATCTCTGGAGCACACAATAATTCTTCTTCCAATTAAATGATTTCCTCAATTAAAATAGTCAAGTTAGACTCTTTCTATAAACCCATATGAATGGCTTCTGTTTAGATCGTGTCTTTCTAAAGATAACTAATGAAAGATATTCTGAATAATTTGTCCTGATTTTTCATCATTGCATTATTTTCTTTTTAAAATATCTTTATTCAATTTAATAAGAAAAATACACCATCCAATAGATAACCTGGAATATTTTTAAAAATCAGATAATTTGTACATTTTAAATAAAACCTTGATCATACACAGTACAAATTGTGCACCCTTCCTAATCAAACCCAATATATCAAAATATTTTTTAAAGAAACAAAAAAAGGAAACTCATTCTTCCCCCCCCCCCCCCACTATTAATCAAACCCTTCCCTCTAAACATGGTTAACCCGTATCTAAAGAAATGAAAGACAAAATTCTGAGACCAGACAATGCTGTTCAGGAGCATCCAGACACCCTAATTAATTAAATTATGATCACATCTTGTTTTAAAAAAAAAATCACCTTTACCTTTTTTTTCCTGAACCTCCTGTAACCATAGAGTATGAGTAGGTGAGGGACTGTCTTTCCATTTCATCAATTTTGCCAGTCCAGTTATCATTGGATTTTAAGTCTTCGATTGTAGGGTTTAAAGATGCCAAATGCATCTAGAAATAAATGTTGAATTACCATTAGTCAAGGGGCCAATAAATCAATGTGAATCTAAATCAGTGGTTCTCGACCTTTTCCTTTCCTCTCACATGCCACTTTAAGTAATCCTTATGCCATAGGTGCTCTCTGATTGATAAGGGTTTGCTTAAGGGGGTATGTGGGTGGAAAGAAAGTTTGAAAACCATTGTTTTATCTGTACCTAATTGACTCGTTATGTGCACGGTTTCAGAACTCCAAAAGAAATGGGCCATTGACCATTTTTATCAAGCAAAATATTTCAGCAACAATTGGGTCTGGAGCAGTGATTCTCAACCTTCCCTTCCCACCCACGTACCACCTGAAGCAATCCTTTTCTAATCATAGGGCACCGATGGCATAGGGAATACTTAAAACGGTATGTGGGTGGAAAGAAAAAGATTGAGTACCACTGATCTAAATGTTCCTGGTATCTGACTTTTTTTTAAAAGCTGTTCCATCTGGTCTGGCTTGAGATCTGAGCTGAAGGAATGTGGAAAAGGTGGGTAATCTTACTCTTCTAATTTGGAAATGTTTGACATCCGTAGTCTGATTAAAACCTATTTAGCTCCCCCCCCCCCCCCCCCCCCCCCCCCCCCCCCCCCCCCCCCCACCCCCCCCCCCCCCCCCCAGAATGCAGGAATAATGCAGGTAACGACTTTGACAAAAGTTTTGAGGTTGTGGGTCATGCAGTCAGTAACCATTCAAATCCTGGTTCTGCTCACGAGTGAATTTACTGCTCTTCATCACTTCATTTGAAGTCCTTGGCAGAGCCTGATGCAATATGAGAAAAAAAATAGTTTAAAATTTAACTGTCTGAAAATGTGGTGAAAGCAGATACATTAAAAGTAATTTTAAAAAAATGAATAAATAAATGAAAGGGGATGATCTGCCAGGATAGAGAAAAGATGGGGGAGTGGAATTGATTAGGATAACTCCAACAAGGAGAATAAATTGCATCCCCTGTGCAATGTGTGGAAAATAACTGCAAGAAGTGAATGTGCTCCTTCAAATATAAGCAAGCAGAATGCTAGAAAAGCCAACATTTTTGCCTGTGGAACAGAGAAAACCCACCACTTTAAACTCAGAATGTCCAGCATGAATGAATTGTGAGAGGGGAGGTGGATGAGGAGAGGAATGGATGTGGGGAGATGGTTAAAATGGTTCAGATCCTTTGCCTACAAATTCATGTTGAACTTGTGTCAGCTGTGAATTTTATTCATGTTTTCAGAACTGAGCTGCTTGCTGTAGGCAGACTTCTTAGAGGCCTTATAAATATTCTACCATATTCCACTGCCGATATGGTCCTGGATCGGACAATTTTACTTTGAGCCCACCTCACAGAAGATGAAAACTTAGATTCAGGGCCAAAAAAAAAGCTTCATTGTAAGATGGTTAATATTTCTTTAAAATGTTTTCCTGATGGACTGAGGGGGTGGAACTGTTCCAACACATTGCACTAAGAAGCAAAGCAGTGTGAATTCTCATCCCATGATTCAGAACATGCTAAGCTGTGTTGTAAAGGGTGCCACAGGACCGTGACTGGTGTTTTGCTTGGGAGAGCAATAGTCTGTGATAATTCTTAAGCAGTTTATGCAAAGGACTTCCAAACAGAATGCACAGAGACGACCAAGCACATCAGCCCCTCTCTCCGTATTTAATAGCAATAGGGCCCAACTTGAGTAGATCGTGACTGAGCGGTGGCATAAGTTCCAATTCGCCTATCGTAGCAGCAGGTCTACAGTGGATTCCATCTCAATGGCTTTGCACAAAGCCCTGGAACACCTGGACAGCAAAGATGCGTACATCAAGATGCTTTTTAATAATTTGTCCTTCAAGTAGGTTTTCAGTTGGTGGTATGCAAACATTATATCTTGAGTTATGTTACCAGAAGGAAGCAATTTTGAATGTGATTACAGACACAATGATAATTAAAAAATTTAAAACACATCAAACTGCAAGAAAAGGAGAACAACGAAACAAACTGTAAACCTAAACAAAAATGGGAACGAGGTCTGAACATAAAGATAAAGAAAGAAACATGGGAAAAGCTATGCTCCGGAACAATGAGAAATACAATAAACACGAGGTTACGCATGATACAATATAATTGGTTACACAGGCGATACATCACACCCCAAAAGTTAAATAAATGGGACCCAGCAGTATCAGACAGATGTTTTCGCTGTAAAAAGGAAATGGAAACAACAATACATGCAATTTGGGCATGTGAGAAAGTGAAAGAATTTTGGGAAGATCAAAACCAGATATGAAATAAAATCACAAAAAGTAATATACCAAAAAACCCAGAGATCTTTCTTCTAAGTAATATAAGAAATAAAGAACTTGGACTCGATTTGGACGGAGCACAAAAAAGATTTATTTTGATAGCCCTAGCTGTAGCAAAAAAATGTATTATGTCAACCTGGAAATTAGAAGACAACTTGAGAATACAACAATGGTACATAGAAATAAATAAATGTATTCCATTAGAAAAAATAACATATAATTTAAGAAATAACATCACAATATTTTAACAAATATGGGAACCATACATGAAACACAATAGAGAAATCCTACCATGGACTTCCACCACCTAAAATGACAGAAGGAGAAGACGATGAAATGAACTGACTCAGTAAAATTTCTTGTTTATTTTTATTAAGTGACGACATTGTTTAACGGGTTTAATGTATCTCATAGATTGAACTTTGAATAAATGGGAAGGGGAGTAAGGGAGGGGGGAAAAGGGGAGAAAATGACTATATATTCAAGAAAAAAATGTCTATGTAGTTTGGTCAGTATGGTTTATAGTGTGAAAAATAAAAATTAAAAATTAAAAACAAGATGCTTTTTAATAGACTACAGTTTGGCATTCAACACCATCATCCCATCAAAAATAATCAGGAAACTCTAAGACCTAGGACTCAACACCCCACTGTGTAATTGGACCCTGGATTTCCTCACTTCCAGACCACCTCCACAATCTCCATCCGTACCGAAGCACCACAGGGCTGCGTTCTTAGCTCCCTGCTCTACTTGCTTTACACCGATGACTGAGGCTTGGTACGACAACACCACCATCTACAAATTTATTGACTATACCACGGTGGTGGGTTGTACAAAAGAGGCAATGAGTCAGCATGCAGGCGGAAGACTGAAAACTTGGCTGAATAGTGCACTAACAACAACCTCTCACTCAATGTAACCAAAACAAAGGAGCTGACTGTTGACTTCAGGAAGGGAAAACCAGGGGTGTATGATCCAGCGATCAGTGGGGGAATCAGAGGTGGAGAGAGTGAGCAAATTTAAATTCTTTGGAGTCACTATCTTAGAGGATCTTTCCTGGACCTAACACACTCATGGCATTGTAAAGAAAGCACTTCAGCGGCTCTTCTTCCGGTTTGGTTTGACCTCGGAAACCCTGGCAAATTTCTACAGATGTTTGGTGAAAGTGTGCTGACCAGCTGCATCATGGTCTGGTATGGGGACACCAATACCACTGAGTGTTTATAAAAAAAAAAAAAAAAAAATGGACACAATCCTGGACATGATGGGCAAAACCCTCTCCACTATCAAGAACATCTACAGGGAATGGTGCCATCAGGGAGCAATAGTAATCATTAAGGATCCATGCAGCGTTTGTTTGGTTCTCGCTGCTGCCGTCAGGATAGAAGTCTAGATGTCACAAGACCCACACAGCCAGGTTCAGGAACAGCTGCTACCCCTCCACCATCAGACTACTCAACAACTAACTCCATTAGGGACTCGTTTAAGGTTTCTTACTTTTGCATTTTGTGCAATGCAGAGAGAAAATAATTCAATAATCAGTTTGTTTAGATTTTATTTGTTTACACTGTGTACAGGCTTTTTCACTCTACCAATAGGTGGTAATTCTGCCTGGCCCACAGCAAAAAGAATCTCAGGGTTGTATGTGATGTCTGACAATAAATCTGAAAGAAAGTCTTCAAATGAATTCCAATAAACCTGGAAGATTAGGAGGACATTAAATTCTAGTGAGCCCATCCCTGTTCCCACATTTCCCTTTCTCCTCCAGCCATTTCCCCAGTGCCTTTACACTGCCCACAACCAACGACTCAAATTTTGGGGGGATCCCGGTAGTAGCTACCATTTTGAGAAAGGAGGAAAGCTGCTGAAAAGGCTGAGCTCAGTGATAATTTCTATTTCATTTAAGATGTTTCCAGTGCCATAATCAGGAAGACAATGGTATCAATCAGAATTCAACATTAATTACCCATCAGGGTGCTACTATAAAATTATAAAATAAAACTTTAAAAATCAAGAATAAGCCTCAGGCCCTTCAAACCTTGGAAGATCATTTACCACATTTTTAAAATCTCTCTATCGCTTGGTTCCTTTAAAAACCAACATCCTGATGATCAATTTGAGTGCAGTCAATAACAGCCTTCATGGTCATCCAACGTTGAGAATTCATCACTTATTGATTGAAGAAATTTATTCTCAGTTCAGTCTGAAATAGTCTACCACTGTGGTCCTCCACCTTTCCACTCACATCCAAATTTAAGTAGGCTCTATACCATCAAGGCTCTGTGATTAATAAGGGATTGCTTAAGGTGATATGTGAATGGGAAGGGAGGCTTGAGAATCACTGCTCTAGACCAATTGTTACTGAAATATTTTGCTTGAGAAAAAGTGTCATTACCCCATTTCCTTTTGAGTTCTGAAACCGTGCACATAACGAGTCAATGAGGTACGATGAAAACTGGTCTTAAAACTTTTTCTTTCCACCCACATACCACCTTAAGCAATCCCTCACTAATCACAGAGCACTGATGGGAAAGGGATTACTTAAAATGGTATGTGAGTGGGGAAAAAAAGATTGAGATCCATTGGTCTACTATTAATCTTGAGAATGTGACTGGTTTTAGATTCCTCAACCATAAAATAAATCATGTTCTGTTCACCTGGCTAATCAAGATCGGTAAGAATTGTGAAAGGTTTAAATGAGAATGAGGAACAGGTACTTGAAGAACTGGATGATTTGCAAACAATAAATGACCCACCCCAGAGCATTACAAATCATAGTCAGTGACTTTAATCTTGCGGTTAAGAAAACTGCAAGACATGGTTAATGTAGCCTTTAGCGCAAAGCTGTTACAGTACCAGTGACCCGGGTTCAAATCTGACTCTAGCCGTAAGGACATTGTACATTCTCCCCGTGTCTGCATGGGTTTCCTCTGGGTTCTTCACCTACCTCCCACCGTTCAAAAATATACTGGGGTTTATTTGAGCTGCACAGGCTCATGGACCAAAAGGACCTGTTACCGTGCTGTATGTCGAAATATAAAACTTGATATTAAAACCCTGCCCAATTACCATCAGCTGTACCAGAGGTCCCCGCACACTTGATCACTGCTACACCAAAATTAGCAAAGCATATCGTTTTCCTATTTTGTCAAGTCAGATCAATTGGGAGTGCTTCTGCTACCTGTACACAGATAGCACCTTAAAAGAGTGGTTAAAGAAAAATAGGACAGCCAAAAGGTGGTCATGGGAGGCTGAAGAACAGTCACATGACTGGCTCGAGTCAGTGGATTGGCCTGTGGTCAAGAATTCAGTTGAGGGTGTAAATCGGGATGGGCAACCTTTTTTAACTCCTATTTCACCTTAAGTATTCCCTATGCCATCGGTACTCTGTGATTAGTAAGGGGTTGCTTAAGGTGGGATGTGGGTGGAAAGAAAATTTGAAAACCATTGTTTTAATCGTACCTCATTTTTAAAAAAAACTTTTTTATTTTTCACACCATAAACCACATTGACCATGATACATACATTTTCCTTTTCAAATTGACTCATTATGTGCACGGTTTCATAACTCCAAAGGAAATGGGCCAATGACCATTTATCTCCAGCAAAATATTTCAGTAACAATTGGGTCTGGAGCAGGGATTCTCAACCTTCCCTTCCCACCCACATCCCACCCGAAACAATCCCTTACTAATCACAGAAGTCTTATGGCATCGGATTGCTTAAGGTGGAATGTGAGGTTTTTTTTAAGTTGCCCACCCCTGATCTAAATGATTATATCTGGGAGGTAATGAATCATATTAATATACCTGTGAACAAGTGTATCCCCCCACTAATCCATTCAGGGTTTTCTCCAACCGAAAGCCCTGGATGAAAGAAATTATTGAGAGCCAGATCACAGGCATTCAAGGCCGGAGATTCACAGCAATACACAAGAGCAGGTACATCCTACAGAAAGCCATCTCACAGGTGAGGTAGGGATTCCAATGAGAATGGAAACCACAAGGGATACATGACAATTGTAGGTTCAAAATGACATAATCTGCTACAAAGACAACTCCGGTGCAGCAGGAGACAGCAAACCTTCACTCTCAGATGATCTCAATGCTTCTGCGCCCAATTTGACTACTAAAATCAGGAAGAACCATGGTGCACCTCCTCTTCTGCTAGTATCCAAAGATGACTTGGGGTTGCCTTTAGAAAAATGAGACCACACCTGGAGTATTGTGTACAGTTTTGGTCTTCTTATCTGAGGAAAGTCATCCTTGCCATAGAGGGAGTGCAAAAAAGCTTCACTTGACTGATATCAGGGATGGCAGGACTTGCATATGAAGAAAGGCTGGATTGACTAGGTTTATACTCACTGGAATTTAGAAGATTGAGGAGGGATCTTGTAGAAACATATAAAATTCTTAAGGGATTGGACAGGCTAGATGCAGGATGGTTGTTCCTGATGTTGGGGAAAACCAAAACCAGGGGTCACAGTTTAATTATAAGGTGATGTCTTTTAGGACTGAGATGAGGAAATTTTTTTTCTCTCAGAGAAAGGTGAATCTGTGGAATTCTTTGCCACAGGAAATTAGTTGAAACCAGTTCCTTATCCATATTTAAGAGGGAGTTAGATTTGACCCTTGTGGCTCAGGGGATCAGGAGGTATGGTCAAGAAGGCAGGTACCAGGTATAGAGTAGATGATCAGCACAATGGAAATGAATGGAGGTATAGGCTTTGAGGGCCAAATGGCCTACTCCTGCCCCTATTTTCTATATTTCAATGAATCCAAGGAAAGTCTCTGCTCCAGATAGAGTAACTGTCTGAGTACTGAAAACCTCTGCTGACCAACTGACTAGTCTATTCACTGAAATCTGTAACCTCTCCCTCCAACAGAACACAGTACCCATCTGTTTCAAACAGGCTTTGATTGTACTAGCGCCCAAGAAGAGCATGGTAACCTGCCTAAATTACTGTTACCCAGTGACACTCATATTCACAGTGATGGTGTTTTGAAAAGGTGGTGTTGAAACATAACAGTTCTTGTCTGAGTGGCAACATGGATCTGTTGCAATTTGCCTACTGCAGCAAGAGATGCCATCTCACCGGCTCTCCACAAAACTCAGGAAGACCTGGACAGCAAAGATGCATACATCAGGATGCTCTTTATCGACTACAATTTGGCATTTAACACCATCGTCCCCTTAAAACTGATCAGCAAACTCCAAGAATCTTTGTACTATGTCTGTCCATGGTTTCGTTGCCTGCCAGACTGAGATCACTCAGAAATTAGATGAACAATACTTTATATTCTGTCTGGGCTCCCTCCAACCAGATGGCATTAACATCTGGTTCCCGTCAGCTGCTCCCCCTCCACATCCCTATTTCTCTTTCTCTTTCTCTAGCTCTGTCTGTCTCTCTTTTCCCTCTGTTTCTTTCTCTTCAGCTCTTCATTCACAGAGCCAACTCCTCCCCTGATCAATTCTCTTTTCCTCTCCTGACCTCCTATCCAGATCCAATTATCACCTGTTGTCTGTGCTCCTCCCCCTGCCCTTTCATTCCTTCTCCCCAGCCTTTTAATTCAGACCCCTCCTCAATTTATTTTTTACTCATATTTTAAAGAAGGCCTTAGCCAAAAATGTCAGGTATATATCTTTACCATCAATGGATGCTGTGAGTTGCTCCAGTGTTCCTAAACACCCCACTCTGTGATCAGATTGTGGATTTTCTTACCAGTCAAAGTTCCGATTTATTGTCAGGGTACATATAACCCTGAGATCCTTTCTCCTGCAAGCCAGGCAGAATTTCTACTTATCAGTAGTACTTTTTTATTAAAAAAAGGATATGTATACAAAAGAGAGAAATGTAAACAAACACTGTAATAGAGAAAATTAATTTTCGATAACAAATAATGACCAAAGAAAGAGTCCTTAAATGAACCCCTGATTGAGTTTGTTGTTGAGGAGTCTGATGGTGGAGGGGGAAGCAACTGTTCCTGAACCTGCTGGTGCGAGTCTTGTGGCACCGATACCTCTCTCGTGATGGCAGCAGACAGAACAGTGTGTGTGCTGCTGCTCTCCTAAGGTAGCATTCCATGTAAATTTCCTCCTTTGTAAGGAGATTTTTGCCTATGATGTACTGATCTGCATCCACTAACTTTTTCAGGCAGTGCAGATTGGCAAGAACTTCTCCACAATCTCCATCACCACCAGAGCACCACAGGGAAATGTTATTAGCCCACTGGTCGACTCATTTCACATGTGCCTGTGTGGCTCAGTGCCGCAACACCATTAACATGATTGCTGAAGATACCACCATAGTGGGCTGTGTAAAAGGGAGTGATGAGTCAGTAGGGAGATTGAAAACCTGGCAAAATGGTGCACCAACAACAACCTCTCACTCAATGTCACCAAGACCAAGAAGTGGAGAGGGTGATCAAATTTAAATTCCCAGGAGTCACTATCTCCGAGGACTTTCCCTGGACTCAACATAGTAATGTGATTGTGAAGAAAGCACGCCAGCATTTCTATTTTTTTCAGTAGTTTGCAGAGGTTTGGGATGTCATCAGAAACCTTGGCAAACTTCTACAGATGTGTAGTGGAAAGTGTGGTGACCAGCTACATCACAGCCTGATATGGAAACACTTCTTAGTCAAAACAAATCCCTGTAAAAGGCAGTGGACACAACCCAGTACACCTCAGGCAAAACTCCCCTTTCCCTTGAGAAGAACATTGCTGTCGGAAGAGCAGCATCTTTCATCAAGGATCTGCAACACCCAGGGCATTATTTGTTCTCGCAGAAGGACATGAATAATGGACTCACTGCCTGAGATAGCCACATCCCAAAACAATGATGAAACAAAATCAAAATGAAGGACTTTCAATTGGTGCTATTAAAATATCTTGTTAAATATTCCAGTAATTCACAGGAGTGATCTGTTTAGTGCCCAAGTGGATTTTGGCAATTTTCACACAGAACATTTTCTCATGAATATGGGTGGTCTCCTTGGCATCCCTTTAGGAGAAAGGGGAAGGATACTCATTGCAGAATCTACATTCACGTGGCCAGCATTGTTAGTGAGACCAAGAAATCTTAAGGACTTTTTTATGGAGAAATAAAGGCGAAGAAAATAACAGAGATACACCATCTTTCCATTGCTGCACTAAAAGGTCTGAAGGCGGACGGATCGGTTGAACATGCTTCAGCTTCCATCTGCCTCAGGGTGGGGGGGTTCATTTAAAGGTGGAACATAGTTGCTCCACCTCTATAAAATGAATCCTGCTGGTGGCGGCTGTAAGAGGGAGGGCAGCCTGCGACGCAAGTGCAAATTTTAAAGTGCTCAATGTGTTCAGATACAGGGCAATGGAAACTGTGATTTGTCTCTAAAGGATCATTAGCCATCACTCATATGAAGAAAGTAGAGTTTTTTGTTTTTTTGGGTGGGAGGGAATGATCTATATTAATTTTGCACTTGCCGGCACGTACGTTTGACGTCACGGAGCTACTGCACCACTCGCCCCACCTCCCTCAGCTCCAGAAGATAGCTCCCGACTCAGCTCTTCATAAAGGCGAAGCTGGATCCGCATTATAGGCTGACACCATAAAAGATGAATTCACCTTTTTTTTTTCCCCCTCTTGAGTGAGCTTTAATGCAGGGTTGCACCATTAAAAAATGACTTATTGAGAGTCCTGGCCACTTTGTCACTTAAGCATTGTTGTGGTGGATGCCGGCATTTCTTAGCTGAGTAATGCTTAAGAAGCACCTCCATCGCAACTGGACCCTGGATGACTTCTTCTATGCCAGATCTTCAGAGATGTCCTCCTCCTTCAAACATCATGACTTTCCTTCTACCACCATCAGCTCGGCACTCACCCACATATCCTTCACATCTGCCCTGACCCTCTCTGCTCCTATGCACAACAAAGACAGGATTCCTCTTGTCCTTACCTACCACCCCACCAGTCTCTGCATCCAACACATCCTCCTCCACCATTTCCGCCGACTACAAAATGATCCCTCCACTAAACACATATTACCCTCTCCTCCCAGCTCTGCCTTCTGCAGGGACCATGACTCACTTGTCCACTCCACCTTCCCCACCTTGGTACCTACCCCTATGACCGCAGGAGATTCTCCACCTGTTCCCTGACCACCATTCGGGCCCCCAAACTGTCCTTCCAAGTGAAGCAACATTTCATTTGTGAATCTGCAAGGGTCATCTACTGCATCCACTGCTCCTGTTGTGGTCTCCTCTATATTGGAGAGACTGGAAGCTGACTGGGAGATCGCTTTGTTGAACATCTCTACTCTGTCCACTGCAATAATGTGGATCTCCTTGAGGCCACCCATTTCAATTCGCCATCCCATTCCCTCTCTGACACATCTGTCCATAGTCCCAAGCACTACCAGACTGAGACCACCTGTAAATTGGAGGAACACCACTTCATCTTCCAACTGGCCACCGTCCAACCGGTCACCTTCCTCCAGCTTTGTCTATTCCCCTTTTTTCCTGTCTCCTTTCATGCAGACATATTCAATTCTCACATCTCCCTTTATCATAGGCAATTAATACCTTTTGTTGGTCTGGACTTCTCCCCCAGCCAGCATGGTCTATATTCTGAGATTGCCTGTTTTTTGCTCATTCTACTTATTCCTTGAAGAAAGGCTCAGGCTTGAAACATTGGCAATATATCTTTGTCTCCTATGGATGCTGAAAGTCTGGCTGAGTTCCTCCAGAGTTGTGCCAATGAAAGTCAAAGAAGGCATTATGAGGCTGAAAAACAAGAATAAATGATTATAGGATTACCAAAATTGACTGTTTGGCATATCATTAATAACAAAGAGTTAACTGGTGAGCTCAGTAAAGGAACTGGTAGACAAATGAAGACTTCCACAACTGATGACAAGAATTCTCATCATAATGAAGATAAATCCCCGATGACTACTATTCACAGAAAACTTCATGAACAGAAATACAAAGGCTACACCAGTGGTTCTCGACCTTTTGCTTTCCACTCTCATCCCACTTTAAGTAATCCCTATGCCATAAGTGCTCTGTGATTAGTAAGGGATTGCTTAAGGTGGGATATAAGTGGGAAGGGAAGGTTGAGAATCACTGCTTTAGACCCAATTGTTACCGAAATATTTTGCTTGAGAAAAATGGTCATTGGTCCATTTCCTTTGGAGTTATGAAACCATGCACATAATGAGTCAATGAGGTACGATTAAAACAGTGGTTTTCAACCTTTTTTCTTCCACCCACAACCCACCTTAAGCAATCCCTTACTAATCACAGAGGACCATTGGAATAGGGAATATTTAAAGTGACATGTCAGTGGAAAGAAAAACGTTGAGAACCACTGGGGTATACTATAAGATGCAAACCATGGCAAAGGTGGTATGCTTTGTATCTTTTGTAGTTCCTTGACACCACCATACTTTGCTCTGGCCATCACTCTGATACAGGTTAATCTTGGTCTCATCTGCCCACAAGACCTTTTTCCAGAATTTCACAAGCAATCCTAAATACTTCTTGGTAAACTGTAATGTGGCCATCTTGTTTCTGTGGCTGCACCTTGAATAAAATCTGGCATGTGTACTTTAATTACATATGTATTGTTTGATTACAAATTTAAAATTGTGGAGCACAGGGGAAAATGAAGGAAATAATTCTTTGTCCCAAACATTATGCAGGGCACTGTTGGTAGCTTGTGGCTGCTAATCTTCAGTAGAAGAGGTTGCATATGTCTGCGGAGAGCTTCCTCAATTTAATCTAGAAGGAAGCCGTGGCTTTAATGCACATCATCACAGCACATGGAACTGCAACAGTCTTGCTTGCTTAGTTGACAGGCAACTTCAAAGGCACTGTGTTGCAAGCAACTTCACCACCATACTGAAGAGGGACAGCAAATTTATGCTCTGCACGTCCACATCCACTGACGCTGTCCGCAGACAGAGCTTCAGTATATTCAGTAATCTGCTGGAGTGCATGTGGCTGGGGTGCAATCCCTGCCAAACACTGGCATCCAGGGCCATGGATGAAGCAGGCAGAGTAATGAGGGCAGCATGTTGTGTCTATTCGACTTCCAGCCAACGCCTTGTTCCCAGGCCGTGAGTAGCAAACACCAGAGGACATCTGTACAAAGTGAAGGGAGGAAAGTTTAGGGGAGACATCAGGGGAAAGTTTTTTTCTTTACATGGAGTTGTGGGTGCCTGGAATGCCTTGCTGGGGTGGTGGAGGATGAAACATTAGAGTCATTTAAGGGTCTCTGAGACAGGCACATGGATGAATGAGGGTTATGGGGTAGGTTTAGTTCTTTTTTGGTAGGAATATATCGGGCCAAAGGGCCTGTACTAAATTCTAGTGATCTACACTCTATGTTTAGCCCAAGTCTCCTCAACAGCATTCAGATGGCCAGTCACTGCAGTGAAAATTTTGGCTATCAGACACGATGTATCAGATCGTTGATTAAGCAGCCCCTGTTGGAACTTTTGATGTTTCCATTCTTATGGTAGTAAGTGACCAACCCTAAGCTCTCAGGTCCATCAACCATTTTCCCAGGTGGAGAATGGGAGGCAGAAAATGGCTGTTTTCCATTTAAAAATTAACAATAGATGAAAAAGTGTTTCGTGTAAGCAACAATATAAACATACTTATTCAACCAAGCAAGGACTATATCAGTGGTTCTCTATCTTTCCACTCACATAGCACTTTATGTCATCGGTGCTCTGTGATTAGTAAGGGTATGTTACTGGGAAGGGAAGGGTTGAGAATCACTGCTCTAGTCCCAATTGTTACTGAAATATTTTGCTTGAGTAAAATGGTCATTGGCCCATTTCCTTTGGAGTTCTGAAACTGTGCACATAACGAGTCAATGAGGTACGATTAAAACAGTGGTTTTCAAACCTTTTCTTTCCACCCACATCCCACCTTAAGCAATCCCTTACTAATCACAGAGCACTCATGACATGGGGAATACTTAAAGTGGTTTGTGAGTGGAAAGAAAAAGGGTGATCTAGACTTATTTTTGCTCTGATTCCATGCAGTTAATACCAAATGAAGTGATGCCAGATTAGATACCAAACTTTGCCCCGTCCGCCTTGTCCCCATTGCTGATACTGCCCATGGCAACACACATTGTTCACATAGGGCTGTAGTGCAGCTCACTCACTGACATCTGGGGTGCTGAAAATAACCAACGTGATTTTATTGGCTGAAATGATCCATCTGTTCACTGCATATTGTCACCTTTGAGTTGGCCCTATCTTTGCAGGATTAATTGTACAGTAATTCTCCAAAGAATTTCTAATCTGTAGACCTGATAATGGATTTCACAGAAATAAGTGGCATCTTCTATCAACTGCCATAAAAGACTGAACAGAGTAACATCAACTAAATGAATGTAACAACTGAAATTTTTTTCATAAACATGACAGTTTTTAAAGTTCAGTGCAATTATGTAATTATACATGAGACTTCAGGATATAATCATTATGAGTTACTGGGTTTAATTCTATGGACTGCATTAAGATTCTTTTTTAGGTTATAAAATGTGGTCGTATGCTCAAAATGCGCAAATGCCAGACTTGTAGTGAAGAAATGTTTATTCTTACATTCGTTAATAATTGAGGGAATTCTTTAATGTGTGTAACTTTAACAATGTCATTGGAGCACACGAGGAATAGACACAAGAGCTCCAGAGAAAGAGAGAGAGAGAGGAATTTCAAAGGATGAACTCTGCACAAGGCCTGTGCTGAATTGATGGTGGATTCAGTTCGCTATTTGTCAGTGAGCTTAGGTTTTCTGGCAGGTTTCTCCATTGACTCCACACTTGGATGTGTGTTTTTGTGAAGTTTCTTCTGTAATTCTGATAGCAAATGCTGGAAAAGCTCCCTCAGCAGCTATGGAAAGAAAATTGCTGCATCGGGATGATTTGTCACTTCAGAAACATGTTTTTTATTTGATCATGCAATGTGTGGACCGCTGACAAAGTCAGGATTAATAACCCTTCCTAAGTCAGCCTCAGGTTGATGATAATGTTTACTGTCATATACATCATACACATATGCAGTGGAATTATTGCTACAGGTTAACAAATCTTGTAAAAAAAACTATAACTGTACAATTAAAAGGAGACAAGTCGGTCGAGGGAGTCAGGATATCTTCATAGAATGCATCTGTGATAGCTTTCTTGAACAGTATGTTAAGGAACCAAGAAGGGAGAATGCTATTTTAGATCTAGTACTGGGCGATAAGATAGGTAAAATTAATGATCTAGTAGTTAGGGACCCTCTTGGAAAAAGTAATCATAGTATGATTGAATTTCTCCTACAGGTGAAGGGTGCAATAGTTGGATCTAAAACTAGTGCATTATGCTTGAACAGGAGAGACTACAACAGGATGAGGGAGAAATTGGTCAGCGTGGACTGGGAGCACAGGCTAGTTGGTAGAACAGTTGAAGAACAATGAAAGACTTTCACAGAGATTTTTCAGAAAAATATATTCCTGTTAAAAATATGGGCGTTAAGAAAGGGAAGAGTCAGCCTTGGTTAACTATTAAAATAAAGGAAGGTATAAAATTGAAAGCTTGTGAACAAAGAAGCCAAGAGTAGTGGGAAACTGAAGGATTGGGAATACTTTAAAATTAAATGAAGGACAACTAAATGAGAAATAAGGAAAGGGAAGAAGGATTATGAAGGTAAATTAGCACAAAGTATAAAAACAGCAAAAAATTCTATAAATATATAAAATGGATGAAGGTGGCTAGAGTCAATGTAGAAACATAAACAGAAAATAGGTGCAGAAGTAGGCCATTTGGCACTTCAAGCCTACACCGCCATTCAATATGATCATAGCTGATCAGTACCTGGTTCCTGCCTTCTCCCCATACCCCCTGATCCTCTTAGCCACGAGGATCAAATCTAACCTACTCTTAAATATTGACAAGGAACCGGCCTCAACTACTTCCTGTGGCAAAGAATTCCACAGATTCACCACTCTCTGAGAGAAAATTTTTTTCCTCATCTCAGTCCTAAAAAAACTTTCCCCTTATCCTTAAACTGTGACCCCTGGTTCTGGTTTTTTTCCCAGCATTGGAAACAACCTACCTGACTCTAGTCTGTCTAAACCCTTAAGTATTTTATATGTTTCTATAAGATCCCCCATCAATCTTCTAAATTCAAGAGAATACAAGCGTAGTCTATCCATCCTTTCTTCATACGCAAGTCCTTCCATCCCTGGTATCAGTCTAGTGAACCTTCTCTGTACCTCCTCCATGGCGAGAATGTTCTTTCAGATAAGAAGACCAAAACTGCACACAGTACTCCAGGTGTGGTCTCACCAAGGCCCTGTCCAGCTGCAGCAGGATCTCCCTACTCAGTATTCAAATCCTCTTGCTATGAACACCAACATACCATTCACCCTCCTCACCGCCTGCTGCACCTGCACGCCCACTTTCAACAACTGATGCACAGCAAAACCCAAGTCTTGCTGCATCTCCCCTTTTCCTAAACAGATTCCATTTAGATAATAGTCCTCTTTCCTGTTTTTATCTCCAAAGTGGATAACCTCACATTTATCCACATTATATTGCATCTGCCATGTCTTGGCCCACTTGCCTAACTTGTCCAAATCACTCTGCATTCTCCTAGCATCCTCTACACGATGAAGCCCACTACCCAACTTTGTGTCGTCTGCAAACTTTGAGATATTGTTATCCCACATCTAAGTCGTTGATATATATATATATCTATATCTATATATATATATATATAGATATAGATATATATATAGAGATATCTCTATATATATATATATATATATATAGATATATATATATATAGAGATATCTATATATATATATATATATATATATAGTAAACAATTGTGGCCCCAGCATGGAACCCTGTGGTACCCCACTAGTCACTGGCTGCCATTCTGAAAAGAACCCATTTATTCCTACTCTTTGCTTCCTGTCCATCAACCAATTCTCTATCCACCTTAATATCATACCTCCTACACCATGCTTTTCAAGTTTGTACACTAGTCTTCTGTGCTGAACCTTATCAAATGCCTTACTAAAGTCCAGATATACCACATCCACTGATTTCCCCCCACCCCCGCCCCCCTCCCCCTATCCACTCTACTGGTTACATCCTCAAAAAACTCTATTAGATTTGTCTGACATGATTTTACCTTCACAACTTCACAAAACCATGCTGACTCTGTCCAATGATACCACTGCTCTCCAAATGTACTGCAATTGCATCTTTAATAACTAATTCTAGTACCTTCCCTACTACCAATATCAGGCTAACTGGTCTGTAGTTTCCCAGTTTCTCTCTCCCTCCATTCTTAAAGAGTGGGGTTATGTTGGCCACCCTCCAATCCTCAGGAACTAATCCAGTATCTAAAGAGGTTTGAAAAATTATCACTAATGCATCCATTATTTCCTGGGCTACTTCCTTCAGCACTTTTGGATGCAGACCATTCGTCCCTTGGAAGATGAGAAAGGGAAATTGATTATGAATAATGAGGAAATGGCCGAGGCATTGAACAGAAATTTTGTGTCAGCCTTCATAGTGGAAAACACGTCCAGCATGTCACAGAGTGGTGATATGGATACCAATTGTTACAAAAGAGATAGTGATAAGCAAACTAATGGGACTGAAAGCAGACAAATCCAATGGTCCTGATGGGATGTATCCCAGCGTATTGAAGGAAATGGTGTGAGTTATAGTCAATACATTGGTAGTCATTTACCAAAATACTCTGGATTCTGGGCAGGTCCCAGCAGATTGGAAGACAGCAAATGTCACACCATTTTTTAAAAAGGGATGCAGGTAGAAGACGGGTAACTATCAGCCAGTTAGCTTAACGTCTGTATTTGGGAAAATGCTTGAAGTTGTCATGGAATAGTGAGATGTTTAGAACGAAGGGGTTCCATCTGGCAGACACAGCATGGATTCAGAAAGGGCAGGCCTTGTTTGACAAATGCTGGAGTTCTTTGAGGATATAATGGGTGTGGTAGATAGAGGAAAACAGGTTGGTGTTGTATATTTGGATTTCCAGAAGGTGTTTGATAAGGTGCCACACAAGAGATTTATCAATAAGATACAGATGAACGGAGTTCAATTCTCACTAACTTTCAACAATCACATCCTTTCAATCTTCAATGGGGAACCCATCAATGGTGCTCTTTAAGCCCATTACTTTTTGATCTGGCCATAGAGCCATTAGCCATCGCATTATGAAGTTGTGAGGACATCTCAGGGATTTGGAGGAAGGGGAGTTAATCGTCCCTTTATGCAGAGGATCTCTTGCTTTTCATATCAAGCCCTGATACCTCCCTACCTCCTGTGCTGTTGTTTCTTACCCAATTCAGTAAGCTCTCCAGGTAAAAAGTAAATTTACACAGAAGCGAAATACTTCTTGTGTATACACATGCATCAGTGTATGCTAGCTTTCCTTTTAAGATTGTGAAAAATCATTTTATTTATCTAGGTATTACAGTTCCAAGAAAACATAAGTGTCTTTTTAAAGAAAATGTCCTTACTTTGTTAAAATGTGTGAATTAGTGCTTAACACAGTGGTCACCCTTGTCCACATCCCTTGTGGGCCAAATTAACTCTATCAAAATGAATATTCTGCCTAAATTGTTATATCTTTTTCAGACTATACCAACTTTCATTCCTAAATCTCTTTTTTGACATTAGATTCTATTGTTCTATATATGGAAGAGCAAGCACCCTTGATTTAAAGTTCATCTTCAGAAATCTAAAAGAGATGGAGGAATGTCACTGCCTAATTTCCGATTTTACGCCTGGGCGGCCAATATACGCAACCCTCATGTTTTTGTTATGATGTCTATCGTCAGTAGTGATGGAGTTGCACTCTGTTAAAATTCTTTCCATTACAGCACTACTTGGATCCTCACTTTCTTTTTCCCTAGATAAATCTGGTTATTAGAAACTCTGTAAGAATATGGGCTCAGTTTAGAAAATATTTTGGATTTCATTGTTTCTCTCTTTCACGCCCTTTTCAATCCAATCTTGTCTTCCAGCCTTCTTTACATGATTCTGTGTTTCAGGAATGGTATAGAATGGGTATTATGTGTTTTAAAGATCTTTTTATCGATAACAGTTTTGCATCATTTGAACAAATTTCTGAAAAGTTCAACCTACCATATACCCATTTTTTTTTTTCAGATATTTGCGTATCAGGCATTTTCTCCATTCTCAGATACCTAACCTTCCGGAGGAACCTGATATGAACGTTGTTGATGTTTTTCTTAGTTTACAATTCTCACGCAAAGGTTTAATATCCGTTATCTGTCATAAGTTGGCAGGTTTAAGACATGCCGCTTGATTAAAATTAAAATTGCCTGGGAACAGGATTTAAACCTTTCACTGTCAGTTGAAGTTTGGGATTTAATCATTAAATTGGTTAACTCCACATCCCCCTGTGCCCATCACTGTCGTAACTAAAAATGTGCACTCGGCTCATATGTCTAATGTCAAATTATCTTGTATTTATTCGGATGTAAATTCTTGTTGTGACAAATGTAGGAGAGGTGAGGCTTCCCTTATTCACATGTTCTGGACATGTCACAGCCTCGAAAAATACAGGAAAGATATTTTTCCAAACTTGTGCCTAATTCTTAATTTAAATCGATTTAAACCAACTTGTTGGTTGCCCTCTTTGGTACCACTAGAGAAGATGACATTCACTGGACTCCAATCAATATTCTGTCTTTTGCCTCTCTCTTGGCCCGACATACGGTATTACTAAAATGGAGGGATGCTGCCCTGCCCACCCGTGCTCAGTGGTGGAGGGAAATTATGTCTTGTTTAATTCGCTACTCATTTAGTATTCAGACATAAGGTTCAAAAGGTTGTGGGAACCTTTCCTGAATAATTTTCAGAATACCTAGTTATAATAAAACCCGACTTCCAGCACCTAATTATAAAAATAATTTTTATAAAGCCGGAGCCGGAGCCGGAGCAGGAGCCGGAGCCGGAAGTTGGGTTGACGATCCACGATCGGGAGCTTGGATGTGCTGGGGTGAGGAGCAGGAGCAGGAGCAGGAAGTTGGGTTGACGATCCACGATCGGGAGCTTGGATGTGCTGGGGTGAGGAGCAGGAGCAGGAGCAGGAAGTTGGGTTGACGATCCACGATCGGGAGCTTGGATGTGCTGGGGTGAGGAGCAGGAGCAGGAAGTTGGGTTGACGATCCACGATCGGGATCTTGGATGTGCTGGGGTGAGGAGCAGGAGCAGGAAGTTGGGTTGACGATCCACGATCGGGAGGTTGGATGTGCTGGGGTGAGGAGCAGGAGCAGGAGCAGGAGCAGGAAGTTGGGTTGACGATCCACGATCGGGAGCTTGGATGTGCTGGGGTCAGGAGCAGGAGCAGGAGCAGGAAGTTGGGTTGACGATCCACGATCGGGAGCTTGGATGTGCTGGGGTGAGGAGCAGGAGCAGGAGCAGGAGCAGGAAGTGGGGTTGACGATCCACGATCGGGAGGTTGGATGTGCTGGGGTGAGGAGCAGGAGCAGGAGCAGGAGCAGGAAGTTGGGTTGACGATCCACGATCGGGAGCTTGGATGTGCTGGGGTCAGGAGCAGGAGCAGGAGCAGGAAGTTGGGTTGACGATCCACGATCGGGAGCTTGGATGTGCTGGGGTCAGGAGCAGGAGCAGGAAGTTGGGTTGACGATCCACGATCGGGAGCTTGGATGTGCTGGGGTGAGGAGCAGGAGCAGGAGCAGGAGCAGGAAGTTGGGTTGACGATCCACGATCGGGAGGTTGGATGTGCTGGGGTGAGGAGCAGGAGCAGGAGCAGGAGCAGGAAGTTGGGTTGACGATCCACGATCGGGAGCTTGGATGTGCTGGGGTCAGGAGCAGGAGCAGGAGCAGGAAGTTGGGTTGACGATCCACGATCGGGAGCTTGGATGTGCTGGGGTGAGGAGCAGGAGCAGGAGCAGGAGCAGGAAGTGGGGTTGACGATCCACGATCGGGAGCTTGGATGTGCTGGGGTGAGGAGCAGGAGCAGGAGCAGGAGCAGGAAGTTAGGTTGACGATCCACCATCGGGAGCTTGGATGTGCTGGGGTGAGGAGCAGGAGCAGGAGCAGGAAGTTGGGTTGACGATCCACGATCGGGAGCTTGGATGTGCTGGGGTGAGGAGCAGGAGCAGGAGCAGGAGCAGGAGCAGGAAGTTGAGTTGACGATCCACGATCGGGAGCTTGGATGTGCTGGGCTGAGGAGCAGGAGCAGGAGCAGGAGCAGGAGCAGGAGCAGGAGCAGGAAGTTGGGTTGACGATCCACGATCGGGAGCTTGGATGTGCTGGGGTGAGAAGCAGGAGCAGGAGCAGGAAGTTGGGTTGACGATCCACGATCGGGAGCTTGGATGTGCTGGGGTGAGAAGCAGGAGCAGGAGCAGGAGCAGGAAGTTGGGTTGACGATCCACGATCGGGAGCTTGGATGTTCTGGGGTGAGGAGCAGGAGCAGGAAGTTGGGTTGACGATCCACGATCGGGAGCTTGGATGTGCTGGGGTGAGGAGCAGGAGCAGGAAGTTGGGTTGACGATCCACGATCGGGAGCTTGGATGTGCTGGGGTGAGGAGCAGGAGCAGGAGCAGGAGCAGGAAGTTGGGTTGACGATCCACGATCGGGAGCTTGGATGTGCTGGGGTGAGGAGCAGGAGCAGGAGCCGGAAGTTGGGTTGACGATCCACGATCGGGAGCTTGGATGTGCTGGGGTGAGGAGCAGGAGCCGGAGGAGGAAGTTGGGTTGACGATCCACAATCGGGAGCTTGGATGTGCTGGGGTGAGGAGCAGGAGCCGGAGCAGGAAGTTGGGTTGACGATCCACGATCGGGAGCTTGGATGTGCTGGGGTGAGGAGCAGGAGCCGGAGCAGGAAGTTGGGTTGACGATCCACGATCGGGAGCTTGGATGTGCTGGGGTGAGGAGCAGGAGCAGGAGCAGGAGCAGGAAGTTGGGTTGACGATCCACGATCGGGAGCTTGGATGTGCTGGGGTGAGGAGCAGGAGCAGGAGCAGGAAGTTGGGTTGACGATCCACGATCTGGAGCTTGGATGTGCTGTGGTGAGGAGCAGGAGCAGGAGCAGGAAGTTGGGTTGACGATCCACGATCGGGAGCTTGGATGTGCTGGGGTAAGGAGCAGGAGCAGGAGCAGGAAGTTGGGTTGACTATCCACGATCGGCAGCTTGGATGTGCTGGGGTGAGGAGCAGGAGCAGGAGCAGGAATTTGGGTTGACGATCCACGATCGGGAGCATGGAGGTGCTGGGGTGAGGAGCAGGAGCAGGAAGTTGGGTTGACGATCCACGATCGGGAGCTTGGATGTGCTGGGGTGAGGACCAGGAGCAGGAGCAGGAAGTTGGGTTGACGATCCACGATCGGGAGCTTGGATGTGCTGGGGTGAGGAGCAGGAGCAGGAGCAGGAAGTTGGGTTGACGATCCACGATCGGGAGCTTGGATGTGCTGGGGTGAGGAGCAGGAGCAGGAGCAGGAGCAGGAAGTTGGGTTGACGATCCACGATCGGGTGCTTGGATGTGCTGGGGTGAGGAGCAGGAGCAGGAGCAGGAAGTTGGGTTGACGATCCACGATCGGGTGCTTGGATGTGCTGGGGTGAGGAGCAGGAGCAGGAGCAGGAGCAGGAAGTTGTGTTGACGATCCACGATCGGGAGCTTGGATGTGCTCGGGTGAGGAGCAGGAGCAGGAGCAGGAAGTTGGGTTGACGATCCACGATCGGGAGCTTGGATGTGCTGGGGTGAGGAGCAGGAAGTTGGGTTGACGATCCATGATCGGGAGCTTGGATGTGCTGGGGTGAGGAGCAGGAGCCGGAGGAGGAAGTTGGGTTGACGATCCACAATCGGGAGCTTGGATGTGCTGGGGTGAGGAGCAGGAGCCGGAGCAGGAAGTTGGGTTGACGATCCACGATCGGGAGCTTGGATGTGCTGGGGTGAGGAGCAGGAGCCGGAGCAGGAAGTTGGGTTGACGATCCACGATCGGGAGCTTGGATGTGCTGGGGTAAGGAGCAGGAGCAGGAGCAGGAAGTTGGGTTGACGATCCACGATCGGGAGCTTGGATGTGCTGGGGTGAGGAGCAGGAGCCGGAGCAGGAAGTTGGGTTGACGATCCACGATCGGGAGCTTGGATGTGCTGGGGTAAGGAGCAGGAGCAGGAGCAGGAAGTTGGGTTGACGATCCACGATCGGGAGCTTGGATGTGCTGGGGTGAGGAGCAGGAGCCGGAGCAGGAAGTTGGGTTGACGATCCACGATCGGGAGCTTGGATGTGCTGGGGTAAGGAGCAGGAGCAGGAGCAGGAAGTTGGGTTGACGATCCACGATCGGGAGCTTGGATGTGCTGGGGTGAGGAGCAGGAGCAGGAGCAGGAAGTTGGGTTGACGATCCACGATCTGGAGCTTGGATGTGCTGGGGTGAGGAGCAGGAGCAGGAGCAGGAAGTTGGGTTGACGATCCACGATCGGGAGCTTGGATGTGCTGGGGTAAGGAGCAGGAGCAGGAGCAGGAAGTTGGGTTGACGATCCACGATCGGCAGCTTGGATGTGCTGGGGTGAGGAGCAGGAGCAGGAGCAGGAAGTTGGGTTGACGATCCACGATCGGGAGCATGGAGGTGCTGGGGTGAGGAGCAGGAGCAGGAAGTTGGGTTGACGATCCACGATCGGGAGCTTGGATGTGCTGGGGTGAGGAGCAGGAGCAGGAGCAGGAAGTTGGGTTGACGATCCACGATCGGGAGCTTGGATGTGCTGGAGTGAGGAGCAGGAGCAGGAGCAGGAAGTTGGGTTGACGATCCACGATCGGGAGCTTGGATGTGCTGGGGTGAGGAGCAGGAGCAGGAGCAGGAGCAGGAAGTTGGGTTGACGATCCACGATCGGGTGCTTGGATGTGCTGGGGTGAGGAGCAGGAGCAGGAGCAGGAGCAGGAAGTTGTGTTGACGATCCACGATCGGGAGCTTGGATGTGCTCGGGTGAGGAGCAGGAGCAGGAGCAGGAAGTTGGGTTGACGATCCACGATCGGGAGCTTGGATGTGCTGGGGTGAGAAGCAGGAGCAGGAAGTTGGGTTGACGATCCACGATCGGGAGCTTGGATGTGCTGGGGTGAGGAGCAGGAGCAGGAGCAGCAAGTTGGGTTGACAATCCAAGATCGGGAGCTTGGATGTGCTGGGGTGAGGAGCAGGCGCAGGAACAGGAAGTTGGGTTGACGATCCACGATCGGGAGCTTGGATGTGCTGGGGTGAGGAGCAGGAGCAGGAAGTTGGGTTGACGATCCACGATCGGGAGCTTGGATGTGCTGGGGCGAGGAGCAGGAGCAGGAGCAGGAAGTTGGGTTGACGATCCACGATCGGGAGCTTGGATGTGCTGGGGTGAGGAGCAGGAGCAGGAGCAGGAAGTTGGGTTGACGATCCACGATCGGGAGCTTGGATGTGCTGGGGTGAGGAGCAGGAGCAGGAACAGGAAGTTGGGTTGACGATCCACGATCGGGAGCTTGGATGTGCTGGGGTGAGGAGCAGGAGCAGGAGCAGGAAGTTGGGTTGACGATCCACGATCGGGAGCTTGGATGTGCTGGGATGAGGAGCAGGAGCAGGAGCAGGAAGTTGGGTTGACGATCCACGATCGGGAGCTTGGATGTGCCGGGATGAGGAGCAGGAGCAGGAGCAGGAAGTTGGGTTGACGATCCACGATCGGGAGCTTGGATGTGCTGGGGTGTGGAGCAGGAGCAGGAAGTTGGGTTGACGATCCACGATCGGGAGCTTGGATGTGCTGGGGTGAGGAGCAGGAGCAGGAGCAGGAAGTTGGGTTGACGATCCACGATCGGGAGCTTGGATGTGCTGGGGTGAGGAGCAGGAGCATGAGCAGGAAGTTGGGTTGACGATCCACGATCGGGAGCTTGGATGTGCTGGGGTGAGGAGCAGGAGCAGGAGCAGGAGCAGTAGCAGGAAGTTGGGTTGACGATCCACGATAGGGAGCTTGGATGTGCTGGGGTGAGGAGCAGGAGCAGGAAGTTGGGTTGACGATCCACGATCGGGAGCCTGGATTTGCTGGGGTGAGGAGCAGGAGCAGGAGCAGAAAGTTGGGTTGACGATCCACGATCGGTAGCTTGGATGTGCTGGGGTGAGGAGCAGGAGCAGGAGCAGGAAGTTGGGTTGACGATCCACGATCGGGAGCTTGGATGTGCTGGGGTGAGGAGCAGGAGCAGGAGCAGGAAGTTGGGTTGACGATCGATGATCGGGAGCTTGGATGTGCTGGGGTGAGGAGCAGGAGCAGGAAGTTGGGTTGACATTCCACGATCGGGATCTTGGATATGCTGGGGTGAGGAGCAGGAGCAGGAAGTTGGGTTGATGATCCACGATCGGGAGCTTGGATGTGCTGGGGTGAGGAGCAGGAGCAGGAGCAGGAGCAGGAAGTTGCGTTGACGATCCACGATCGGGAGCTTGGATGTGCTGGGGTGAGTAGCAGGAGCAGGAGCAGGAAGTTGGGTTGACGATCCAGGATCGGGAGCTTGGATGTACTGGGGTGAGGAGTAGGAGGAGGAGCAGGAGCAGGAGCAGGAGCAGGAAGTTGGGTTGACGATCCACGATCGGGAGCTTGGATGTGCTGGGGTGAGGAGCAGGAGCAGGAGCAGGAGCAGGAAGTTGGGTTGACGATCCACGATCGGGAGCTTGGATGTGCTGGGGTGAGGAGTAGGAGCAGGAGCAGGAAGTTGGGTTGACGATCCACGATCGGGAGCTTGGATGTGCTGGTGTGAGGATCAGGAGCAGGAGCAGGAGCAGGAAGTTGGGATGACGATCCACGATCGGGAGCTTGGATGTGCTGGGGTGAGGAGCAGGAGCAGGAGCAGGAAGTTTGGTTGACGATCCACGATCGGGAGCTTGGATGTGCTGGGGTGAGGAGCAGGAGCAGGAGCAGGAGCAGGAAGTTGGGTTGACGATCCAAAATCGGGAGCTTGGATGTGCTGGGGTGAGGAGCAGGAGCAGGAGCAGGAAGTTGGGTTGACGATCCACGATCGGGAGCTTGGATGTGCTGGGTGAGGAGCAGGAGCAGGAGCAGGAGCAGGAGCAGGAGCAGGAAGTGGGGTTGACGATCCACGATCTGGAGCTTGGATGTGCTGGGGTGAGGAGCAGGAGCAGGAGCAGGAGCAGAAGCAGGAGCAGGAAGTTGGGTTGACGATCCACGATCGGGAGCTTGGATGTGCTGGGGTGAGGAGCAGGAGGAGGAGCAGGAGCAGGAGCAGGAAGTTGGGTTGACGATCCACGATCGGGAGCTTGGATGTGCTGGGGTGAGGAGCAGGAGCAGGAGCAGGAGCAGGAGCAGGAAGTTGGGTTGACGATCCACGATCGGGAGCTTGGATGTGCTGGGGTGAGGAGCAGGAGCAGGAGCAGGAAGTTGGGTTGACGATCCACGATCGGGAGCTTGGATGTGCTGGGGTGAGGAGCAGGAGCAGGAGCAGGAAGTTGGGTTCACGATCCACGATCGGGAGCTTGGATGTGCTAGGGTGAGGAGCAGGAGCAGGAGCAGGAAGTTGGGTTGACGATCCACGATCGGGAGCTTGGTTGTGCTGGGGTGAGGAGCAGGAGCAGGAAGTTGTGTTGACGATCCACGATCGGGAGCTTGAATGTGCTAGGGTGAGGAGCAGGAGCAGGAGCAGGAAGTTGGGTTGACGATCCACGATCGGGAGCTTGGATGTGCTGGGGTGAGGAGCAGGAGCAGGAGCAGGAGCAGGAGCTGGAAGTTGGGTTGACGATCCACGATAGGGAGCTTGGATGTGCTGGGGTGAGGAGCAGGAGCAGGAAGTTGGGTTGACGATCCACATTCGGGAGCTTGGATGTGCTGGGTGAGGAGCAGGAGCAGGAGCAGGAGCAGGAGCAGGAAGTGGGGTTGACGATCCACGATCTGGAGCTTGGATGTGCTGGGGTGAGGAGCAGGAGCAGGAGCAGGAGCAGAAGCAGGAGCAGGAAGTTGGGTTGACGATCCACGATCGGGAGCTTGGATATGCTGGGGTGAGGAGCAGGAGGAGGAGCAGGAGCAGGAGCAGGAAGTTGGGTTGACGATCCACGATCGGGAGCTTCGATGTGCTGGGGTGAGGAGCAGGAGCAGGAGCAGGAGCAGGAGCAGGAAGTTGGGTTGACGATCCACGATCGGGAGCTTGGATGTGCTGGGGTGAGGAGCAGGAGCAGGAGCAGGAAGTTGGGTTGACGATCCACGATCGGGAGCTTGGATGTGCTAGGGTGAGGAGCAGGAGCAGGAAGTTGGGTTGACGATCCACGATCGGGAGCTTGGTTGTGCTGGGGTGAGGAGCAGGAGCAGGAAGTTGTGTTGACGATCCACGATCGGGAGCTTGAATGTGCTAGGGTGAGGAGCAGGAGCAGGAGCAGGAAGTTGGGTTGACGATCCACGATCGGGAGCTTGGATGTGCTGGGGTGAGGAGCAGGAGCAGGAGCAGGAGCAGGAGCAGGAAGTTGGGTTGACGATCCACGATAGGGAGCTTGGATGTGCTGGGGTGAGGAGCAGGAGCAGGAAGTTGGGTTGACGATCCACATTCGGGAGCTTGGATGTGCTGGGGTGAGGAGCAGGAGCAGGAGCAGGAAGTTGGGTTGACGATCCACGATGGGGAGCTTGGATTTGCTGGGGTGAGGAGCAGGAGCAGGAGCAGGAAGTTGGGTTGACGATCCTCGATCGGGAGCTTGGATGTGCTGGGGTGAGGAGCAGGAGCAGGAGCAGGAAGTTGGGTTGACGATCCACGATCGGGAGCTTGGATGTGCTGGGGTGAGGAGCAGGAAGTTGGGTTGACGATCCATGATCGGGAGCTTGGATGTGCTGGGGTGAGGAGCAGGAGCAGGAAGTTGGGTTGACGATCCACGATCGGGATCTTGGATGTGCTGGGGTGAGGAGCAGGAGCAGGAAGTTGGGTTGATGATCCACGATCGGCAGCTTGTATGTGCTGGGGTGAGGAGCAGGAGCAGGAAGTTGGGTTGACGATCCACGATCGGGAGCTTGGATGTGTTGGGGATAGGAGCAGGAGCAGGAGCAGGAGCAGGAAGTTGGGTTGACGATCCACGATCGGGAGCTTGGATGTGCTGGGGTGAGTAGAAGGAGCAGGAGCAGGAAGTTGGGTTGACGATCCAGGATCGGGAGCTTGGATGTACTGGGGTGAGGAGCAGGAGGAGGAGCAGGAGCAGGAGCAGGAAGTTGGGTTGACGATCCACGATCGGGAGCTTGGATGTGCTTGGGTGAGGTGCAGGAGCAGGAGCAGGAGCATGAAGTTGGGTTGACGATCCACGATCGGGAGCTTGGATGTGCTGGGGTGAGGAGCAGGCGCAGGAGCAGGAGCAGGAAGTTGGGTTGACGATCCACGATCGGGAGCTTGGATGTGCTGGGGTGAGGAGCAGGAGCAGGAGCAGGAAGTTGGGTTGACGATCCACGATCGGGAGCTTGGATGTGCTGGGGCGAGGAGCAGGAGCAGGAGCAGGAAGTTGGGTTGACGATCCACGATCGGGAGCTTGGATGTGCTGGGGTGAGGAGCAGGAGCAGGAGCAGGAAGTTGGGTTGACGATCCACGATCGGGAGCTTGGATGTGCTGGGGTGAGGAGCAGGAGCAGGAGCAGGAAGTTGGGTTGACGATCCACGATCGGGAGCTTGGATGTGCTGGGGTGAGGAGCAGGAGCAGGAGCAGGAAGTTGGGCTGACGATCCACGATCGGGAGCTTGGATGTGCTGGGATGAGGAGCAGGAGCAGGAGCAGGAAGTAGGGTTGACGATCCACGATCGGGAGCTTGGATGTGCTGGGATGAGGAGCAGGAGCAGGAGCAGGAAGTTGGGTTGACGATCCACGATCGGGAGCTTGGATGTGCTGGGGTGTGGAGCAGGAGCAGGAAGTTGGGTTGACGATCCACGATCGGGAGCTTGGATGTGCTGGGGTGAGGAGCAGGAGCAGGAGCAGGAAGTTGGGTTGACGATCCACGATCGGGAGCTTGGATGTGCTGGGGTGAGGAGCAGGAGCAGGAGCAGGAAGTTGGGTTGACGATCCACGATCGGGAGCTTGGATGTGCTGGGGTGAGGAGCAGGAGCAGGAGCAGGAGCAGGAAGTTGGGTTGACGATCCACGATAGGGAGCTTGGATGTGCTGGGGTGAGGAGCAGGAGCAGGAAGTTGGGTTGACGATCCACGATCGGGAGCCTGGATTTGCTGGGGTGAGGAGCAGGAGCAGGAGCAGAAAGTTGGGTTGACGATCCACGATCGGTAGCTTGGATGTGCTGGGGTGAGGAGCAGGAGCAGGAGCAGGAAGTTGGGTTGACGATCCACGATCGGGAGCTTGGATGTGCTGGGGTGAGGAGCAGGAGCAGGAGCAGGAAGTTGGGTTGACGATCGATGATCGGGAGCTTGGATGTGCTGGGGTGAGGAGCAGGAGCAGGAAGTTGGGTTGACGATCCACGATCGGGATCTTGGATGTGCTGGGGTGAGGAGCAGGAGCAGGAGGTTGGGTTGATGATCCACGATCGGGAGCTTGGATGTGCTGGGGTGAGGAGCAGGAGCAGGAGCAGGAGCAGGAAGTTGCGTTGACGATCCACGATCGGGAGCTTGGATGTGCTGGGGTGAGTAGCAGGAGCAGGAGCAGGAAGTTGGGTTGACGATCCAGGATCGGGAGCTTGGATGCACTGGGGTGAGGAGCAGGAGGAGGAGCAGGAGCAGGAGCAGGAAGTTGGGTTGACGATCCACGATCGGGAGCTTGGATGTGCTGGGGTGAGGAGCAGGAGCAGGAGCAGGAGCAGGAGCAGGAAGTTGGGTTGACGATCCACGATCGGGAGCTTGGATGTGCTGGGGTGAGGAGTAGGAGCAGGAGCAGGAGCAGGAAGTTGGGTTGACGATCCACGATCGGGAGCTTGGATGTGCTGGGGTCAGGAGCAGGAGCAGGAGCAGGAAGTTGGGTTGACGATCCACAATCGGGAGCTTGGATGTGCTGGGGTGAGGAGCAGGAGCAGGAGCAGGAAGTTGGGTTGACGATCCACGATCGGGATCTTGGATGTGCTGGGGTGAGGAGCAGGAGCAGGAAGTTGGGTTGATGATCCACGATCTGCAGCTTGTATGTGCTGGGGTGAGGAGCAGGAGCAGGAAGTTGGGTTGACGATCCACGATCGGGAGCTTGGATGTGCTGGGGTGAGGAGCAGGAGCAGGAGCAGGAGCAGGAAGTTGGGTTGACGATCCACGATCGGGAGCTTGGATGTGCTGGGGTGAGTAGCAGGAGCAGGAGCAGGAAGTTGGGTTGACGATCCAGGATCGGGAGCTTGGATGTACTGGGGTGAGGAGCAGGAGGAGGAGCAGGAGCAGGAGCAGGAAGTTGGGTTGACGATCCACGATCGGGAGCTTGGATGTGCTGGGGTGAGGAGCAGGAGCAGGAGCAGGAGCAGGAGCAGGAAGTTGGGTTGACGATCCACGATCGGGAGCTTGGATGTGCTGGGGTGAGGAGCAGGAGCAGGAGCAGGAAGTTGGGTTGACGATCCACGATCGGGAGCTTGGATGTGCTGGTGTGAGGAGCAGGAGCAGGAGCAGGAGCAGGAAGTTGGGTTGACGATCCACGATCGGGAGCTTGGATGTGCTGGGGTGAGGAGCAGGAGCAGGAGCAGGAAGTTGGGTTGACGATCCACGATCGGGAGCTTGGATGTGCTGGTGTGAGGAGCAGGAGCAGGAGCAGGAGCAGGAAGTTGGGTTGACGATCCACAATCAGGAGCTTGGATGTGCTGGGGTGAGGAGCAGGAGCAGGAGCAGGAAGTTGGGTTGACGATCCACGATCGGGAGCTTGGATGTGCTAAGGTGAGGAGCAGGAGCAGGAGCAGGAGCAGGAGCAGGAAGTGGGGTTGACGATCCACGATCTGGAGCTTGGATGTGCTGGGGTGAGGAGCAGAAGCAGGAGCAGGAGCAGAAGCAGGAGCAGGAAGTTGGGTTGACGATCCACGATCGGGAGCTTGGATGTGCTGGGGTGAGGAGCAGGAGCAGGAGCAGGAGCAGGAAGTTGGGTTGACGATCCACGATCGGGAGCTTAGATGTGCTGGGGTGAGGAGCAGGAGCAGGAGCAGGAGCAGGAGCAGGAAGTTGGGTTGACGATCCACGATCGGGAGCTTGGATGTGCTGGGGTGAGGAGCAGGAGCAGGAGCAGGAGCAGGAAGTTGGGTTGACGATCCACGATCGGGAGCTTGGATGTGCTGGGGTGAGGAGCAGGAGCAGGAGCAGGAGCAGGAAGTTGGGTTGACGATCCACGATCGGGAGCTTGGATATGCTGGGGTGAGGAGCAGGAGCAGGAGCAGGAGCAGGAGCAGGAGCAGAAGCAGGAAGTTGGGTTGACGATCCACGATCGGGAGCTTGGATGTGCTGGGGTGAGGAGCAGGAGCAGGAGCAGGAAGTTGGGTTGACGATCCACGATCGGGAGCTTGGATGTGCTGGGGTGAGGAGCAGGAAGTTGGGTTGACGATCCATGATCGGGAGCTTGGATGTGCTGGGGTGAGGAGCAGGAGCAGGAAGTTGGGTTGACGATCCACGATCGGGATCTTGGATGTGCTGGGGTGAGGAGCAGGAGCAGGAAGTTGGGTTGATGATCCACGATCGGAAGCTTGTATGTGCTGGGGTGAGGAGCAGGAGCAGGAAGTTGGGTTGACGATCCACGATCGGGAGCTTGGATGTGCTGGGGTGAGGAGCAGGAGCAGGAGCAGGAGCAGGAAGTTGGGTTGACGATCCACGATCTGGAACTTGGATGTGCTGGGGTGAGGAGCAGGAGCAGGAGCAGGAAGTAGGGTTGACGATCCACGATCGGGAGCTTGGATGTGCTGGGGTGAGGAGCAGGAGCAGGAGCAGGAAGTTGGGTTGACGATCCACGATCGGGAGCTTGGATGTGCTGGGGTGAGGAGCAGGAGCAGGAGCAGGAGCAGGAAGTTGGGTTGACAATCCACGATAGGGAGCTTGGATGTGCTGGGGTGAGGAGCAGGAGCAGGAAGTTGGGTTGACGATCCACATTCGGGAACTTGGATGTGCTGGGGTGAGGAGCAGGAGCAGGAGCAGGAAGTTGTGTTGACGGTCCACGATCGGGAGCTTGGATTTGCTGGGGTGAGGAGCAGGAGCAGGAGCAGGAAGTTGGGTTGACGATCCACGATCGGGAGCTTGGATGTGCTGGGGTGAGGAGCAGGAGCAGGAGCAGGAAGTTGGGTTGACGATCCACGATCGGGAGCTTGGATGTGCTGGGGTGAGGAGCAGGAAGTTGGGTTGACGATCCATGATCGGGAGCTTGGATGTGCTGGGGTGAGGAGCAGGAGCAGGAAGTTGGGTTGACGATCCACGATCGGGATCTTGGATGTGCTGGGGTGAGGAGCAGGAGCAGGAAGTTGGGTTGATGATCCACGATCGGAAGCTTGTATGTGCTGGGGTGAGGAGCAGGAGCAGGAAGTTGGGTTGACGATCCACGATCGGGAGCTTGGATGTGCTGGGGTGAGGAGCAGGAGCAGGAGCAGGAGCAGGAAGTTGGGTTGACGATCCACGATCGGGAGCTTGGATGTGCTGGGGTGTGGAGCAGGAGCAGGAAGTTGGGTTGACGATCCACGATCGGGAGCTTGGATGTGCTGGGGTGAGGAGCAGGAGCAGGAGCAGGAAGTTGGGTTGACGATCCACGATCGGGAGCTTGGATGTGCTGGGGTGAGGAGCAGGAGCAGGAGCAGGAAGTTGGGTTGACGATCCACGATCGGGAGCTTGGATGTGCTGGGGTGAGGAGCAGGAGCAGGAGCAGGAGCAGGAAGTTGGGTTGACGATCCACGATAGGGAGCTTGGATGTGCTGGGGTGAGGAGCAGGAGCAGGAAGTTGGGTTGACGATCCACGATCGGGAGCCTGGATTTGCTGGGGTGAGGAGCAGGAGCAGGAGCAGAAAGTTGGGTTGACGATCCACGATCGGTAGCTTGGATGTGCTGGGGTGAGGAGCAGGAGCAGGAGCAGGAAGTTGGGTTGACGATCCACGATCGGGAGCTTGGATGTGCTGGGGTGAGGAGCAGGAGCAGGAGCAGGAAGTTGGGTTGACGATCGATGATCGGGAGCTTGGATGTGCTGGGGTGAGGAGCAGGAGCAGGAAGTTGGGTTGACGATCCACGATCGGGATCTTGGATGTGCTGGGGTGAGGAGCAGGAGCAGGAGGTTGGGTTGATGATCCACGATCGGGAGCTTGGATGTGCTGGGGTGAGGAGCAGGAGCAGGAGCAGGAGCAGGAAGTTGCGTTGACGATCCACGATCGGGAGCTTGGATGTGCTGGGGTGAGTAGCAGGAGCAGGAGCAGGAAGTTGGGTTGACGATCCAGGATCGGGAGCTTGGATGCACTGGGGTGAGGAGCAGGAGGAGGAGCAGGAGCAGGAGCAGGAGCAGGAAGTTGGGTTGACGATCCACGATCGGGAGCTTGGATGTGCTGGGGTGAGGAGCAGGAGCAGGAGCAGGAGCAGGAGCAGGAAGTTGGGTTGACGATCCACGATCGGGAGCTTGGATGTGCTGGGGTGAGGAGTAGGAGCAGGAGCAGGAAGTTGGGTTGACGATCCACGATCGGGAGCTTGGATGTGCTGGGGTGAGGAGCAGGAGCAGGAGCAGGAAGTTGGGTTGACGATCCACAATCGGGAGCTTGGATGTGCTGGGGTGAGGAGCAGGAGCAGGAGCAGGAAGTTGGGTTGACGATCCACGATCGGGATCTTGGATGTGCTGGGGTGAGGAGCAGGAGCAGGAAGTTGGGTTGATGATCCACGATCTGCAGCTTGTATGTGCTGGGGTGAGGAGCAGGAGCAGGAAGTTGGGTTGACGATCCACGATCGGGAGCTTGGATGTGCTGGGGTGAGGAGCAGGAGCAGGAGCAGGAGCAGGAAGTTGGGTTGACGATCCACGATCGGGAGCTTGGATGTGCTGGGGTGAGTAGCAGGAGCAGGAGCAGGAAGTTGGGTTGACGATCCAGGATCGGGAGCTTGGATGTACTGGGGTGAGGAGCAGGAGGAGGAGCAGGAGCAGGAGCAGGAAGTTGGGTTGACGATCCACGATCGGGAGCTTGGATGTGCTGGGGTGAGGAGCAGGAGCAGGAGCAGGAGCAGGAGCAGGAAGTTGGGTTGACGATCCACGATCGGGAGCTTGGATGTGCTGGGGTGAGGAGCAGGAGCAGGAGCAGGAAGTTGGGTTGACGATCCACGATCGGGAGCTTGGATGTGCTGGTGTGAGGAGCAGGAGCAGGAGCAGGAGCAGGAAGTTGGGTTGACGATCCACGATCGGGAGCTTGGATGTGCTGGGGTGAGGAGCAGGAGCAGGAGCAGGAAGTTGGGTTGACGATCCACGATCGGGAGCTTGGATGTGCTGGTGTGAGGAGCAGGAGCAGGAGCAGGAGCAGGAAGTTGGGTTGACGATCCACAATCAGGAGCTTGGATGTGCTGGGGTGAGGAGCAGGAGCAGGAGCAGGAAGTTGGGTTGACGATCCACGATCGGGAGCTTGGATGTGCTAAGGTGAGGAGCAGGAGCAGGAGCAGGAGCAGGAAGTGGGGTTGACGATCCACGATCTGGAGCTTGGATGTGCTGGGGTGAGGAGCAGAAGCAGGAGCAGGAGCAGAAGCAGGAGCAGGAAGTTGGGTTGACGATCCACGATCGGGAGCTTGGATGTGCTGGGGTGAGGAGCAGGAGCAGGAGCAGGAGCAGGAAGTTGGGTTGACGATCCACGATCGGGAGCTTAGATGTGCTGGGGTGAGGAGCAGGAGCAGGAGCAGGAGCAGGAGCAGGAAGTTGGGTTGACGATCCACGATCGGGAGCTTGGATGTGCTGGGGTGAGGAGCAGGAGCAGGAGCAGGAGCAGGAAGTTGGGTTGACGATCCACGATCGGGAGCTTGGATGTGCTGGGGTGAGGAGCAGGAGCAGGAGCAGGAAGTTGGGTTGACGTTCCACGATCGGGAGCTTGGATGTGCTGGGGTGAGGAGCAGGAGCAGGAGCAGGAGCAGGAAGTTGGGTTGACGATCCACGATCGGGAGCTTGGATGTGCTGGGGTGAGGAGCAGGAGCAGGAGCAGGAGCAGGAAGTTGGGTTGACGATCCACGATCGGGAGCTTGGATGTGCTGGGGTGAGGAGCAGGAGCAGGAGCAGGAGCAGGAAGTTGGGTTGACGATCCACGATCGGGAGCTTGGATATGCTGGGGTGAGGAGCAGGAGCAGGAGCAGGAGCAGGAGCAGGAGCAGAAGCAGGAAGTTGGGTTGACGATCCACGATCGGGAGCTTGGATGTGCTGGGGTGAGGAGCAGGAGCAGGAGCAGGAGCAGGAAGTTGGGTTGACGATCCACGATCTGGAACTTGGATGTGCTGGGGTGAGGAGCAGGAGCAGGAGCAGGAAGTAGGGTTGACGATCCACGATCGGGAGCTTGGATGTGCTGGGGTGAGGAGCAGGAGCAGGAGCAGGAAGTTGGGTTGACGATCCACGATCGGGAGCTTGGATGTGCTGGGGTGAGGAGCAGGAGCAGGAGCAGGAGCAGGAAGTTGGGTTGACAATCCACGATAGGGAGCTTGGATGTGCTGGGGTGAGGAGCAGGAGCAGGAAGTTGGGTTGACGATCCACATTCGGGAACTTGGATGTGCTGGGGTGAGGAGCAGGAGCAGGAGCAGGAAGTTGTGTTGACGATCCACGATCGGGAGCTTGGATTTGCTGGGGTGAGGAGCAGGAGCAGGAGCAGGAAGTTGGGTTGACGATCCACGATCGGGAGCTTGGATGTGCTGGGGTGAGGAGCAGGAGCAGGAGCAGGAAGTTGGGTTGACGATCCACGATCGGGAGCTTGGATGTGCTGGGGTGAGGAGCAGGAAGTTGGGTTGACGATCCATGATCGGGAGCTTGGATGTGCTGGGGTGAGGAGCAGGAGCTGGAAGTTGGGTTGACGATCCACGATCGGGATCTTGGATGTGCTGGGGTGAGGAGCAGGAGCAGGAAGTTGGGTTGATGATCCACGATCGGAAGCTTGTATGTGCTGGGGTGAGGAGCAGGAGCAGGAAGTTGGGTTGACGATCCACGATCGGGAGCTTGGATGTGCTGGGGTGAGGAGCAGGAGCAGGAGCAGGAGCAGGAAGTTGGGTTGACGATCCACGATCGGGAGCTTGGATGTGCTGGGGTGAGTAGCAGGAGCAGGAGCAGGAAGTTGGGTTGACGATCCAGGATCGGGAGCTTGGATGTACTGGGGTGAGGAGCAGGAGGAGGAGCAGGAGCAGGAGCAGGAAGTTGGGTTGACGATCCACGATCGAGAGCTTGGATGTGCTGGGGTGAGGAGCAGGAGCAGGAGCAGGAGCAGGAGCAGGAAGTTGGGTTGACGATCCACGATCGGGAGCTTGGATGTGCTGGGGTGAGGAGCAGGAGCAGGAAGTTGGGTTGACGATCCACGATCCGGAGCTTGGATGTGCTGGTGTGAGGAGCAGGAGCAGGAGCAGGAGCAGGAAGTTGGGTTGACGATCCACGATCGGGAGCTTGGATGTGCTGGGGTGAGGAGCAGGAGCAGGAGCAGGAAGTTGGGTTGACGATCCACGATCGGGAGCTTGGATGTGCTGGGGTGAGGAGCAGGAGCAGGAGCAGGAGCAGGAAGTTGGGTTGACGATCCACAATCGGGAGCTTGGATGTGCTGGGGTGAGGAGCAGGAGCAGGAGCAGGAAGTTGGGTTGACGATCCACGATCGGGAGCTTGAATGTGCTGGGGTGAGGAGCAGGAGCAGGAGCAGGAGCAGGAGCAGGAAGTGGGGTTGACGATCCACGATCTGGAGCTTGGATGTGCTGGGGTGAGGAGCAGAAGCAGGAGCAGGAGCAGAAGCAGGAGCAGGAAGTTGGGTTGACGATCCACGATCGGGAGCTTGGATGTGCTGGGGTGAGGAGCAGGAGCAGGAGCAGGAGCAGGAGCAGGAAGTTGGGTTGACGATCCACGATCGGGAGCTTAGATGTGCTGGGGTGAGGAGCAGGAGCAGGAGCAGGAGCAGGAGCAGGAAGTTGGGTTGACGATCCACGATCGGGAGCTTGGATGTGCTGGGGTGAGGAGCAGGAGCAGGAGCAGGAGCAGGAAGTTGGGTTGACGATCCACGATCGGAAGCTTGGATGTGCTGGGGTGAGGAGCAGGAGCAGGAAGTTGGGTTGACGTTCCACGATCGGGAGCTTGGATGTGCTGGGGTGAGGAGCAGGAGCAGGAGCAGGAGCAGGAAGTTGGGTTGACGATCCACGATCGGGAGCTTGGATGTGCTGGGGTGAGGAGCAGGAGCAGGAGCAGGAGCAGGAAGTTGGGTTGACGATCCACGATCGGGAGCTTGAATGTGCTGGGGTGAGGAGCAGGAGCAGGAGCAGGAAGTTGGGTTGACGATCCACGATCGGGAGCTTGGATATGCTGGGGTGAGGAGCAGGAGCAGGAGCAGGAGCAGAAGCAGGAAGTTAGGTTGACGATCCACGATCGGGAGCTTGGATGTGCTGGGGTGAGGAGCAGGAGCAGGAGCAGGAAGTTGGGTTGACGATCCACGATCTGGAACTTGGATGTGCTGGGGTGAGGAGCAGGAGCAGGAGCAGGAACTTGGGTTGACGATCCACGATCGGGAGCTTGGATGTGCTGGGGTGAGGAGCAGGTGCAGGAAGTTGGGTTGACGATCCACGATCTGGAGCTTGGATGTGCTGGGATGAGGAGCAGTCGCAGGAGCAGGAAGTTGGGTTGACGATCCACGATCGGGAGCTTGGATGTGCTGGGGTGAGGAGCAGGAGCAGGAGCAGGAAGTTGGGTTGACGATCCATGATCGGGAGCTTGGATGTGCTGGGGTGAGGAGCAGGAGCAGGAAGTTGGGTTGACGATCCACGATCGGGATCTTGGATGTGCTGGGGTGAGGAGCAGGAGCAGGAAGTTGGGTTGATGATCCACGATCGGGAGCTTGGATGTGCTGGGGTGAGGAGCAGGAGCAGGAGCAGGAGCAGGAAGTTGGGTTGACGATCCACGATCGGGAGCTTGGATGTGCTGGGGTGAGTAGCAGGAGCAGGAGCAGGAAGTTGGGTTGACGATCCAGGATCGGGAGCTTGGATGTACTGGGGTGAGGAGCAGGAGGAGGAGCAGGAGCAGGAGCAGGAGCAGGAAGTTGGGTTGACGATCCACGATCGGGAGCTTGGATGAGCTGGGGTGAGGAGCAGGAGCAGGAGCAGGAAGTTGGGTTGACGATCCACGATCGGGAGCTTGGATGTGCTGGGGTGAGGAGTAGGAGCAGGAGCAGGAGCAGGAAGTTGGGTTGACGATCCACGATCGGGAGCTTGGATGTGCTGGTGTGAGGATCAGGAGCAGGAGCAGGAGCAGGAAGTTGGGATGACGATCCACGATCGGGAGCTTTGATGTGCTGGGGTGAGGAGCAGTAGCAGGAGCAGGAGCAGGAAGTTGGGTTGACGATCCACGATCGGGAGCTTGGATGTGCTGGGGTGAGGAGCAGGAGCAGGAGCAGGAAGTTGGGTTGACGATCCACGATCGGGAGCTTGGATGTGCTGGGGTGAGGAGCAGGAGCAGGAGCAGGAGCAGGAGCAGGAGCAGGAAGTTGGGTTGACGATCCACGATCGGGAGCTTGGATGTGCTGGTGTGAGGAGCAGGAGCAGGAGCAGGAGCAGGAAGTTGGGTTGACGATCCACGATCGGGAGCTTGGATGTGCTGGGGTGAGGAGCAGGAGGAGGAGCAGGAGCAGGAAGTTGGGTTGACGATCCACGATCGGGAGCTTGGATGTGCTGGGGTGAGGAGCAGGAGCAGGAGCAGGAGCAGGAAGTGGGATTGACGATCCACGATCGGAAGCTTGGATGTGCTGGGGTGAGGAGCAGGAGCAGGAGCAGGAAGTTGGGTTGACGATACACAATCGGGTGCTTGGATGTGCTGGGGTGAGGAGCAGGAGCAGGAAGTTGGGTTGACGATCCACGATCGGGAGCTTAGATGTGCTGGGGTGAGGAGCAGGAGCAGGAGCAGGAGCAGGTGCAGGAAGTGGGATTGACGATCCACGATCGGGAGCTTGGATGTGCTGGGGTGAGGAGCAGGAGCAGGAGCAGGAGCAGAAGCAGGAGCAGGAAGTTGGGTTGACGATCCACGATCGGGAGCTTGGATGTACTGGGGTGAGGAGCAGGAGCAGGAAGTTGGATTGTCGATCCACGATCGGGAGCTTGGATGTGCTGGGGTGAGGAGCAGGAGCAGGAGCAGGAGTAGGAAGTTGGGTTGACGATCCACGATCGGGAGTTTGGATGTGCTGGGGTGAGGAGCAGGAGCAGGAGCAGGAGCAGGAAGTTGGGTTGACGATCCACGATCGGGAGCTTGGATGTGCTGGGGTGAGGATCAGGAGCAGGAGCAGGAGCAGGAAGTTGGGTTGACGATCCACGATCGGGACCTTGGATGTGCTGGGGTGAGGAGCAGGCGCAGGAGCAGGAGCAGGAGCAGGAAGTTTGGTTGACGATCCACGATCGGGAGCTTGGATGTGCTGGGGTGAGGAGCAGGAGCAGGAAGTTGGGTTGACGATCCAGAATCGGGAGCTTGGATGTGCTGGGGTGAGGAGCAGGAGCAGGAGCAGGAGCAGGAGCAGGAAGTTGGGTTGACGATCCACGATCGGGAGCTTGGATGTGCTGGGGTGAGGAGCAGGAGCAGGAGCAGGAGCAGGAGCAGGAAGTGGGATTGACGATCCACGATCGGGAGCTTGCATGTGCTGGGGTGAGGAGCAGGAGCAGGAGCAGAAGCAGGAGCAGGAAGTTGGGTTGACGATCCACGATCGGGAGCTTGGATGTACTTGGGTGAGGAGCAGGAGCAGGAGCAGGAAGTTGGATTGTCGATCCACGATCGGGAGCTTGGATGTGCTGGAGTGATGAGCAGGAGCAGGAGCAGGTGCAGGAGTAGGAAGTTGGGTTGACGATCCACGATCGGGAGCTTGGATGTGCTGGGGTGAGGAGCAGGAGCAGGAGCAGGAGCAGGAGCAGGAGCAGGAGCAGGAAGTTGGGTTGACGATCCACGATCGGGAGCTTGGATGTGCTGGGGTGAGGATCAGGAGCAGGAGCAGGAGCAGGAAGTTGGGTTGACGATCCACGATCGGGAGCTTGGATGTGCTGGGGTGAGGAGCAGGAGCAGGAGCAGGAGCAGGAAGTTGGTTTGACCATCCACGATCGGGAGCTTGGATGTGCTGGTGTGAGGAGCAGGAGCAGGAGCAGGAGCAGGAAGTTGGGTTGACGATCCACGATCGGGAGCTTGGATGTTCTGGGGTGAGGAGCAGGAGCAGGAGCAGGAGCAGGAAGTTGGGTTGACGATCCACAATCGGGAGCTTGGATGTGCTGGGGTGAGGTGCAGGAGCAGGAGCAGGAGCAGGAGCAGGAAGTTGGGTTGACGATCCACGATCGGGAGCTTGTATGTGCTGGGGTGAGGAGCAGGAGCAGGAGCAGGAGCAGGAAGTTGGGTTGACGATCCACGATCGGGAGCTTGGATGTGCTGGGGTCAGGAGCAGGAGCAGGAGCAGGAAGTTGGGTTGACGATCCACGATCGGGAGCTTGGATATTGTAAGGTAAAACATCATGAGATGGGAATGTGTAGGGAGTTACCCTGTACAGGGCAGTAACAAGAAGGGGAGGTGTCCTTGTACTCCTGTTAGGTAAAACATCATGAGATGGGAATGTACAGGGCTGTAACAAGATGTGAATGCATCCTTGTACTTACAAGATAAGAGAGACATTGATGGATTGAGAGGCAGGAAGCTAGCAGGGAAAGGATAGCAACAGTTTTAGTCATTGGACAAGTAATGATATGATGATGTTCTAAGCATGTATCCAAGGGTATAAAAAATCACCATTTTGCTGATAACGGCAGAATGCATTCTCAGACTAACATGTTTAGTCGCAAGTGTTACAATCCGGTAATAAAGAAGAAAGAACCCTGATTTCGACTCAGCCTGGTGTTTGTCTCACTCATTCATGAACAAAGCAGACCTAACAATATGCTGGTGTGAGGAGCAGGAGCAGGAGCAGGAGCAGGAGCAGGAGAAGGAGCAGGAGCAGAAGCAGGAAGTTGGGTTGACGATCCACGATCGGGAGCTTGGATGTGCTGGGGTGAGGAGCAGGAGCAGGAGCAGGAGCAGGAGCAGGAAGTTGGGTTGACGATCCACGATCGGGAGCTTGGATGTGCTGGGGTGAGGAGCAGGAGCAGGAGCAGGAAGTTGGGTTGACGATCCACGATCGGGAGATTGGATGTGCTGGGGTGAGGAGCAGGAGCAGGAGCAGGAACAGGAGCAGGAGCAGGAAGTTGGGTTGATGATCCACGATCGGGAGCTTGGATGTGCCGGGGTGAGGAGCATGAGCAGGAGCAGGAGCAGGAAGTTGGGTTGACGATCCACGATCGGGAGCTTGGATGTGCTGGGGTGAGGAGCAGGAGCAGGAGCAGGAGCAGGAGGAGGAAGTTGGGTTGATGATCCACGATCGGGAGCTTGGATGTGCTGGGGTGAGAAGCAGGAGCAGGAGCAGGAGCAGGAAGTTGGGTTGACGATCCACGATCGGGAGCTTGGATGTGCTGGGGTGAGGAGCAGGAGCAGGAGCAGGAGCAGGAAGTTGCGTTGATGATCCACGATCGGGAGCTTGGATGTGCTGGGGTGAGGAGCAGGAGCAGGAGCAGGAAGTTGGGTTGACGATCCACGATCGGGAGCTTGGATGTGCTTGGGTGAGGAGCAGGAGCAGGAGCAGGAGCAGGAAGTTGGGTTGACGATCCACGATCGGGAGCTTGGATGTGCTGGGGTGAGGAGCAGGAGCAGGAGCAGGAAGTTGGGTTGACGATCCACGATCGGGAGCTTGGATGTGCTGGGGTGAGGAGCAGGAGCAGGAGCAGGAGCAGGAAGTTGGGTTGACGATCCACGATCGGGAGCTTGGATGTGCTGGGGTGAGGAGCAGGAGCAGGAGCAGGAAGTTGGGTTGACGATCCACGATCGGGAGCTTGGATGTGCTGGGGTGAGGAGCAGGAGGAGGAGCAGGAGCAGGAGCAGGAGCAGGAAGTTGGGTTGACGATCCACGATCGGGAGCTTGGATGTGCTGGGGTGTGGAGCAGGAGCAGGAGCAGGAGCAGGAGCAGGAGCAGGAAGTTGGGTTGACGATCCACGATCGGGAGCTTGGATGTGCTGGGGTGAGGAGCAGGAGCAGGAGCAGGAGCAGGAAGTTGGGTTGACGATCCACGATCGGGAGCTTGGAAGTGCTGGTGTGAGGAGCAGGAGCAGGAGCAGGAAGTTGGGTTGACGATCCACGATCGGGAGCTTGGATGTGCTGGGGTGAGGAGCAGGAGCAGGAGCAGGAGCAGGAAGTTGGGTTGACGATCCACGATCGGGAGCTTGGATGTGCTGGGGTGAGGAGCAGGAGCAGGAGCAGGAAGTTGGGTTGACGATCCACGATCGGGAGCTTGGATGTGCTGGGGTGAGGAGCAGGAGCAGGAGCAGGAGCAGGAAGTTGGGTTGACGATCCACGATCGGGAGCTTGGATGTGCTGGGGTGAGGAGCAGGAGCAGGAAGTTGGGTTGACGATCCACGATCGGGAGCTTGGATGTACTGGGGTGAGCAGCAGGAGCAGGAGCAGGAGCAGGAGCAGGAAGTGGGGTTGACGATCCACGATCGGGAGCTTGGAAGTGCTGGGGTGAGGAGCAGGAGCAGGAGCAGAAGCAGGAGCAGGAAGTTGGGTTGACGATCCACAATCGGGAGCTTGGATGTGCTGGGGTGAGGAGCAGGAGCAGGAGCAGGAAGTTGGGTTGACGATCCACGATCGGGAGCTTGGATGTGCTGGGGTGAGGAGCAGGAGCAGGAGCAGGAAGCTGGGTTGACGATTCACGATCGGGAGCTTGGATGTGCTGGGGTGAGGAGCTGGAGCAGGAGCAGGAAGTTGGGTTGACGATCCACGATCGGGAGCTTGGATGTGCTGGGGTGAGGAGCAGGCGCAGGAGCAGGAGCAGGAGCAGGAAGTTGGGTTGACGATCCACGATCGGGATCTTGGATGTGCTGGGGTGAGGAGCAGGAGCAGGAGCAGGAAGTTGGGCTGACGATCCACGATCGGGAGCTTGGATGTGCTGGGGTGAGGAGCAGGAGCAGGAGCAGGAGCAGGAGCAGGAGCAGGAAGTTGGGTTGACGATCCACGATCGGGAGCTTGGATGTGCTGGGGTGAGGAGCAGGAGCAGGAGCAGGAAGTTGGGTTGACGATCCAGGATCGGGTGCTTGGATGTGCTGGGGTGAGGAGCAGGAGCAGGAAGTTGGGTTGACGATCCACGATCGGGAGCTTGGATGTGCTGGGGTGAGGAGCAGGAGCAGGAGCAGGAAGTTGGGTTGACGATCCACGATCGGGAGCTTGGATGTGCTGGGGTGAGGAGCAGGAGCAGGAGCAGGAAGTTGGGTTGACGATCCACGATCGGGAGCTTGGATGTGCTGGGGTGAGGAGCAGGCACAGGAGCAGGAGCAGGAGCAGGAAGTTGGGTTGACGATCCACGATCGGGAGCTTGGATGTGCTGGGGTGAGGAGCAGGAGCAGGAGCAGAAGCAGGATCAGGAAGTTGGGTTGACGATCCACGATCGGGAGCTTGGATGTACTTGGGTGAGGAGCAGGAGCAGGAGCAGGAAGTTGGATTGTCGATCCACGATCGGGAGCTTGGATGTGCTGGGGTGAGGAGCAGGAGCAGGAGCAGGTGCAGGAGTAGGAAGTTGGGTTGACGATCCACGATCGGGAGCTTGGATGTGCTGGGGTGAGGAGCAGGAGCAGGAGCAGGAGCAGGAGCAGGAAGTTGGGTTGACGATCCACGATCGGGAGCTTGGATGTGCTGGGGTGAGGATCAGGAGCAGGAGCAGGAGCAGGAAGTTGGGTTGACGATCCACGATCGGGAGCTTGGATGTGCTGGGGTGAGGAGCATGCGCAGGAGCAGGAGCAGGAGCAGGAAGTTGGGTTGACGATCCACGATCGGGAGCTTGGATGTGCTGGGGTGAGGAGCAGGAGCAGGAAGTTGGGTTGACGATCCACGATCGGGAGCTTGGATGTGCTGGGGTGAGGAGCAGGAGCAGGAGCAGGAAGTTGGGTTGACGATCCAAGATCGGGAGCTTGGATGTGCTGGGGTGAGGAGCAGGAGGAGGAGCAGGAGCAGGAGCAGGAGCAGGAAGTTGGGTTGACGATCCACGATCGGGAGCTTGGATGTGCTGGGGTGAGGAGCAGGAGCAGGAGCAGGAGCAGGAGCAGGAAGTTGGGTTGACGATCCACGATCGGGAGCTTGGATGTGCTGGGGTGAGGAGCAGGAGCAGGAGCAGGAGCAGGAGCAGGAAGTTGGTTTGACCATCCACGATCGGGAGCTTGGATGTTCTGGTGTGAGGAGCAGGAGCAGGAGCAGGAGCAGGAAGTTGGGTTGACGATCCACGATCGGGAGCTTGGATGTTCTGGGGTGAGGAGCAGGAGCAGGAGCAGGAGCAGGAAGTTGGGTTGACGATCCACAATCGGGAGCTTGGATGTGCTGGGGTGAGGTGCAGGAGCAGGAGCAGGAGCAGGAGCAGGAAGTTGGGTTGACGATCCACGATCGGGAGCTTGTATGTGCTGGGGTGAGGAGCAGGAGCAGGAGCAGGAGCAGGAAGTTGGGTTGACGATCCACGATCGGGAGCTTGGATGTGCTGGGGTCAGGAGCAGGAGCAGGAGCAGGAAGTTGGGTTGACGATCCACGATCGGGAGCTTGGATATTGTAAGGTAAAACATCATGAGATGGGAATGTGTAGGGAGTTACCCTGTACAGGGCAGTAACAAGAAGGGGAGGTGTCCTTGTACTCCTGTTAGGTAAAACATCATGAGATGGGAATGTACAGGGCTGTAACAACATGTGAATGCATCCTTGTACTTACAAGATAAGAGAGACATTGATGGATTGAGAGGCAGGAAGCTAGCAGGGAAAGGATAGCAACAGTTTTAGTCATTGGACAAGTAATGATATGATGATGTTCTAAGCATGTATCCAAGGGTATAAAAAATCACCATTTTGCTGATAACGGCAGAATGCATTCTCAGACTAACATGTTTAGTCGCAAGTGTTACAATCCGGTAATAAAGAAGAAAGAACCCTGATTTCGACTCAGCCTGGTGTTTGTCTCACTCATTCATGAACAAAGCAGACCTAACAATATGCTGGTGTGAGGAGCAGGAGCAGGAGCAGGAGCAGGAGCAGGAGAAGGAGCAGGAGCAGAAGCAGGAAGTTGGGTTGACGATCCACGATCGGGAGCTTGGATGTGCTGGGGTGAGGAGCAGGAGCAGGAGCAGGAGCAGGAGCAGGAAGTTGGGTTGACGATCCACGATCGGGAGCTTGGATGTGCTGGGGTGAGGAGCAGGAGCAGGAGCAGGAGCAGGAGCAGAAAGTTGGGTTGATGATCCACGATCGGGAGCTTGGATGTGCTGGGGTGAGAAGCAGGAGCAGGAGCAGGAGCAGGAAGTTGGGTTGATGATCCACGATCGGGAGCTTGGATGTGCTGGGGTGAGGAGCAGGAGCAGGAGCAGGAGCAGGAGCAGGAAGTTGGGTTGACGATCCACGATCGGGAGCTTGGATGTGCTGGGGTGAGGAGCAGGAGCAGGAGCAGGAAGTTGGGTTGACGATCCACGATTGGGAGCTTGGATGTGCTGGGGTGAGGAGCAGGAGCAGGAGCAGGAGCAGGAAGTTGGGTTGACGATCCACGATCGGGAGCTTGGATGTGCTGGGGTGAGGAGCAGGAGCAGGAAGTTGGTTTGACGATCCACGATCGGGAGCTTGGATGTGCTGGGTTGAGGAGCAGGAGCAGGAGCAGGAGCAGAAGCAGGAGCAGGAAGTTGGGTTGACGATCCACGATCGGGAGCTTGGATGTACTTGGGTGAGGAGCAGGAGCAGGAGCAGGAGCAGGAAGTTGGATTGTCGATCCACGATCGGGAGCTTGGATGTGCTGGGGTGAGGAGCAGGAGCAGGAGCAGGAGCAGGAGTAGGAAGTTGGGTTGACGACCCACGATCTGGAGCTTGGATGTGCTGGGGTGAGGAGCAGGAGCAGGAGCAGGAGCAGGAGCAGGAGCAGGAGCAGGAAGTTGGGTTGACGATCCACGATCGGGAGCTTGGATGTGCTGGGGTGAGGAGCAGGAGCAGGAGCAGGAGCAGGAGCAGGAGCAGGAGCAGGAAGTTGGGTTGACGATCCACGATCGGGAGCTTGGATGTGCTGGGGTGAGTATCAGGAGCAGGAGCAGGAAGTTGGGTTGACGATCCACGATCGGGAGCTTGGATGTGCTGGGGTGAGGAGCAGGCGCAGGAGCAGGAGCAGGAGCAGGAAGTTGGGTTGACGATCCACGATCGGGAGCTTGGATGTGCTGGGGTGAGGAGCAGGAGCAGGAAGTTGGGTTGACGATCCACGATCGGGAGCTTGGATGTGCTGGGGTGAGGAGCAGGAGCAGGAGCAGGAAGTTGGGTTGACGATCCAAGATCGGGAGCTTGGATGTGCTGGGGTGAGGAGCAGGAGGAGGAGCAGGAGCAGGAGCAGGAGCAGGAAGTTGGGTTGACGATCCACGATCGGGAGCTTGGATGTGCTGGGGTGAGGAGCAGGAGCAGGAGCAGGAGCAGGAAGTTGGGTTGACGATCCACGATCGGGAGCTTGGATGTGCTGGGGTGAGGAGCAGGAGCAGGAGCAGGAGCAGGAGCAGGAAGTTGGTTTGACCATCCACGATCGGGAGCTTGGATGTGCTGGTGTGAGGAGCAGGAGCAGGAGCAGGAGCAGGAAGTTGGGTTGACGATCCACGATCGGGAGCTTGGATGTGCTGGGGTGAGGAGCAGGAGCAGGAGCAGGAGCAGGAGCAGGAGCAGGAGCAGGAGCAGGAAGTTGGGTTGACGATCCACGATCGGGAGCTTGGATGTGCTGGTGTGAGGAGCAGGAGCAGGAGCAGGAGCAGGAAGTTGGGTTGACGATCCACGATCGGGAGCTTGGATGTGCTGGGGTCAGGAGCAGGAGCAGGAGCAGGAAGTTGGGTTGACGATCCACGATCGGGAGCTTGGATATTGTAAGGTAAAACATCATGAGATGGGAATGTGTAGGGAGTTACCCTGTACAGGGCAGTAACAAGAAGGGGAGGTGTCCTTGTACTCCTGTTAGGTAAAACATCATGAGATGGGAATGTACAGGGCTGTAACAAGATGTGAATGCATCCTTGTACTTACAAGATAAGAGAGACATTGATGGATTGAGAGGCAGGAAGCTAGCAGGGAAAGGATAGCAACAGTTTTAGTCATTGGACAAGTAATGATATGATGATGTTCTAAGCATGTATCCAAGGGTATAAAAAATCACCATTTTGCTGATAACGGCAGAATGCATTCTCAGACTAACATGTTTAGTCGCAAGTGTTACAATCCGGTAATAAAGAAGAAAGAACCCTGATTTCGACTCAGCCTGGTGTTTGTCTCACTCATTCATGAACAAAGCAGACCTAACAATATGCTGGTGTGAGGAGCAGGAGCAGGAGCAGGAGCAGGAGCAGGAGAAGGAGCAGGAGCAGAAGCAGGAAGTTGGGTTGACGATCCACGATCGGGAGCTTGGATGTGCTGGGGTGAGGAGCAGGAGCAGGAGCAGGAGCAGGAGCAGGAAGTTGGGTTGACGATCCACGATCGGGAGCTTGGATGTGCTGGGGTGAGGAGCAGGAGCAGGAGCAGGAAGTTGGGTTGACGATCCACGATCGGGAGATTGGATGTGCTGGGGTGAGGAGCAGGAGCAGGAGCAGGAACAGGAGCAGGAGCAGGAAGTTGGGTTGATGATCCACGATCGGGAGCTTGGATGTGCCGGGGTGAGGAGCATGAGCAGGAGCAGGAGCAGGAAGTTGGGTTGACGATCCACGATCGGGAGCTTGGATGTGCTGGGGTGAGGAGCAGGAGCAGGAGCAGGAGCAGGAGGAGGAAGTTGGGTTGATGATCCACGATCGGGAGCTTGGATGTGCTGGGGTGAGGAGCAGGCGCAGGAGCAGGAGCAGGAGCAGGAAGTTGGGTTGACGATCCACGATCGGGAGCTTGGATGTGCTGGGGTGAGGAGCAGGAGCAGGAGCAGGAGCAGGAGCAGGAGCAGGAGCAGGAGCAGGAAGTTGGGTTGACGATCCACGATCGGGAGCTTGGATGTGCTGGGGTGAGGAGCAGGAGCAGGAGCAGGAGCAGGAGTAGGAAGTTGGGTTGACGACCCACGATCTGGAGCTTGGATGTGCTGGGGTGAGGAGCAGGAGCAGGAGCAGGAGCAGGAGCAGGAGCAGGAGCAGGAAGTTGGGTTGACGATCCACGATCGGGAGCTTGGATGTGCTGGGGTGAGGAGCAGGAGCAGGAGCAGGAGCAGGAGCAGGAGCAGGAGCAGGAAGTTGTGTTGACGATCCACGATCGGGAGCTTGGATGTGCTGGGGTGAGTATCAGGAGCAGGAGCAGGAAGTTGGGTTGACGATCCACGATCGGGAGCTTGGATGTGCTGGGGTGAGGAGCAGGCGCAGGAGCAGGAGCAGGAGCAGGAAGTTGGGTTGACGATCCACGATCGGGAGCTTGGATGTGCTGGGGTGAGGAGCAGGAGCAGGAAGTTGGGTTGACGATCCACGATCGGGAGCTTGGATGTGTTGGGGTGAGGAGCAGGAGCAGGAGCAGGAAGTTGGGTTGACGATCCAAGATCGGGAGCTTGGATGTGCTGGGGTCAGGAGCAGGAGCAGGAGCAGGAGCAGGAGTAGGAAGTTGGGTTGACGACCCACGATCTGGAGCTTGGATGTGCTGGGGTGAGGAGCAGGAGCAGGAGCAGGAGCAGGAGCAGGAGCAGGAGCAGGAAGTTGGGTTGACGATCCACGATCGGGAGCTTGGATGTGCTGGGGTGAGGAGCAGGAGCAGGAGCAGGAGCAGGAGCAGGAGCAGGAGCAGGAAGTTGGGTTGACGATCCACGATCGGGAGCTTGGATGTGCTGGGGTGAGTATCAGGAGCAGGAGCAGGAAGTTGGGTTGACGATCCACGATCGGGAGCTTGGATGTGCTGGGGTGAGGAGCAGGCGCAGGAGCAGGAGCAGGAGCAGGAAGTTGGGTTGACGATCCACGATCGGGAGCTTGGATGTGCTGGGGTGAGGAGCAGGACCAGGAGCAGGAGCAGGAGCAGGAGCAGGAGCAGGAGCAGGAAGTTGGATTGTCGATCCACGATCGGGAGCTTGGATGTGCTGGGGTGAGGAGCAGGAGCAGGAGCAGGAGCAGGAGTAGGAAGTTGGGTTGACGACCCACGATCTGGAGCTTGGATGTGCTGGGGTGAGGAGCAGGAGCAGGAGCAGGAGCAGGAGCAGGAGCAGGAGCAGGAAGTTGGGTTGACGATCCACGATCGGGAGCTTGGATGTGCTGGGGTGAGGAGCAGGAGCAGGAGCAGGAGCAGGAGCAGGAGCAGGAGCAGGAAGTTGGGTTGACGATCCACGATCGGGAGCTTGGATGTGCTGGGGTGAGTATCAGGAGCAGGAGCAGGAAGTTGGGTTGACGATCCACGATCGGGATCTTGGATGTGCTGGGGTGAGGAGCAGGCGCAGGAGCAGGAGCAGGAGCAGGAAGTTGGGTTGACGATCCACGATCGGGAGCTTGGATGTGCTGGGGTGAGGAGCAGGAGCAGGAAGTTGGGTTGACGATCCACGATCGGGAGCTTGGATGTGCTGGGGTGAGGAGCAGGAGCAGGAGCAGGAAGTTGGGTTGACGATCCAAGATCGGGAGCTTGGATGTGCTGGGGTGAGGAGCAGGAGGAGGAGCAGGAGCAGGAGCAGGAGCAGGAAGTTGGGTTGACGATCCACGATCGGGAGCTTGGATGTGCTGGGGTGAGGAGCAGGAGCAGGAGCAGGAGCAGGAAGTTGGGTTGACGATCCACGATCGGGAGCTTGGATGTGCTGGGGTGAGGAGCAGGAGCAGGAGCAGGAGCAGGAAGTTGGTTTGACCATCCACGATCGGGAGCTTGGATGTGCTGGTGTGAGGAGCAGGAGCAGGAGCAGGAGCAGGAAGTTGGGTTGACGATCCACGATCGGGAGCTTGGATGTGCTGGGGTGAGGAGCAGGAGCAGGAGCAGGAGCAGGAGCAGGAGCAGGAGCAGGAGCAGGAAGTTGGGTTGACGATCCACGATCGGGAGCTTGGATGTGCTGGTGTGAGGAGCAGGAGCAGGAGCAGGAGCAGGAAGTTGGGTTGACGATCCACGATCGGGAGCTTGGATGTGCTGGGGTCAGGAGCAGGAGCAGGAGCAGGAAGTTGGGTTGACGATCCACGATCGGGAGCTTGGATATTGTAAGGTAAAACATCATGAGTTGGGAATGTGTAGGGAGTTACCCTGTACAGGGCAGTAACAAGAAGGGGAGGTGTCCTTGTACTCCTGTTAGGTAAAACATCATGAGATGGGAATGTACAGGGCTGTAACAAGATGTGAATGCATCCTTGTACTTACAAGATAAGAGAGACATTGATGGATTGAGAGGCAGGAAGCTAGCAGGGAAAGGATAGCAACAGTTTTAGTCATTGGACAAGTAATGATATGATGATGTTCTAAGCATGTATCCAAGGGTATAAAAAATCACCATTTTGCTGATAACGGCAGAATGCATTCTCAGACTAACATGTTTAGTCGCAAGTGTTACAATCCGGTAATAAAGAAGAAAGAAGCCTGATTTCGACTCAGCCTGGTGTTTGTCTCACTCATTCATGAACAAAGCAGACCTAACAATATGCTGGTGTGAGGAGCAGGAGCAGGAGCAGGAGCAGGAGCAGGAGAAGGAGCAGGAGCAGAAGCAGGAAGTTGGGTTGACGATCCACGATCGGGAGCTTGGATGTGCTGGGGTGAGGAGCAGGAGCAGGAGCAGGAGCAGGAGCAGGAAGTTGGGTTGACGATCCACGATCGGGAGCTTGGATGTGCTGGGGTGAGGAGCAGGAGCAGGAGCAGGAAGTTGGGTTGACGATCCACGATCGGGAGATTGGATGTGCTGGGGTGAGGAGCAGGAGCAGGAGCAGGAACAGGAGCAGGAGCAGGAAGTTGGGTTGATGATCCACGATCGGGAGCTTGGATGTGCCGGGGTGAGGAGCATGAGCAGGAGCAGGAGCAGGAAGTTGGGTTGACGATCCACGATCGGGAGCTTGGATGTGCTGGGGTGAGGAGCAGGAGCAGGAGCAGGAGCAGGAGGAGGAAGTTGGGTTGATGATCCACGATCGGGAGCTTGGATGTGCTGGGGTGAGGAGCAGGCGCAGGAGCAGGAGCAGGAGCAGGAAGTTGGGTTGACGATCCACGATCGGGAGCTTGGATGTGCTGGGGTGAGGAGCAGGAGCAGGAGCAGGAGCAGGAGCAGGAGCAGGAGCAGGAGCAGGAAGTTGGGTTGACGATCCACGATCGGGAGCTTGGATGTGCTGGTGTGAGGAGCAGGAGCAGGAGCAGGAGCAGGAAGTTGGGTTGACGATCCACGATCGGGAGCTTGGATGTGCTGGGGTCAGGAGCAGGAGCAGGAGCAGGAAGTTAGGTTGACGATCCACGATCGGGAGCTTGGATATTGTAAGGTAAAACATCATGAGATGGGATTGTGTAGGGAGTTACCCTGTACAGGGCAGTAACAAGAAGGGGAGGTGTCCTTGTACTCCTGTTAGGTAAAACATCATGAGATGGGAATGTACAGGGCTGTAACAAGATGTGAATGCATCCTTGTACTTACAAGATAAGAGAGACATTGATGGATTGAGAGGCAGGAAGCTAGCAGGGAAAGGATAGCAACAGTTTTAGTCATTGGACAAGTAATGATATGATGATGTTCTAAGCATGTATCCAAGGGTATAAAAAATCACCATTTTGCTGATAACGGCAGAATGCATTCTCAGACTAACATGTTTAGTCGCAAGTGTTACAATCCGGTAATAAAGAAGAAAGAACCCTGATTTCGACTCAGCCTGGTGTTTGTCTCACTCATTCATGAACAAAGCAGACCTAACAATATGCTGGTGTGAGGAGCAGGAGCAGGAGCAGGAGCAGGAGAAGGAGCAGGAGCAGGAGCAGGAAGTTGGGTTGACGATCCACGATCGGGAGCTTGGATGTGCTGGGGTGAGGAGCAGGAGCAGGAGCAGGAGCAGGAGCAGGAGCAGGAGCAGGAAGTTGGGTTGACGATCCACGATCGGGAGCTTGGATGTGCTGGGGTGAGTATCAGGAGCAGGAGCAGGAAGTTGGGTTGACGATCCACGATCGGGAGCTTGGATGTGCTGGGGTGAGGAGCAGGCGCAGGAGCAGGAGCAGGAGCAGGAAGTTGGGTTGACGATCCACGATCGGGAGCTTGGATGTGCTGGGGTGAGGAGCAGGAGCAGGAAGTTGGGTTGACGATCCACGATCGGGAGCTTGGATGTGCTGGGGTGAGGAGCAGGAGCAGGAGCAGGAGCAGGAGTAGGAAGTTGGGTTGACGACCCACGATCTGGAGCTTGGATGTGCTGGGGTGAGGAGCAGGAGCAGGAGCAGGAGCAGGAGCAGGAGCAGGAGCAGGAAGTTGGGTTGACGATCCACGATCGGGAGCTTGGATGTGCTGGGGTGAGGAGCAGGAGCAGGAGCAGGAGCAGGAGCAGGAGCAGGAGCAGGAAGTTGGGTTGACGATCCACGATCGGGAGCTTGGATGTGCTGGGGTGAGTATCAGGAGCAGGAGCAGGAAGTTGGGTTGACGATCCACGATCGGGAGCTTGGATGTGCTGGGGTGAGGAGCAGGAGCAGGAGCAGGAGCAGGAGGAGGAAGTTGGGTTGATGATCCACGATCGGGAGCTTGGATGTGCTGGGGTGAGGAGCAGGCGCAGGAGCAGGAGCAGGAGCAGGAAGTTGGGTTGACGATCCACGATCGGGAGCTTGGATGTGCTGGGGTGAGGAGCAGGAGCAGGAGCAGGAGCAGGAGCAGGAGCAGGAGCAGGAGCAGGAAGTTGGGTTGACGATCCACGATCGGGAGCTTGGATGTGCTGGGGTGAGGAGCAGGAGCAGGAGCAGGAGCAGGAGTAGGAAGTTGGGTTGACGACCCACGATCTGGAGCTTGGATGTGCTGGGGTGAGGAGCAGGAGCAGGAGCAGGAGCAGGAGCAGGAGCAGGAAGTTGGGTTGACGATCCACGATCGGGAGCTTGGATGTGCTGGGGTGAGGAGCAGGAGCAGGAGCAGGAGCAGGAGCAGGAGCAGGAAGTTGGGTTGACGATCCACGATCGGGAGCTTGGATGTGCTGGGGTGAGTATCAGGAGCAGGAGCAGGAAGTTGGGTTGACGATCCACGATCGGGAGCTTGGATGTGCTGGGGTGAGGAGCAGGCGCAGGAGCAGGAGCAGGAGCAGGAAGTTGGGTTGACGATCCACGATCGGGAGCTTGGATGTGCTGGGGTGAGGAGCAGGAGCAGGAAGTTGGGTTGACGATCCACGATCGGGAGCTTGGATGTGCTGGGGTGAGGAGCAGGAGCAGGAGCAGGAAGTTGGGTTGACGATCCAAGATCGGGAGCTTGGATGTGCTGGGGTGAGGAGCAGGAGGAGGAGCAGGAGCAGGAGCAGGAGCAGGAAGTTGGGTTGACGATCCACGATCGGGAGCTTGGATGTGCTGGGGTGAGGAGCAGGAGCAGGAGCAGGAGCAGGAAGTTGGGTTGACGATCCACGATCGGGAGCTTGGATGTGCTGGGGTGAGGAGCAGGAGCAGGAGCAGGAGCAGGAGCAGGAAGTTGGTTTGACCATCCACGATCGGGAGCTTGGATGTGCTGGTGTGAGGAGCAGGAGCAGGAGCAGGAGCAGGAAGTTGGGTTGACGATCCACGATCGGGAGCTTGGATGTGCTGGGGTGAGGAGCAGGAGCAGGAGCAGGAGCAGGAGCAGGAGCAGGAGCAGGAGCAGGAAGTTGGGTTGACGATCCACGATCGGGAGCTTGGATGTGCTGGTGTGAGGAGCAGGAGCAGGAGCAGGAGCAGGAAGTTGGGTTGACGATCCACGATCGGGAGCTTGGATGTGCTGGGGTCAGGAGCAGGAGCAGGAGCAGGAAGTTGGGTTGACGATCCACGATCGGGAGCTTGGATATTGTAAGGTAAAACATCATGAGATGGGAATGTGTAGGGAGTTACCCTGTACAGGGCAGTAACAAGAAGGGGAGGTGTCCTTGTACTCCTGTTAGGTAAAACATCATGAGATGGGAATGTACAGGGCTGTAACAAGATGTGAATGCATCCTTGTACTTACAAGATAAGAGAGACATTGATGGATTGAGAGGCAGGAAGCTAGCAGGGAAAGGATAGCAACAGTTTTAGTCATTGGACAAGTAATGATATGATGATGTTCTAAGCATGTATCCAAGGGTATAAAAAATCACCATTTTGCTGATAACGGCAGAATGCATTCTCAGACTAACATGTTTAGTCGCAAGTGTTACAATCCGGTAATAAAGAAGAAAGAACCCTGATTTCGACTCAGCCTGGTGTTTGTCTCACTCATTCATGAACAAAGCAGACCTAACAATATGCTGGTGTGAGGAGCAGGAGCAGGAGCAGGAGCAGGAGCAGGAGAAGGAGCAGGAGCAGAAGCAGGAAGTTGGGTTGACGATCCACGATCGGGAGCTTGGATGTGCTGGGGTGAGGAGCAGGAGCAGGAGCAGGAGCAGGAGCAGGAAGTTGGGTTGACGATCCACGATCGGGAGCTTGGATGTGCTGGGGTGAGGAGCAGGAGCAGGAGCAGGAAGTTGGCTTGACGATCCACGATCGGGAGATTGGATGTGCTGGGGTGAGGAGCAGGAGCAGGAGCAGGAACAGGAGCAGGAGCAGGAAGTTGGGTTGATGATCCACGATCGGGAGCTTGGATGTGCCGGGGTGAGGAGCATGAGCAGGAGCAGGAGCAGGAAGTTGGGTTGACGATCCACGATCGGGAGCTTGGATGTGCTGGGGTGAGGAGCAGGAGCAGGAGCAGGAGCAGGAGGAGGAAGTTGGGTTGATGATCCACGATCGGGAGCTTGGATGTGCTGGGGTGAGGAGCAGGCGCAGGAGCAGGAGCAGGAGCAGGAAGTTGGGTTGACGATCCACGATCGGGAGCTTGGATGTGCTGGGGTGAGGAGCAGGAGCAGGAGCAGGAGCAGGAGCAGGAGCAGGAGCAGGAGCAGGAAGTTGGGTTGACGATCCACGATCGGGAGCTTGGATGTGCTGGTGTGAGGAGCAGGAGCAGGAGCAGGAGCAGGAAGTTGGGTTGACGATCCACGATCGGGAGCTTGGATGTGCTGGGGTCAGGAGCAGGAGCAGGAGCAGGAAGTTAGGTTGACGATCCACGATCGGGAGCTTGGATATTGTAAGGTAAAACATCATGAGATGGGAATGTGTAGGGAGTTACCCTGTACAGGGCAGTAACAAGAAGGGGTGGTGTCCTTGTACTCCTGTTAGGTAAAACATCATGAGATGGGAATGTACAGGGCTGTAACAAGATGTGAATGCATCCTTGTACTTACAAGATAAGAGAGACATTGATGGATTGAGAGGCAGGAAGCTAGCAGGGAAAGGATAGCAACAGTTTTAGTCATTGGACAAGTAATGATATGATGATGTTCTAAGCATGTATCCAAGGGTATAAAAAATCACCATTTTGCTGATAACGGCAGAATGCATTCTCAGACTAACATGTTTAGTCGCAAGTGTTACAATCCGGTAATAAAGAAGAAAGAACCCTGATTTCGACTCAGCCTGGTGTTTGTCTCACTCATTCATGAACAAAGCAGACCTAACAATATGCTGGTGTGAGGAGCAGGAGCAGGAGCAGGAGCAGGAGAAGGAGCAGGAGCAGAAGCAGGAAGTTGGGTTGACGATCCACGATCGGGAGCTTGGATGTGCTGGGGTGAGGAGCAGGAGCAGGAGCAGGAGCAGGAAGTTGGGTTGACGATCCACGATCGGGAGCTTGGATGTGCTGGGGTGAGGAGCAGGAGCAGGAGCAGGAAGTTGGGTTGACGATCCACGATCGGGAGATTGGATGTGCTGGGGTGAGGAGCAGGAGCAGGAGCAGGAACAGGAGCAGGAGCAGGAAGTTGGGTTGATGATCCACGATCGGGAGCTTGGATGTGCCGGGGTGAGGAGCAGGAGCAGGAGCAGGAGCAGGAAGTTGGGTTGACGATCCACGATCGGGAGCTTGGATGTGCTGGGGTGAGGAGCAGGAGCAGGAGCAGGAAGTTGGGTTGACGATCCACGATCGGGAGCTTGGATGTGCTGGGGTGAGGAGCAGGAGCAGGAGCAGGAGCAGGAAGTTGGGTTGACGATCCACAATCGGGAGCTTGGATGTGCTGGGGTGAGGAGCAGGAGCAGGAAGTTGGGTTGACGATCCACGATCGGGAGCTTGGATGTACTGGGGTGAGGAGCAGGAGCAGGAGCAGGAGCAGGAGCAGGAAGTGGGGTTGACGATCCACGATCGGGAGCTTGGAAGTGCTGGGGTGAGGAGCAGGAGCAGGAGCAGAAGCAGGAGCAGGAAGTTGGGTTGACGATCCACAATCGGGAGCTTGGATGTGCTGGGGTGAGGAGCAGGAGCAGGAGCAGGAAGTTGGGTTGACGATCCACGATCGGGAGCTTGGATGTGCTGGGGTGAGGAGCAGGAGCAGGAGCAGGAAGTTGGGTTGACGATCCACGATCGGGAGCTTGGATGTGCTGGGGTGAGGAGCTGGAGCAGGAGCAGGAAGTTGGGTTGACGATCCACGATCGGGAGCTTGGATGTGCTGGGGTGAGGAGCAGGCGCAGGAGCAGGAGCAGGAGCAGGAAGTTAGGTTGACGATCCACGATCGGGAGCTTGGATATTGTAAGGTAAAACATCATGAGATGGGATTGTGTAGGGAGTTACCCTGTACAGGGCAGTAACAAGAAGGGGAGGTGTCCTTGTACTCCTGTTAGGTAAAACATCATGAGATGGGAATGTACAGGGCTGTAACAAGATGTGAATGCATCCTTGTACTTACAAGATAAGAGAGACATTGATGGATTGAGAGGCAGGAAGCTAGCAGGGAAAGGATAGCAACAGTTTTAGTCATTGGACAAGTAATGATATGATGATGTTCTAAGCATGTATCCAAGGGTATAAAAAATCACCATTTTGCTGATAACGGCAGAATGCATTCTCAGACTAACATGTTTAGTCGCAAGTGTTACAATCCGGTAATAAAGAAGAAAGAACCCTGATTTCGACTCAGCCTGGTGTTTGTCTCACTCATTCATGAACAAAGCAGACCTAACAATATGCTGGTGTGAGGAGCAGGAGCAGGAGCAGGAGCAGGAGAAGGAGCAGGAGCAGGAGCAGGAAGTTGGGTTGATGATCCACGATCGGGAGCTTGGATGTGCTGGGGTGAGGAGCAGGAGCAGGAGCAGGAGCAGGAGCAGGAGCAGGAGCAGGAAGTTGGGTTGACGATCCACGATCGGGAGCTTGGATGTGCTGGGGTGAGTATCAGGAGCAGGAGCAGGAAGTTGGGTTGACGATCCACGATCGGGAGCTTGGATGTGCTGGGGTGAGGAGCAGGCGCAGGAGCAGGAGCAGGAGCAGGAAGTTGGGTTGACGATCCACGATCGGGAGCTTGGATGTGCTGGGGTGAGGAGCAGGAGCAGGAAGTTGGGTTGACGATCCACGATCGGGAGCTTGGATGTGCTGGGGTGAGGAGCAGGAGCAGGAGCAGGAGCAGGAGTAGGAAGTTGGGTTGACGACCCACGATCTGGAGCTTGGATGTGCTGGGGTGAGGAGCAGGAGCAGGAGCAGGAGCAGGAGCAGGAGCAGGAGCAGGAAGTTGGGTTGACGATCCACGATCGGGAGCTTGGATGTGCTGGGGTGAGGAGCAGGAGCAGGAGCAGGAGCAGGAGCAGGAGCAGGAGCAGGAAGTTGGGTTGACGATCCACGATCGGGAGCTTGGATGTGCTGGGGTGAGTATCAGGAGCAGGAGCAGGAAGTTGGGTTGACGATCCACGATCGGGAGCTTGGATGTGCTGGGGTGAGGAGCAGGAGCAGGAGCAGGAGCAGGAGGAGGAAGTTGGGTTGATGATCCACGATCGGGAGCTTGGATGTGCTGGGGTGAGGAGCAGGCGCAGGAGCAGGAGCAGGAGCAGGAAGTTGGGTTGACGATCCACGATCGGGAGCTTGGATGTGCTGGGGTGAGGAGCAGGAGCAGGAGCAGGAGCAGGAGCAGGAGCAGGAGCAGGAGCAGGAAGTTGGGTTGACGATCCACGATCGGGAGCTTGGATGTGCTGGGGTGAGGAGCAGGAGCAGGAGCAGGAGCAGGAGTAGGAAGTTGGGTTGACGACCCACGATCTGGAGCTTGGATGTGCTGGGGTGAGGAGCAGGAGCAGGAGCAGGAGCAGGAGCAGGAGCAGGAGCAGGAAGTTGGGTTGACGATCCACGATCGGGAGCTTGGATGTGCTGGGGTGAGGAGCAGGAGCAGGAGCAGGAGCAGGAGCAGGAGCAGGAGCAGGAAGTTGGGTTGACGATCCACGATCGGGAGCTTGGATGTGCTGGGGTGAGTATCAGGAGCAGGAGCAGGAAGTTGGGTTGACGATCCACGATCGGGAGCTTGGATGTGCTGGGGTTAGGAGCAGGCGCAGGAGCAGGAGCAGGAGCAGGAAGTTGGGTTGACGATCCACGATCGGGAGCTTGGATGTGCTGGGGTGAGGAGCAGGAGCAGGAAGTTGGGTTGACGATCCACGATCGGGAGCTTGGATGTGCTGGGGTGAGGAGCAGGAGCAGGAGCAGGAAGTTGGGTTGACGATCCAAGATCGGGAGCTTGGATGTGCTGGGGTGAGGAGCAGGAGGAGGAGCAGGAGCAGGAGCAGGAGCAGGAAGTTGGGTTGACGATCCACGATCGGGAGCTTGGATGTGCTGGGGTGAGGAGCAGGAGCAGGAGCAGGAGCAGGAAGTTGGGTTGACGATCCACGATCGGGAGCTTGGATGTGCTGGGGTGAGGAGCAGGAGCAGGAGCAGGAGCAGGAGCAGGAAGTTGGTTTGACCATCCACGATCGGGAGCTTGGATGTGCTGGTGTGAGGAGCAGGAGCAGGAGCAGGAGCAGGAAGTTGGGTTGACGATCCACGATCGGGAGCTTGGATGTGCTGGGGTGAGGAGCAGGAGCAGGAGCAGGAGCAGGAGCAGGAGCAGGAGCAGGAGCAGGAAGTTGGGTTGACGATCCACGATCGGGAGCTTGGATGTGCTGGTGTGAGGAGCAGGAGCAGGAGCAGGAGCAGGAAGTTGGGTTGACGATCCACGATCGGGAGCTTGGATGTGCTGGGGTCAGGAGCAGGAGCAGGAGCAGGAAGTTGGGTTGACGATCCACGATCGGGAGCTTGGATATTGTAAGGTAAAACATCATGAGATGGGAATGTGTAGGGAGTTACCCTGTACAGGGCAGTAACAAGAAGGGGAGGTGTCCTTGTACTCCTGTTAGGTAAAACATCATGAGATGGGAATGTACAGGGCTGTAACAAGATGTGAATGCATCCTTGTACTTACAAGATAAGAGAGACATTGATGGATTGAGAGGCAGGAAGCTAGCAGGGAAAGGATAGCAACAGTTTTAGTCATTGGACAAGTAATGATATGATGATGTTCTAAGCATGTATCCAAGGGTATAAAAAATCACCATTTTGCTGATAACGGCAGAATGCATTCTCAGACTAACATGTTTAGTCGCAAGTGTTACAATCCGGTAATAAAGAAGAAAGAACCCTGATTTCGACTCAGCCTGGTGTTTGTCTCACTCATTCATGAACAAAGCAGACCTAACAATATGCTGGTGTGAGGAGCAGGAGCAGGAGCAGGAGCAGGAGCAGGAGAAGGAGCAGGAGCAGAAGCAGGAAGTTGGGTTGACGATCCACGATCGGGAGCTTGGATGTGCTGGGGTGAGGAGCAGGAGCAGGAGCAGGAGCAGGAGCAGGAAGTTGGGTTGACGATCCACGATCGGGAGCTTGGATGTGCTGGGGTGAGGAGCAGGAGCAGGAGCAGGAAGTTGGCTTGACGATCCACGATCGGGAGATTGGATGTGCTGGGGTGAGGAGCAGGAGCAGGAGCAGGAACAGGAGCAGGAGCAGGAAGTTGGGTTGATGATCCACGATCGGGAGCTTGGATGTGCCGGGGTGAGGAGCATGAGCAGGAGCAGGAGCAGGAAGTTGGGTTGACGATCCACGATCGGGAGCTTGGATGTGCTGGGGTGAGGAGCAGGAGCAGGAGCAGGAGCAGGAGGAGGAAGTTGGGTTGATGATCCACGATCGGGAGCTTGGATGTGCTGGGGTGAGGAGCAGGCGCAGGAGCAGGAGCAGGAGCAGGAAGTTGGGTTGACGATCCACGATCGGGAGCTTGGATGTGCTGGGGTGAGGAGCAGGAGCAGGAGCAGGAGCAGGAGCAGGAGCAGGAGCAGGAGCAGGAAGTTGGGTTGACGATCCACGATCGGGAGCTTGGATGTGCTGGTGTGAGGAGCAGGAGCAGGAGCAGGAGCAGGAAGTTGGGTTGACGATCCACGATCGGGAGCTTGGATGTGCTGGGGTCAGGAGCAGGAGCAGGAGCAGGAAGTTAGGTTGACGATCCACGATCGGGAGCTTGGATATTGTAAGGTAAAACATCATGAGATGGGAATGTGTAGGGAGTTACCCTGTACAGGGCAGTAACAAGAAGGGGTGGTGTCCTTGTACTCCTGTTAGGTAAAACATCATGAGATGGGAATGTACAGGGCTGTAACAAGATGTGAATGCATCCTTGTACTTACAAGATAAGAGAGACATTGATGGATTGAGAGGCAGGAAGCTAGCAGGGAAAGGATAGCAACAGTTTTAGTCATTGGACAAGTAATGATATGATGATGTTCTAAGCATGTATCCAAGGGTATAAAAAATCACCATTTTGCTGATAACGGCAGAATGCATTCTCAGACTAACATGTTTAGTCGCAAGTGTTACAATCCGGTAATAAAGAAGAAAGAACCCTGATTTCGACTCAGCCTGGTGTTTGTCTCACTCATTCATGAACAAAGCAGACCTAACAATATGCTGGTGTGAGGAGCAGGAGCAGGAGCAGGAGCAGGAGAAGGAGCAGGAGCAGAAGCAGGAAGTTGGGTTGACGATCCACGATCGGGAGCTTGGATGTGCTGGGGTGAGGAGCAGGAGCAGGAGCAGGAGCAGGAAGTTGGGTTGACGATCCACGATCGGGAGCTTGGATGTGCTGGGGTGAGGAGCAGGAGCAGGAGCAGGAAGTTGGGTTGACGATCCACGATCGGGAGATTGGATGTGCTGGGGTGAGGAGCAGGAGCAGGAGCAGGAACAGGAGCAGGAGCAGGAAGTTGGGTTGATGATCCACGATCGGGAGCTTGGATGTGCCGGGGTGAGGAGCAGGAGCAGGAGCAGGAGCAGGAAGTTGGGTTGACGATCCACGATCGGGAGCTTGGATGTGCTGGGGTGAGGAGCAGGAGCAGGAGCAGGAAGTTGGGTTGACGATCCACGATCGGGAGCTTGGATGTGCTGGGGTGAGGAGCAGGAGCAGGAGCAGGAGCAGGAAGTTGGGTTGACGATCCACAATCGGGAGCTTGGATGTGCTGGGGTGAGGAGCAGGAGCAGGAAGTTGGGTTGACGATCCACGATCGGGAGCTTGGATGTACTGGGGTGAGGAGCAGGAGCAGGAGCAGGAGCAGGAGCAGGAAGTGGGGTTGACGATCCACGATCGGGAGCTTGGAAGTGCTGGGGTGAGGAGCAGGAGCAGGAGCAGAAGCAGGAGCAGGAAGTTGGGTTGACGATCCACAATCGGGAGCTTGGATGTGCTGGGGTGAGGAGCAGGAGCAGGAGCAGGAAGTTGGGTTGACGATCCACGATCGGGAGCTTGGATGTGCTGGGGTGAGGAGCAGGAGCAGGAGCAGGAAGTTGGGTTGACGATCCACGATCGGGAGCTTGGATGTGCTGGGGTGAGGAGCTGGAGCAGGAGCAGGAAGTTGGGTTGACGATCCACGATCGGGAGCTTGGATGTGCTGGGGTGAGGAGCAGGCGCAGGAGCAGGAGCAGGAGCAGGAAGTTGGGTTGACGATCCACGATCGGGATCTTGGATGTGCTGGGGTGAGGAGCAGGAGCAGGAGCAGGAAGTTGGGCTGACGATCCACGATTGGGAGCTTGGATGTGCTGGGGTGAGGAGCAGGAGCAGGAGCAGGAGCAGGAGCAGGAGCAGGAGCAGGAAGTTGGGTTGACGATCCACGATCGGGAGCTTGGATGTGCTGGGGTGAGGAGCAGGAGCAGGAGCAGGAAGTTGTGTTGACGATCCAGGATCGGGAGCTTGGATGTGCTGGGGTGAGGAGCAGGAGCAGGAAGTTGGGTTGACGATCCACGATCGGGAGCTTGGATGTGCTGGGGTGAGGAGCAGGAGCAGGAGCAGGAAGTTGGGTTGACGATCCACGATCGGGAGCTTGGATGTGCTGGGGTGAGGAGCAGGAGCAGGAGCAGGAAGTTGGGTTGACGATCCACGATCGGGAGCTTGGATGTGCTGGGGTGAGGAGCAGGCGCAGGAGCAGGAGCAGGAGCAGGAAGTTGGGTTGACGATCCACGATCGGGAGCTTGGATGTGCTGGGGTGAGGAGCAGGAGCAGGAGCAGAAGCAGGATCAGGAAGTTGGGTTGACGATCCACGATCGGGAGCTTGGATGTACTTGGGTGAGGAGCAGGAGCAGGAGCAGGAAGTTGGATTGTCGATCCACGATCGGGAGCTTGGATGTGCTGGGGTGAGGAGCAGGAGCAGGAGCAGGTGCAGGAGTAGGAAGTTGGGTTGACGATCCACGATCGGGAGCTTGGATGTGCTGGGGTGAGGAGCAGGAGCAGGAGCAGGAGCAGGAGCAGGAAGTTGGGTTGACGATCCACGATCGGGAGCTTGGATGTGCTGGGGTGAGGATCAGGAGCAGGAGCAGGAGCAGGAAGTTGGGTTGACGATCCACGATCGGGAGCTTGGATGTGCTGGGGTGAGGAGCAGGCGCAGGAGCAGGAGCAGGAGCAGGAAGTTGGGTTGACGATCCACGATCGGGAGCTTGGATGTGCTGGGGTGAGGAGCAGGAGCAGGAAGTTGGGTTGACGATCCACGATCGGGAGCTTGGATGTGCTGGGGTGAGGAGCAGGAGCAGGAGCAGGAAGTTGGGTTGACGATCCAAGATCGGGAGCTTGGATGTGCTGGGGTGAGGAGCAGGAGGAGGAGCAGGAGCAGGAGCAGGAGCAGGAAGTTGGGTTGACGATCCACGATCGGGAGCTTGGATGTGCTGGGGTGAGGAGCAGGAGCAGGAGCAGGAGCAGGAGCAGGAAGTTGGGTTGACGATCCACGATCGGGAGCTTGGATGTGCTGGGGTGAGGAGCAGGAGCAGGAGCAGGAGCAGGAGCAGGAAGTTGGTTTGACCATCCACGATCGGGAGCTTGGATGTTCTGGTGTGAGGAGCAGGAGCAGGAGCAGGAGCAGGAAGTTGGGTTGACGATCCACGATCGGGAGCTTGGATGTTCTGGGGTGAGGAGCAGGAGCAGGAGCAGGAGCAGGAAGTTGGGTTGACGATCCACAATCGGGAGCTTGGATGTGCTGGGGTGAGGTGCAGGAGCAGGAGCAGGAGCAGGAGCAGGAAGTTGGGTTGACGATCCACGATCGGGAGCTTGTATGTGCTGGGGTGAGGAGCAGGAGCAGGAGCAGGAGCAGGAAGTTGGGTTGACGATCCACGATCGGGAGCTTGGATGTGCTGGGGTCAGGAGCAGGAGCAGGAGCAGGAAGTTGGGTTGACGATCCACGATCGGGAGCTTGGATATTGTAAGGTAAAACATCATGAGATGGGAATGTGTAGGGAGTTACCCTGTACAGGGCAGTAACAAGAAGGGGAGGTGTCCTTGTACTCCTGTTAGGTAAAACATCATGAGATGGGAATGTACAGGGCTGTAACAAGATGTGAATGCATCCTTGTACTTACAAGATAAGAGAGACATTGATGGATTGAGAGGCAGGAAGCTAGCAGGGAAAGGATAGCAACAGTTTTAGTCATTGGACAAGTAATGATATGATGATGTTCTAAGCATGTATCCAAGGGTATAAAAAATCACCATTTTGCTGATAACGGCAGAATGCATTCTCAGACTAACATGTTTAGTCGCAAGTGTTACAATCCGGTAATAAAGAAGAAAGAACCCTGATTTCGACTCAGCCTGGTGTTTGTCTCACTCATTCATGAACAAAGCAGACCTAACAATATGCTGGTGTGAGGAGCAGGAGCAGGAGCAGGAGCAGGAGCAGGAGAAGGAGCAGGAGCAGAAGCAGGAAGTTGGGTTGACGATCCACGATCGGGAGCTTGGATGTGCTGGGGTGAGGAGCAGGAGCAGGAGCAGGAGCAGGAGCAGGAAGTTGGGTTGACGATCCACGATCGGGAGCTTGGATGTGCTGGGGTGAGGAGCAGGAGCAGGAGCAGGAAGTTGGGTTGACGATCCACGATCGGGAGATTGGATGTGCTGGGGTGAGGAGCAGGAGCAGGAGCAGGAACAGGAGCAGGAGCAGGAAGTTGGGTTGATGATCCACGATCGGGAGCTTGGATGTGCCGGGGTGAGGAGCATGAGCAGGAGCAGGAGCAGGAAGTTGGGTTGACGATCCACGATCGGGAGCTTGGATGTGCTGGGGTGAGGAGCAGGAGCAGGAGCAGGAGCAGGAGGAGGAAGTTGGGTTGATGATCCACGATCGGGAGCTTGGATGTGCTGGGGTGAGGAGCAGGCGCAGGAGCAGGAGCAGGAGCAGGAAGTTGGGTTGACGATCCACGATCGGGAGCTTGGATGTGCTGGGGTGAGGAGCAGGAGCAGGAGCAGGAGCAGGAGCAGGAGCAGGAGCAGGAGCAGGAAGTTGGGTTGACGATCCACGATCGGGAGCTTGGATGTGCTGGGGTGAGGAGCAGGAGCAGGAGCAGGAGCAGGAGCAGGAGCAGGAGTAGGAAGTTGGGTTGACGACCCACGATCTGGAGCTTGGATGTGCTGGGGTGAGGAGCAGGAGCAGGAGCAGGAGCAGGAGCAGGAGCAGGAGCAGGAGCAGGAGCAGGAAGTTGGGTTGACGATCCACGATCGGGAGCTTGGATGTGCTGGGGTGAGGAGCAGGAGCAGGAGCAGGAGCAGGAGCAGGAGCAGGAGCAGGAAGTTGGGTTGACGATCCACGATCGGGAGCTTGGATGTGCTGGGGTGAGTATCAGGAGCAGGAGCAGGAAGTTGGGTTGACGATCCACGATCGGGAGCTTGGATGTGCTGGGGTGAGGAGCAGGCGCAGGAGCAGGAGCAGGAGCAGGAAGTTGGGTTGACGATCCACGATCGGGAGCTTGGATGTGCTGGGGTGAGGAGCAGGAGCAGGAAGTTGGGTTGACGATCCACGATCGGGAGCTTGGATGTGCTGGGGTGAGGAGCAGGAGCAGGAGCAGGAAGTTGGGTTGACGATCCAAGATCGGGAGCTTGGATGTGCTGGGGTGAGGAGCAGGAGGAGGAGCAGGAGCAGGAGCAGGAGCAGGAAGTTGGGTTGACGATCCACGATCGGGAGCTTGGATGTGCTGGGGTGAGGAGCAGGAGCAGGAGCAGGAGCAGGAAGTTGGGTTGACGATCCACGATCGGGAGCTTGGATGTGCTGGGGTGAGGAGCAGGCGCAGGAGCAGGAGCAGGAGCAGGAAGTTGGGTTGACGATCCACGATCGGGAGCTTGGATGTGCTGGGGTGAGGAGCAGGAGCAGGAAGTTGGGTTGACGATCCACGATCGGGAGCTTGGATGTGCTGGGGTGAGGAGCAGGAGCAGGAGCAGGAAGTTGGGTTGACGATCCAAGATCGGGAGCTTGGATGTGCTGGGGTGAGGAGCAGGAGGAGGAGCAGGAGCAGGAGCAGGAGCAGGAAGTTGGGTTGACGATCCACGATCGGGAGCTTGGATGTGCTGGGGTGAGGAGCAGGAGCAGGAGCAGGAGCAGGAGCAGGAAGTTGGGTTGACGATCCACGATCGGGAGCTTGGATGTGCTGGGGTGAGGAGCAGGAGCAGGAGCAGGAGCAGGAGCAGGAAGTTGGTTTGACCATCCACGATCGGGAGCTTGGATGTTCTGGTGTGAGGAGCAGGAGCAGGAGCAGGAGCAGGAAGTTGGGTTGACGATCCACGATCGGGAGCTTGGATGTTCTGGGGTGAGGAGCAGGAGCAGGAGCAGGAGCAGGAAGTTGGGTTGACGATCCACAATCGGGAGCTTGGATGTGCTGGGGTGAGGTGCAGGAGCAGGAGCAGGAGCAGGAGCAGGAAGTTGGGTTGACGATCCACGATCGGGAGCTTGTATGTGCTGGGGTGAGGAGCAGGAGCAGGAGCAGGAGCAGGAAGTTGGGTTGACGATCCACGATCGGGAGCTTGGATGTGCTGGGGTCAGGAGCAGGAGCAGGAGCAGGAAGTTGGGTTGACGATCCACGATCGGGAGCTTGGATATTGTAAGGTAAAACATCATGAGATGGGAATGTGTAGGGAGTTACCCTGTACAGGGCAGTAACAAGAAGGGGAGGTGTCCTTGTACTCCTGTTAGGTAAAACATCATGAGATGGGAATGTACAGGGCTGTAACAAGATGTGAATGCATCCTTGTACTTACAAGATAAGAGAGACATTGATGGATTGAGAGGCAGGAAGCTAGCAGGGAAAGGATAGCAACAGTTTTAGTCATTGGACAAGTAATGATATGATGATGTTCTAAGCATGTATCCAAGGGTATAAAAAATCACCATTTTGCTGATAACGGCAGAATGCATTCTCAGACTAACATGTTTAGTCGCAAGTGTTACAATCCGGTAATAAAGAAGAAAGAACCCTGATTTCGACTCAGCCTGGTGTTTGTCTCACTCATTCATGAACAAAGCAGACCTAACAATATGCTGGTGTGAGGAGCAGGAGCAGGAGCAGGAGCAGGAGCAGGAGAAGGAGCAGGAGCAGAAGCAGGAAGTTGGGTTGACGATCCACGATCGGGAGCTTGGATGTGCTGGGGTGAGGAGCAGGAGCAGGAGCAGGAGCAGGAGCAGGAAGTTGGGTTGACGATCCACGATCGGGAGCTTGGATGTGCTGGGGTGAGGAGCAGGAGCAGGAGCAGGAAGTTGGGTTGACGATCCACGATCGGGAGATTGGATGTGCTGGGGTGAGGAGCAGGAGCAGGAGCAGGAACAGGAGCAGGAGCAGGAAGTTGGGTTGATGATCCACGATCGGGAGCTTGGATGTGCCGGGGTGAGGAGCATGAGCAGGAGCAGGAGCAGGAAGTTGGGTTGACGATCCACGATCGGGAGCTTGGATGTGCTGGGGTGAGGAGCAGGAGCAGGAGCAGGAGCAGGAGGAGGAAGTTGGGTTGATGATCCACGATCGGGAGCTTGGATGTGCTGGGGTGAGGAGCAGGCGCAGGAGCAGGAGCAGGAGCAGGAAGTTGGGTTGACGATCCACGATCGGGAGCTTGGATGTGCTGGGGTGAGGAGCAGGAGCAGGAGCAGGAGCAGGAGCAGGAGCAGGAGCAGGAGCAGGAAGTTGGGTTGACGATCCACGATCGGGAGCTTGGATGTGCTGGGGTGAGGAGCAGGAGCAGGAGCAGGAGCAGGAGCAGGAGCAGGAGTAGGAAGTTGGGTTGACGACCCACGATCTGGAGCTTGGATGTGCTGGGGTGAGGAGCAGGAGCAGGAGCAGGAGCAGGAGCAGGAGCAGGAGCAGGAGCAGGAGCAGGAAGTTGGGTTGACGATCCACGATCGGGAGCTTGGATGTGCTGGGGTGAGGAGCAGGAGCAGGAGCAGGAGCAGGAGCAGGAGCAGGAGCAGGAAGTTGGGTTGACGATCCACGATCGGGAGCTTGGATGTGCTGGGGTGAGTATCAGGAGCAGGAGCAGGAAGTTGGGTTGACGATCCACGATCGGGAGCTTGGATGTGCTGGGGTGAGGAGCAGGCGCAGGAGCAGGAGCAGGAGCAGGAAGTTGGGTTGACGATCCACGATCGGGAGCTTGGATGTGCTGGGGTGAGGAGCAGGAGCAGGAAGTTGGGTTGACGATCCACGATCGGGAGCTTGGATGTGCTGGGGTGAGGAGCAGGAGCAGGAGCAGGAAGTTGGGTTGACGATCCAAGATCGGGAGCTTGGATGTGCTGGGGTGAGGAGCAGGAGGAGGAGCAGGAGCAGGAGCAGGAGCAGGAAGTTGGGTTGACGATCCACGATCGGGAGCTTGGATGTGCTGGGGTGAGGAGCAGGAGCAGGAGCAGGAGCAGGAAGTTGGGTTGACGATCCACGATCGGGAGCTTGGATGTGCTGGGGTGAGGAGCAGGAGCAGGAGCAGGAGCAGGAGCAGGAAGTTGGTTTGACCATCCACGATCGGGAGCTTGGATGTGCTGGTGTGAGGAGCAGGAGCAGGAGCAGGAGCAGGAAGTTGGGTTGACGATCCACGATCGGGAGCTTGGATGTGCTGGGGTGAGGAGCAGGAGCAGGAGCAGGAGCAGGAGCAGGAGCAGGAGCAGGAGCAGGAGCAGGAAGTTGGGTTGACGATCCACGATCGGGAGCTTGGATGTGCTGGTGTGAGGAGCAGGAGCAGGAGCAGGAGCAGGAAGTTGGGTTGACGATCCACGATCGGGAGCTTGGATGTGCTGGGGTCAGGAGCAGGAGCAGGAGCAGGAAGTTGGGTTGACGATCCACGATCGGGAGCTTGGATATTGTAAGGTAAAACATCATGAGATGGGAATGTGTAGGGAGTTACCCTGTACAGGGCAGTAACAAGAAGGGGAGGTGTCCTTGTACTCCTGTTAGGTAAAACATCATGAGATGGGAATGTACAGGGCTGTAACAAGATGTGAATGCATCCTTGTACTTACAAGATAAGAGAGACATTGATGGATTGAGAGGCAGGAAGCTAGCAGGGAAAGGATAGCAACAGTTTTAGTCATTGGACAAGTAATGATATGATGATGTTCTAAGCATGTATCCAAGGGTATAAAAAATCACCATTTTGCTGATAACGGCAGAATGCATTCTCAGACTAACATGTTTAGTCGCAAGTGTTACAATCCGGTAATAAAGAAGAAAGAACCCTGATTTCGACTCAGCCTGGTGTTTGTCTCACTCATTCATGAACAAAGCAGACCTAACAATATGCTGGTGTGAGGAGCAGGAGCAGGAGCAGGAGCAGGAGCAGGAGAAGGAGCAGGAGCAGAAGCAGGAAGTTGGGTTGACGATCCACGATCGGGAGCTTGGATGTGCTGGGGTGAGGAGCAGGAGCAGGAGCAGGAGCAGGAGCAGGAAGTTGGGTTGACGATCCACGATCGGGAGCTTGGATGTGCTGGGGTGAGGAGCAGGAGCAGGAGCAGGAAGTTGGCTTGACGATCCACGATCGGGAGATTGGATGTGCTGGGGTGAGGAGCAGGAGCAGGAGCAGGAACAGGAGCAGGAGCAGGAAGTTGGGTTGATGATCCACGATCGGGAGCTTGGATGTGCCGGGGTGAGGAGCATGAGCAGGAGCAGGAGCAGGAAGTTGGGTTGACGATCCACGATCGGGAGCTTGGATGTGCTGGGGTGAGGAGCAGGAGCAGGAGCAGGAGCAGGAGGAGGAAGTTGGGTTGATGATCCACGATCGGGAGCTTGGATGTGCTGGGGTGAGGAGCAGGCGCAGGAGCAGGAGCAGGAGCAGGAAGTTGGGTTGACGATCCACGATCGGGAGCTTGGATGTGCTGGGGTGAGGAGCAGGAGCAGGAGCAGGAGCAGGAGCAGGAGCAGGAGCAGGAGCAGGAAGTTGGGTTGACGATCCACGATCGGGAGCTTGGATGTGCTGGTGTGAGGAGCAGGAGCAGGAGCAGGAGCAGGAAGTTGGGTTGACGATCCACGATCGGGAGCTTGGATGTGCTGGGGTCAGGAGCAGGAGCAGGAGCAGGAAGTTAGGTTGACGATCCACGATCGGGAGCTTGGATATTGTAAGGTAAAACATCATGAGATGGGAATGTGTAGGGAGTTACCCTGTACAGGGCAGTAACAAGAAGGGGAGGTGTCCTTGTACTCCTGTTAGGTAAAACATCATGAGATGGGAATGTACAGGGCTGTAACAAGATGTGAATGCATCCTTGTACTTACAAGATAAGAGAGACATTGATGGATTGAGAGGCAGGAAGCTAGCAGGGAAAGGATAGCAACAGTTTTAGTCATTGGACAAGTAATGATATGATGATGTTCTAAGCATGTATCCAAGGGTATAAAAAATCACCATTTTGCTGATAACGGCAGAATGCATTCTCAGACTAACATGTTTAGTCGCAAGTGTTACAATCCGGTAATAAAGAAGAAAGAACCCTGATTTCGACTCAGCCTGGTGTTTGTCTCACTCATTCATGAACAAAGCAGACCTAACAATATGCTGGTGTGAGGAGCAGGAGCAGGAGCAGGAGCAGGAGAAGGAGCAGGAGCAGAAGCAGGAAGTTGGGTTGACGATCCACGATCGGGAGCTTGGATGTGCTGGGGTGAGGAGCAGGAGCAGGAGCAGGAGCAGGAGCAGGAAGTTGGGTTGACGATCCACGATCGGGAGCTTGGATGTGCTGGGGTGAGGAGCAGGAGCAGGAGCAGGAAGTTGGGTTGACGATCCACGATCGGGAGATTGGATGTGCTGGGGTGAGGAGCAGGAGCAGGAGCAGGAACAGGAGCAGGAACAGGAAGTTGGGTTGATGATCCACGATCGGGAGCTTGGATGTGCCGGGGTGAGGAGCATGAGCAGGAGCAGGAGCAGGAAGTTGGGTTGACGATCCACGATCGGGAGCTTGGATGTGCTGGGGTGAGGAGCAGGAGCAGGAGCAGGAGCAGGAGGAGGAAGTTGGGTTGATGATCCACGATCGGGAGCTTGGATGTGCTGGGGTGAGAAGCAGGAGCAGGAGCAGGAGCAGGAAGTTGGGTTGACGATCCACGATCGGGAGCTTGGATGTGCTGGGGTGAGGAGCAGGAGCAGGAGCAGGAGCAGGAAGTTGGGTTGATGATCCACGATCGGGAGCTTGGATGTGCTGGGGTGAGGAGCAGGAGCAGGAGCAGGAAGTTGGGTTGACGATCCACGATCGGGAGCTTGGATGTGCTTGGGTGAGGAGCAGGAGCAGGAGCAGGAGCAGGAAGTTGGGTTGACGATCCACGATCGGGAGCTTGGATGTGCTGGGGTGAGGAGCAGGAGCAGGAGCAGGAAGTTGGGTTGACGATCCACGATCGGGAGCTTGGATGTGCTGGGGTGAGGAGCAGGAGCAGGAGCAGGAGCAGGAAGTTGGGTTGACGATCCACGATCGGGAGCTTGGATGTGCTGGGGTGAGGAGCAGGAGCAGGAGCAGGAAGTTGGGTTGACGATCCACGATCGGGAGCTTGGATGTGCTGGGGTGAGGAGCAGGAGGAGGAGCAGGAGCAGGAGCAGGAGCAGGAAGTTGGGTTGACGATCCACGATCGGGAGCTTGGATGTGCTGGGGTGTGGAGCAGGAGCAGGAGCAGGAGCAGGAGCAGGAGCAGGAAGTTGGGTTGACGATCCACGATCGGGAGCTTGGATGTGCTGGGGTGAGGAGCAGGAGCAGGAGCAGGAGCAGGAAGTTGGGTTGACGATCCACGATCGGGAGCTTGGAAGTGCTGGTGTGAGGAGCAGGAGCAGGAGCAGGAAGTTGGGTTGACGATCCACGATCGGGAGCTTGGATGTGCTGGGGTGAGGAGCAGGAGCAGGAGCAGGAGCAGGAAGTTGGGTTGACGATCCACGATCGGGAGCTTGGATGTGCTGGGGTGAGGAGCAGGAGCAGGAGCAGGAAGTTGGGTTGACGATCCACGATCGGGAGCTTGGATGTGCTGGGGTGAGGAGCAGGAGCAGGAGCAGGAGCAGGAAGTTGGGTTGACGATCCACAATCGGGAGCTTGGATGTGCTGGGGTGAGGAGCAGGAGCAGGAAGTTGGGTTGACGATCCACGATCGGGAGCTTGGATGTACTGGGGTGAGGAGCAGGAGCAGGAGCAGGAAGTGGGGTTGACGATCCACGATCGGGAGCTTGGAAGTGCTGGGGTGAGGAGCAGGAGCAGGAGCAGAAGCAGGAGCAGGAAGTTGGGTTGACGATCCACAATCGGGAGCTTGGATGTGCTGGGGTGAGGAGCAGGAGCAGGAGCAGGAAGTTGGGTTGACGATCCACGATCGGGAGCTTGGATGTGCTGGGGTGAGGAGCAGGAGCAGGAGCAGGAAGTTGGGTTGACGATCCACGATCGGGAGCTTTGATGTGCTGGGGTGAGGAGCTGGAGCAGGAGCAGGAAGTTGGGTTGACGATCCACGATCGGGAGCTTGGATGTGCTGGGGTGAGGAGCAGGCGCAGGAGCAGGAGCAGGAGCAGGAAGTTGGGTTGACGATCCACGATCGGGAGCTTGGATGTGCTGGGGTGAGGAGCAGGAGCAGGAGCAGGAAGTTGGGCTGACGATCCACGATCGGGAGCTTGGATGTGCTGGGGTGAGGAGCAGGAGCAGGAGCAGGAGCAGGAGCAGGAGCAGGAGCAGGAAGTTGGGTTGACGATCCACGATCGGGAGCTTGGATGTGCTGGGGTGAGGAGCAGGAGCAGGAGCAGGAAGTTGGGTTGACGATCCAGGATCGGGAGCTTGGATGTGCTGGGGTGAGGAGCAGGAGCAGGAAGTTGGGTTGACGATCCACGATCGGGAGCTTGGATGTGCTGGGGTGAGGAGCAGGAGCAGGAGCAGGAAGTTGGGTTGACGATCCACGATCGGGAGCTTGGATGTGCTGGGGTGAGGAGCAGGAGCAGGAGCAGGAAGTTGGGTTGACGATCCACGATCGGGAGCTTGGATGTGCTGGGGTGAGGAGCAGGCGCAGGAGCAGGAGCAGGAGCAGGAAGTTGGGTTGACGATCCACGATCGGGAGCTTGGATGTGCTGGGGTGAGGAGCAGGAGCAGGAGCAGAAGCAGGAGCAGGAAGTTGGGTTGACGATCCACGATCGGGAGCTTGGATGTACTTGGGTGAGGAGCAGGAGCAGGAGCAGGAAGTTGGATTGTCGATCCACGATCGGGAGCTTGGATGTGCTGGGGTGAGGAGCAGGAGCAGGAGCAGGTGCAGGAGTAGGAAGTTGGGTTGACGATCCACGATCGGGAGCTTGGATGTGCTGGGGTGAGGAGCAGGAGCAGGAGCAGGAGCAGGAGCAGGAAGTTGGGTTGACGATCCACGATCGGGAGCTTGGATGTGCTGGGGTGAGGATCAGGAGCAGGAGCAGGAGCAGGAGCAGGAAGTGGGGTTGACGATCCACGATCGGGAGCTTGGATGTGCTGGGGTGAGGAGCAGGAGCAGGAGCAGAAGCAGGAGCAGGAAGTTGGGTTGACGATCCACAATCGGGAGCTTGGATGTGCTGGGGTGAGGAGCAGGAGCAGGAGCAGGAAGTTGGGTTGACGATCCACGATCGGGAGCTTGGATGTGCTGGGGTGAGGAGCAGGAGCAGGAGCAGGAAGTTGGGTTGACGATCCACGATCGGGAGCTTTGATGTGCTGGGGTGAGGAGCTGGAGCAGGAGCAGGAAGTTGGGTTGACGATCCACGATCGGGAGCTTGGATGTGCTGGGGTGAGGAGCAGGCGCAGGAGCAGGAGCAGGAGCAGGAAGTTGGGTTGACGATCCACGATCGGGAGCTTGGATGTGCTGGGGTGAGGAGCAGGAGCAGGAGCAGGAAGTTGGGCTGACGATCCACGATCGGGAGCTTGGATGTGCTGGGGTGAGGAGCAGGAGCAGGAGCAGGAGCAGGAGCAGGAGCAGGAGCAGGAAGTTGGGTTGACGATCCACGATCGGGAGCTTGGATGTGCTGGGGTGAGGAGCAGGAGCAGGAGCAGGAAGTTGGGTTGACGATCCAGGATCGGGAGCTTGGATGTGCTGGGGTGAGGAGCAGGAGCAGGAAGTTGGGTTGACGATCCACGATCGGGAGCTTGGATGTGCTGGGGTGAGGAGCAGGAGCAGGAGCAGGAAGTTGGGTTGACGATCCACGATCGGGAGCTTGGATGTGCTGGGGTGAGGAGCAGGAGCAGGAGCAGGAAGTTGGGTTGACGATCCACGATCGGGAGCTTGGATGTGCTGGGGTGAGGAGCAGGCGCAGGAGCAGGAGCAGGAGCAGGAAGTTGGGTTGACGATCCACGATCGGGAGCTTGGATGTGCTGGGGTGAGGAGCAGGAGCAGGAGCAGAAGCAGGAGCAGGAAGTTGGGTTGACGATCCACGATCGGGAGCTTGGATGTACTTGGGTGAGGAGCAGGAGCAGGAGCAGGAAGTTGGATTGTCGATCCACGATCGGGAGCTTAGATGTGCTGGGGTGAGGAGCAGGAGCAGGAGCAGGTGCAGGAGTAGGAAGTTGGGTTGACGATCCACGATCGGGAGCTTGGATGTGCTGGGGTGAGGAGCAGGAGCAGGAGCAGGAGCAGGAGCAGGAAGTTGGGTTGACGATCCACGATCGGGAGCTTGGATGTGCTGGGGTGAGGATCAGGAGCAGGAGCAGGAGCAGGAAGTTGGGTTGACGATCCACGATCGGGAGCTTGGATGTGCTGGGGTGAGGAGCAGGCGCAGGAGCAGGAGCAGGAGCAGGAAGTTGGGTTGACGATCCACGATCGGGAGCTTGGATGTGCTGGGGTGAGGAGCAGGAGCAGGAAGTTGGGTTGACGATCCACGATCGGGAGCTTGGATGTGCTGGGGTGAGGAGCAGGAGCAGGAGCAGGAAGTTGGGTTGACGATCCAAGATCGGGAGCTTGGATGTGCTGGGGTGAGGAGCAGGAGGAGGAGCAGGAGCAGGAGCAGGAAGTTGGGTTGACGATCCACGATCGGGAGCTTGGATGTGCTGGGGTGAGGAGCAGGAGCAGGAGCAGGAGCAGGAGCAGGAAGTTGGTTTGACCATCCACGATCGGGAGCTTGGATGTTCTGGTGTGAGGAGCAGGAGCAGGAGCAGGAAGTTGGGTTGACGATCCACGATCGGGAGCTTGGATGTTCTGGGGTGAGGAGCAGGAGCAGGAGCAGGAGCAGGAAGTTGGGTTGACGATCCACAATCGGGAGCTTGGATGTGCTGGGGTGAGGTGCAGGAGCAGGAGCAGGAGCAGGAGCAGGAAGTTGGGTTGACGATCCACGATCGGGAGCTTGTATGTGCTGGGGTGAGGAGCAGGAGCAGGAGCAGGAGCAGGAAGTTGGGTTGACGATCCACGATCGGGAGCTTGGATGTGCTGGGGTCAGGAGCAGGAGCAGGAGCAGGAAGTTGGGTTGACGATCCACGATCGGGAGCTTGGATATTGTAAGGTAAAACATCATGAGATGGGAATGTGTAGGGAGTTACCCTGTACAGGGCAGTAACAAGAAGGGGAGGTGTCCTTGTACTCCTGTTAGGTAAAACATCATGAGATGGGAATGTACAGGGCTGTAACAAGATGTGAATGCATCCTTGTACTTACAAGATAAGAGAGACATTGATGGATTGAGAGGCAGGAAGCTAGCAGGGAAAGGATAGCAACAGTTTTAGTCATTGGACAAGTAATGATATGATGATGTTCTAAGCATGTATCCAAGGGTATAAAAAATCACCATTTTGCTGATAACGGCAGAATGCATTCTCAGACTAACATGTTTAGTCGCAAGTGTTACAATCCGGTAATAAAGAAGAAAGAACCCTGATTTCGACTCAGCCTGGTGTTTGTCTCACTCATTCATGAACAAAGCAGACCTAACAATATGCTGGTGTGAGGAGCAGGAGCAGGAGCAGGAGCAGGAGCAGGAGAAGGAGCAGGAGCAGAAGCAGGAAGTTGGGTTGACGATCCACGATCGGGAGCTTGGATGTGCTGGGGTGAGGAGCAGGAGCAGGAGCAGGAGCAGGAGCAGGAAGTTGGGTTGACGATCCACGATCGGGAGCTTGGATGTGCTGGGGTGAGGAGCAGGAGCAGGAGCAGGAAGTTGGGTTGACGATCCACGATCGGGAGATTGGATGTGCTGGGGTGAGGAGCAGGAGCAGGAGCAGGAGCAGGAACAGGAGCAGGAGCAGGAAGTTGGGTTGATGATCCACGATCGGGAGCTTGGATGTGCCGGGGTGAGGAGCATGAGCAGGAGCAGGAGCAGGAAGTTGGGTTGACGATCCACGATCGGGAGCTTGGATGTGCTGGGGTGAGGAGCAGGAGCAGGAGCAGGAGGAGGAAGTTGGGTTGATGATCCACGATCGGGAGCTTGGATGTGCTGGGGTGAGAAGCAGGAGCAGGAGCAGGAGCAGGAAGTTGGGTTGACGATCCACGTTCGGGAGCTTGGATGTGCTGGGGTGAGGAGCAGGAGCAGGAGCAGGAGCAGGAAGTTGGGTTGATGATCCACGATCGGGATCTTGGATGTGCTGGGGTGAGGAGCAGGAGCAGGAGCAGGAAGTTGGGTTGACGATCCACGATCGGGAGCTTGGATGTGCTTGGGTGAGGAGCAGGAGCAGGAGCAGGAGCAGGAAGTTGGGTTGACGATCCACGATCGGGAGCTTGGATGTGCTGGGGTGAGGAGCAGGAGCAGGAAGTTGGGTTGACGATCCACGATCGGGAGCTTGGATGTGCTGGGGTGAGGAGCAGGAGCAGGAGCAGGAGCAGGAAGTTGGGTTGACGATCCACGATCGGGAGCTTGGATGTGCTGGGGTGAGGAGCAGGAGCAGGAGCAGGAAGTTGGGTTGACGATCCACGATCGGGAGCTTGGATGTGCTGGGGTGAGGAGCAGGAGGAGGAGCAGGAGCAGGAGCAGGAGCAGGAAGTTGGGTTGACGATCCACGATCGGGAGCTTGGATGTGCTGGGGTGCGGAGCAGGAGCAGGAACAGGAGCAGGAGCAGGAGCAGGAAGTTGGGTTGACGATCCACGATCGGGAGCTTGGATGTGCTGGGGTGAGGAGCAGGAGCAGGAGCAGGAGCAGGAAGTTGGGTTGACGATCCACGATCGGGAGCTTGGAAGTGCTGGTGTGAGGAGCAGGAGCAGGAGCAGGAAGTTGGGTTGACGATCCACGATCGGGAGCTTGGATGTGCTGGGGTGAGGAGCAGGAGCAGGAGCAGGAGCAGGAAGTTGGGTTGACGATCCACGATCGGGAGCTTGGATGTGCTGGGGTGAGGAGCAGGAGCAGGAGCAGGAAGTTGGGTTGACGATCCACGATCGGGAGCTTGGATGTGCTGGGGTGAGGAGCAGGAGCAGGAGCAGGAGCAGGAGCAGGAGCAGGAGCAGGAAGTTGGGTTGACGATCCACGATCGGGAGCTTGGATGTGCTGGGGTGAGGAGCAGGAGCAGGAGCAGGAAGTTGGGTTGACGATCCAGGATCGGGAGCTTGGATGTGCTGGGGTGAGGAGCAGGAGCAGGAAGTTGGGTTGACGATCCACGATCGGGAGCTTGGATGTGCTGGGGTGAGGAGCAGGAGCAGGAGCAGGAAGTTGGGTTGACGATCCACGATCGGGAGCTTGGATGTGCTGGGGTGAGGAGCAGGAGCAGGAGCAGGAAGTTGGGTTGACGATCCACGATCGGGAGCTTGGATGTGCTGGGGTGAGGAGCAGGCGCAGGAGCAGGAGCAGGAGCAGGAAGTTGGGTTGACGATCCACGATCGGGAGCTTGGATGTGCTGGGGTGAGGAGCAGGAGCAGGAGCAGAAGCAGGAGCAGGAAGTTGGGTTGACGATCCACGATCGGGAGCTTGGATGTACTTGGGTGAGGAGCAGGAGCAGGAGCAGGAAGTTGGATTGTCGATCCACGATCGGGAGCTTGGATGTGCTGGGGTGAGGAGCAGGAGCAGGAGCAGGTGCAGGAGTAGGAAGTTGGGTTGACGATCCACGATCGGGAGCTTGGATGTGCTGGGGTGAGGAGCAGGAGCAGGAGCAGGAGCAGGAGCAGGAAGTTGGGTTGACGATCCACGATCGGGATCTTGGATGTGCTGGGGTGAGGATCAGGAGCAGGAGCAGGAGCAGGAAGTTGGGTTGACGATCCACGATCGGGAGCTTGGATGTGCTGGGGTGAGGAGCAGGCGCAGGAGCAGGAGCAGGAGCAGGAAGTTGGGTTGACGATCCACGATCGGGAGCTTGGATGTGCTGGGGTGAGGAGCAGGAGCAGGAAGTTGGGTTGACGATCCACGATCGGGAGCTTGGATGTGCTGGGGTGAGGAGCAGGAGCAGGAGCAGGAAGTTGGGTTGACGATCCAAGATCGGGAGCTTGGATGTGCTGGGGTGAGGAGCAGGAGGAGGAGCAGGAGCAGGAGCAGGAAGTTGGGTTGACGATCCACGATCGGGAGCTTGGATGTGCTGGGGTGAAGAGCAGGAGCAGGAGCAGGAGCAGGAGCAGGAAGTTGGTTTGACCATCCACGATCGGGAGCTTGGATGTTCTGGTGTGAGGAGCAGGAGCAGGAGCAGGAGCAGGAAGTTGGGTTGACGATCCACGATCGGGAGCTTGGATGTTCTGGGGTGAGGAGCAGGAGCAGGAGCAGGAGCAGGAAGTTGGGTTGACGATCCACAATCGGGAGCTTGGATGTGCTGGGGTGAGGTGCAGGAGCAGGAGCAGGAGCAGGAGCAGGAAGTTGGGTTGACGATCCACGATCGGGAGCTTGTATGTGCTGGGGTGAGGAGCAGGAGCAGGAGCAGGAGCAGGAAGTTGGGTTGACGATCCACGATCGGGAGCTTGGATGTGCTGGGGTCAGGAGCAGGAGCAGGAGCAGGAAGTTGGGTTGACGATCCACGATCGGGAGCTTGGATATTGTAAGGTAAAACATCATGAGATGGGAATGTGTAGGGAGTTACCCTGTACAGGGCAGTAACAAGAAGGGGAGGTGTCCTTGTACTCCTGTTAGGTAAAACATCATGAGATGGGAATGTACAGGGCTGTAACAAGATGTGAATGCATCCTTGTACTTACAAGATAAGAGAGACATTGATGGATTGAGAGGCAGGAAGCTAGCAGGGAAAGGATAGCAACAGTTTTAGTCATTGGACAAGTAATGATATGATGATGTTCTAAGCATGTATCCAAGGGTATAAAAAATCACCATTTTGCTGATAACGGCAGAATGCATTCTCAGACTAACATGTTTAGTCGCAAGTGTTACAATCCGGTAATAAAGAAGAAAGAACCCTGATTTCGACTCAGCCTGGTGTTTGTCTCACTCATTCATGAACAAAGGAGACCTAACAATATGCTGGTGTGAGGAGCAGGAGCAGGAGCAGGAGCAGGAGCAGGAGAAGGAGCAGGAGCAGAAGCAGGAAGTTGGGTTGACGATCCACGATCGGGAGCTTGGATGTGCTGGGGTGAGGAGCAGGAGCAGGAGCAGGAGCAGGAGCAGGAAGTTGGGTTGACGATCCACGATCGGGAGCTTGGATGTGCTGGGGTGAGGAGCAGGAGCAGGAGCTGGAAGTTGGGTTGACGATCCACGATCGGGAGATTGGATGTGCTGGGGTGAGGAGCAGGAGCAGGAGCAGGAGCAGGAACAGGAGCAGGAGCAGGAAGTTGGGTTGATGATCCACGATCGGGAGCTTGGATGTGCCGGGGTGAGGAGCATGAGCAGGAGCAGGAGCAGGAAGTTGGGTTGACGATCCACGATCGGGAGCTTGGATGTGCTGGGGTGAGGAGCAGGAGCAGGAGCAGGAGGAGGAAGTTGGGTTGATGATCCACGATCGGGAGCTTGGATGTGCTGGGGTGAGAAGCAGGAGCAGGAGCAGGAGCAGGAAGTTGGGTTGACGATCCACGTTCGGGAGCTTGGATGTGCTGGGGTGAGGAGCAGGAGCAGGAGCAGGAGCAGGAAGTTGGGTTGATGATCCACGATCGGGAGCTTGGATGTGCTGGGGTGAGGAGCAGGAGCAGGAGCAGGAAGTTGGGTTGACGATCCACGATCGGGAGCTTGGATGTGCTTGGGTGAGGAGCAGGAGCAGGAGCAGGAGCAGGAAGTTGGGTTGACGATCCACGATCGGGAGCTTGGATGTGCTGGGGTGAGGAGCAGGAGCAGGAGCAGGAAGTTGGGTTGACGATCCACGATCGGGAGCTTGGATGTGCTGGGGTGAGGAGCAGGAGCAGGAGCAGGAGCAGGAAGTTGGGTTGACGATCCACGATCGGGAGCTTGGATGTGCTGGGGTGAGGAGCAGGAGCAGGAGCAGGAAGTTGGGTTGACGATCCACGATCGGGAGCTTGGATGTGCTGGGGTGAGGAGCAGGAGGAGGAGCAGGAGCAGGAGCAGGAGCAGGAAGTTGGGTTGACGATCCACGATCGGGAGCTTGGATGTGCTGGGGTGCGGAGCAGGAGCAGGAACAGGAGCAGGAGCAGGAGCAGGAAGTTGGGTTGACGATCCACGATCGGGAGCTTGGATGTGCTGGGGTGAGGAGCAGGAGCAGGAGCAGGAGCAGGAAGTTGGGTTGACGATCCACGATCGGGAGCTTGGAAGTGCTGGTGTGAGGAGCAGGAGCAGGAGCAGGAAGTTGGGTTGACGATCCACGATCGGGAGCTTGGATGTGCTGGGGTGAGGAGCAGGAGCAGGAGCAGGAGCAGGAAGTTGGGTTGACGATCCACGATCGGGAGCTTGGATGTGCTGGGGTGAGGAGCAGGAGCAGGAGCAGGAAGTTGGGTTGACGATCCACGATCGGGAGCTTGGATGTGCTGGGGTGAGGAGCAGGAGCAGGAGCAGGAGCAGGAGCAGGAGCAGGAGCAGGAAGTTGGGTTGACGATCCACAATCGGGAGCTTGGATGTGCTGGGGTGAGGAGCAGGAGCAGGAGCAGGCAGTTGGGTTGACGATCCACGATCGGGAGCTTGGATGTACTGGGGTGAGGAGCAGGAGCAGGAGCAGGAGCAGGAACAGGAAGTGGGGTTGACGATCCACGATCGGGAGCTTGGAAGTGCTGGGGTGAGGAGCAGGAGCAGGAGCAGAAGCAGGAGCAGGAAGTTGGGTTGACGATCCACAATCGGGAGCTTGGATGTGCTGGGGTGAGGAGCAGGAGCAGGAGCAGGAAGTTGGGTTGACGATCCACGATCGGGAGCTTGGATGTGCTGGGGTGAGGAGCAGGAGCAGGAGCAGGAAGTTGGGTTGACGATCCACGATCGGGAGCTTGGATGTGCTGGGGTGAGGAGCAGGAGCAGGAGCAGGAAGTTGGGTTGACGATCCACGATCGGGAGCTTGGATGTGCTGGGGTGAGGAGCAGGCGCAGGAGCAGGAGCAGGAGCAGGAAGTTGGGTTGACGATCCACGATCGTGAGCTTGGATGTGCTGGGGTGAGGAGCAGGAGCAGGAGCAGGAAGTTGGGTTGACGATCCACGATCGGGAGCTTGGATGTGCTGGGGTGAGGAGCAGGAGCAGGAGCAGGAGCAGGAGCAGGAGCAGGAAGTTGGGTTGACGATCCACGATCGGGAGCTTGGATGTGCTGGGGTGAGGAGCAGGAGCAGGAGCAGGAGCAGGAGCAGGAGCAGGAAGTTGGGTTGACGATCCACGATCGGGAGCTTGGATGTGCTAGGTTGAGGAGCAGGAGCAGGAGCAGGAGCAGGAAGTTGTGTTGACGATCCACGATCGGGAGCTTGGATGTGCTGGGGTGAGGAGCAGGAGCAGGAGCAGGAAGTTGGGTTGACGATCCACGATCGGGATCTTGGATGTGCTGGGGTGAGGAGCAGGAGCAGGAGCAGGAGCAGGAGCAGGAAGTTGGGTTGACGATCCACGATCGGGAGCTTGGATGTGCTGGGGTGAGGAGCAGGAGCAGGAGCAGGAAGTGGGGTTGACGATCCACGATCGGGAGCTTGGATGTGCTGGGGTGAGGAGCAGGAGCAGGAGCAGGAGCAGAAGCAGGAGCAGGAAGTTGGGTTGACGATCTACGATCGGGAGCTTGGATGTACTGGGGTGAGGAGCAGGAGCAGGAGCAGGAGCAGGAAGTTGGGTTGTCGATCCACGATCGGGAGCTTGGATGTGCTGGGGTGAGAAGCAGGAGCAGGAGCAGGAGTAGGAAGTTGGGTTGACGATCCACGATCGGGAGCTTGGATGTGCTGGGTGAGGAGCAGGAGCAGGAGCAGGAAGTTGGGTTGACGATCCACGATCGGGAGCTTGGATGTGCTGGGGTGAGGAGCAGGAGCAGGAGCAGGAGCAGGAAGTTGGGTTGACGATCCACAATCGGGAGCTTGGATGTGCTGGGGTGAGGTGCAGGAGCAGGAGCAGGAGCAGGAAGTGGGGTTGACAATCCACGATCGGGAGCTTGGATGTGCTGGGGTGAGGAGCAGGAGCAGGAGCAGGAAGTTGGGTTGACGATCCACGATCGGGAGCTTGGATGTGCTGGGGTGAGGAGCAGGAGGAGGAGCAGGAGCAGGAGCAGGAAGTTGGGTTGACGATCCACGATCGGGAGCTTGGATGTGCTGGGGTGAGGAGCAGGAGCAGGAGCAGGAGCAGGAGCAGGAGCAGGAGCAGGAAGTTGGGTTGACGATCCACGATCGGGAGCTTGGATGTGCTAGGTTGAGGAGCAGGAGCAGGAGCAGGAGCAGGAAGTTGTGTTGACGATCCACGATCGGGAGCTTGGATGTGCTGGGGTGAGGAGCAAGAGCATGAGCAGGAAGTGGGGTTGACGATCCACGATCGGGAGCTTGGATGTGCTGGGGTGAGGAGCAGGAGCAGGGCCAGGAGCAGAAGCAGGAGCAGGAAGTTGGGTTGACGATCTACGATCGGGAGCTTGGATGTACTGGGGTGAGGAGCAGGAGCAGGAGCAGGAGCATGAAGTTGGGTTGTCGATCCACGATCGGGAGCTTGGATGTGCTGGGGTGAGGAGCAGGAGCAGGAGCAGGAGTAGGAAGTTGGGTTGACGATCCACGATCGGGAGCTTGGATGTGCTGGGTGAGGAGCAGGAGCAGGAGCAGGAAGTTGGGTTGACAATCCACGATCGGGAGCTTGGATGTGCTGGGGTGAGGAGCAGGAGCAGGAGCAGGAGCAGGAAGTTGGGTTGACGATCCACAATCGGGAGCTTGGATGTGCTGGGGTGAGGTGCAGGAGCAGGAGCAGGAGCAGGAAGTGGGGTTGACAATCCACGATCGGGAGCTTGGATGTGCTGGGGTGAGGAGTAGGAGCAGGAGCAGGAAGTTGGGTTGACGATCCACGATCGGGAGCTTGGATGTGCTGGGGTGAGGAGCAGGAGGAGGAGCAGGAGCAGGAGCAGGAAGTTGGGTTGACGATCCACGATCGGGAGCTTGGATGTGCTGGTGTGAGGAGCAGGAGCAGGAGCAGGAGCAGGAAGTTGGGTTGACGATCCACGATCGGGAGCTTGGATGTGCTGGGGTGAGGAGCAGGAGCAGGAGCAGGAAGTTGGGTTGACGATCCACGATCGGAAGCTTGGATGTGCTGTGGTGAGGAGCAGGAGCAGGAGCAGGAGCAGGAAGTTGGGTTGACGATCCACAATCGGGAGCTTGGATTTCCTGGGGTGAGGAGCAGTAGCAGGAGCATGAAGTTGGGTTGACGATCCACGATCGGGAGCTTGGATGTGCTGGGGTTAGGAGCAGGAGCAGGAGCAGGAAGTGGGGTTGACGATCCACGATCGGGAGCTTGGATGTGCTGGGGTGAGGAGCAGGAGCAGGAGCAGGAGCAGAAGCAGGAGCAGGAAGTTGGGTTGACGATCCACGATCGGGAGCTTGGATGTACTGGGGTGAGGAGCAGGAGCAGGAGCAGGAAGTTGGGTTGTCGATCCACGATCGGGAGCTTGGATGTGCTGGGGTGAGGAGCAGGAGCAGGAGCAGGAGTAGGAAGTTGGGTTGACGATCCACGATCGGGAGCTTGGATGTGCTGGGGTGAGGAGCAGGAGCAGGAGCAGGAAGTTGGGTTGACGATCCACGATCGGGAGCTTGGATGTGCTGGGGGGAGGAGCAGGAGCAGGAGCAGGAGCAGGAAGTTGGGTTGACGATCCAAGATCGGGAGCTTGGATGTGCTGGGGTGAGGAGCAGGCGCAGGATCAGGAGCAGGAGCAGGAATTTGGGTTGACGATCCACGATCGGGAGCTTGGATGTGCTGGGGTGAGGAGCAGGAGCAGGAGCAGGAAGTTGGGTTGACGATCCACGATCGGGAGCTTGGATGTGCTGGGGTGAGGAGCAGGAGCAGGAGCAGGAGCAGGAGCAGGAAGTTGGGTTGACGATCCACGATCGGGAGCTTGGATGTGCTGGGGTGAGGAGCAGGAGCAGGAGCAGGAAGTTGGGTTGACGATCCAAGATCGGGAGCTTGGATGTGCTGGGGTGAGGAGCAGGAGGAGGAGCAGGAGCAGGAGCAGGAAGTGGGGTTGACGATCCACGATCGGGAGCTTGGATGTGCTGGGGTGAGGAGCAGGAGCAGGAGCAGGAGCAGAAGCAGGAGCAGGAAGTTGGGTTGACGATCTACGATCGGGAGCTTGGATGTACTGGGGTGAGGAGCAGGAGCAGGAGCAGGAGCAGGAAGTTTGGTTGTCGATCCACGATCGGGAGCTTGGATGTGCTGGGGTGAGGAGCAGGAGCAGGAGCAGGAGTAGGAAGTTGGGTTGACGATCCACGATCGGGAGCTTGGATGTGCTGGGTGAGGAGCAGGAGCAGGAGCAGGAAGTTGGGTTGACGATCCACGATCGGGAGCTTGGATGTGCTGGGGTGAGGAGCAGGAGCAGGAGCAGGAAGTTGGGTTGACGATCCACGATCGGGAGCTTGGATGTGCTGGGGTGAGGAGCAGGCGCAGGAGCAGGAGCAGGAAGTTGGGTTGACGATCCACGATCGGGAGCTTGGATGTGCTGGGGTGAGGAGCAGGAGCAGGAGCAGGAAGTTGTGTTGACGATCCACGATCGGGAGCTTGGATGTGCTGGGGTGAGGAGCAGGAGCAGGAGCAGGAGCAGGAGCAGGAGCAGGAGCAGGAAGTTGGGTTGACGATCCACGATCGGGAGCTTGGATGTGCTGGGGTGAGGAGCAGGAGCAGGAGCAGGAAGTTGGGTTGACGATCCAGGATCGGGAGCTTGGATGTGCTGGGGTGAGGAGCAGGAGCAGGAGCAGGAGCAGGAGCAGGAAGTTGGGTTGACGATCCACGATCGGGAGCTTGGATGTGCTGGGGTGAGGAGCAGGAGCAGGAGCAGGAGCAGGAGTAGGAGCAGGAAGTTGGGTTGACGATCCACGATCGGGAGCTTGGATGTGCTGGGGTGAGGAGCAGGAGCAGGAGCAGGAGCAGGAAGTTGGGTTGACGATCCACGATCGGGAGCTTGGATGTGCTGGTGTGAGGAGCAGGAGCAGGAGCAGGAGCAGGAAGTTGGGTTGACGATCCACGATCGGGAGCTTGGATGTGCTGGGGTGAGGAGCAGGAGCAGGAGCAGGAGCAGGAAGTTGGGTTGACGATCCACAATCGGGAGCTTGGATGTGCTGGGGTGAGGTGCAGGAGCAGGAGCAGGAGCAGGAAGTGGGGTTGACGATCCACGATCGGGAGCTTGGATGTGCTGGGGTGAGGAGCAGGAGCAGGAGCAGGAGCAGGAAGTTGGGTTGACGATCCACGATCGGGAGCTTGGATGTGCTGGGGTGAGGAGCAGGAGCAGGAGCAGGAGCAGGAGCAGGAGCAGGAAGTTGGGTTGACGATCCACGATCGGGAGCTTGGATGTGCTGGTGTGAGGAGCAGGAGCAGGAGCAGGAGCAGGAAGGTGGGTTGACGATTCACGATCGGGAGCTTGGATGTGCTGGGGTGAGGAGCAGGAGCAGGAGCAGGAGCAGGAAGTTGGGTTGACGATCCACGATCGGGAGCTTGGATGTGCTGGGGTGAGGAGCAGGCGCAGGAGCAGGAGCAGGAGCAGGAAGTTGGGTTGACGATCCACGATCGGGAGCTTGGATGTGCTGGGGTGAGGAGCAGGCGCAGGAGCAGGAGCAGGAGCAGGAAGTTGGGTTGACGATCCACGATCGGGAGCTTGGATGTGCTGGGGTGAGGAGCAGGAGCAGGAGCAGGAAGTTGGGTTGACGATCCACGATCGGGAGCTTGGATGTGCTGGGGTGAGGAGCAGGAGCAGGAGCAGGAGCAGGAGCAGGAGCAGGAAGTTGGGTTGACGATCCACGATCGGGAGCTTGGATGTGCTGGGGTGAGGAGCAGGTGCAGGAGCAGGAAGTTGGGTTGACGATCCAGGATCGGGAGCTTGGATGTGCTGGGGTGAGGAGCAGGAGGAGGAGTAGGAGCAGGAGCAGGAAGTTGGGTTGACGATCCACGATCGGGAGCTTGGATGTGCTGGGGTGAGGAGCAGGAGCAGGAGCAGGAGCAGGAGCAGGAAGTTGGGTTGACGATCCACAATCGGGAGCTTGGATGTGCTGGGGTGAGGTGCAGGAGCAGGAGCAGGAGCAGGAAGTGGGGTTGACAATCCACGATCGGGAGCTTGGATGTGCTGGGGTGAGGAGCAGGAGCAGGAGCAGGAAGTTGGGTTGACGATCCACGATCGGGAGCTTGGATGTGCTGGGGTGAGGAGCAGGAGGAGGAGCAGGAGCAGGAGCAGGAAGTTGGGTTGACGATCCACGATCGGGAGCTTGGATGTGCTGGGGTGAGGAGCAGGAGCAGGAGCAGGAGCAGGAGCAGGAGCAGGAGCAGGAAGTTGGGTTGACGATCCACGATCGGGAGCTTGGATGTGCTAGGTTGAGGAGCAGGAGCAGGAGCAGGAGCAGGAAGTTGTGTTGACGATCCACGATCGGGAGCTTGGATGTGCTGGGGTGAGGAGCAAGAGCATGAGCAGGAAGTGGGGTTGACGATCCACGATCGGGAGCTTGGATGTGCTGGGGTGAGGAGCAGGAGCAGGGCCAGGAGCAGAAGCAGGAGCAGGAAGTTGGGTTGACGATCTACGATCGGGAGCTTGGATGTACTGGGGTGAGGAGCAGGAGCAGGAGCAGGAGCATGAAGTTGGGTTGTCGATCCACGATCGGGAGCTTGGATGTGCTGGGGTGAGGAGCAGGAGCAGGAGCAGGAGTAGGAAGTTGGGTTGACGATCCACGATCGGGAGCTTGGATGTGCTGGGTGAGGAGCAGGAGCAGGAGCAGGAAGTTGGGTTGACAATCCACGATCGGGAGCTTGGATGTGCTGGGGTGAGGAGCAGGAGCAGGAGCAGGAGCAGGAAGTTGGGTTGACGATCCACAATCGGGAGCTTGGATGTGCTGGGGTGAGGTGCAGGAGCAGGAGCAGGAGCAGGAAGTGGGGTTGACAATCCACGATCGGGAGCTTGGATGTGCTGGGGTGAGGAGTAGGAGCAGGAGCAGGAAGTTGGGTTGACGATCCACGATCGGGAGCTTGGATGTGCTGGGGTGAGGAGCAGGAGGAGGAGCAGGAGCAGGAGCAGGAAGTTGGGTTGACGATCCACGATCGGGAGCTTGGATGTGCTGGTGTGAGGAGCAGGAGCAGGAGCAGGAGCAGGAAGTTGGGTTGACGATCCACGATCGGGAGCTTGGATGTGCTGGGGTGAGGAGCAGGAGCAGGAGCAGGAAGTTGGGTTGACGATCCACGATCGGAAGCTTGGATGTGCTGTGGTGAGGAGCAGGAGCAGGAGCAGGAGCAGGAAGTTGGGTTGACGATCCACAATCGGGAGCTTGGATTTCCTGGGGTGAGGAGCAGTAGCAGGAGCATGAAGTTGGGTTGACGATCCACGATCGGGAGCTTGGATGTGCTGGGGTTAGGAGCAGGAGCAGGAGCAGGAAGTGGGGTTGACGATCCACGATCGGGAGCTTGGATGTGCTGGGGTGAGGAGCAGGAGCAGGAGCAGGAGCAGAAGCAGGAGCAGGAAGTTGGGTTGACGATCCACGATCGGGAGCTTGGATGTACTGGGGTGAGGAGCAGGAGCAGGAGCAGGAAGTTGGGTTGTCGATCCACGATCGGGAGCTTGGATGTGCTGGGGTGAGGAGCAGGAGCAGGAGCAGGAGTAGGAAGTTGGGTTGACGATCCACGATCGGGAGCTTGGATGTGCTGGGGTGAGGAGCAGGAGCAGGAGCAGGAAGTTGGGTTGACGATCCACGATCGGGAGCTTGGATGTGCTGGGGGGAGGAGCAGGAGCAGGAGCAGGAGCAGGAAGTTGGGTTGACGATCCAAGATCGGGAGCTTGGATGTGCTGGGGTGAGGAGCAGGCGCAGGATCAGGAGCAGGAGCAGGAATTTGGGTTGACGATCCACGATCGGGAGCTTGGATGTGCTGGGGTGAGGAGCAGGAGCAGGAGCAGGAAGTTGGGTTGACGATCCACGATCGGGAGCTTGGATGTGCTGGGGTGAGGAGCAGGAGCAGGAGCAGGAGCAGGAGCAGGAAGTTGGGTTGACGATCCACGATCGGGAGCTTGGATGTGCTGGGGTGAGGAGCAGGAGCAGGAGCAGGAAGTTGGGTTGACGATCCAAGATCGGGAGCTTGGATGTGCTGGGGTGAGGAGCAGGAGGAGGAGCAGGAGCAGGAGCAGGAAGTGGGGTTGACGATCCACGATCGGGAGCTTGGATGTGCTGGGGTGAGGAGCAGGAGCAGGAGCAGGAGCAGAAGCAGGAGCAGGAAGTTGGGTTGACGATCTACGATCGGGAGCTTGGATGTACTGGGGTGAGGAGCAGGAGCAGGAGCAGGAGCAGGAAGTTTGGTTGTCGATCCACGATCGGGAGCTTGGATGTGCTGGGGTGAGGAGCAGGAGCAGGAGCAGGAGTAGGAAGTTGGGTTGACGATCCACGATCGGGAGCTTGGATGTGCTGGGTGAGGAGCAGGAGCAGGAGCAGGAAGTTGGGTTGACGATCCACGATCGGGAGCTTGGATGTGCTGGGGTGAGGAGCAGGAGCAGGAGCAGGAAGTTGGGTTGACGATCCACGATCGGGAGCTTGGATGTGCTGGGGTGAGGAGCAGGCGCAGGAGCAGGAGCAGGAAGTTGGGTTGACGATCCACGATCGGGAGCTTGGATGTGCTGGGGTGAGGAGCAGGAGCAGGAGCAGGAAGTTGTGTTGACGATCCACGATCGGGAGCTTGGATGTGCTGGGGTGAGGAGCAGGAGCAGGAGCAGGAGCAGGAGCAGGAGCAGGAGCAGGAAGTTGGGTTGACGATCCACGATCGGGAGCTTGGATGTGCTGGGGTGAGGAGCAGGAGCAGGAGCAGGAAGTTGGGTTGACGATCCAGGATCGGGAGCTTGGATGTGCTGGGGTGAGGAGCAGGAGCAGGAGCAGGAGCAGGAGCAGGAAGTTGGGTTGACGATCCACGATCGGGAGCTTGGATGTGCTGGGGTGAGGAGCAGGAGCAGGAGCAGGAGCAGGAGTAGGAGCAGGAAGTTGGGTTGACGATCCACGATCGGGAGCTTGGATGTGCTGGGGTGAGGAGCAGGAGCAGGAGCAGGAGCAGGAAGTTGGGTTGACGATCCACGATCGGGAGCTTGGATGTGCTGGTGTGAGGAGCAGGAGCAGGAGCAGGAGCAGGAAGTTGGGTTGACGATCCACGATCGGGAGCTTGGATGTGCTGGGGTGAGGAGCAGGAGCAGGAGCAGGAGCAGGAAGTTGGGTTGACGATCCACAATCGGGAGCTTGGATGTGCTGGGGTGAGGTGCAGGAGCAGGAGCAGGAGCAGGAAGTGGGGTTGACGATCCACGATCGGGAGCTTGGATGTGCTGGGGTGAGGAGCAGGAGCAGGAGCAGGAGCAGGAAGTTGGGTTGACGATCCACGATCGGGAGCTTGGATGTGCTGGGGTGAGGAGCAGGAGCAGGAGCAGGAGCAGGAGCAGGAGCAGGAAGTTGGGTTGACGATCCACGATCGGGAGCTTGGATGTGCTGGTGTGAGGAGCAGGAGCAGGAGCAGGAGCAGGAAGGTGGGTTGACGATTCACGATCGGGAGCTTGGATGTGCTGGGGTGAGGAGCAGGAGCAGGAGCAGGAGCAGGAAGTTGGGTTGACGATCCACGATCGGGAGCTTGGATGTGCTGGGGTGAGGAGCAGGCGCAGGAGCAGGAGCAGGAGCAGGAAGTTGGGTTGACGATCCACGATCGGGAGCTTGGATGTGCTGGGGTGAGGAGCAGGCGCAGGAGCAGGAGCAGGAGCAGGAAGTTGGGTTGACGATCCACGATCGGGAGCTTGGATGTGCTGGGGTGAGGAGCAGGAGCAGGAGCAGGAAGTTGGGTTGACGATCCACGATCGGGAGCTTGGATGTGCTGGGGTGAGGAGCAGGAGCAGGAGCAGGAGCAGGAGCAGGAGCAGGAAGTTGGGTTGACGATCCACGATCGGGAGCTTGGATGTGCTGGGGTGAGGAGCAGGTGCAGGAGCAGGAAGTTGGGTTGACGATCCAGGATCGGGAGCTTGGATGTGCTGGGGTGAGGAGCAGGAGGAGGAGTAGGAGCAGGAGCAGGAAGTTGGGTTGACGATCCACGATCGGGAGCTTGGATGTGCTGGGGTGAGGAGCAGGAGCAGGAGCAGGAGCAGGAGCAGGAAGTTGGGTTGACGATCCACGATCGGGAGCTTGGATGTGCTAGGTTGAGGAGCAGGAGCAGGAGCAGGAGCAGAAGCAGGAAGTTGGGTTGACGATCCACGATCGGGAGCTTGGATGTGCTGGGGTGAGGTGCAGGAGCAGGAGCAGGAGCAGGAAGTGGGGTTGACGATCCACGATCGGGAGCTTGGATGTGCTGGGGTGAGGTGCAGGAGCAGGAGCAGGAGCAGGAAGTTGGGTTGACGAACCATGATCGGGAGCTTGGATGTGCTGGTGTGAGGAGCAGGAGCAGGAGCAGGAGCAGGAAGTGGGGTTGACGATCCACGATCGGGAGCTTGGATGTGCTGGGGTGAGGTGCAGGAGAAGGAGCAGGAGCAGGAAGTGGGGTTGACGATCCACGATCGGGAGTTTGGATGTGCTGGGGTGAGGAGCAGGAGCAGGAGCAGGAAGTTGGGTTGACGATCCACGATCGGGAGCTTGGATGTGCTGGGGTGAGGAGCAGGAGCAGGAGCAAGAGCAGGAGCAGGAAGTTGGGTTGATGATCCACGATCGGGAGATTGGATGTGCTGGTGTGAGGAGCAGGAGCAGGAGCAGGAGCAGGAAGTTGGGTTGACGATCCACGATCGGGAGCTTGGATGTGCTGGGGTGAGGAGCAGGAGCAGGAGCAGGAAGTTGGGTTGACGATCCACGATCGGAAGCTTGGATGTGCTGGGGTGAGGAGCAGGAGCAGGAGCAGGAGCAGGAAGTTGGGTTGACGATCCACAATCGGGAGCTTGGATGTGCTGGGGTGAGGAGCAGGAGCAGGAGCAGGAAGTTGGGTTGACGATCCACGATCGGGTGCTTGGATGTGCTGGGGTGAGGAGCAGGAGCAGGAGCAGGAAGTGGGGTTGACGATCCACGATCGAGAGCTTGGATGTGCTGGGGTGAGGAGCAGGAGCAGGAGCAGGAGCAGAAGCAGGAGCAGGAAGTTGGGTTGACGATCCACGATCGGGAGCTTGGATGTACTGGGGTGAGGAGCAGGAGCAGGAGCAGGAGCAGGAAGTTGGGTTGTCGATCCACGATCGGGAGCTTGGATGTGCTGGGGTGAGCAGCAGGAGCAGGAGCAGGAGTAGGAAGTTGGGTTGACGATCCACGATCGGGAGCTTGGATGTGCTGGGGTGAGGAGCAGGAGCAGGAGCAGGAAGTTGGGTTGACGATCCACGATCGGGAGCTTGGATGTGCTGGGGTGAGGAGCAGGAGTAGGAGCAGGAGCAGGAAGTTGGGTTGACGATCCAAGATCGGGAGCTTGGATGTGCTGGGGTGAGGAGCAGGCGCAGGATCAGGAGCAGGAGCAGGAATTTGGGTTGACGATCCACGATCGGGAGCTTGGATGTGCTGGGGTGAGGAGCAGGAGCAGGAGCTGGAAGTTGGGTTGACGATCCACGATGGGGAGCTTGGATGTGCTGGGGTGAGGAGCAGGAGCAGGAGCAGGAGCAGGAAGTTGGGTTGACGATCCACGATCGGGAGCTTGGATGTGCTGGGGTGAGGAGCAGGAGCAGGAGCAGGAAATTGGGTTGACGATCCAAGATCGGGAGCTTGGATGTGCTGGGGTGAGGAGCAGGAGGAGGAGCAGGAGCAGGAGCAGGAAGTTGGGTTGACGATCCACGATCGGGAGCTTGGATGTGCTGGGGTGAGGAGCAGGAGCAGGAGCAGGAGCAGGAGCAGGAGCAGGAAGTTGTGTTGACGATCCACGATCGGGAGCTTGGATGTGCTGGGGTGAGGAGCAGGAGCAGGAGCAGGAAGTGGGGTTGACGATCCACGATCGGGAGCTTGGATGTGCTGGGGTGAGGAGCAGGAGCAGGAGCAGGAGCAGAAGCAGGAGCAGGAAGTTGGGTTGACGATCTACGATCGGGAGCTTGGATGTACTGGGGTGAGGAGCAGGAGCAGGAGCAGGAGCAGGAAGTTGGGTTGTCGATCCACGATCGGGAGCTTGGATGTGCTGGGGTGAGGAGCAGGAGCAGGAGCAGGAGTAGGAAGTTGGGTTGACGATCCACGATCGGGAGCTTGGATGTGCTGGGGTGAGGAGCAGGAGCAGGAGCAGGAAGTTGGGTTGACGATCCACGATCGGGAGCTTGGATGTGCTGGGGTAAGGAGCAGGAGCAGGAGCAGGAAGTTGGGTTGACGATCCACTATCGGGAGCTTGGATGTGCTGGGGTGAGGAGCAGGCGCAGGAGCAGGAAGTTGGGTTGACAATCCACGATCGGGAGCTTGGATGTGCTGGGGTGAGGAGCAGGAGCAGGAGCAGGAAGTTGTGTTGACGATCCACGATCGGGAGCTTGGATGTGCTGGGGTGAGGAGAAGGAGCAGGAGCAGGAAGTTGGGTTGACGATCCACGATCGGGAGCTTGGATGTGCTGGGGTGAGGAGCAGGAGCAGTAGAAGGAAGTGGGGTTGACGATCCACGATCGGGAGCTTGGATGTGCTGGGGTGAGGAGCAGGAGCAGGAGCAGGAGCAGAAGCAGGAGCAGGAAGTTGGGTTGACGATCCACGATCGGGAGCTTGGATGTACTGGGGTGAGGAGCAGGAGCAGGAGCAGGAGCAGGAAGTTGGGTTGTCGATCCACGATCGGGAGCTTGGATGTGCTGTGGTGAGGAGCAGGAGCAGGAGCAGGAGTAGGAAGTTGGGTTGACGATCCACGATCGGGAGCTTGGATGTGCTGGGGTGAGGAGCAGGAGCAGGAGCAGGAAGTTGGGTTGACGATCCACGATCGGGAGCTTGGATGTGCTGGGGTGAGGAGCAGGAGCAGGAGCAGGAGCAGGAAGTTGGGTTGACGATCCAAGATCGGGAGCTTGGATGTGCTGGGGTGAGGAGCAGGCGCAGGATCAGGAGCAGGAGCAGGAATTTGGGTTGACGATCCACGATCGGGAGCTTGGATGTGCTGGGGTGAGGAGCAGGAGCAGGAGCTGGAAGTTGGGTTGACGATCCACGATCGGGAGCTTGGATGTGCTGGGGTGAGGAGCAGGAGCAGGAGCAGGAGCAGGAAGTTGGGTTGACGATCCACGATCGGGAGCTTGGATGTGCTGGGTGAGGAGCAGGAGCAGGAGCAGGAAGTTGGGTTGACGATCCACGATCGGGAGCTTGGATGTGCTGGGGTGAGGAGCAGGAGCAGGAGCAGGAGCAGGAAGTTGGGTTGACGATCCACAATCGGGAGCTTGGATGTGCTGGGGTGAGGTGCAGGAGCAGGAGCAGGAGCAGGAAGTGGGGTTGACAATCCACGATCGGGAGCTTGGATGTGCTGGGGTGAGGAGCAGGAGCAGGAGCAGGAAGTTGGGTTGACGATCCACGATCGGGAGCTTGGATGTGCTGGGGTGAGGAGCAGGAGGAGGAGCAGGAGCAGGAGCAGGAAGTTGGGTTGACGATCCACGATCGGGAGCTTGGATGTGCTGGGGTGAGGAGCAGGAGCAGGAGCAGGAGCAGGAGCAGGAGCAGGAGCAGGAAGTTGGGTTGACGATCCACGATCGGGAGCTTGGATGTGCTAGGTTGAGGAGCAGGAGCAGGAGCAGGAGCAGGAGCAGGAAGTTGTGTTGACGATCCACGATCGGGAGCTTGGATGTGCTGGGGTGAGGAGCAAGAGCATGAGCAGGAAGTGGGGTTGACGATCCACGATCGGGAGCTTGGATGTGCTGGGGTGAGGAGCAGGAGCAGGAGCAGGAGCAGAAGCAGGAGCAGGAAGTTGGGTTGACGATCTACGATCGGGAGCTTGGATGTACTGGGGTGAGGAGCAGGAGCAGGAGCAGGAGCATGAAGTTGGGTTGTCGATCCACGATCGGGAGCTTGGATGTGCTGGGGTGAGGAGCAGGAGCAGGAGCAGGAGTAGGAAGTTTGGTTGACGATCCACGATCGGGAGCTTGGATGTGCTGGGTGAGGAGCAGGAGCAGGAGCAGGAAGTTGGGTTGACAATCCACGATCGGGAGCTTGGATGTGCTGGGGTGAGGAGCAGGAGCAGGAGCAGGAGCAGGAAGTTGGGTTGACGATCCACAATCGGGAGCTTGGATGTGCTGGGGTGAGGTGCAGGAGCAGGAGCAGGAGCAGGAAGTGGGGTTGACAATCCACGATCGGGAGCTTGGATGTGCTGGGGTGAGGAGCGGGAGAAGGAGCAGGAGTAGGAAGTTGGGTTGACGATCCACGATCGGGAGCTTGGATGTGCTGGGGTGAGGAGCAGGAGCAGGAGCAGGAAGTTGGGTTGACGATCCACGATCGGGAGCTTGGATGTGCTGGGGTGAGGAGCAGGAGCAGGAGCAGGAAGTTGGGTTGACGATCCACGATCGGGAGCTTGGATGTGCTGGGGTGAGGAGCAGGCGCAGGAGCAGGAAGTTGGGTTGACAATCCACGATCGGGAGCTTGGATGTGCTGGGGTGAGGAGCAGGAGCAGGAGCAGGAAGTTGTGTTGACGATCCACGATCGGGAGCTTGGATGTGCTGGGGTGAGGAGCAGGAGCAGGAGCAGGAAGTTGAGTTGACGATCCACGATCGGGAGCTTGGATGTGCTGGGGTGAGGAGCAGGAGCAGGAGAAGGAAGTGGGGTTGACGATCCACGATCGGGATCTTGGATGTGCTGGGGTGAGGAGCAGGAGCAGGAGCAGGAGCAGAAGCAGGAGCAGGAAGTTGGGTTGACGATCCACGATAGGGAGCTTGGATGTACTGGGGTGAGGAGCAGGAGCAGGAGCAGGAGCCGGAAGTTGGGTTGACGATCCACGATCGGGAGCTTGGATGTGCTGGGGTGAGGAGCAGGAGCAGGAGCAGGAAGTTGGGTTGACGATCCACGATCGGGAGCTTGGATGTGCTGGGGTGAGGAGCAGGAGCAGGAGCAGGAGCAGGAAGTTGGGTTGACGATCCAAGATCGGGAGCTTGGATGTGCTGGGGTGAGGAGCAGGCGCAGGATCAGGAGCAGGAGCAGGAATTTGGGTTGACGATCCACGATCGGGAGCTTGGATGTGCTGGGGTGAGGAGCAGGAGCAGGAGCTGGAAGTTGGGTTGACGATCCACGATCGGGAGCTTGGATGTGCTGGGGTGAGGAGCAGGAGCAGGAGCAGGAGCAGGAAGTTGGGTTGACGATCCACGATCGGGAGCTTGGATGTGCTGGGTGAGGAGCAGGAGCAGGAGCAGGAAGTTGGGTTGACGATCCACGATCGGGAGCTTGGATGTGCTGGGGTGAGGAGCAGGAGCAGGAGCAGGAGCAGGAAGTTGGGTTGACGATCCACAATCGGGAGCTTGGATGTGCTGGGGTGAGGTGCAGGAGCAGGAGCAGGAGCAGGAAGTGGGGTTGACAATCCACGATCGGGAGCTTGGATGTGCTGGGGTGAGGAGCAGGAGCAGGAGCAGGAAGTTGGGTTGACGATCCACGATCGGGAGCTTGGATGTGCTGGGGTGAGGAGCAGGAGGAGGAGCAGGAGCAGGAGCAGGAAGTTGGGTTGACGATCCACGATCGGGAGCTTGGATGTGCTGGGGTGAGGAGCAGGAGCAGGAGCAGGAGCAGGAGCAGGAGCAGGAGCAGGAGCAGGAGCAGGAAGTTGGGTTGACGATCCACGATCGGGAGCTTGGATGTGCTAGGTTGAGGAGCAGGAGCAGGAGCAGGAGCAGGAGCAGGAAGTTGTGTTGACGATCCACGATCGGGAGCTTGGATGTGCTGGGGTGAGGAGCAAGAGCATGAGCAGGAAGTGGGGTTGACGATCCACGATCGGGAGCTTGGATGTGCTGGGGTGAGGAGCAGGAGCAGGAGCAGGAGCAGAAGCAGGAGCAGGAAGTTGGGTTGACGATCTACGATCGGGAGCTTGGATGTACTGGGGTGAGGAGCAGGAGCAGGAGCAGGAGCATGAAGTTGGGTTGTCGATCCACGATCGGGAACTTGGATGTGCTGGGGTGAGGAGCAGGAGCAGGAGCAGGAGTAGGAAGTTGGGTTGAGGATCCACGATCGGGAGCTTGGATGTGCTGGGTGAGGAGCAGGAGCAGGAGCAGGAAGTTGGGTTGACAATCCACGATCGGGAGCTTGGATGTGCTGGGGTGAGGAGCAGGAGCAGGAGCAGGAGCAGGAAGTTGGGTTGACGATCCACAATCGGGAGCTTGGATGTGCTGGGGTGAGGTGCAGGAGCAGGAGCAGGAGCAGGAAGTGGGGTTGACAATCCACGATCGGGAGCTTGGATGTGCTGGGGTGAGGAGCAGGAACAGGAGCAGGAAGTTGGGTTGACGATCCACGATCGGGAGCTTGGATGTGCTGGGGTGAGGAGCAGGAGGAGGAGCAGGAGCAGGAGCAGGAAGTTGGGTTGACGATCCACGATCGGGAGCTTGGATGTGCTGGTGTGAGGAGCAGGAGCAGGAGCAGGAGCAGGAAGTTGAGTTGACGATCCACGATCGGGAGCTTGGATGTGCTGGGGTGAGGAGCAGGAGCAGGAGCAGGAAGTTGGGTTGACGATCCACGATCGGAAGCTTGGATGTGCTGTGGTGAGGAGCAGGAGCAGGAGCAGGAGCAGGAAGTTGGGTTGACGATCCACAATCGGGAGCTTGGATGTGCTGGGGTGAGGAGCAGTAGCAGGAGCAGGAAGTTGGGTTGACGATCCACGATCGGGAGCTTGGATGTGCTGGGGTGAGGAGCAGGAGCAGGAGCAGGAAGTGGGGTTGACGATCCACGATCGGGAGCTTGGATGTGCTGGGGTGAGGAGCAGGAGCAGGAGCAGGAGCAGAAGCAGGAGCAGGAAGTTGGGTTGACGATCCACGATCGGGAGCTTGGATGTACTGGGGTGAGGAGCAGGAGCAGGAGCAGGAAGTTGGGTTGTCGATCCACGATCGGGAACTTGGATGTGCTGGGGTGAGGAGCAGGAGCAGGAGCAGGAGTAGGAAGTTGGGTTGACGATCCAAGATCGGGAGCTTGGATGTGCTGGGGTGAGGAGCAGGAGCAGGAGCAGGAAGTTGGGTTGACGATCCACGATCGGGAGCTTGGATGTGCTGGGGGGAGGAGCAGGAGCAGGAGCAGGAGCAGGAAGTTGGGTTGACGATCCAAGATCGGGAGCTTGGATGTGCTGGGGTGAGGAGCAGGCGCAGGATCCGGAGCAGGAGCAGGAATTTGGGTTGACGATCCACGATCGGGAGCTTGGATGTGCTGGGGTGAGGAGCAGGAGCAGGAGCAGGAAGTTGGGTTGACGATCCACGATCGGGAGCTTGGATGTGCTGGGGTGAGGAGCAGGAGCAGGAGCAGGAGCAGGAGCAGGAAGTTGGGTTGACGATCCACGATCGGGAGCTTGGATGTGCTGGGGTGAGGAGCAGGAGCAGGAGCAGGAAGTTGGGTTGACGATCCAAGATCGGGAGCTTGGATGTGCTGGGGTGAGGAGCAGGAGGAGGAGCAGGAGCAGGAGCAGGAAGTTGGGTTGACGATCCACGATCGGGAGCTTGGATGTGCTGGGGTGAGGAGCAGGAGCAGGAGCAGGAGCAGGAGCAGGAGCAGGAGCAGGAAGTTGGGTTGACGATCCACGATCGGGAGCTTGGATGTGCTAGGTTGAGGAGCAGGAGCAGGAGCAGGAGCAGGAGCAGGAAGTTGTGTTGACGATCCACGATCGGGAGCTTGGATGTGCTGGGGTGAGGAGCAGGAGCAGGAGCAGGAAGTGGGGTTGACGATCCACGATCGGGAGCTTGGATGTGCTGGGGTGAGGAGCAGGAGCAGGAGCAGGAGCAGAAGCAGGAGCAGGAAGTTGGGTTGACGATCTACGATCGGGAGCTTGGATGTACTGGGGTGAGGAGCAGGAGCAGGAGCAGGAGCAGGAAGTTGGGTTGTCGATCCACGATCGGGAGCTTGGATGTGCTGGGGTGAGGAGCAGGAGCAGGAGCAGGAGTAGGAAGTTGGGTTGACGATCCACGATCGGGAGCTTGGATGTGCTGGGTGAGGAGCAGGAGCAGGAGCAGGAAGTTGGGTTGACGATCCACGATCGGGAGCTTGGATGTGCTGGGGTGAGGAGCAGGAGCAGGAGCAGGAAGTTGGGTTGACGATCCACGATCGGGAGCTTGGATGTGCTGGGGTGAGGAGCAGGCGCAGGAGCAGGAGCAGGAAGTTGGGTTGACGATCCACGATCGGGAGCTTGGATGTGCTGGGGTGAGGAGCAGGAGCAGGAGCAGGAAGTTGGGTTGACGATCCACGATCGGGAGCTTGGATGTGCTGGGGTGAGGAGCAGGCGCAGGAGCAGGAGCAGGAAGTTGGGTTGACGATCCACGATCGGGAGCTTGGATGTGCTGTGGTGAGGAGCAGGAGCAGGAGCAGGAAGTTGTGTTGACGATCCACGATCGGGAGCTTGGATGTGCTGGGGTGAGGAGCAGGAGCAGGAGCAGGAGCAGGAGCAGGAGCAGGAGCAGGAAGTTGGGTTGACGATCCACGATCGGGAGCTTGGATGTGCTGGGGTGAGGAGCAGGAGCAGGAGCAGGAAGTTGGGTTGACGATCCAGGATCGGGAGCTTGGATGTGCTGGGGTGAGGAGCAGGAGCAGGAGCAGGAGCAGGAGCAGGAAGTTGGGTTGACGATCCACGATCGGGAGCTTGGATGTGCTGGGGTGAGGAGCAGGAGCAGGAGCAGGAGCAGGAGTAGGAGCAGGAAGTTGGGTTGATGATCCACGATCGGGAGCTTGGATGTGCTGGGGTGAGGAGCAGGAGCAGGAGCAGGAGCAGGAAGTTGGGTTGACGATCCACGATCGGGAGCTTGGATGTGCTGGTGTGAGGAGCAGGAGCAGGAGCAGGAGCAGGAAGTTGGGTTGACGATCCACGATCGGGAGCTTGGATGTGCTGGGGTGAGGAGCAGGAGCAGGAGCAGGAGCAGGAAGTTGGGTTGACGATCCACAATCGGGAGCTTGGATGTGCTGGGGTCAGGTGCAGGAGCAGGAGCAGGAGCAGGAAGTGGGGTTGACGATCCACGATCGGGAGCTTGGATGTGCTGGGGTGAGGAGCAGGAGCAGGAGCAGGAGCAGGAAGTTGGGTTGACGATCCACGATCGGGAGCTTGGATGTGCTGGGTTGAGGAGCAGGAGCAGGAGCAGGAGCAGGAGCAGGAGCAGGAAGTTGGGTTGACGATCCACGATCGGGAGCTTGGATGTGCTGGTGTGAGGAGCAGGAGCAGGAGCAGGAGCAGGAAGGTGGGTTGACGATTCACGATCGGGAGCTTGGATGTGCTGGGGTGAGGAGCAGGAGCAGGAGCAGGAGCAGGAAGTTGGGTTGACGATCCACGATCGGGAGCTTGGATGTGCTGGGGTGAGGAGCAGGCGCAGGAGCAGGAGCAGGAGCAGGAAGTTGGGTTGACGATCCACGATCGGGAGCTTGGATGTGCTGGGGTGAGGAGCAGGCGCAGGAGCAGGAGCAGGAGCAGGAAGTTGGGTTGACGATCCACGATCGGGAGCTTGGATGTGCTGGGGTGAGGAGCAGGAGCAGGAGCAGGAAGTTGGGTTGACGATCCACGATCGGGAGCTTGGATGTGCTGGGGTGAGGAGCAGGAGCAGGAGCAGGAGCAGGAGCAGGAGCAGGAGCAGGAAGTTGGGTTGACGATCCACGATCGGGAGCTTGGATGTGCTGGGGTGAGGAGCAGGAGCAGGAGCAGGAAGTTGGGTTGACGATCCAGGATCGGGAGCTTGGATGTGCTGGGGTGAGGAGCAGGAGGAGGAGTAGGAGCAGGAGCAGGAAGTTGGGTTGACGATCCACGATCGGGAGCTTGGATGTGCTGGGGTGAGGAGCAGGAGCAGGAGCAGGAGCAGGAGCAGGAAGTTGGGTTGACGATCCACGATCGGGAGCTTGGATGTGCTAGGTTGAGGAGCAGGAGCAGGAGCAGGAGCAGAAGCAGGAAGTTGGGTTGACGATCCACGATCGGGAGCTTGGATGTGCTGGTGTGAGGTGCAGGAGCAGGAGCAGGAGCAGGAAGTGGGGCTGACGATCCACGATCGGGAGCTTGGATGTGCTGGGGTGAGGTGCAGGAGCAGGAGCAGGAGCAGGAAGTTGGGTTGACGATCCATGATCGGGAGCTTGGATGTGCTGGGGTGAGGAGCAGGAGCAGGAGCAGGAGCAGGAAGTTGGGTTGACGATCCACAATCGGGAGCTTGGATGTGCTGGGGTGAGGTGCAGGAGAAGGAGCAGGAGCAGGAAGTGGGGTTGACGATCCACGATCGGGAGTTTGGATGTGCTGGGGTGAGGAGCAGGAGCAGGAGCAGGAAGTTGGGTTGACGATCCACGATCGGGAGCTTGGATGTGCTGGGGTGAGGAGCAGGAGCAGGAGCAAGAGCAGGAGCAGGAAGTTGGGTTGATGATCCACGATCGGGAGCTTGGATGTGCTGGTGTGAGGAGCAGGAGCAGGAGCAGGAGCAGGAAGTTGGGTTGACGATCCACGATCGGGAGCTTGGATGTGCTGGGGTGAGGAGCAGGAGCAGGAGCATGAAGTTGGGTTGACGATCCACGATCGGAAGCTTGGATGTGCTGGGGTGAGGAGCAGGAGCAGGAGCAGGAGCAGGAAGTTGGGTTGACGATCCACAATCGGGAGCTTGGATGTGCTGGGGTGAGGAGCAGGAGCAGGAGCAGGAAGTGGGGTTGACGATCCACGATCGGGAGCTTGGATGTGCTGGGGTGAGGAGCAGGAGCAGGAGCAGGAGCAGAAGCAGGAGCAGGAAGTTGGGTTGACGATCCACGATCGGGAGCTTGGATGTACTGGGGTGAGGAGCAGGAGCAGGAGCAGGAGCAGGAAGTTGGGTTGTCGATCCACGATCGGGAGCTTGGATGTGCTGGGGTGAGGAGCAGGAGCAGGAGCAGGAGTAGGAAGTTGGGTTGACGATCCACGATCGGGAGCTTGGATGTGCTGGGGTGAGGAGCAGGAGCAGGAGCAGGAAGTTGGGTTGACGATCCACGATCGGGAGCTTGGATGTGCTGGGGTGAGGAGCAGGAGTAGGAGCAGGAGCAGGAAGTTGGGTTGACGATCCACGATCGGGAGCTTGGATGTGCTGGGGTGAGGAGCAGGAGCAGGAGCAGGAAGTTGGGTTGACGATCCACGATCGGGAGCTTGGATGTGCTGGGGTGAGGAGCAGGAGCAGGAGCAGGAAGTGGGGTTGACGATCCACGATCGGGAGCTTGGATGTGCTGGGGTGAGGAGCAGGAGCAGGAGCAGGAAGTGGGGTTGACGATCCACGATCGGGAGCTTGGATGTGCTGGGGTGAGGAGCTGGAGCAGGAGCAGGAGCAGAAGCAGGAGCAGGAAGTTGGGTTGACGATCCACGATCGGGAGCTTGGATGTACTGGGGTGAGGAGCAGGAGCAGGAGCAGGAGCAGGAGGTTGGGTTGTCGATCCACGATCGGGAGCTTGGATGTGCTGGGGTGAGGAGCAGGAGCAGGAGCAGGAGTAGGAAGTTGGGTTGACGATCCACGATCGGGAGCTTGGATGTGCTGGGGTGAGGAGCAGGAGCAGGAGCAGGAAGTTGGGTTGACGATCCACGATCGGGAGCTTGGATGTGCTGGGGTGAGGAGCAGGAGCAGGAGCAGGAGCAGGAAGTTGGGTTGACGATCCAAGATCGGGAGCTTGAATGTGCTGGGGTGAGGAGCAGGCGCAGGATCAGGAGCAGGAGCAGGAATTTGGGTTGACGATCCACGATCGGGAGCTTGGATGTGCTGGGGTGAGGAGCAGGAGCAGGAGCTGGAAGTTGGGTTGACGATCCACGATCGGGAGCTTGGATGTGCTGGGGTGAGGAGCAGGAGCAGGAGCAGGAGCAGGAAGTTGAGTTGACGATCCACGATCGGGAGCTTGGATGTGCTGGGGTGAGGAGCAGGAGCAGGAGCAGGAAGTTGGGTTGACGATCCAAGATCGGGAGCTTGGATGTGCTGGGGTGAGGAGCAGGAGGAGGAGCAGGAGCAGGAGCAGGAAGTTGGGTTGACGATCCACGATCGGGAGCTTGGATGTGCTGGGGTGAGGAGCAGGAGCAGGAGCAGGAGCAGGAGCAGGACCAGGAAGTTGTGTTGACGATCCACGATCGGGAGCTTGGATGTGCTGGGGTGAGGAGCAGGAGCAGGAGCAGGAAGTGGGGTTGACGATCCACGATCGGGAGCTTGGATGTGCTGGGGTGAGGAGCAGGAGCAGGAGCAGGAGCAGAAGCAGGAGCAGGAAGTTGGGTTGACGATCTACGATCGGGAGCTTGGATGTACTGGGGTGAGGAGCAGGAGCAGGAGCAGGAGCAGGAAGTTGGGTTGTCGATCCACGATCGGGAGCTTGGATGTGCTGGGGTGAGGAGCAGGAGCAGGAGCAGGAGTAGGAAGTTGGGTTGACGATCCACGATCGGGAGCTTGGATGTGCTGGGGTGAGGAGCAGGAGCGGGAGCAGGAAGTTGGGTTGACGATCCACGATCGGGAGCTTGGATGTGCTGGGGTGAGGAGCAGGAGCAGGAGCAGGAAGTTGGGTTGACGATCCACGATCGGGAGCTTGGATGTGCTGGGGTGAGGAGCAGGCGCAGGAGCAGGAGCAGGAAGTTGGGTTGACGATCCACGATCGGGAGCTTGGATGTGCTGGGGTGAGGAGCAGGAGCAGGAGCAGGAAGTTGTGTTGACGATCCACGATCGGGAGCTTGGATGTGCTGGGGTGAGGAGCAGGAGCAGGAGCAGGAGCAGGAGCAGGAGCAGGAGCAGGAAGTTGGGTTGACGATCCAGGATCGGGAGCTTGGTTTTGCTGGGGTGAGGAGCAGGAGCAGGAGCAGGAAGTTGGGTTGACGATCCAGGATCGGGAGCTTGGATGTGCTGGGGTGAGGAGCAGGAGCAGGAGCAGGAGCAGGAGCAGGAAGTTGGGTTGACGATCCACGATCGGGAGCTTGGATGTGCTGGGGTGAGGAGCAGGAGCAGGAGCAGGAGCAGGAGCAGGAGCAGGAAGTTGGGTTGACGATCCACGATCGGGAGCTTGGATGTGCTGGGGTGAGGAGCAGGAGCAGGAGCAGGAGCAGGAGCAGGAGCAGGAAGTTGGGTTGACGATCCACGATCGGGAGCTTGGATGTGCTGGTGTGAGTAGCAGGAGCAGGAGCTGGAGCAGGAAGTTGGGTTGACGATCCACGATCGGGAGCTTGGATGTGCTGGGGTGAGGAGCAGGAGCAGGAGCAGGAGCAGGAAGTTGGGTTGACGATCCACAATCGGGAGCTTGGATGTGCTGGGGTGAGGTGCAGGAGCAGGAGCAGGAGCAGGAAGTGGGGTTGACGATCCACGATCGGGAGCTTGGATGTGCTGGGGTGAGGAGCAGGAGCAGGAGCAGGAGCAGGAGCAGGAAGTTGGGTTGACGATCCACGATCGGGAGCTTGGATGTGCTGGGGTGAGGAGCAGGAGCAGGAGCAGGAGCAGGAGCAGGAGCAGGAAGTTGGGTTGACGATCCACGATCGGGAGCTTGGATGTGCTGGTGTGAGGAGCAGGAGCAGGAGCAGGAGCAGGAAGGTGGGTTGACGATTCACGATCGGGAGCTTGGATGTGCTGGGGTGAGGAGCAGGAGCAGGAGCAGGAAGTTAGGTTGACGATCCACGATCGGAAGCTTGGATGTGCTGGGGTGAGGAGCAGGAGCAGGAGCAGGAGCAGGAAGTTGGGTTGACGATCCACAATCGGGAGCTTGGATGTGCTGGGGTGAGGAGCAGGAGCAGGAGCAGGAAGTTGGGTTGACGATCCACGATCGGGAGCTTGGATGTGCTGGGGTGAGGAGCAGGAGCAGGAGCAGGAAGTGGGGTTGACGATCCACGATCGGGTGCTTGGATGTGCTGGGGTGAGGAGCAGGAGCAGGAGCAGTTGCAGAAGCAGGAGCAGGAAGTTGGGTTGACGATCCACGATCGGGAGCTTGGATGTACTGGGGTGAGGAGCAGGAGCAGGAGCAGGAGCAGGAAGTTGGGTTGTCGATCCACGATCGGGAGCTTGGATGTGCTGGGGTGAGGAGCAGGAGCAGGAGCAGGAGTAGGAAGTTGGGTTGACGATCCACGATCGGGAGCTTGGATGTGCTGGGGTGAGGAGCAGGAGCAGGAGCAGGAAGTTGGGTTGACGATCCACGATCGGGAGCTTGGATGTGCTGGGGTGAGGAGCAGGAGCAGGAGCAGGAGCAGGAAGTTGGGTTGACGATCCACGATCGGGAGCTTGGATGTGCTGGGGTGAGGAGCAGGCGCAGGAGCAGGAGCAGGAGCAGGAAGTGGGGTTGACGATCCACGATCGGGAGCTTGGATGTGCTGGGGTGAGGTGCAGGAGAAGGAGCAGGAAGTTGGGTTGACGATCCACGATCGGGAGCTTGGATGTGCTGGGGTGAGGAGCAGGAGCAGGAGCAGGAGCAGGAGCAGGAGCAGGAGCAGGAAGTTGGGTTGACGATCCACGATCGGGAGCTTGAATGTGCTGGGGTGAGGAGCAGGAGCAGGAGCAGGAAGTTGGGTTGACGATCCAAGATCGGGAGCTTGGATGTGCTGGTGTGAGGAGCAGGAGCAGGACCAGGAGCAGGAAGTTGGGTTGACGATCCACGATCGGGAGCTTGGATGTGCTGGGGTGAGGAGCAGGAGCAGGAGCAGGAAGTTGGGTTGACGATCCACGATCGGGAGCTTGGATGTGCTGGGGTGAGGAGCAGGAGCAGGAGCAGGAGCAGGAGCAGGAGCAGGAAGTTGGGTTGACGATCCACGATCGGGAGCTTGGATGTGCTAGGTTGAGGAGCAGGAGCAGGAGCAGGAGCAGGATGTTGGGTTGACGATCCACGATCGGGAGCTTGGATGTGCTGGTGTGAGGAGCAGGAGCAGGAGCAGGAGCAGGAAGTTGGGTTGACGATCCACGATCGGGAGCTTGGATGTGCTGGGGTGAGGAGCAGGAGCAGGAGCAGGAAGTTGGGTTGACGATCCACAATCGGGAGCTTGGATGTGCTGGGGTGAGGTGCAGGAGCAGGAGCAGGAGCAGGAGCAGGAAGTTGGGTTGACGATCCACGATCGGGAGCTTGTATGTGCTGGGGTGAGGAGCAGGAGCAGGAGCAGGAGCAGGAGCAGGAAGTTGGGTTGACGATCCACGATCGGGATCTTGGATGTGCTGGGGTGAGGAGCAGGAGCAGGAGCAGGAGCAGGAAGTTGGGTTGACGATCCACGATCGGGAGCTTGGAAGTGCTGGGGTGAGGAGCAGGAGCAGGAGCAGGAGCAGAAGCAGGAGCATGAAGTTGGGTTGACGATCCACGATCGGGAGCTTGGATGTACTGGGGTGAGGAGCAGGAGCAGGAGCAGGAGCAGGAGCAGGAAGTTGGGTTGTCGATCCACGATCGGGAGCTTGGATGTGCTGGGGTGAGTAGCAGGAGCAGGAGCAGGAGCAGGAGCAGGAACTTGGGTTGACGATCCACCATCGGGAGCTTGGATGTGCTGGGGTGAGGAGCAGGAGCAGGAAGTTGGGTTGTCGATCCACGATCGGGAGCTTGGATGTGCTGGGGTGAGTAGCAGGAGCAGGAGCAGGAGCAGGAGCAGGAAGTTGGGTTGACGATCCACGATCGGGAGCTTGGATGTGCTAGGTTGAGGAGCAGGAGCAGGAGCAGGAGCAGGATGTTGGGTTGACGATCCACGATCGGGAGCTTGGATGTGCTGGTGTGAGGAGCAGGAGCAGGAGCAGGAGCAGGAAGTTGGGTTGACGATCCACGATCGGGAGCTTGGATGTGCTGGGGTGAGGAGCAGGAGCAGGAGCAGGAAGTTGGGTTGACGATCCACAATCGGGAGCTTGGATGTGCTGGGGTGAGGTGCAGGAGCAGGAGCAGGAGCAGGAGCAGGAAGTTGGGTTGACGATCCACGATCGGGAGCTTGTATGTGCTGGGGTGAGGAGCAGGAGCAGGAGCAGGAGCAGGAGCAGGAAGTTGGGTTGACGATCCACGATCGGGATCTTGGATGTGCTGGGGTGAGGAGCAGGAGCAGGAGCAGGAGCAGGAAGTTGGGTTGACGATCCACGATCGGGAGCTTGGAAGTGCTGGGGTGAGGAGCAGGAGCAGGAGCAGGAGCAGAAGCAGGAGCATGAAGTTGGGTTGACGATCCACGATCGGGAGCTTGGATGTACTGGGGTGAGGAGCAGGAGCAGGAGCAGGAGCAGGAGCAGGAAGTTGGGTTGTCGATCCACGATCGGGAGCTTGGATGTGCTGGGGTGAGTAGCAGGAGCAGGAGCAGGAGCAGGAGCAGGAACTTGGGTTGACGATCCACCATCGGGAGCTTGGATGTGCTGGGGTGAGGAGCAGGAGCAGGAAGTTGGGTTGACGATCCACGATCGGGAGCTTGGATGTACTGGGGTGAGGAGCTGGAGCAGGAGCAGGAGCAGGAAGTTGGGTTGTCGATCCACGATCGGGAGCTTGGATGTGCTGGGGTGAGGAGCAGGAGCAGGAGCAGGAGTAGGAAGTTGGGTTGACGATCCACGATCGGGAGCTTGGATGTGCTGGGGTGAGGAGCAGGAGCAGGAGCAGGAGCAGAAGCAGGAGCAGGAAGTTGGGTTGACGATCCACGATCGGGAGCTTGGATGTACTGGGGTGAGGAGCAGGAGCAGGAGCAGGAGCAGGAAGTTGGGTTGTCGATCCACGATCGGGAGCTTGGATGTGCTGGGGTGAGGAGCAGGAGCAGGAGCAGGAGTAGGAAGTTGGGTTGACGATCCACGATCGGGAGCTTGGATGTGCTGGGGTGAGGAGCAGGAGCAGGAGCAGGAAGTTGGGTTGACGATCCACGATCGGGAGCTTGGATGTGCTGGGGTGAGGAGCAGGAGCAGGAGCAGGAGCAGGAAGTTGGGTTGACGATCCAAGATCGGGAGCTTGGATGTGCTGGGGTGAGGAGCAGGCGCAGGATCAGGAGCAGGAGCAGGAATTTGGGTTGACGATCCACGATCGGGAGCTTGGATGTGCTGGGGTGAGGAGCAGGAGCAGGAGCTGGAAGTTGGGTTGACGATCCACGATCGGGAGCTTGGATGTGCTGGGGTGAGGAGCAGGAGCAGGAGCAGGAGCAGGAAGTTGGGTTGACGATCCACGATCGGGAGCTTGGATGTGCTGGGGTGAGGAGCAGGAGCAGGAGCAGGAAGTTGGGTTGACGATCCAAGATCGGGAGCTTGGATGTGCTGGGGTGAGGAGCAGGAGGAGGAGCAGGAGCAGGAGCAGGAAGTTGGGTTGACGATCCACGATCGGGAGCTTGGATGTGCTGGGGTGAGGAGCAGGAGCAGGAGCAGGAGCAGGAGCAGGAGCAGGAGCAGGATGTTGTGTTGACGATCCACGATCGGGAGCTTGGATGTGCTGGGGTGAGGAGCAGGAGCAGGAGCAGGAAGTGGGGTTGACGATCCACGATCGGGAGCTTGGATGTGCTGGGGTGAGGAGCAGGAGCAGGAGCAGGAGCAGAAGCAGGAGCAGGAAGTTGGGTTGACGATCTACGATCGGGAGCTTGGATGTACTGGGGTGAGGAGCAGGAGCAGGAGCAGGAGCAGGAAGTTGGGTTGTCGATCCACGATCGGGAGCTTGGATGTGCTGGGGTGAGGAGCAGGAGCAGGAGCAGGAGTAGGAAGTTGGGTTGACGATCCACGATCGGGAGCTTGGATGTGCTGGGGTGAGGAGCAGGAGCAGGAGCAGGAAGTTGGGTTGACGATCCATGATCGGGAGCTTGGATGTGCTGGGGTGAGGAGCAGGATCAGGAGCAGGAAGTGGGGTTGACGATCCACGATCGGGAGCTTGGATGTGCTGGGGTGAGGAGCAGGAGCAGGAGCAGGTGCAGAAGCAGGAGCAGGAAGTTGGGTTGACGATCCACGATCGGGAGCTTGGATGTACTGGGGTGAGGAGCAGGAGCAGGAGCAGGAGCAGGAGCAGGAGCAGGAAGTTGGGTTGTCGATCCACGATCGGGAGCTTGGATGTGCTGGGGTGAGGAGCAGGAGCAGGAGCAGGAGTAGGAAGTTGGGTTGACGATCCACGATCGGGAGCTTGGATGTGCTGGGGTGAGGAGCAGGAGCAGGAGCAGGTGCAGAAGCAGGAGCAGGAAGTTGGGTTGACGATCCACGATCGGGAGCTTGGATGTACTGGGGTGAGGAGCAGGAGCAGGAGCAGGAGCAGGAGCAGGAGCAGGAAGTTGGGTTGTCGATCCACGATCGGGAGCTTGGATGTGCTGGGGTGAGGAGCAGGAGCAGGAGCAGGAGTAGGAAGTTGGGTTGACGATCCACGATCGGGAGCTTGGATGTGCTGGGGTGAGGAGCAGAAGCAGGAGCAGGAAGTTGGGTTGACGATCTACGATCGGGAGCTTGGATGTGCTGGGGTGAGGAGCAGGAGCAGGAGCAGGAGCAGGAAGTTGGGTTGTCGATCCACGATCGGGAGCTTGGATGTGCTGGGGTGAGGAGCAGGAGCAGGAGCAGGAGTAGGAAGTTGGGTTGACGATCCACGATCGGGAGCTTGGATGTGCTGGGGTGAGGAGCAGGAGCAGGAGCAGGAGTAGGAAGTTGGGTTGACGATCCACGATCGGGAGCTTGGATGTGCTGGGGTGAGGAGCAGGAGCAGGAGTAGGAAGTTGGGTTGACGATCCACGATCGGGAGCTTGGATGTGCTGGGGTGAGGAGCAGGAGCAGGAGCAGGAAGTGGGGTTGACGATCCACGATCGGGAGCTTGGATGTGCTGGGGTGAGGAGCAGGAGCAGGAGCAGGTGCAGAAGCAGGAGCAGGAAGTTGGGTTGACGATCCACGATCGGGAGCTTGGATGTACTGGGGTGAGGAGCAGGAGCAGGAGCAGGAGCAGGAGCAGGAGCAGGAAGTTGGGTTGTCGATCCACGATCGGGAGCTTGGATGTGCTGGGGTGAGGAGCAGGAGCAGGAGCAGGAGTAGGAAGTTGGGTTGACGATCCACGATCGGGAGCTTGGATGTGCTGGGGTGAGGAGCAGGAGCAGGAGCAGGAAGTTGGGTTGACGATCCACGATCGGGAGCTTGGATGTGCTGGGGTGAGGAGCAGGAGCAGGAGCAGGAGCAGGAAGTTGGGTTGACGATCCACGATCGGGAGCTTGGATGTGCTGGGGTGAGGAGCAGGCGCAGGAGCAGGAGCAGGAGCAAGAAGTTGGGTTGACGATCCACGATCGGGAGCTTGGATGTGCTGGGGTGAGGAGCAGGAGAAGGAGCAGGAAGTTGGGTTGACGATCCACGATCGGGAGCTTGGATGTGCTGGGGTGAGGAGCAGGAGCAGGAGCAGGAGCAGGAGCAGGAGCAGGAGCACGAAGTTGGGTTGACGATCCACGATCGGGAGCTTGGATGTGCTGGGGTGAGGAGCAGGAGCAGGAGCAGGAAGTGGGGTTGACGATCCACGATCGGGAGCTTGGATGTGCTGGGGTGAGGAGCAGGAGCAGGAGCAGGAGCAGGAGCAGGAAGTTGGGTTGACGATCCACGATCGGGAGCTTGGATGTGCTAGGTTGAGGAGCAGGAGCAGGAGCAGGAGCAGGAAGTTGGGTTGACGATCCACGATCGGGAGCTTGGATGTGCTGGTGTGAGGAGCAGGAGCAGGACCAGGAGCAGGAAGTTGGGTTGACGATCCACGATCGGGAGCTTGGATGTGCTGGGGTGAGGAGCAGGAGCAGGAGCAGGAAGTTGGGTTGACGATCCACAATCGGGAGCTTGGATGTGCTGGGGTGAGGTGCAGGAGCAGGAGCAGGAGCAGGAGCAGGAAGTTGGGTTGACGATCCACGATCGGGAGCTTGTATGTGCTGGGGTGAGGAGCAGGAGTAGGAGCAGGAGCAGGAGCAGGAAGTTGGGTTGACGATCCACGATCAGGATCTTGGATGTGCTGGGGTGAGGAGCAGGAGCAGGAGCAGGAGCAGGAAGTTGGGTTGACGATCTACGATCGGGAGCTTGGAAGTGCTGGGGTGAGGAGCAGGAGCAGGAGCAGGAGCAGAAGCAGGAGCATGAAGTTGGGTTGACGATCCACGATCGGGAGCTTGGATGTACTGGGGTGAGGAGCAGGAGCAGGAGCAGGAGCAGGAGCAGGAAGTTGGGTTGTCGATCCACGATCGGGAGCTTGGATGTGCTGGGGTGAGTAGCAGGAGCAGGAGCAGGAGCAGGAGCAGGAACTTGGGTTGACGATCCACCATCGGGAGCTTGGATGTGCTGGGGTGAGGAGCAGGAGCAGGAAGTTGGGTTGACGATCCACGATCGGGAGCTTGGATGTGCTGGGGAGAGGAGCAGGAGCAGGAGCAGTAGCAGGAAGTGGGGTTGACGATCCACGATCGGGAGCTTGGATGTGCTGGGGTGAGGAGCAGGAGCAGGAGCAGGAGCAGGAGCAGGAAGTTGGGTTCACGATCCACGATCGGGAGCTTGGATGTGCTGGGGTGAGGAGCAGGAGCAGGAGCAGGAAGTTGGGTTGACGATCCACGATCGGGAGCTTGGATGTGCTGGGGTGAGGAGCAGGAGCAGGAGCAGGAGCAGGAGCAGGAGCAGAAAGTTGGGTTGATGATCCACGATCGGGAGCTTGGATGTGCTGGGGTGAGAAGCAGGAGCAGGAGCAGGAGCAGGAAGTTGGGTTGATGATCCACGATCGGGAGCTTGGATGTGCTGGGGTGAGGAGCAGGAGCAGGAGCAGGAGCAGGAGAAGGAAGTTGGGTTGACGATCCACGATCGGGAGCTTGGATGTGCTGGGGTGAGGAGCAGGAGCAGGAGCAGGAGCAGGAAGTTGGGTTGACGATCCACGATCGGGAGCTTGGATGTGCTGGGGTGAGGAGCAGGAGCAGGAGCAGGAAGTTGGGTTGACGATCCAGGATCGGGAGCTTGGATATGCTGGTGTGAGGAGCAGGAGGAGGAGCAGGAGCAGGAGCAGGAGCAGGAAGTTGGGTTGACGATCCACGATCGGGAGCTTGAATGTGCTGGGGTGAGGAGCAGGAGCAGGAGCAGGAGCAGGAGCAGGAGCAGGAAGTTGGGTTGACGATCCACGATCGGGAGCTTGGATGTGCTAGGGTGAGGAGCAGGAGCAGGAGCAGGAGCAGGAGCAGGAGCAGGAAGTTGGGTTGACGATCCACGATCGGGAGCTTGAATGTGCTGGGGTGAGGAGCAGGAGCAGGAGCAGGAGCAGGAGCAGGAGCAGGAAGTTGGGTTGACGATCCACGATCGGGAGCTTGGATGTGCTAGGGTGAGGAGCAGGAGGAGGAGCAGGAGCAGGAGCAGGAGCAGGAAGTTGGGTTGACGATCCACGATCGGGAGCTTGAATGTGCTGGGGTGAGGAGCAGGAGCAGGAGCAGGAGCAGGAGCAGGAGCAGGAAGTTGGGTTGACGATCCACGATCGGGAGCTTGGATGTGCTGGGGTGAGGAGCAGGAGCAGTAGCAGGAGCAGGAAGTTGGGTTGACGATCCACGATCGGAAGCTTGGATGTGCTGGGGTGAGGAGCAGGAGCAGGAGCAGGTGTAGAAGCAGGAGCAGGAAGTTGGGTTGACGATCCACAATCGGGAGCTTGGATGTGCTGGGGTGAGGAGCAGGAAGTTGGGTTGACGATCCACGATCGGGAGCTTGGATGTGCTGGGGTGTGGAGCAGGAGCAGGAGCAGGAGTAGGAAGTTGGGTTGACGATCCACGATCGGGAGCTTGGATGTGCTGGGGTGAGGAGCAGGAGCAGGAGCAGGAGCAGGAAGTTGGGTTGACGATCCACGATCGGGAGCTTGGATGTGCTGGGGTGAGGAGCAGGCGCAGGAGCAGGAGCAGGAGCAGGAAGTTGGGTTGACGATCCACGATCGGGAGCTTGGATGTGCTGGGGTGAGGAGCAGGAGCAGGAAGTTGGGTTGACGATCCACGATCGGGAGCTTGGATGTGCAGGGGTGAGGAGCAGGAGCAGGAGCAGGAGCAGGAGCAGGAGCAGGAAGTTGGGTTGACGATCCACGATCGGGAGCTTGGATGTGCTGGGGTGAGGAGCAGGAGCAGGAGCAGGAAGTTGGGTTGACGATCCAAGATCGGGAGCTTGGATGTGCTGGGGTGAGGAGCAGGAGGAGGAGCAGGAGCAGGAGCAGGAGCAGGAAGTTGGGTTGACGATCCACGATCGGGAGCTTGGATGTGCTGGGGTGAGGAGCAGGAGCAGGAGCAGGAGCAGGAAGTTGGGTTGACGATCCACGATCGGGAGCTTGGATGTGCTGGGGTGAGGAGCAGGAGCAGGAGCAGGAGCAGGAGCAGGAAGTTGGGTTGACCATCCACGATCGGGAGCTTGGATGTGCTGGTGTGAGGAGCAGGAGCAGGAGCTGGAGCAGGAAGTTGGGTTGACGATCCACGATCGGGAGCTTGGATGTTCTGGGGTGAGGAGCAGGAGCAGGAGCAGGAGCAGGAAGTTGGGTTGACGATCCACAATCGGGAGCTTGGATGTGCTGGGGTGAGGTGCAGGAGCAGGAGCAGGAGCAGGAGCAGGAAGTTGGGTTGACGATCCACGATCGGGAGCTTGTATGTGCTGGGGTGAGGAGCAGGAGCAGGAGCAGGAAGTTGGGTTGACGATCCACGATCGGGAGCTTGGATGTGCTGGGGTGAGGAGCAGGAGCAGGAGCAGGAGCAGGAAGTTGGGTTGACGATCCACGATCGGGAGCTTGGATATTGTAAGGTAAAACATCATGAGATGGGAATGTGTAGGGAGTTACCCTGTACAGGGCAGTAACAAGAAGGGGAGGTGTCCTTGTACTCCTGTTAGGTAAAACATCATGAGATGGGAATGTACAGTGCTGTAACAAGATGTGAATGCATCCTTGTACTTACAAGATAAGAGAGACATTGATGGATTGAGAGGCAGGAAGCTAGCAGGGAAAGGATAGCAACAGTTTTAGTCATTGGACAAGTAATGATATGATGATGTTCTAAGCATGTATCCAAGGGTATAAAAAATCACCATTTTGCTGATAACGGCAGAATGCATTCTCCGACTAACATGTTTAGTTGCAAGTGTTACAATCCGGTAATAAAGAACAAAGAACCCGGATTTCGTCTCAGCCTGGTGTTTGTCTCACTCATTCATGAACAAAGCAGACCTAACAATATGCTGGTGTGAGGAGCAGGAGCAGGAGCAGGAGCAGGAGCAGGAGCAGGAGAAGGAGCAGGAGCAGAAGCAGGAAGTTGGGTTGACGATCCACGATTGGGAGCTTGGATGTGCTGGGGTGAGGAGCAGGAGCAGGAGCAGGAGCAGGAGCAGGAAGTTGGGTTGACGATACACGATCGGGAGCTTGGATGTGCTGGGGTGAGGAGCAGGAGCAGGAGCAGGAGCAGGAAGTTGGGTTGACGATCCACGATCGGGAGCTTGGATGTGCTGGGGTGAGGAGCAGGAGCAGGAGCTGGAGCAGGAACAGGAGCAGGAGCAGGAAGTTGGGTTGATGATCCACGATCGGGAGCTTGGATGTGCCGGGGTGAGGAGCATGAGCAGGAGCAGGAGCAGGAAGTTGGGTTGACGATCCACGATTGGGAGCTTGGATGTGCTGGGGTGAGGAGCAGGAGCAGGAGCAGGAGCAGGAGCAGGAGCAGGAAGTTGGGTTGATGATCCACGATCGGGAGCTTGGATGTGCTGGGGTGAGAAGCAGGAGCAGGAGCAGGAGCAGGAAGTTGGGTTGACGATCCACGATCGGGAGCTTGGATATGCTGGGGTGAGGAGCAGGAGCAGGAGCAGGAGCAGGAAGTTGGGTTGACGATCCACGATCGGGAGCTTGGATGTGCTGGGGTGAGGAGCAGGAGCAGGAGCAGGAAGTTGGGTTGACGATCCACGATCGGGAGCTTGGATGTGCTTGGGTGAGGAGCAGGAGCAGGAGCAGGAGCAGGAAGTTGGGTTGACGATCCACGATCGGGAGCTTGGATGTGCTGGGGTGAGGAGCAGGAGCAGGAGCAGGAAGTTGGGTTGACGATCCACGATCGGGAGCTTGTATGTGCTGGGGTGAGGAGCAGGAGCAGGAGCAGGAGCAGGAGCAGGAAGTTGGGTTGACGATCCACGATCGGGATCTTGGATGTGCTGGGGTGAGGAGCAGGAGCAGGAGCAGGAGCAGGAAGTTGGGTTGACGATCCACGATCGGGAGCTTGGAAGTGCTGGGGTGAGGAGCAGGAGCAGGAGCAGGAGCAGAAGCAGGAGCATGAAGTTGGGTTGACGATCCACGATCGGGAGCTTGGATGTACTGGGGTGAGGAGCAGGAGCAGGAGCAGGAGCAGGAGCAGGAAGTTGGGTTGTCGATCCACGATCGGGAGCTTGGATGTTCTGGGGTGAGTAGCAGGAGCAGGAGCAGGAGCAGGAGCAGGAACTTGGGTTGACGATCCACCATCGGGAGCTTGGATGTGCTGGGGTGAGGAGCAGGAGCAGGAAGTTGGGTTGACGATCCACGATCGGGAGCTTGGATGTACTGGGGTGAGGAGCAGGAGCAGGAGCAGGAGCAGGAAGTTGGGTTGTCGATCCACGATCGGGAGCTTGGATGTGCTGGGGTGAGGAGCAGGAGCAGGAGCAGGAGTAGGAAGTTGGGTTGACGATCCACGATCGGGAGCTTGGATGTGCTGGGGTGAGGAGCAGGAGCAGGAGCAGGAGCAGAAGCAGGAGCAGGAAGTTGGGTTGACGATCCACGATCGGGAGCTTGGATGTACTGGGGTGAGGAGCAGGAGCAGGAGCAGGAAGTTGGGTTGTCGATCCACGATCGGGAGCTTGGATGTGCTGGGGTGAGGAGCAGGAGCAGGAGCAGGAGTAGGAAGTTGGGTTGACGATCCACGATCGGGAGCTTGGATGTGCTGGGGTGAGGAGCAGGAGCAGGAGCAGGAAGTTGGGTTGACGATCCACGATCGGGAGCTTGGATGTGCTGGGGTGAGGAGCAGGAGCAGGAGCAGGAGCAGGAAGTTGGGTTGACGATCCAAGATCGGGAGCTTGGATGTGCTGGGGTGAGGAGCAGGCGCAGGATCAGGAGCAGGAGCAGGAATTTGGGTTGACGATCCACGATCGGGAGCTTGGATGTGCTGGGGTGAGGAGCAGGAGCAGGAGCTGGAAGTTGGGTTGACGATCCACGATCGGGAGCTTGGATGTGCTGGGGTGAGGAGCAGGAGCAGGAGCAGGAGCAGGAAGTTGGGTTGACGATCCACGATCGGGAGCTTGGATGTGCTGGGGTGAGGAGCAGGAGCAGGAGCAGGAAGTTGGGTTGACGATCCAAGATCGGGAGCTTGGATGTGCTGGGGTGAGGAGCAGGAGGAGGAGCAGGAGCAGGAGCAGGAAGTTGGGTTGACGATCCACGATCGGGAGCTTGGATGTGCTGGGGTGAGGAGCAGGAGCAGGAGCAGGAGCAGGAGCAGGAGCAGGAGCAGGAAGTTGTGTTGACGATCCACGATCGGGAGCTTGGAAGTGCTGGGGTGAGGAGCAGGAGCAGGAGCAGGAAGTGGGGTTGACGATCCACGATCGGGAGCTTGGATGTGCTGGGGTGAGGAGCAGGAGCAGGAGCAGGAGCAGAAGCAGGAGCAGGAAGTTGGGTTGACGATCTACGATCGGGAGCTTGGATGTACTGGGGTGAGGAGCAGGAGCAGGAGCAGGAGCAGGAAGTTGGGTTGTCGATCCACGATCGGGAGCTTGGATGTGCTGGGGTGAGAAGCAGGAGCAGGAGCAGGAGTAGGAAGTTGGGTTGACGATCCACGATCGGGAGCTTGGATGTGCTGGGGTGAGGAGCAGGAGCAGGAGCAGGAAGTTGGGTTGACGATCCACGATCGGGAGCTTGGATGTGCTGGGGTGAGGAGCAGGAGCAGGAGCAGGAAGTTGGGTTGACGATCCAGGATCGGGAGCTTGGATGTGCTGGGGTGAGGAGCAGGAGCAGGAGCAGGAGCAGGAGCAGGAAGTTGGGTTGACGATCCACGATCGGGAGCTTGGATGTGCTGGGGTGAGGAGCAGGAGCAGGAGCAGGAGCAGGAGCAGGAGCAGGAAGTTGGGTTGACGATCCACGATCGGGAGCTTGGATGTGCTGGGGTGAGGAGCAGGAGCAGGAGCAGGAAGTTGGGTTGACGATCCAGGATCGGGAGCTTGGATGTGCTGGGGTGAGGAGCAGGAGCAGGAGCAGGAGCAGGAGCAGGAAGTTGGGTTGACGATCCACGATCGGGAGCTTGGATGTGCTGGGGTGAGGAGCAGGAGCAGGAGCAGGAGCAGGAGCAGGAGCAGGAAGTTGGGTTGACGATCCACGATCGGGAGCTTGGATGTGCTGGGGTGAGGAGCAGGAGCAGGAGCAGGAGCAGGAGCAGGAGCAGGAAGTTGGGTTGATGATCCACGATCGGGAGCTTGGATGTGCTGGTGTGATGAGCAGGAGCAGGAGCAGGAGCAGTAAGTTGGGTTGACGATCCACGATCGGGAGCTTGGATGTGCTGGGGTGAGGAGCAGGAGCAGGAGCAGGAGCAGGAAGTTGGGTTGACGATCCACAATCGGGAGCTTGGATGTGCTGGGGTGAGGTGCAGGAGCAGGAGCAGGAGCAGGAAGTGGGGTTGACGATCCACGATCGGGAGCTTGGATGTGCTGGGGTGAGGAGCAGGAGCAGGAGCAGGAGCAGGAGCAGGAAGTTGGGTTGACGATCCACGATCGGGAGCTTGGATGTGCTGGGGTGAGGAGCAGGAGCAGGAGCAGGAGCAGGAGCAGGAGCAGGAAGTTGGGTTGACGATCCACGATCGGGAGCTTGGATGTGCTGGTGTGAGGAGCAGGAGCAGGAGCAGGAGCAGGAAGGTGGGTTGACGATTCACGATCGGGAGCTTGGATGTGCTGGGGTGAGGAGCAGGAGCAGGAGCAGGAAGTTGGGTTGACGATCCACGATCGGAAGCTTGGATGTGCTGGGGTGAGGAGCAGGAGCAGGAGCAGGAGCAGGAAGTTGGGTTGACGATCCACAATCGGGAGCTTGGATATGCTGGGGTGAGGAGCAGGAGCAGGAGCAGGAAGTTGGGTTGACGATCCACGATCGGGAGCTTGGATGTGCTGGGGTGAGGAGCAGGAGCAGGAGCAGGAAGTGGGGTTGACGATCCACGATCGGGAGCTTGGATGTGCTGGGGTGAGGAGCAGGAGCAGGAGCAGGTGCAGAAGCAGGAGCAGGAAGTTGGGTTGACGATCCACGATCGGGAGCTTGGATGTACTGGGGTGAGGAGCAGGAGCAGGAGCAGGAGCAGGAGCAGGAGCAGGAAGTTGGGTTGTCGATCCACGATAGGGAGCTTGGATGTGCTGGGGTGAGGAGCAGGAGCAGGAGCAGGAGTAGGAAGTTGGGTTGACGATCCACGATCGGGAGCTTGGATGTGCTGGGGTGAGGAGCAGGAGCAGGAGCAGGAAGTTGGGTTGACGATCCACGATCGGGAGCTTGGATGTGCTGGGGTGAGGAGCAGGAGCAGGAGCAGGAGCAGGAAGTTGGGTTGACGATCCACGATCGGGAGCTTGGATGTGCTGGGCTGAGGAGCAGGCGCAGGAGCAGGAGCAGGAGCAAGAAGTTGGGTTGACGATCCACGATCGGGAGCTTGGATGTGCTGGGGTGAGGAGCAGGAGAAGGAGCAGGAAGTTGGGTTGACGATCCACGATCGGGAGCTTGGATGTGCTGGGGTGAGGAGCAGGAGCAGGAGCAGGAGCAGGAGCAGGAGCAGGAGCAGGAAGTTGGGTTGACGATCCACGATCGGGAGCTTGAATGTGCTGGGGTGAGGAGCAGGAGCAGGAGCAGGAAGTTGGGTTGACGATCCAAGATCGGGAGCTTGGATGTGCTGGGGTGAGGAGCAGGAGCAGGAGCAGGAGCAGGAGCAGGAGCAGGAAGTTGGGTTGACGATCCACGATCGGGAGCTTGGATGTGCTAGGTTGAGGAGCAGGAGCAGGAGCAGGAGCAGGAAGTTGGGTTGACGATCCACGATCGGGAGCTTGGATGTGCTGGTGTGAGGAGCAGGAGCAGGACCAGGAGCAGGAAGTTGGGTTGACGATCCACGATCGGGAGCTTGGATGTGCTGGGGTGAGGAGCAGGAGCAGGAGCAGGAAGTTGGGTTGACGATCCACAATCGGGAGCTTGGATGTGCTGGGGTGAGGTGCAGGAGCAGGAGCAGGAGCAGGAGCAGGAAGTTGGGTTGACGATCCACGATCGGGAGCTTGTATGTGCTGGGGTGAGGAGCAGGAGCAGGAGCAGGAGCAGGAGCAGGAAGTTGGGTTGACGATCCACGATCGGGATCTTGGATGTGCTGGGGTGAGGAGCAGGAGCAGGAGCAGGAGCAGGAAGTTGGGTTGACGATCCACGATCGGGAGCTTGGAAGTGCTGGGGTGAGGAGCAGGAGCAGGAGCAGGAGCAGAAGCAGGAGCATGAAGTTGGGTTGACGATCCACGATCGGGAGCTTGGATGTACTGGGGTGAGGAGCAGGAGCAGGAGCAGGAGCAGGAGCAGGAAGTTGGGTTGTCGATCCACGATCGGGAGCTTGGATGTGCTGGGGTGAGTAGCAGGAGCAGGAGCAGGAGCAGGAGCAGGAACTTGGGTTGACGATCCACCATCGGGAGCTTGGATGTGCTGGGGTGAGGAGCAGGAGCAGGAAGTTGGGTTGACGATCCACGATCGGGAGCTTGGATGTGCTGGGGAGAGGAGCAGGAGCAGGAGCAGTAGCAGGAAGTGGGGTTGACGATCCACGATCGGGAGCTTGGATGTGCTGGGGTGAGGAGCAGGAGCAGGAGCAGGAGCAGGAGCAGGAAGTTGGGTTGACGATCCACGATCGGGAGCTTGGATGTGCTGGGGTGAGGAGCAGGAGCAGGAGCAGGAAGTTGGGTTGACGATCCACGATCGGGAGCTTGGATGTGCTGGGTTGAGGAGCAGGAGCAGGAGCAGGAGCAGGAAGTTGGGTTGACGATCCACGATCGGGAGCTTGGATGTGCTGGGGTGAGGAGCAGGAGCAGGAGCAGGAGCAGGAGCAGGAGCAGAAAGTTGGGTTGATGATCCACGATCGGGAGCTTGGATGTGCTGGGGTGAGGAGCAGGAGCAGGAGCAGGAGCAGGAAGTTGGGTTGATGATCCACGATCGGGAGCTTGGATGTGCTGGGGTGAGGAGCAGGAGCAGGAGCAGGAGCAGGAGAAGGAAGTTGGGTTGACGATCCACGATCGGGAGCTTGGATGTGCTGGGGTGAGGAGCAGGAGCAGGAGCAGGAAGTTGGGTTGACGATCCACGATCGGGAGCTTGGATGTGCTGGGGTGAGGAGCAGGAGCAGGAGCAGGAGCAGGAAGTTGGGTTGACGATCCACGATCGGGAGCTTGGATGTGCTGGGGTGAGGAGCAGGAGCAGGAGCAGGAAGTTGGGTTGACGATCCAGGATCGGGAGCTTGGATATGCTGGTGTGAGGAGCAGGAGGAGGAGCAGGAGCAGGAGCAGGAGCAGGAAGTTGGGTTGACGATCCACGATCGGGAGCTTGAATGTGCTGGGGTGAGGAGCAGGAGCAGGAGCAGGAGCAGGAGCAGGAGCAGGAAGTTGGGTTGACGATCCACGATCGGGAGCTTGGATGTGCTAGGGTGAGGAGCAGGAGCAGGAGCAGGAGCAGGAGCAGGAGCAGGAAGTTGGGTTGACGATCCACGATCGGGAGCTTGAATGTGCTGGGGTGAGGAGCAGGAGCAGGAGCAGGAGCAGGAGCAGGAGCAGGAAGTTGGGTTGACGATCCACGATCGGGAGCTTGGATGTGCTAGGGTGAGGAGCAGGAGGAGGAGCAGGAGCAGGAGCAGGAGCAGGAAGTTGGGTTGACGATCCACGATCGGGAGCTTGAATGTGCTGGGGTGAGGACCAGGAGCAGGAGCAGGAGCAGGAGCAGGAGCAGGAAGTTGGGTTGACGATCCACGATCGGGAGCTTGGATGTGCTGGGGTGAGGAGCAGGAGCAGTAGCAGGAGCAGGAAGTTGGGTTGACGATCCACGATCGGAAGCTTGGATGTGCTGGGGTGAGGAGCAGGAGCAGGAGCAGGTGTAGAAGCAGGAGCAGGAAGTTGGGTTGACGATCCACAATCGGGAGCTTGGATGTGCTGGGGTGAGGAGCAGGAGCAGGAGCAGGAAGTTGGGTTGACGATCCACGATCGGGAGCTTGGATGTGCTGGGGTGTGGAGCAGGAGCAGGAGCAGGAGTAGGAAGTTGGGTTGACGATCCACGATCGGGAGCTTGGATGTGCTGGGGTGAGGAGCAGGAGCAGGAGCAGGAGCAGGAAGTTGGGTTGACGATCCACGATCGGGAGCTTGGATGTGCTGGGGTGAGGAGCAGGCGCAGGAGCAGGAGCAGGAGCAGGAAGTTGGGTTGACGATCCACGATCGGGAGCTTGGATGTGCTGGGGTGAGGAGCAGGAGCAGGAAGTTGGGTTGACGATCCACGATCGGGAGCTTGGATGTGCTGGGGTGAGGAGCAGGAGCAGGAGCAGGAGCAGGAGCAGGAGCAGGAGCAGGAAGTTGGGTTGACGATCCACGATCGGGAGCTTGGATGTGCTGGGGTGAGGAGCAGGAGCAGGAGCAGGAAGTTGGGTTGACGATCCAAGATCGGGAGCTTGGATGTGCTGGGGTGAGGAGCAGGAGGAGGAGCAGGAGCAGGAGCAGGAGCATGAAGTTGGGTTGACGATCCACGATCGGGAGCTTGGATGTGCTGGGGTGAGGAGCAGGAGCAGGAGCAGGAGCAGGAAGTTGGGTTGACGATCCACGATCGGGAGCTTGGATGTGCTGGGGTGAGGAGCAGGAGCAGGAGCAGGAGCAGGAGCAGGAAGTTGGGTTGACCATCCACGATCGGGAGCTTGGATGTGCTGGTGTGAGGAGCAGGAGCAGGAGCTGGAGCAGGAAGTTGGGTTGACGATCCACGATCGGGAGCTTGGATGTTCTGGGGTGAGGAGCAGGAGCAGGAGCAGGAGCAGGAAGTTGGGTTGACGATCCACAATCGGGAGCTTGGATGTGCTGGGGTGAGGTGCAGGAGCAGGAGCAGGAGCAGGAGCAGGAAGTTGGGTTGACGATCCACGATCGGGAGCTTGTATGTGCTGGGGTGAGGAGCAGGAGCAGGAGCAGGAAGTTGGGTTGACGATCCACGATCGGGAGCTTGGATGTGCTGGGGTGAGGAGCAGGAGCAGGAGCAGGAGCAGGAAGTTGGGTTGACGATCCACGATCGGGAGCTTGGATATTGTAAGGTAAAACATCATGAGATGGGAATGTGTAGGGAGTTACCCTGTACAGGGCAGTAACAAGAAGGGGAGGTGTCCTTGTACTCCTGTTAGGTAAAACATCATGAGATGGGAATGTACAGTGCTGTAACAAGATGTGAATGCATCCTTGTACTTACAAGATAAGAGAGACATTGATGGATTGAGAGGCAGGAAGCTAGCAGGGAAAGGATAGCAACAGTTTTAGTCATTGGACAAGTAATGATATGATGATGTTCTAAGCATGTATCCAAGGGTATAAAAAATCACCATTTTGCTGATAACGGCAGAATGCATTCTCCGACTAACATGTTTAGTTGCAAGTGTTACAATCCGGTAATAAAGAACAAAGAACCCGGATTTCGTCTCAGCCTGGTGTTTGTCTCACTCATTCATGAACAAAGCAGACCTAACAATATGCTGGTGTGAGGAGCAGGAGCAGGAGCAGGAGCAGGAGCAGGAGCAGGAGAAGGAGCAGGAGCAGAAGCAGGAAGTTGGGTTGACGATCCACGATTGGGAGCTTGGATGTGCTGGGGTGAGGAGCAGGAGCAGGAGCAGGAGCAGGAGCAGGAAGTTGGGTTGACGATACACGATCGGGAGCTTGGATGTGCTGGGGTGAGGAGCAGGAGCAGGAGCAGGAGCAGGAAGTTGGGTTGACGATCCACGATCGGGAGCTTGGATGTGCTGGGGTGAGGAGCAGGAGCAGGAGCTGGAGCAGGAACAGGAGCAGGAGCAGGAAGTTGGGTTGATGATCCACGATCGGGAGCTTGGATGTGCCGGGGTGAGGAGCATGAGCAGGAGCAGGAGCAGGAAGTTGGGTTGACGATCCACGATCGGGAGCTTGGATGTGCTGGGGTGAGGAGCAGGAGCAGGAGCAGGAGCAGGAGCAGGAGCAGGAAGTTGGGTTGATGATCCACGATCGGGAGCTTGGATGTGCTGGGGTGAGAAGCAGGAGCAGGAGCAGGAGCAGGAAGTTGCGTTGACGATCCACGATCGGGAGCTTGGATATGCTGGGGTGAGGAGCAGGAGCAGGAGCAGGAGCAGGAAGTTGGGTTGACGATCCACGATTGGGAGCTTGGATGTGCTGGGGTGAGGAGCAGGAGCAGGAGCAGGAAGTTGGGTTGACGATCCACGATCGGGAGCTTGGATGTGCTTGGGTGAGGAGCAGGAGCAGGAGCAGGAGCAGGAAGTTGGGTTGACGATCCACGATCGGGAGCTTGGATGTGCTGGGGTGAGGAGCAGGAGCAGGAGCAGGAAGTTGGGTTGACGATCCACGATCGGGAGCTTGGATGTGCTGGGGTGAGGAGCAGGAGCAGGAGCAGGAAGTTGGGTTGACGATCCACGATCGGGAGCTTGGATGTGCTGGGGTGAGGAGCAGGAGGAGGAGCAGGAGCAGGAGCAGGAGCAGGAAGTTGGGTTGACGATCCACTATCGGGAGCTTGGATGTGCTGGGGTGCGGAGCAGGAGCAGGAGCAGGAGCAGGAGCAGGAGCAGGAGCAGGAAGATGGGTTGATTATCCACGATCGGGAGCTTGGATGTGCTGGGGTGAGGAGCAGGAGCAGGAGCAGGAGCAGGAGCAGGAAGTTGGGTTGACGATCCACAATCGGGAGCTTGGAAGTGCTGGTGTGAGGAGCAGGAGCAGGAGCAGGAGCAGGAAGTTGGGTTGACGATCCACGATCGGGAGCTTGGATGTGCTGGGGTGAGGAGCAGGAGCAGGAGCAGGAGCAGGAAGTTGGGTTGACGATCCACGATCGGGAGCTTGGATGTGCTGGGGTGAGGAGCAGGAGCAGGAGCAGGAAGTTGGGTTGACGATCCACGATCGGGAGCTTGGATGTGCTGGGGTGAGGAGCAGGAGCAGGAGCAGGAGCAGGAGCAGGAAGTTGGGTTGACGATCCACGATCGGAGGCTTGGATGTGCTGGGGTCAGGAGCAGGAGCAGGAGCAGGAGCAGGAGCAGGAAGTTGGGTTGATGATCCACGATCGGGAGCTTGGATGTGGTGGGGTGAGAAGCAGGAGCAGGAGCAGGAGCAGGAAGTTGGGTTGACGATCCACGATCGGGAGCTTGGATGTGCTGGGGTGAGGAGCAGGAGCAGGAGCAGGAAGTTGGGTTGACGATCCACGATCGGGAGCTTGGATGTGCTGGGGTGAGGAGCAGGAGCAGGAGCAGGAGCAGGAAGTTGGGTTGACGATCCACGATCGGGAGCTTGGATGTGCTGGGGTGAGGAGCAGGAGCAGGAGCAGGAGCAGGAAGTTGGGTTGACGATCCACGATCGGGAGCTTGGATGTGCTGGGGTGAGGAGCAGGAGCAGGAGCAGGAGCAGGAACAGGAGCAGGAGCAGGAAGTTGGGTTGACGATCATCGATCGGGAGCTTGGATGTGCTGGGGTGAGGAGCAGGAGCAGGAAGTTGGGTTGACGATCCACGATCGGGAGCTTGGATGTGCTGGGGTGAGGAGCAGGAGCAGGAGCAGGAGCAGGAGCAGGAGCAGGAGCAGGAAGTTGGGTTGACGATCCACGATCGGGAGCTTGGATGTGCTGGGGTGAGGAGCAGGAGCAGGAGCAGGAAGTTGGGTTGACGATCCAAGATCGGGAGCTTGGATGTGCTGGGGTGAGGAGCAGGAGGAGGAGCAGGAGCAGGAGCAGGATCAGGAAGTTGGGTTGACGATCCACGATCGGGAGCTTGGATGTGCTGGGGTGAGGAGCAGGAGCAGGAGCAGGAGCAGGAAGTTGGGTTGACGATCCACGATCGGGAGCTTGGATGTGCTGGGGTGAGGAGCAGGAGCAGGAGCAGGAGCAGGAGCAGGAAGTTGGGTTGACCATCCACGATCGGGAGCTTGGATGTGCTGGTGTGAGGAGCAGGAGCAGGAGCTGGAGCAGGAAGTTGGGTTGACGATCCACGATCGGGAGCTTGGATGTTCTGGGGTGAGGAGCAGGAGCAGGAGCAGGAGCAGGAAGTTGGGTTGACGATCCACAATCGGGAGCTTGGATGTGCTGGGGTGAGGTGCAGGAGCAGGAGCAGGAGCAGGAGCAGGAAGTTGGGTTGACGATCCACGATCGGGAGCTTGGATATGCTGGGGTGAGGAGCAGGAGCAGGAGCAGGAGCAGGAAGTTGGGTTGACGATCCACGATCGGGAGCTTGGATGTGCTGGGGTGAGGAGCAGGAGCAGGAGCAGGAAGTTGGGTTGACGATCCACGATCGGGAGCTTGGATGTGCTTGGGTGAGGAGCAGGAGCAGGAGCAGGAGCAGGAAGTTGGGTTGACGATCCACGATCGGGAGCTTGGATGTGCTGGGGTGAGGAGCAGGAGCAGGAGCAGGAAGTTGGGTTGACGATCCACGATCGGGAGCTTGGATGTGGTGGGGTGAGAAGCAGGAGCAGGAGCAGGAGCAGGAAGTTGGGTTGACGATCCACGATCGGGAGCTTGGATGTGCTGGGGTGAAGAGCAGGAGCAGGAGCAGGAGCAGGAGCAGGAAGTTGGTTTGACGATCCACGATCGGGAGCTTGGATGTGCTGGGGTGAGGAGCAGGAGCAGGAGCAGGAAGTTGGGTTGACGATCCACGATCGGGAGCTTGGATGTGCTGGGGTGAGGAGCAGGAGCAGGAGCAGGAGCAGGAAGTTGGGTTGACGATCCACGATCGGGAGCTTGGATGTGCTGGGGTGAGGAGCAGGAGCAGGAGCAGGAGCAGGAAGTTGGGTTGACGATCCACGATCGGGAGCTTGGATGTGCTGGGGTGAGGAGCAGGAGCAGGAGCAGGAGCAGGAACAGGAGCAGGAGCAGGAAGTTGGGTTGATGATCCACGATCGGGAGCTTGGATGTGCCGGGGTGAGGAGCATGAGCAGGAGCAGGAGCAGGAAGTTGGGTTGACGATCCACGATCGGGAGCTTGGATGTGCTGGGGTGAGGAGCAGGAGCAGGAGCAGGAGCAGGAGCAGGAGCAGGAAGTTGGGTTGATGATCCACGATCGGGAGCTTGGATGTGCTGGGGTGAGAAGCAGGAGCAGGAGCAGGAGCAGGAAGTTGGGTTGACGATCCACGATCGGGAGCTTGGATGTGCTGGGGTGAGGAGCAGGAGCAGGAGCAGGAGCAGGAAGTTGGGTTGACGATCCACGATCGGGAGCTTGGATGTGCTGGGGTGAGGAGCAGGAGCAGGAGCAGGAAGTTGGGTTGACGATCCACGATCGGGAGCTTGGATGTGCTTGGGTGAGGAGCAGGAGCAGGAGCAGGAAGTTGGGTTGACGATCCACGATCGGGAGCTTGGATGTGCTGGGGTGAGGAGCAGAAGCAGGAGCAGGAAGTTGGGATGACGATCCACGATCGGGAGCTTGGATGTGCTGGGGTGAGGAGCAGGAGCAGGATCAGGAAGTTGGGTTGACGATCCACGATCGGGAGCTTGGATGTGCTGGGGTGAGGAGCAGGACCAGGAGCAGGAAGTTGGGTTGACGATCCACGATCGGGAGCTTGGATGTGCTGGGGTGAGGAGCAGGAGGAGGAGCAGGAGCAGGAAGTTGGGTTGACGATCCACTATCGGGAGCTTGGATGTGCTGGGGTGCGGAGCAGGAGCAGGAGCAGGAGCAGGAGCAGGAGCAGGAAGATGGGCTGACGATCCACGATCGGGAGCTTGGATGTGCTGGGGTGAGGAGCAGGAGCAGGAGCAGGAGCAGGAGCAGGAAGTTGGGTTGACGATCCACGATCGGGAGCTTGAATGTGCTGGGGTGAGGAGCAGGAGCAGGAGCAGGAGCAGGAGCAGGAGCAGGAAGTTGGGTTGACGATCCACGATCGGGAGCTTGGATGTGCTGGGGTGAGGAGCAGGAGCAGTAGCAGGAGCAGGAAGTTGGGTTGACGATCCACGATCGGAAGCTTGGATGTGCTGGGGTGAGGAGCAGGAGCAGGAGCAGGTGTAGAAGCAGGAGCAGGAAGTTGGGTTGACGATCCACAATCGGGAGCTTGGATGTGCTGGGGTGAGGAGCAGGAGCAGGAGCAGGAAGTTGGGTTGACGATCCACGATCGGGAGCTTGGATGTGCTGGGGTGTGGAGCAGGAGCAGGAGCAGGAGTAGGAAGTTGGGTTGACGATCCACGATCGGGAGCTTGGATGTGCTGGGGTGAGGAGCAGGAGCAGGAGCAGGAGCAGGAAGTTGGGTTGACGATCCACGATCGGGAGCTTGGATGTGCTGGGGTGAGGAGCAGGCGCAGGAGCAGGAGCAGGAGCAGGAAGTTGGGTTGACGATCCACGATCGGGAGCTTGGATGTGCTGGGGTGAGGAGCAGGAGCAGGAAGTTGGGTTGACGATCCACGATCGGGAGCTTGGATGTGCTGGGGTGAGGAGCAGGAGCAGGAGCAGGAGCAGGAGCAGGAGCAGGAGCAGGAAGTTGGGTTGACGATCCACGATCGGGAGCTTGGATGTGCTGGGGTGAGGAGCAGGAGCAGGAGCAGGAAGTTGGGTTGACGATCCAAGATCGGGAGCTTGGATGTGCTGGGGTGAGGAGCAGGAGGAGGAGCAGGAGCAGGAGCAGGAGCAGGAAGTTGGGTTGACGATCCACGATCGGGAGCTTGGATGTGCTGGGGTGAGGAGCAGGAGCAGGAGCAGGAGCAGGAAGTTGGGTTGACGATCCACGATCGGGAGCTTGGATGTGCTGGGGTGAGGAGCAGGAGCAGGAGCAGGAGCAGGAGCAGGAAGTTGGGTTGACCATCCACGATCGGGAGCTTGGATGTGCTGGTGTGAGGAGCAGGAGCAGGAGCTGGAGCAGGAAGTTGGGTTGACGATCCACGATCGGGAGCTTGGATGTTCTGGGGTGAGGAGCAGGAGCAGGAGCAGGAGCAGGAAGTTGGGTTGACGATCCACATCGGGAGCTTGGATGTGCTGGGGTGAGGTGCAGGAGCAGGAGCAGGAGCAGGAGCAGGAAGTTGGGTTGACGATCCACGATCGGGAGCTTGTATGTGCTGGGGTGAGGTGCAGGAGCAGGAGCAGGAAGTTGGGTTGACGATCCACGATCGGGAGCTTGGATGTGCTGGGGTGAGGAGCAGGAGCAGGAGCAGGAGCAGGAAGTTGGGTTGACGATCCACGATCGGGAGCTTGGATATTGTAAGGTAAAACATCATGAGATGGGAATGTGTAGGGAGTTACCCTGTACAGGGCAGTAACAAGAAGGGGAGGTGTCCTTGTACTCCTGTTAGGTAAAACATCATGAGATGGGAATGTACAGTGCTGTAACAAGATATGAATGCATCCTTGTACTTACAAGATAAGAGAGACATTGATGGATTGAGAGGCAGGAAGCTAGCAGGGAAAGGATATCAACAGTTTTAGTCATTGGACAAGTAATGATATGATGATGTTCTAAGCATGTATCCAAGGGTATAAAAAATCACCATTTTGCTGATAACGGCAGAATGCATTCTCCGACTAACATGTTTAGTTGCAAGTGTTACAATCCGGTAATAAAGAACAAAGAACCCGGATTTCGTCTCAGCCTGGTGTTTGTCTCACTCATTCATGAACAAAGCAGACCTAACAATATGCTGGTGTGAGGAGCAGGAGCAGGAGCAGGAGCAGGAGCAGGAGCAGGAGAAGGAGCAGGAGCAGAAGCAGGAAGTTGGGTTGACGATCCACGATTGGGAGCTTGGATGTGCTGGGGTGAGGAGCAGGAGCAGGAGCAGGAGCAGGAGCAGGAAGTTGGGTTGACGATACACGATCGGGAGCTTGGATGTGCTGGGGTGAGGAGCAGGAGCAGGAGCAGGAGCAGGAAGTTGGGTTGACGATCCACGATCGGGAGCTTGGATGTGCTGGGGTGAGGAGCAGGAGCAGGAGCTGGAGCAGGAACAGGAGCAGGAGCAGGAAGTTGGGTTGATGATCCACGATCGGGAGCTTGGATGTGCCGGAGTGAGGAGCATGAGCAGGAGCAGGAGCAGGAAGTTGGGTTGACGATCCACGATCGGGAGCTTGGATGTGCTGGGGTGAGGAGCAGGAGCAGGAGCAGGAGCAGGAGCAGGAGCAGGAAGTTGGGTTGATGATCCACGATCGGGAGCTTGGATGTGCTGGGGTGAGAAGCAGGAGCAGGAGCAGGAGCAGGAAGTTGGGTTGACGATCCACGATCGGGAGCTTGGATATGCTGGGGTGAGGAGCAGGAGCAGGAGCAGGAGCAGGAAGTTGGGTTGACGATCCACGATCGGGAGCTTGGATGTGCTGGGGTGAGGAGCAGGAGCAGGAGCAGGAAGTTGGGTTGACGATCCACGATCGGGAGCTTGGATGTGCTTGGGTGAGGAGCAGGAGCAGGAGCAGGAGCAGGAAGTTGGGTTGACGATCCACGATCGGGAGCTTGGATGTGCTGGGGTGAGGAGCAGGAGCAGGAGCAGGAAGTTGGGTTGACGATCCACGATCGGGAGCTTGGATGTGCTGGGGTGAGGAGCAGGAGCAGGAGCAGGAGCAGGAACAGGAGCAGGAGCAGGAAGTTGGGTTGATGATCCACGATCGGGAGCTTGGATGTGCCGGGGTGAGGAGCATGAGCAGGAGCAGGAGCAGGAAGTTGGGTTGACGATCCACGATCGGGAGCTTGGATGTGCTGGGGTGAGGAGCAGGAGCAGGAGCAGGAGCAGGAGCAGGAGCAGGAAGTTGGGTTGATGATCCACGATCGGGAGCTTGGATGTGCTGGGGTGAGAAGCAGGAGCAGGAGCAGGAGCAGGAAGTTGGGTTGACGATCCACGATCGGGAGCTTGGATGTGCTGGGGTGAGGAGCAGGAGCAGGAGCAGGAGCAGGAAGTTGGGTTGACGATCCACGATCGGGAGCTTGGATGTGCTGGGGTGAGGAGCAGGAGCAGGAGCAGGAAGTTGGGTTGACGATCCACGATCGGGAGCTTGGATGTGCTTGGGTGAGGAGCAGGAGCAGGAGCAGGAAGTTGGGTTGACGATCCACGATCGGGAGCTTGGATGTGCTGGGGTGAGGAGCAGAAGCAGGAGCAGGAAGTTGGGATGACGATCCACGATCGGGAGCTTGGATGTGCTGGGGTGAGGAGCAGGAGCAGGATCAGGAAGTTGGGTTGACGATCCACGATCGGGAGCTTGGATGTGCTGGGGTGAGGAGCAGGACCAGGAGCAGGAAGTTGGGTTGACGATCCACGATCGGGAGCTTGGATGTGCTGGGGTGAGGAGCAGGAGGAGGAGCAGGAGCAGGAAGTTGGGTTGACGATCCACTATCGGGAGCTTGGATGTGCTGGGGTGCGGAGCAGGAGCAGGAGCAGGAGCAGGAGCAGGAGCAGGAAGATGGGCTGACGATCCACGATCGGGAGCTTGGATGTGCTGGGGTGAGGAGCAGGAGCAGGAGCAGGAGCAGGAGCAGGAAGTTGGGTTGACGATCCACGATCGGGAGCTTGAATGTGCTGGGGTGAGGAGCAGGAGCAGGAGCAGGAGCAGGAGCAGGAGCAGGAAGTTGGGTTGACGATCCACGATCGGGAGCTTGGATGTGCTGGGGTGAGGAGCAGGAGCAGTAGCAGGAGCAGGAAGTTGGGTTGACGATCCACGATCGGAAGCTTGGATGTGCTGGGGTGAGGAGCAGGAGCAGGAGCAGGTGTAGAAGCAGGAGCAGGAAGTTGGGTTGACGATCCACAATCGGGAGCTTGGATGTGCTGGGGTGAGGAGCAGGAGCAGGAGCAGGAAGTTGGGTTGACGATCCACGATCGGGAGCTTGGATGTGCTGGGGTGTGGAGCAGGAGCAGGAGCAGGAGTAGGAAGTTGGGTTGACGATCCACGATCGGGAGCTTGGATGTGCTGGGGTGAGGAGCAGGAGCAGGAGCAGGAGCAGGAAGTTGGGTTGACGATCCACGATCGGGAGCTTGGATGTGCTGGGGTGAGGAGCAGGCGCAGGAGCAGGAGCAGGAGCAGGAAGTTGGGTTGACGATCCACGATCGGGAGCTTGGATGTGCTGGGGTGAGGAGCAGGAGCAGGAAGTTGGGTTGACGATCCACGATCGGGAGCTTGGATGTGCTGGGGTGAGGAGCAGGAGCAGGAGCAGGAGCAGGAGCAGGAGCAGGAGCAGGAAGTTGGGTTGACGATCCACGATCGGGAGCTTGGATGTGCTGGGGTGAGGAGCAGGAGCAGGAGCAGGAAGTTGGGTTGACGATCCAAGATCGGGAGCTTGGATGTGCTGGGGTGAGGAGCAGGAGGAGGAGCAGGAGCAGGAGCAGGAGCAGGAAGTTGGGTTGACGATCCACGATCGGGAGCTTGGATGTGCTGGGGTGAGGAGCAGGAGCAGGAGCAGGAGCAGGAAGTTGGGTTGACGATCCACGATCGGGAGCTTGGATGTGCTGGGGTGAGGAGCAGGAGCAGGAGCAGGAGCAGGAGCAGGAAGTTGGGTTGACCATCCACGATCGGGAGCTTGGATGTGCTGGTGTGAGGAGCAGGAGCAGGAGCTGGAGCAGGAAGTTGGGTTGACGATCCACGATCGGGAGCTTGGATGTTCTGGGGTGAGGAGCAGGAGCAGGAGCAGGAGCAGGAAGTTGGGTTGACGATCCACATCGGGAGCTTGGATGTGCTGGGGTGAGGTGCAGGAGCAGGAGCAGGAGCAGGAGCAGGAAGTTGGGTTGACGATCCACGATCGGGAGCTTGTATGTGCTGGGGTGAGGTGCAGGAGCAGGAGCAGGAAGTTGGGTTGACGATCCACGATCGGGAGCTTGGATGTGCTGGGGTGAGGAGCAGGAGCAGGAGCAGGAGCAGGAAGTTGGGTTGACGATCCACGATCGGGAGCTTGGATATTGTAAGGTAAAACATCATGAGATGGGAATGTGTAGGGAGTTACCCTGTACAGGGCAGTAACAAGAAGGGGAGGTGTCCTTGTACTCCTGTTAGGTAAAACATCATGAGATGGGAATGTACAGTGCTGTAACAAGATATGAATGCATCCTTGTACTTACAAGATAAGAGAGACATTGATGGATTGAGAGGCAGGAAGCTAGCAGGGAAAGGATATCAACAGTTTTAGTCATTGGACAAGTAATGATATGATGATGTTCTAAGCATGTATCCAAGGGTATAAAAAATCACCATTTTGCTGATAACGGCAGAATGCATTCTCCGACTAACATGTTTAGTTGCAAGTGTTACAATCCGGTAATAAAGAACAAAGAACCCGGATTTCGTCTCAGCCTGGTGTTTGTCTCACTCATTCATGAACAAAGCAGACCTAACAATATGCTGGTGTGAGGAGCAGGAGCAGGAGCAGGAGCAGGAGCAGGAGCAGGAGAAGGAGCAGGAGCAGAAGCAGGAAGTTGGGTTGACGATCCACGATTGGGAGCTTGGATGTGCTGGGGTGAGGAGCAGGAGCAGGAGCAGGAGCAGGAGCAGGAAGTTGGGTTGACGATACACGATCGGGAGCTTGGATGTGCTGGGGTGAGGAGCAGGAGCAGGAGCAGGAGCAGGAAGTTGGGTTGACGATCCACGATCGGGAGCTTGGATGTGCTGGGGTGAGGAGCAGGAGCAGGAGCTGGAGCAGGAACAGGAGCAGGAGCAGGAAGTTGGGTTGATGATCCACGATCGGGAGCTTGGATGTGCCGGAGTGAGGAGCATGAGCAGGAGCAGGAGCAGGAAGTTGGGTTGACGATCCACGATCGGGAGCTTGGATGTGCTGGGGTGAGGAGCAGGAGCAGGAGCAGGAGCAGGAGCAGGAGCAGGAAGTTGGGTTGATGATCCACGATCGGGAGCTTGGATGTGCTGGGGTGAGAAGCAGGAGCAGGAGCAGGAGCAGGAAGTTGGGTTGACGATCCACGATCGGGAGCTTGGATATGCTGGGGTGAGGAGCAGGAGCAGGAGCAGGAGCAGGAAGTTGGGTTGACGATCCACGATCGGGAGCTTGGATGTGCTGGGGTGAGGAGCAGGAGCAGGAGCAGGAAGTTGGGTTGACGATCCACGATCGGGAGCTTGGATGTGCTTGGGTGAGGAGCAGGAGCAGGAGCAGGAGCAGGAAGTTGGGTTGACGATCCACGATCGGGAGCTTGGATGTGCTGGGGTGAGGAGCAGGAGCAGGAGCAGGAAGTTGGGTTGACGATCCACGATCGGGACCTTGGATGTGCTGGGGTGAGGAGCAGGAGCAGGAGCAGGAGCAGGAAGTTGGGTTGACGATCCACGATCGGGAGCTTGGATGTGCTGGGGTGAGGAGCAGGAGCAGGAGCAGGAGCAGGAACAGGAGCAGGAGCAGGAAGTTGGGTTGATGATCCACGATCGGGAGCTTGGATGTGCCGGGGTGAGGAGCATGAGCAGGAGCAGGAGCAGGAAGTTGGGTTGACGATCCACGATCGGGAGCTTGGATGTGCTGGGGTGAGGAGCAGGAGCAGGAGCAGGAGCAGGAGCAGGAGCAGGAAGTTGGGTTGATGATCCACGATCGGGAGCTTGGATGTGCTGGGGTGAGAAGCAGGAGCAGGAGCAGGAGCAGGAAGTTGGGTTGACGATCCACGATCGGGAGCTTGGATGTGCTGGGGTGAGGAGCAGGAGCAGGAGCAGGAGCAGGAAGTTGGGTTGACGATCCACGATCGGGAGCTTGGATGTGCTGGGGTGAGGAGCAGGAGCAGGAGCAGGAAGTTGGGTTGACGATCCACGATCGGGAGCTTGGATGTGCTTGGGTGAGGAGCAGGAGCAGGAGCAGGAAGTTGGGTTGACGATCCACGATCGGGAGCTTGGATGTGCTGGGGTGAGGAGCAGAAGCAGGAGCAGGAAGTTGGGTTGACGATCCACGATCGGGAGCTTGGATGTGCTGGGGTGAGGAGCAGGAGCAGGATCAGGAAGTTGGGTTGACGATCCACGATCGGGAGCTTGGATGTGCTGGGGTGAGGAGCAGGAGCAGGAGCAGGAAGTTGGGTTGACGATCCACGATCGGGAGCTTGGATGTGCTGGGGTGAGGAGCAGGAGGAGGAGCAGGAGCAGGAAGTTGGGTTGACGATCCACTATCGGGAGCTTGGATGTGCTGGGGTGCGGAGCAGGAGCAGGAGCAGGAGCAGGAGCAGGAGCAGGAAGATGGGCTGACGATCCACGATCGGGAGCTTGGATGTGCTGGGGTGAGGAGCAGGAGCAGGAGCAGGAGCAGGAGCAGGAAGTTGGGTTGACGATCCACGATCGGGAGCTTGGAAGTGCTGGTGTGAGGAGCAGGAGCAGGAGCAGGAGCAGGAAGTTGGGTTGACGATCCACGATCGGGAGCTTGGATGTGCTGGGGTGAGGAGTAGGAGCAGGAGCAGGAAGTTGGGTGACGATCCACGATCGGGAGCTTGGATGTGCTGGGGTGAGGAGCAGGAGCAGGAGCAGGAGCAGGAAGTTGGGTTGACGATCCACAATCGGGAGCTTGGATGTGCTGGGGTGAGGAGCAGGAGCAGGAGCAGGAAGTTGGGTTGACGATCCACGATCGGGAGCTTGGATGTACTGGGGTGAGGAGCAGGAGCAGGAGCAGGAGCAGGAGCAGGAAGTGGGGTTGACGATCCACGATCGGGAGCTTGGAAGTGCTGGGGTGAGGAGCAGGAGCAGGAGCAGGAGCAGAAGCAGGAGCAGGAGGTTGGGTTGACGATCCACAATCGGGAGCTTGGATGTGCTGGGGTGAGGAGAAGGAGCAGGAGCAGGAAGTTGGGTTGACGATCCACGATCGGGAGCTTGGATGTACTGGGGTGAGGAGCAGGAGCAGGAGCAGGAGCAGGAGCAGGAAGTTGGGTTGTCGATCCACGATCGGGAGCTTGGATGTGCTGGGGTGAGGAGCAGGAGCAGGAGCAGGAGCAGGAAGTTGGGTTGACGATCCACCATCGGGAGCTTGGATATGCTGGGGTGAGGAGCAGGAGCAGGAAGTTGGGTTGACGATCCACGATCGGGAGCTTGGATGTGCTGGGGTGAGGAGCAGGAGCAGGAGCAGGAGCAGGAAGTGGGGTTGACGATCCACGATCGAGAGCTTGGATGTGCTGGGGTGAGGAGCAGGAGCAGGAGCAGGAGCAGGAGCAGGAGCAGGAAGTTGGGTTGACGATCCACGATCGGGAGCTTGGATGTGCTGGGGTGAGGAGCAGGAGCAGGAGCAGGAGCAGGAGCAGGAGCAGGAGCAGGAAGTTGGGTTGACGATCCACGATCGGGAGCTTGGATGTGCTGGTGTGAGGAGCAGGAGCAGGAGCAGGAGCAGGAAGTTGGGTTGACGATCCACGATCGGGAGCTTGGATGTGCTGGGGTGAGGAGCAGGAGCAGGAGCAGGAGCAGGAAGTTGGGTTGACGATCCACGATCGGTAGCATGGATGTGCTGGGGTGAGGAGCAGGAGCAGGAGCAGGAAGTTGGGTTGTCGATCCACGATCGGGAGCTTGGATGTGCTGGGGTGAGGAGCAGGAGCAGGAGCAGGAAGTTGGGTTGACGATCCACGATCGGGAGCTTGGATGTGCTGGGGTGAGGAGCAGGAGCAGGAGCAGGAAGTTGGGTTGACGATCCAAGATCGGGAGCTTGGATGTGCTGGGGTGAGGAGCAGGAGGAGGAGCAGGAGCAGGAGCAGGAGCAGGAAGTTGGGTTGACGATCCACGATCGGGAGCTTGGATGTGCTGGGGTGAGGAGCAGGAGCAGGAGCAGGAGCAGGAAGTTGGGTTGACGATCCACGATCGGGAGCTTGGATGTGCTGGGGTGAGGAGCAGGAGCAGGAGCAGGAGCAGGAGCAGGAAGTTGGGTTGACCATCCACGATCGGGAGCTTGGATGTGCTGGTGTGAGGAGCAGGAGCAGGAGCTGGAGCAGGAAGTTGGGTTGACGATCCACGATCGGGAGCTTGGATGTTCTGGGGTGAGGAGCAGGAGCAGGAGCAGGAGCAGGAAGTTGGGTTGACGATCCACAATCGGGAGCTTGGATGTGCTGGGGTGAGGTGCAGGAGCAGGAGCAGGAGCAGGAGCAGGAAGTTGGGTTGACGATCCACGATCGGGAGATGGTATGTGCTGGGGTGAGGAGCAGGAGCAGGAGCAGGAAGTTGGGTTGACGATCCACGATCGGGAGCTTGGATGTGCTGGGGTGAGGAGCAGGAGCAGGAGCAGGAGCAGGAAGTTGGGTTGACGATCCACGATCGGGAGCTTGGATATTGTAAGGTAAAACATCATGAGATGGGAATGTGTAGGGAGTTACCCTGTACAGGGCAGTAACAAAAAGGGGAGGTGTCCTTGTACTCCTGTTAGGTAAAACATCATGAGATGGGAATGTACAGTGCTGTAACAAGATGTGAATGCATCCTTGTACTTACAAGATAAGAGAGACATTGATGGATTGAGAGGCAGGAAGCTAGCAGGGAAAGGATATCAACAGTTTTAGTCATTGGACAAGTAATGATATGATGATGTTCTAAGCATGTATCCAAGGGTATAAAAAATCACCATTTTGCTGATAACGGCAGAATGCATTCTCCGACTAACATGTTTAGTTGCAAGTGTTACAATCCGGTAATAAAGAACAAAGAACCCGGATTTCGTCTCAGCCTGGTGTTTGTCTCACTCATTCATGAACAAAGCAGACCTAACAATATGCTGGTGTGAGGAGCAGGAGCAGGAGCAGGAGCAGGAGCAGGAGCAGGAGAAGGAGCAGGAGCAGAAGCAGGAAGTTGGGTTGACGATCCACGATTGGGAGCTTGGATGTGCTGGGGTGAGGAGCAGGAGCAGGAGCAGGAGCAGGAGCAGGAAGTTGGGTTGACGATACACGATCGGGAGCTTGGATGTGCTGGGGTGAGGAGCAGGAGCAGGAGCAGGAGCAGGAAGTTGGGTTGACGATCCACGATCGGGAGCTTGGATGTGCTGGGGTGAGGAGCAGGAGCAGGAGCTGGAGCAGGAACAGGAGCAGGAGCAGGAAGTTGGGTTGATGTTCCACGATCGGGAGCTTGGATGTGCCGGGGTGAGGAGCATGAGCAGGAGCAGGAGCAGGAAGTTGGGTTGACGATCCACGATCGGGAGCTTGGATGTGCTGGGGTGAGGAGCAGGAGCAGGAGCAGGAGCAGGAGCAGGAGCAGGAAGTTGGGTTGATGATCCACGATCGGGAGCTTGGATGTGCTGGGGTGAGAAGCAGGAGCAGGAGCAGGAGCAGGAAGTTGGGTTGACGATCCACGATCGGGAGCTTGGATATGCTGGGGTGAGGAGCAGGAGCAGGAGCAGGAGCAGGAAGTTGGGTTGACGATCCACGATCGGGAGCTTGGATGTGCTGGGGTGAGGAGCAGGAGCAGGAGCAGGCAGTTGGGTTGACGATCCACGATCGGGAGCTTGGATGTGCTTGGGTGAGGAGCAGGAGCAGGAGCAGGAGCAGGAAGTTGGGTTGACAATCCACGATCGGGAGCTTGGATGTGCTGGGGTGAGGAGCAGGAGCAGGAGCAGGAAGTTGGGTTGACGATCCACGATCGGGAGCTTGGATGTGCTGGGGTGAGGAGCAGGAGCAGGAGCAGGAAGTTGGGTTGACGATCCACGATCGGGAGCTTGGATGTGCTGGGGTGAGGAGCAGGAGGAGGAGCAGGAGCAGGAGCAGGAGCAGGAAGTTGGGTTGACGATCCACTATCGGGAGCTTGGATGTGCTGGGGTGCGGAGCAGGAGCAGGAGCAGGAGCAGGAGCAGGAGCAGGAGCAGGAGCAGGAAGTTAGGTTGATGATCCACGATCGGGAGCTTGGATGTGGTGGGGTGAGAAGCAGGAGCAGGAGCAGGAGCAGGAAGTTGGGTTGACGATCCACGATCGGGAGCTTGGATGTGCTGGGGTGAAGAGCAGGAGCAGGAGCAGGAGCAGGAGCAGGAAGTTGGTTTGACGATCCACGATCGGGAGCTTGGATGTGCTGGGGTGAGGAGCAGGAGCAGGAGCAGGAAGTTGGGTTGACGATCCACGATCGGGAGCTTGGATGTGCTGGGGTGAGGAGCAGGAGCAGGAGCAGGAGCAGGAAGTTGGGCTGACGATCCACGATCGGGAGCTTGGATGTGCTGGGGTGAGGAGCAGGAGCAGGAGCAGGAGCAGGAAGTTGGGTTGACGATCCACGATCGGGAGCTTGGATGTGCTGGGGTGAGGAGCAGGAGCAGGAGCAGGAGCAGGAACAGGAGCAGGAGCAGGAAGTTGGGTTGATGATCCACGATCGGGAGCTTGGATGTGCCGGGGTGAGGAGCATGAGCAGGAGCAGGAGCAGGAAGTTGGGTTGACGATCCACGATCGGGAGCTTGGATGTGCTGGGGTGAGGAGCTGGAGCAGGAGCAGGAGCAGGAGCAGGAGCAGGAAGTTGGGTTGATGATCCACGATCGGGAGCTTGGATGTGCTGGGGTGAGAAGCAGGAGCAGGAGCAGGAGCAGGAAGTTGGGTTGACGATCCACGATCGGGAGCTTGGATGTGCTGGGGTGAGGAGCAGGAGCAGGAGCAGGAGCAGGAAGTTGGGTTGACGATCCACGATCGGGAGCTTGGATGTGCTGGGGTGAGGAGCAGGAGCAGGAGCAGGAAGTTGGGTTGACGATCCACGATCGGGAGCTTGGATGTGCTGGGGTGAGGAGCAGGAGCAGGAGCAGGAAGTGGGGTTGACGATCCACGATCGGGAGCTTGGATGTGCTGGGGTGAGGAGCAGGAGCAGGAGCAGGAGCAGAAGCAGGAGCAGGAAGTTGGGTTGACGATCCACGATCGGGAGCTTGGATGTACTGGGGTGCGGAGCAGGAGCAGGAGCAGGAGCAGGAGCAGGAGCAGGAGCAGGAAGTTGGGTTGTCGATCCACGATCAGGAGCTTGGATGTGCTGGGGTGAGGAGCAGGAGCAGGAGCAGGAGTAGGAAGTTGGGTTGACGATACACGATCGGGAGCTTGGATGTGCTGGGGTGAGGAGCAGGAGCAGGAGCAGGAAGTTGCGTGGACGATCCACGATCGGGAGCTTGGATGTGCTGGGGTGAGGAGCAGGAGCAGGAGCAGGAGCAGGAAGTTGGGTTGACGATCCACGATCGGGAGCTTGGATGTGCTGGGGTGAGGAGCAGGCGCAGGAGCAGGAGCAGGAGCAGGAAGTTGGGTTGACGATCCACGATCGGGAGCTTGGATGTGCTGGGGTGAGGAGCAGGAGCAGGAGCAGGAAGTTGGGTTGACGATCCACGATCGGGAGCTTGGATGTGCTGGGGTGAGAAGCAGGAGAAGGAGCAGGAGCAGGAGCAGGAGCAGGAGCAGGAGCAGGAAGTTGGGTTGACGATCCACGATCGGGAGCTTTGATGTGCTGGGGTGAGGAGCAGGAGCAGGAGCAGGAGCAGGAGCAGGAGCAGGAAGTTGGGTTGACGATCCACGATCGGGAGCTTGGATGTGCTGGGGTGAGGAGCAGGAGCAGGAGCAGGAAGTTGGGTTGACGATCCACGATCGGGAGCTTGGATGTGCTGGGGTGAGGAGCAGGAGGAGGAGCAGGAGCAGGAGCAGGAGCAGGAAGTTGGGTTGACGATCCACGATCAGGAGCTTGGATGTGCTGGGGTGAGGACCAGGAGCCGGAGCAGGAAGTTGGGTTGACGATCCACGATCGGGAGCTTGGATGTGCTGGGGTGAGGAGCAGGAGCAGGAGCAGGAGCAGGAGCAGGAGCAGGAAGTTGGGTTGACGATCCACGATCGGGAGCTTGGATGTGCTGGGGTGAGGAGCAGGAGCAGGAGCAGGAGCAGGAAGTTGGGTTGACGATCCACGATCGGGAGCTTGGAAGTGCTGGTGTGAGGAGCAGGAGCAGGAGCAGGAGCAGGAAGTTGGGTTGACGATCCACGATTGGGAGCTTGGATGTGCTGGGGTGAGGAGCAGGAGCAGGAGCAGGAGCAGGAAGTTGGGTTGACGATCCACGATCGGGAGCTTGGATGTGCTGGGGTGAGGAGCAGGAGCAGGAGCAGGAAGTTGGGTTGACGATCCACGATCGGGAGCTTGGATGTACTGGGGTGAAGAGCAGGAGCAGGAGCAGGAGCAGGAAGTTGGGTTGACGATCCACATTCGGGAGCTTGGAGAGGAGCAGGAGCAGGAGCAGGAAGTTGGGTTGACGATCCACGATCGGGAGCTAGGATGTACTGGGGTGAGGAGCAGGAGCAGGAGCAGGAGCAGAAGCAGGAGCAGGAAGTTGGGTTGACGATCCACGATCGGGAGCTTGGATGTACTGGGGTGAGGAGCAGGAGCAGGAGCAGGAGCAGGAGCAGGAAGTTGGGTTGTCGATCCACGATTGGGAGCTTGGATGTGCTGGGGTGAGGAGCAGGTGCAGGAGCAGGAGCAGGAGCAGGAAGTTGGGTTGACGATCCACCATCGGGAGCTTGGATATGCTGGGGTGAGGAGCAGGAGCAGGAAGTTGGGTTGACGATCCACGATCGGGAGCTTGGATGTGCTGGGGTGAGGAGCAGGAGCAGGAGCAGGAAGTGGGGTTGACGATTCACGATAGGGAGCTTGGATGTGCTGGGGTGAGGAGCAGGAGCAGGAGCAGGAGCAGGAGCAGGAAGTTGGGTTGACGATCCACGATCGGGAGCTTGGATGTGCTGGGGTGAGGAGCAGGAGCAGGAGCAGGAGCAGGAAGTTGGGTTGACGATCCACGATCGGAGGCTTGGATGTGCTGGGGTCAGGAGCAGGAGCAGGAGCAGGAGCAGGAGCAGGAAGTTGGGTTGATGATCCACGATCGGGAGCTTGGATGGGCTGGGGTGAGAAGCAGGAGCAGGAGCAGGAACAGGAAGTTGGGTTGACGATCCACGATCGGGAGCTTGGATGTGCTGGGGTGAGGAGCAGGAGCAGGAGCAGGAGCAGGAGCAGGAAGTTGGGTTGACGATCCACGATCGGGAGCTTGGATGTGCTGGGGTGAGGAGCAGGAGCAGGAGCAGGAAGTTGGGTTGACGATCCACGATCGGGAGCTTGGATGTGCTGGGGTGAGGAGCAGGAGCAGGAGCAGGAGCAGGAAGTTGGGTTGACGATCCACGATCGGGAGCTTGGATGTGCTGGGGTAAGGAGCAGGAGCAGGAGCAGGAAGTTGGGTTGACGATCCATGATCGGGAGCTTGGATGTGCTGGGGTGAGGAGCAGGAGCAGGAGCAGGAGCAGGAGCAGGAGCAGGAAGTTGGGTTGACGATCCACGATCGGGAGCTTGGATGTGCTGGGGTGAGGAGCAGGAGCAGGAGCAGGAGCAGGAAGTTGGGTTGACGATCCACGATCGGAAGCTTGGATGTTCTGGGGTGAGGAGCAGGAGCAGGAGCAGGAGCAGGAAGTTGGGTTGACGATCCACAATCGGGAGCTTGGATGTGCTGGGGTGAGGAGCAGGAGCAGGAGCAGGAAGTTGGGTTGACGATCCACGATCGGGAGCTTGGATGTGCTGGGGTGAGGAGCAGGAGCAGGAGCAGGAAGTTGGGTTGACGATCCACGATCGGGAGCTTGGATGTGCTGGGGTGAGGAGCAGGAGCAGGAGCAGGAGCAGGAAGTTGGGTTGACGATCCTCGATCGGGAGCTTGGATGTGCTGGGGTGAGGAGCAGGCGCAGGATCAGGAGCAGGAGCAGGAAGTTGGGTTGACGATCCACGATCGGGAGCTTGGATGTGCTGGGGTGAGGAGCAGGAGCAGGAGCAGGAAGTTGGGTTGACGATTCACGATCGGGAGCTTGGATGTGCTGGGGTGAGGAGCAGGAGCAGGAGCAGGAGCAGGAGCAGGAAGTTGGGTTGACGATCCACGATCGGGAGCTTGGATGTGCTGGGGTGAGGAGCAGGAGCAGGAGCAGGAAGTTGGGTTGACGATCCAGGATCGGGAGCTTGGATGTGCTGGGGTGAGGAGCAGGAGTAGGAGCAGGAGCAGGAGCAGGAAGTTGGGTTGACGATCCACGATCGGGAGCTTGGATGTGCTGGGGTGAGGAGCAGGAGCAGGAGCAGGAGCAGGAAGTTGGGTTGACGATCCACGATCGGGAGCTTGGATGTGCTAGGTTGAGGAGCAGGAGCAGGAGCAGGAGCAGGAGCAGAAAGTTGGGTTGACGATCCACGATCGGGAGCTTGGATGTGCTGGTGTGAGGAGCAGGAGCAGGAGCAGGAGCAGGAAGTTGGGTTGACGATCCACGATCGTGAGCTTGGATGTGCTGGGGTGAGGAGCAGGAGCAGGAGCAGGAGCAGGAAGTTGGGTTGACGATCCACAATCGGGAGCTTGGATGTGCTGGGGTGAGGTGCAGGAGCAGGAGCAGGAGCAGGAGCAGGAAGTTGGGTTGACGATCCACGATCGGGAGCTTGTATGTGCTGGGGTGAGGAGCAGGAGCAGGAGCAGGAGCAGGAGCAGGAAGTTGGGTTGTCGATCCACGATCGGGAACTTGGATGTGCTGGGGTGAGGAGCAGGAGCAGGAGCAGGAGCAGGAGCAGGAAGTTGGGTTGACGATCCCCCATCGGGAGCTTGGATGTGCTGGGGTGAGGAGCAGGAGCAGGAAGTTGGGTTGACGATCCACGATCGGGAGCTTGGATGTGCAGGAGCAGGAGCAGGAGCAGGAGCTGGAGCAGGAGCAGGAGCAGGAAGTTGGGTTGACGATCCACGATCGGGAGCTTGGATGTGCTGGGGTGAGAAGCAGGAGCAGGAGCAGGAGCAGGAAGTTGGGTTGACGATCCACGATCGGGAGCTTGGATGTGCTCGGGTGAGGAGCAGGAGCAGGAGCAGGTGCAGGAAGTTGGGTTGACGATCCACGATCGGGAGCTTGGATGTGCTGGGGTGAGGAGCAGGAGCAGGAGCAGGAGCAGGAAGTTCGGTTGACGATCCACGTTCGGGAGCTTGGATATGCTGGGGTGAGGAGCAGGAGCAGGAGCAGGAGCAGGAGCAGGAGCAGGAGCAGAAGCAGGAAGTTGGGTTGACGATCCACGATCGGGATCTTGGATGTGCTGGGGTGAGGAGCAGGAGCAGGAGCAGGAGCAGGAAGTTGGGTTGACGATCCACGATCTGGAGCTTGGATGTGCTGGGGTGAGGAGCAGGAGCAGGAGCAGGAAGTTGGGTTGACGATCCACGATCAGGAACTTGGATGTGCTGGGGTGAGGAGCAGGAGCAGGAGCAGGAGCAGGAAGTTGGGTTGACGATCCACGATCGGGAGCTTGGATGTGCTGGGGTGAGGAGCAGGAGCAGGATCAGGAAGTTGGGTTGATGATCCACGATCGGGAGCTTGGATGTGCTGGGGTGAGGAGCAGGAGCAGGAGCAGGAACAGGAGCAGGAAGTTGGGTTGACGATCCACGATCGGTAGCTTGGATGTGCTGGGGTGAGGAGCAGGAGCAGGAGCAGGAGCAGGAGCAGGAAGTTGGGTTGACGATCCACGATCGGGAGCTTGGATGTGCTGGGGTGAGGAGCAGGAGTAGGAGCAGGAGCAGGAGCAGGAGCAGGATCAGGAGCAGGAGCAGGAAGTTGGGTTGATGATCCACGATCGGGAGCTTGGATGTGCTGGGGTGAGGAGCAGGAGCAGGAGCAGGAGCAGGAAATTGGGTTGACGATCCACGATCGGGAGCTTCGATGTGCTGGGGTGAGGAGCAGGAGCAGGAGCAGGATCAGGAAGTTGGGTTGACGATCCACGATCGGGAGCTTGGATGTGCTGGGGTGAGGAGCAGGAGAAGGAGCAGGAGCAGGAGCAGGAGCAGGAAGTTGGGTTGACGATCCACGATCGGGCGCTTGGATGTGCTCGGTTGAGGAGCAGGAGCAGGAGCAGGAGCAGGAGCAGGAAGTTGGGTTGACGATCCACGATCGGGAGCTTGGATGTGCTGGGGTGAGGAGCAGGAGCAGGAGCAGGAGCATGAGCAGGAAGTTGGGTTGACGATCCACGATCGGGAGCTTGGATGTGCTGGGGTGAGGAGCAGGAGCAGGAGCAGGAAGTTGGGTTGACGATCCACGATCGGGAGCTTGGATGTGCTGGGGTGAGGAGCATGAGCAGGAGCAGGAGCAGGAGCAGGAAGTTGGTTGACGATCCACGATCGGGAGCTTGGATGTGCTGGGGTGAGGAGCAGGAGCAGGAGCAGGAGCAGGAAGTTGGGTTGACGATCCACGATCGGGAGCTTGGATGTGCTGGGGTGAGGAGCAGGAGCAGGAGCAGGAGCAGGTGCAGGAAGTTGGGTTGACGATCCACGATCGGAAGCTTGGATGTGCTGGGGTGAGGAGCAGGAGCAGGAGCAGGAAGTTTGGTTGACGATCCACGATCGGGAGCTCGATGTGCTGGTGTGAGGAGCAGGAGCAGGAGCAGGATCAATAAGTTGGGTTGACGATCCACGATCGGGAGCTTGGATGTGCTGGGGTGAGGAGCAGGAGCAGGAGCAGGAGCTCAGATCGGCAGGAAGTTGGGGTGACGATCCACGATCGGGAGCTTGGATGTGCTGGGGTGAGGAGCAGGAGCAGGAGCAGGAGCAGGAGCTCAGATCGGCAGGAAGTTGGGTTGACGATCCACGATCGTGAGCTTGGATGTGCTGGGGTGATTAGCAGGAGCAGGAGCAGGAGTAGGAGTTCAGATAGGCAGGAAGTTGGATTGACGATCCACGATCGGGATCTTGGATGTGCTGGGGTGAGGAGCAGGAGCAGGAGCAGGAGCAGGAGCAGGAGCAGGATACTTCAAAAGTATTTTAATGACTGCAAACATCTTGGGCCATTATAAAAAGAACCTGCCAATATGTGAAATATCTTCCTTTTAGCACCACAAGATGGAGCAGAAGTAGGCCATTCAGCCTGTCAAGTCTGCACCGCCATTCTATCATGAGCTGATCCATTCTCCCACTCAGCCCCACTCTCCTGCCTTCTCCTCATATCCTTTGATAACGTGACTATTCACATAGCTGTCAATCTCTGCCTTAAGTACACTCAACGACCTTGACTCCAAAGCAAGTACATTAGCTGCCATTTGTACTTGCCTTTGCATGTTTGGTTTCACTGAAGTCATTGCAGCTGGTGGCTGGTACATTTAGCACTGGTGGCGACAAATGCATTTAGTATTATAGACTAAAGCTTCTCCTGTTAATGTTTATTGGCTCAGGTCAACAACAGTTATTTCTAGTCTATAATTGTTGTGAAAGCATGAGCCTTCCTGGAAATAAACCAATGGCATCTTTTTCATTTAGCCAGGTCTTTGTTCATTCATACTATTCCAGATGCCTAAAGGCCATGAGAAGCTTAAATGATTTATCTTATGATGTATAATAGAAGATATACATTTCACTTGCCCTGATTGGGCAATGAACAGGCAGATTAGATCATCCACCCTCCAGAGAACCAAGATTAACATGTGCCTGCAGGCTTCTTCTGCAGAACCAGACCTCAGAGAGAAGTCTCAGGTGGGGGATGGTGAGTGCACAGCAATCTCTCAAAATGGTCCTCTTTCACCTGACCAAACCACTTGAAATTTAGACTGAAATGTTAGAAGACAATTGCCGGAGGCTATATTTAAATTTATGTTAAATAGATTGCACTCGCCGTGAAATATAAATTGGATCAATTTAATAAAAAGGACTTTCAGCAAGGCAGAGCTCACCATGTCTAATCTCTAGTAAATTGTGCCAAGTTTGAAAAAGTAAGTTTCAAATGAAATTTTATAAGACACCGCTGCCTATCAATTTAACTCAACAGTCAGGGCACATAGCTGTTATTATGTGAGAATGTGACTTGTTTTTTAACTGAATTGTGTGAGATATTTGTTGGCAATTGGCATTTTAATTAATTAGTTTTTAAATTGGAATTTTATCATATATACCTACTAATTTCTATCATCCTTGTCATATCTGGTGCCATATCCACATTACATCACACAGACAGATGATCAAATTTTCCTTGAAGAACTTGTTAATCATGACCATGGAAACGGTTCTCTTGACGAGTTTACCGTGTGATCCAACACCTTCCTCTCTCCAGCAATGTGATTTGACATTAGCATATGGACTTGTGTAAAATAGATGAGGGCTTTCATATCAGGCTCTTTAATGATTTCTCAGAATAAAATAACAACATGTCCACTTTTTACAGGCCAGATGGAAAAAAAATCCACTTTTTGTTGCTGTGGGGTTTTACAAACTAATTTTATCATTGATTATTGATTTAGATCTTAATTTATTGTCAGAGTACGTACATGACCTTATGACATTATATACAACCCTGAGATTCTTTTACCTGTCGGTGAGACAGAATTACCACAAAAAACTGTATTTAACGTACACATGGAAACAAATAAAGAAATGTAAGCCAACTGACTGTGCAAAAGAGAGAGAAAGAAGCAATTAAGTGCAAAGAGTAGGAGCCCCAGACTGAGTTTGTTGTTGATAAGTCTGATTGGGGAGGGGAAGCAGTTGTTTCTGCATCTGGTGGTGCATTATGGTCTGGTGCGGGGACACCAATACCCCTGAGTGTAAAGCCCTCCAAAAGGTAGCGGTCACAGCCCACAGGCAAAACCCTTCCCACTATCGTGGACGTGTAAGGGAAGGCTGCCGTCAAAGAGGAGCAGCGATCATCAAAAACCCTCACCATCCAGTGCACGCTCTGTTCTCTCTCTTGCCATCAGGAAAGAGGTCTAGACTCGCACCACCAGGTTCAGGAACAGCTGCTCCCCCTCCACCATCAGACTCCTCAACCACAATCTCAATCAGAGACTCATTTAAGGACTCTGACTTGTGCACTTGATTGATTATTTTTCTTTCTGTATTACACAGTCAGTTTGGTTATCTGTTTATATTTCTTTATTTGTTTACAAATATACACCATTTACCTGTACAGATGTTTTTTTTTGTACCACCAATTAGTGGTAATTCTGCCACGCTCACAGGAAAAAGAATCTCAGGGTTGTATTTGATGTCATGAATGTACACTGACAAGAAATCTGAAATCTGAATCTGAGTCTACAATGCCACTTTCCTGATGGTAGCAGTGAGAACAGTGTGTGTGTGTGCTGAGTGGTGTGGATCCTTGATGATCGCTCCTGCTCTCTGATGGCAGTGTTCCCTGTAGATGTTCAGGATGGTGGGGAAGGTTTTACCTGTGATGTCCTGGGCTGTGTCCATTACCTTCTGCACTACCTCCTTGTAGTATATTATGGCAATAATCTCACTTTATTTAGAACTTTTAATCTGTGAACCTATATTTCATGTGCAAATATAATAACATTGCAGGGAAGGGGCATCTGAAGCAACGATGATAAAATAACTTAGAAATTGGTTCTTTGTGTTTTATGAATTACCATGTAATTGTAATGCAACTATTCCATGGACTCGAAAACAAATGTACATCAACTATCACTATTTGCTCAGTAACTTGCATCTTATTCACAGTTTGCATTGAAAGTCCTGTAAATCACAATACAATGTTCAAATTTTAAACTCTACCTATCAACATACGAGAAATAATTACTGGCAATTAAATAGTAAGATGATCCAAAATAGTGTATATTTCTTGCTTGACATTTCTCATTAGAAAATAAATGATATTGTGTTATAAAATTAATCAGAAGAATTCTGATTTGAATTTTATTTCTGTTAATATTTTGTCACGGAAGCAGCAATGTGAATTAAAAATGTATCGACTATCCCAGAGATGAGATCCAGAGTATTTTGATGAGTGATTTTAAAATTTAAATTTATACCTTTTTTTTGGTTAGCATAGCAGTTAGCTTAACGCTGTTACAACATTGTGATTGTACAGATCTATCACCAATGTACATAGTGTATATAGTTACTGTATCTAGACTGTGCTTACAGCGATTGACTGAGAGCTAAGCCACACCTATTGTCTGGGCCTTAAAGGGTTGTGTCGGATCATTCGGGACTGGTTGGCCACCTGTGAAGAGCTCCTGTCTTTTGCTAATAAAAGCCTTGGTTTGGATCAACAAGTCTTTGGTTCTTTCGACAAGCTCTACAAGCACCCACAACCCAAGTTTGAATCCAATGTTGTCTGAAAGGAGTTTGTACACTATTCTCATGTCTGTGTAGCTTTCCTCTGGGTGCTCTGGTTTTCTCCCACCTTTCAGAAATATACGGGGGGTTGAAGGTTAATTGGGTGCGATTGGGTGGCATGGGCTTGTGGTCCTGAAAGGTCCTTTACCGTAGAGTATGTATGTATAAATTTTTTTAAATTATTAAATCTAAGAATTCTGTCAGCCTGCTTCCCAGTCAAAAAGGAGAGAAATCACCCAGCATCACATTGACCAATCACAGACGCAGCCATCTTGGGCACAAGCCCCACGGTTGTGGGATTTTAAATAAAGCACCGTTGGTTCCTTTAACAACCTTGTCTCACTGTGACCTTCAGGCAGAAGGTACAGAAGCCTGAAAGCCAGTGCCTCGAGGTTCAAGAACAATTCTTTCCAACAGGTTTCAGACTCTTCTTACATTAATCATGGACCGCTCTGATAACACAAAAGGACTGTCTGCATTATTGCACGTCACTTCATTTGCACTAGGATTACTGTGAATATGTATTATCCAGCTATTTAATTTTACATTCAATTAAGGTTATTATTTATATTTTCCCACAAATAACTCTTCTGTGCAGCATCAGAAATTTGGTGCACCTGTAAATTGTACAATGTTTATAAAATCGGGTCATCTGCTGACTTCTACACTGTTCTGACAATGGTGCAAAATTAAGTATTAATTTATGTGCACCTGGGAAATAACTTGGTTAACAAACATTCATGGAAATTGAACATATAAGTGATTTATCCTGGATTAGATGGCTCCAGTGAACTTGCAGCCATCATGAAACTGTGAAGTGGGCACTTCCATGCATCATTCACATTAGCAAGCGTGAGTTTCACCCGATGCTGTCAGGATTTGGGCAATGACCATTTCCACTTTGATTGGCATAGGTTACATACAAATGTTCTACTGTGTGACCAGCATTGAACCATTGCAGTACAACAGGGGCACTTCACACTGTTCTGTTACTCACTCCATAATATAAAGAGACAGTTCGCCAACAACAATAAACCTGACTGGGCAGCTTTAGAACTTAGAGCCGGCTGCTCAGGCACTTTCGAAACTCCACTGAGAATGCCAGAACTGACGTGGAGGTCTTTCTGCGACATTCATTTGCCAACCTACTCAGCGCATGTGTGCCTCATTGAAAATGCCACTGGTGGAATTTAGCGCTGAAGCTCGGGTGGTGACAAGACTGGCCAGATAATGTGGGCTGGGTCCTCAAGTTTGCTGGATTCCCTGAGTGGGAATGTATGAAAATAGAACAACAAAAGGAAATGAGTAGGCCATTTGACCCTTCTTACCTGTCCTACTATTTAATATAATCATGAGTGATCTCCTCCAGCCATCATTTCCTCTTTAATTCTTCTCCCCTATAAACGTTAATTCCTGGGTCCAGAAGATATTTCACTACCAAAGCAGGGGTGCACTGAACTCTTTTGATCCTGCACAGATTCTTGGATGGGGCATCATTTGTATCTCCTCACTCGCCCTATTGCCTCTGTAGTGGACCTCTAACCGGTACACAAAATGGCCAATGAGCACAGCGACTACGCAGACCCCACAGGGGCCAATAATAGCCTTCGTCCCAGGTGACCACCTACACAGCGGGAAACAGCGAGCAACAGCGGGAACGCTGCGCGTGTGTGTGTGTGTGTGTGTGTGTGTGTGTGTTATTTCCACACTTCATGGTAGCACGCATGCTACACCTCTCTAGTACCTTACTGTACCTGCTTTCACTTTATTTGTACATTTTGTATCATAACCTTTTTCAGGAAGCAGACAGTCAGCTTCTTGATCAAAGAGAAAGGTTTTAACAGAGGAGAGAGGTGGAAAGATGAACAGCGGAAATTCAGAGTGATCGGTAAAATGGTTAAGACTGAGGATGCGCAAGAGGCCTGAATAGGCCGGATTTCATCGGACTGAAGGTCTAAAGTTAGGATGATAAGATGATACCTTTGGATTCATGTGGCAAATGGCATGCGATGACTTTCTGCCAAAACTAATCTTTTCAGACGCAGCTTGCAACTGAAATGCACATTCCTGCCCTGGGGAGTTAAGCTCTCCTTTGATCATCCCTCCTTTAAGACTTCCACCTTTTCTCCTCCACTTTTTTAAATCATACCCCCCAAAATATTAAACTTGCCTGGAAGGTGACTATGCAGATTTCACTTTCAATTTAGACAACCTTGGAAAAAAGTTTAATGTCAGCTATATCAGCCAAGATACCTAAATGGAAAAATCAGTGCATCGGCAATTTAAATCAGCAAGTAATTTTGTTACAGGCATTCAATGACGCCTTTAATTAATGTTGGGCATGGTGTCTCTCCTCTGTTCCTTTCTGGAACGTGCCAGCCTACAGTATTTTAAAACTGTTGAACAGTATGCTTAAGTTATTGTTAATGGCATTTAGCTCACATTTAGAACTAGGAATCTACCAGCATTACTGAAATATTGACATCTCACCTTTCTGAGAGGAGAAGTTTTAAAAGGTGTAGCAGCAATGGTGAAAACAAGACTGCCAGGTCAATCACGGGTGGCCCATGAACGATGGGATAACATTTAGGAAGATTTTTTTTAAACAAGAAGTGATGCAATTATGCAGTTAAAAAAAAAACATTCTTGTTATTTTAGTTTCCGAGCACAGCCTCCTGTACAGATGAAGAAAATTGATCTGAACTATCAACTTGCATCTTTTACCTCCACAGATGCTGCATGCCCTGTTGAGTTCTTTCAGTCTGCTACTGTTCACAGTCTCTCATGAGCTCTGTCAGAGAACTTCTGAACATGGAGGAGATTCTAAAGTGTGGGAAAACTGAACGCTGCAGAGACCAAGAGCAACATTGGAGTACTTTCTACATCACGGGCTGCAGGGCCAGGTGAGGCTCACCCTATTTGTTTTCAGCAAGGTTACCGGCAATCTAGCTTTTTGCCCTGCTTGAAAACAGCAAGTGGATTATAGTTGTGTCTAGCTGTGAATTTGGTCCAGCTGCAGTCTCTCTGGTTAACAGGTATTGGAGAGAAATGAGGTGGCATTAATTTCAGGCTATGTTGGCCTTCATTGCTGGAGGGATTGAGTTTAGGAGCAGGGAGGTTATGCTGCAACTGTACAGGGTATTGGTGATGTTGCATCTGGAGTACTGCATGCAGTCCCACTTGAGGAAGGATGTCCTGGCCTTTGAGGCAGTGCAGAGAAGGTTCACTAGACTGATTCAAGAGAAGAGACGGTTAGCCTACGAGGAGAGATCGAATCATCTGGGACTTGTACTATTCAGAAGAACGAGAGGGCATTTATAGAAATGTTGTAGCGGGATCGTTACGGTTAATAGCTCGAGGTAGAAAGAAGACTCACACACCAAGGGAGTGTAATCGACTCTATTGGGCTGCAGGTCTGTCTTTTATAGGCAGCCAGCCATGTTACCATTGGGGGCGTAGTTTGAGTGAGGCTGGCTGCTGATTGGTTTTCCCGGATGCGCAGGCCCGCTAGCTGTGATTGGCCAATTCGACCACTATTCCTGCGGCCTACGGGAGCGGGCATTTCAAACCGCGTGCTGTTTGCCCAATCCTTGTGTTCAACAGCTGTTTACTGTGTCAGCCTGTGGAGTGGGCCGCGGACTGCTACAATGTATAAAATTATGAAAGAAATAGATCAGGTAGAGGTTTGTACGTTTTTTTTCCTCTGGTAATTGGATGGGAACAGGGGTACATTGCCTTGAGAATCAGGACAGAGATGAGGAGGAACTGCTTTTTGCAGAGTGGTGAATCTGTGCATTCTCTGCTGATCGAATCAGAATCAGAGTTTATTGTCATGAACAAGTTGCAAAATTTGGTGTTTTGAGGTAGAATCATAGTGCAAACATTCATATTATGAACAATCTTATGACAATGATACAAAAAAAATAAAAATAATAATGCACGAAAAGTAAGGCAGTACCTTTTGCTCATTGATTATTCAGAAATCTGATGGCAGTGGGGAAGAAGCTGTCCTTGTGCCGCTGAGTGCTCGTCTTTAGACTCAATGACCTTTACCCCGATGATGGCAGAGTGAAGAGGGCATGGTCTGGGTGGTGGAGATCGTTGAGGATAGAGGCTGCTTTTTTAAGACATTGCCTCATGCAGATGTCCTCAATGGAGTGAAGTCAGTGGCCTGTGATGCCGCAGGCCAAGTTAACAACCCTGTAGAGCTTTTCCTTGTTCTGAGAGTTGGTGCCTCCATACCAGGCAGAGAAGCAACCAGCCAATATGCTCTCCATGGTCCACCTATAGAGGCTTTTGAGAGTCTTCAGTGACATACTGAACCTCCTCAAGCCCCTCACAAAGCAGGCCTTGTTTGTGATTGCATCAACATGGAGGACAAATCTTTGGAGATGTTGACACCTGGGAATTTGAAGTTCTTGTCCCTCTCCACTTCTGAGCACTTGATGAGGATTAGGTCATGTAGCCCTGACATTCACAGTCATCTCCTTGGTTTTGCTAACTTTGAGTACAAGGTTGTTGTCGTTACACCATTCAATGAGCTGATCTATCTCCCTCCTGTACGCTTCCTCATCGCCGTTTGTGATTTTGCCGACAACTGTGGTGTCAACGGCAAACTTGTAGATGGCATTGGAATTGTGCCTGGCCACACAGTTGTGAGTGTATAATGAATAGAGCAGTGGGCTAAGCCAGCATCCTTGGGATGCATCTGTGTTAATAATCAGTGAGGAGGAGACGTTGTTTCAAATTTGTACTGACTGTGGTCTTCCGATGAGAAAGTTCAAGTATCCAGTTGCAGAGGGAGGTACAGAGGCCCTGAATTTGTAGCTTCTTGACCAGCACTGAGGGAATAATGGTATTGAAGACTGAGCTGTTGTCGATGAACTGGTGTTTTTGAGGTGATCCAGAGTTGAGTGGAGAGCCAGTGATATTGCATCTGCTGTGGAGCGATTGTGACAATAGATGAATTACAATGGGTCCAGACCTTTGCTTAGGTACATGTTAATTCTGGCCATGACCAGCCTCTCATATTATTTCATCACAATAGAAGTTAGTGATACTGGACGGTAGTCATTGAGGCAGCTCACACTACTTTTCTTGTGGACCGGGATGATTGATGCCCTTTTGAAACAGGTGGGAACTGCAGCAAGGAGAGGTTGAAAATGTCCAAGAACACTCTGGCTAGTTGGTTGGTGCAGGTTTTCAGTACTCTGCCAGGAACGTCATCAGGGCCTGACGCCTTGCAAGGGTTCACCCTCTTGAATGATGTTCTAACATCATCCTCAGAGACAGATACCACAGGGTCGTCATCCTTTGCAGGGATTCTAGTCGGCACTGTTTGGTTCTTCTTCTCAAACCGGGCATAGAAAGTGTTCAGCTCATTCAGTAATGAAGCTTCACATCCCTCAGTGGTGTTCACCCTCACTTTATAGGTCAAAACAATAGAGGCTACCTCAAAAAACATATTTCCGCCAAGATTGGGCAGATTTTTGCATAGTAGGGAAAATAAGGGTTATGGGGAAAAGCCAGGTAGTTGGAGATGAGCTATCATCATATCAACCTTAATCTCCTTTGAATGGCACAGCAGGTTCAATGGGCTGAATAGCCTACTCCTGCTCCTATTTCTTATATTCTATGGATAAGAGGATAGGACATTGTGAGAGCAGCTGAAAATTATGAATCTGGATATTGCCTGTGGTACAGAATTATTACTGTTTATTCTCTTATGTAGTTTTACAAATCTTTAAACTGTTTGAATGCTATTATTTATCTACTCCACTGTAGTTAATTTTAGCATTACTTGACCATGGTGTTACTTGTCAAACAAATGCAATGAATTATCTGTCAACAGTTCCATCTCTTCAGCGCAAGAACTCAGTGTCAGGGTCGTGGCAATTGGCTTTAAGGCTGCATTCCCGTCTCCCATCACATCAGATTGATCAATTGTGAGCTTTTTGGTTTCAGCAAACATCTTTGTCCACAGCATTATGCTTGTACTGACAGTTATTTTTAAATTCCACGTTCTCACTTACCAGTGGGAGATTTCTAAGTCCCTGCTATCAATATCTACTACTCCCTTCAAATCAAACTGTTCATTGTTCAATCGGGTACACATAACCTCTGGGCCTCCCTCATATATCAAATCTCAGTGTAATATTCCTGCCAATTTAGCCTCTGTGCAGTGGCTGTGAAAGATCAAGTATTATTTCACCTGTATCCAAGATACATGTCCAATCTATTTCATAGAAATAAAATGTTCAGGTTTATCTTAAATAATGTAGATTGCCTATGCATCTTTTGCCTCATTGATGAAAATAGTATTATAATATTAGTTACTCCTTCACTGACTACCGCCCAGTAGCACTAATATCTACTGTGATGAAATGTTTTGAGAGGCTGGTCATGGCCAGAATTAATACATACCTAAGCAAAGATCTGGACCAAAGTTCCGTCTCATTTTTGGTAGTCAGTATGCGCAAAAATCTTATGTCGTGCAATTTTTTTTCCCCTGGGTTAAAAGTATGTGCGCACTGACTTCTGGCGCAAATGTAAACTTGAAATTGTTTCAAGGTAATTTTGGCACAGTCTATCTCTCATGGCCAATCAAACTCTACTGGCTTGTATTACTGTAATACAAGCAAGATTGCATTCTACCAAGTAATGTATTTAGTTCAGATTTTATTCTATAATTTGAACTATGTTCAGTTTGTTGTTCCATCAAATAAAACATCAATTATTATTTCCTATTTTTATTTGATGCAATGTCTATATAAATTATTAACAATATCACGCATCAATTCACAGATTATTATTATTAAAGTTGCTGGAAATGGTTCAATCAAAACTCATTCAACTACAAAGCTAATTGACAAACTATCCAATGGTTAGTGGGAATATCTTCACACAAGCTAGGAAGTGGGGTAGTGCAAAGGGATCTGGGTGGACTCGTACACCAGTCACCCAGGAAGAGGGCAAATGGCATTTTGGCTTTCATAAAGAGGGGATTGGAGTATAGGAGCAGAGATGCCCTCCTGCAGTTGTACCTGTTGAGACCTCACCTGGAATATTGCATCCAGTTCTGGTCCCCAAATTTGAGGAAGGACATACTTGCTATAGAGGAAGTGCAGCGCAGATTTACAAGGTTGGTTCCCGGGATGGCAGGATTGACATATGCTGAAAGGTTAGAAAGACTGGGCTTATATGCGATGGAGTTTAGAAGGATGAGGGGAGACATGATTGAGGTATATAAGATTATCAAGGGGCTAGACAGGGTGAATTTGGATTGCATGTTCCCAATGTTGAGAGAGACTAGGACTAGAGGGCATAGTTTAAGAATAGAGGGAAGGCCCTTTAAGACGGAGATGAGAAGAATTTTTTTTTAACCCAGAGAATTGTGGATCTATGGAATGCTTTGCCATAGAGGGTGGTAGGAGCAGATTCGCTGGCTATGTTCAAAAGGGAGTTAGATAAGGCTCTTTTGGGCAGGGGAGTTAAGGGTTATGGGGATAAGACAGGGAATAGATACTGACAGAAAATGATCAGCCATGATCTGAAAAATGGTGGTGCTGGCTCAATGGGCCAATTGGCCTACTCCAGCACCTACTGTCTATTGTCTATAGCACAGTTTATGTAGGTTGACAAAATATTTGACATAAAACTGCACTGAATAATATACATATTTAAGTCACTCAGTTATTTTTTTCTCTTTATCCTGTCTTTGGTACTTACACATTCATTGTAAACTCTATCTAGACTAATAGAAATTCCATCCAATTGTGAGTTTTGATTCTCATTAGACTACCCAAATGACATTCACTGAAATGGTTTCTCAGCTTTTTTTTGAGTTGATTCCTGAGGCTGAAAACTCGCTCACAGTCCACACTAAATGCAAGAAAGGTTCCCCCAATGTCCATCAGCTTTGCAAGGTCAAAAACCTATTCATTTTGAAGTGTGTCTGGGAGATGAACATACTTTTCCATATGTTCATTAATGGGTTGAACTGAATGTAGAGTTGTTCATTTTAACAGCTAACAACAAGCTATTGTTAATAACTTTGATCTCATCAGGGTTTAATTGCTTTTGCTGTCGCCCATCTGAATTCTCACCCTTCATGCGAGTGTCATTACATGGGGAATAATGGGTTTTGTTACCTGAGCTTTTGTATGCCATCCAAACGTGATTTGCTTGCCTATTTGAAAAACCGACTAACTAGTTAACAGAAACCGTTAGGTAAGAGATTATTTTCAACAAGTATAATTATTAATTTTTTTTGTGCGCTGATCCTTTCTGTGTGGACACATGCGCACAGGTTAGAGAGGACAGTGGTCTGGGCCCACTGCAATATGCCTATCGTCACAACCGCTCCTCAGCAGATGCAATATCACTGGCCCTCCAGTCAGCTCCGGATCACGTCGAAAACAGCAAATTCATACATATGGCTGCTCTTCATCGACTGCAGCTCGGCCTTCAATACCATTATTCCCTCAGTGCTGGTCAAGAAGCTCCAAACCCTCGACCTCTGCTCCCTCCCCCCCCACCTCTGCAATTGGATCCTTGACTTTCTCATTGGAAGACCACAGCCAGTTTGAACTGGCATCAATGTCTCCTTCTCACTGATTATCAACACAGGCACACCTCAAGGATGTGTGGTTAGTCCACTGCTCCACTCACTGTGCACTCATGACCATGCAGCCAGCCACAATTCCAATGCTATCTACAAATTGAGGGATGTCACACCAACAATCTTTCACTTAACATCAGCAAAACCAAGGAGATGATTGTGGACTTCAGAGGGAAGTCAGGAGAGCATGATCCATCATCGAGGGCTCAATAGTGGAGAGGGTCAAGAACATCAAATTCCTGGGTGTCAACATCTCTGACGATTTTCCTGGAGACTCCGTGTCGATGCAATCATGAAAAAGGCTCACCATCTGCTACATTTTGTGAGGTGTTTGAGGAGATTTGGTATGTCACCGAAGACTCTTGAAAACTTCTATAGGTGCATGGTGGAGAGAGCATTCTGGCTGGCTGCATCACTGCCTGGTATGCTCAGGACAAGAAAAATCTCCAGAGGGTGGTTAACTTGGCCTGCAACATCACAGTCACCAGACTTCACCCCATCGAGGAAACCTATATGAGGCGGTGTCTTAACAGCAGCAGCTTCTATCCTCAAAGATCCCCACCACCCAGGCCAGGCCCTCTTCACACCAATTGGGAAAAGGTGCAGGAGCCTCAAGACGAGCACTCAGCGGCACAAGGACAGCTTCTTCCCCACTGCCGTCGGATTCCTGAATAATCAATGAACCACAGACATTACTGCCTCACTTTGACTTTTTCTGCAACATTTTTATTTATTGTTGTCAGCTGGTTTATGTTTAATGTTTTTACTGCGATGCTGCCGCAAAACAACTTTTGTGACTTGTTCTTGGCAATTCTGAATCTGCCTCTGATCATAATTTTAGAAAATTAAACCCAATTGTATTTATTTATGCTCTCACCATACTTTGAAGCATATGTTCCTGATTTTCAGTCACATGTGTTTAGCTATTTACCTTTTCATGACCTTATCAATCTGTATTACTATATTTATTCATGTTCCTGTGTTGGACAACAGTTATACTCCTCTTTCCCAATAAAGCATATTATTTCTGAGGACTAACTGATTTTACATTTTTCTTATGAAAGTAGGGTGCATGAAATTCAGGTGTCATCTGCAATTTTTAAATTTGTGCATTCAATCCAGGAGCCATATCATTTGTGCGGATGGTAAACAAACAGATCCAATCACCAACTATGCGGACCGTTGCTTCCTCTCTTTTGCTAGAATGACTAACGATGCTTAATCCTGATCTAATTTTCTGTTGTGATGCCTGATGTTATCCCCTGACACTACTTGCTTTGGTCTTCTCCAGAAGTGGGCTTAACAGTACTTTAATGTAAATCTGTAAAATCCAAATCTAATTCCTGAAGAGATAACAACGTGTCTTGATGAGGAGAGAGCAGTTGAAGTATGGAAAAGTATTCTGTGAGGTGTTTGAGAGGGTTCCATGTGGGAGACTTATTTGAAAAGTTAGAGGAATTCAAGGCAAGTAGACAAATTGGATCTATGGTAAAAACACAGAGATACTGGAGAAACTCAGCGGGCCTCGTAGAGTCCATAGGAGGTGTCAGCTCGGAGCTCTTGTTCAAGGTAACTGAATAATAGAGAAGAATGGGTAGGGGGATGAGTACAGGCCAACAGGCAAAAGGTGTTAGTTGAATATGGATGAGAGGACAGGTGAGAATTGACTGGGGGAGGGAGGTTGCTTGGGGCTCTGTGAATGCAGAGCTGGGGAAGGAGAAAGAAGGATAAGGAAAGAGAGAGAATAACTGACAGACAGAGACAGAGCTAGAGGAAAGTAGAGATAGGGAAGGATGGAGGGATGGAGGCTGGGATGGGGGGGAAGAATGGAAACCATTGGTTTATATTAATACCATCTATTTGGAGGTGCCTAGATGGAATATGAAGTGTCAATTGGATCTATAATTGGCTTGGTTAAAGGAGGCAGAAGGTGATGATGGAGCTAAGATGTACCAAAGAATCAGAACTAGGGTAGCAACTGTGTTGCAGTGCAAAATGAAGAACGAGAAAATGATCAGACATAGTCGAGACAAAGTTCAGTAAAAGTAATTTTACTCAAACTGTCACCTGCACCTGCACACTCCAAATGATGTCATTGCATTGAAACATCATGACATCACTTGGAACCTCCTGAACCAGTTCGATTAAGCCTCCGGTAAGCCGCTACATGGACCCTCCCCACCTCCAGAACCGGCGATAGGAGGCTAAACCTCTGGGTGGTTGTCCGCACCTTCAGTCAGGGGTCATGGCAAGGGCCAATCAAGGTCGAGATGAGCGTGCTTTAGTCAGTCAATCATAAATGTCTCTGGATTTCCCCCCCCCCCACCAATGTCCAGTATACAAGTTGTATGATTGTTTCATAGCACTCTGAAGGGGCCCCTCATATGGCCTCTGTAAGAGTGGCCCATGTGAACCTCTGTGCACAAACTCAAACTCACAGTTCTGCAGTTCCTTTGGGATGAAAGGTGTCATTGTTTCTCGCCTTGACACTGGAACTGGGGCCAATCTTACAACCCATTCCCATAGTCTGCCAAAGTTGGTGACACCTCCTGTCGATGTGATGCAGACACAAACTCCCCAGGTCCATTGAGTAGGGCTCTATCAACCAACTCTGCCAATGAGGAGGTGAGATGCTCCTTAGGTGTCATTCTTATTCCCAGGAGGATCCAGGGCAGATCGTATGCTCACTCAGGATCTCAGAGGTGGGCCATCAGTACAGCCTTCATGTGCCTATGGAACCATTCCACCAGGCCATTCAACTGCAGATGATGAGCTGTCGTGTGGTGGAACTGCATTCCCAGCAGTCATGACAAAACATCCCAGAGTGTGGAAGTAAATTGTGGGCTTCTGTCAAAAGTGAAGTGTGTAGGATGACCGAACTGAAATACCCAGGCAGAACTAAAAGCTCTGGCACATGAATCATCGATGCGTCCATCATAGGAACAGCCTCCGGTCACCTAGTGAATCTGTGAATGACCATTAACAAGTACCCAGACCTTCATGACCCAAAGCGGGCCAACAATGTCGACATGCAAGTGGTCAAATCTATGCTGCGATGGTTTGAAAAGCTGAAGCGATGCCTTCACGTGACTTTGTACTTCTGCAGATTACCAGTCCGTGCATGTCTTTGCCCAATATGTGATGAGCTTTTTGAGTCCATGCCATATAAACTTGTCGGCTCCCAGGCGGACCATCACTTGAATGGAAGGGGTGAGACGGTCTGTGAATGACATTGAAAATGCAACATTTCCATGCAGTAGGGATGATAGGGTGAGGCTGACCTGTGGAAACATTGCATAGGAGAGTGACACCTTGCAGCCCAAAGGCTACATCCTCAAGTTGGATTAAGTTCTTTAAGCCAGGAGTTGATTGTCCTAGCACTGAGCTCTGGTGAGAGCATGTAGTCTACACCCAGAGAGAGGCTGCGTACAGCTTGAACGAAGGAGCGGGTCAGGGCATCAGCCACCACATTACCCTTTCCGGACATATGTTCAATAATGGTTGAAAACTCAGATACATAAGATAGGTGGCCTTGCTGGCAGGCTGACCAGGGATCTGATTCCTTCACGAAGGTGAATGTTAATGGTTTGTGGTCAGTAAAAACTGTGAAGTCCCTGGCTTCCAAAAAAGTGGTGTCTGACCATTAGATACAATGCCAGCAGTTTTGTATCAAATGTGCTGTATTTTGTTTCCGGAGGGCAGAGGTGCTTACCAAAAAACCCAAGAGGTTTCCAGGGTCAATTGGTGCACTGTTCCAAGACCCCGCCTACTGTCATATTGGATGCGTCTATCGTCAAGGCGGTTGGTGCATCCATTTGTGGATGGACCAGCCATGTTGCCTTCACTAGGGCATTTTGGTCTGCTGGAATGTTGCAGTCATCTCCTTTGTCCACTCAAGTTCTTTGGCATCACTAGACAGGAGGTCAAGGGGTTTCCAAATATGAGCTGCAGAGTGTAGAAAGTGACAATAGAAATAGACCATCCCCACAAATTCCTAGAATCCTTTGATGGTATCAGGCCTCGCGAATTTGAGGATGGCTTCCATCTTGCTAGGCAATGGAACAACACCCCAGCTGCTGAACTGATGTCCCAAGAACTCGATAGATGACTGCCTGAATTTGCACTTGGCACTTCACAGTTAGCACAAACTCCTGTAGGCAGCGGCAGAGTAAATGCAGGTCCTCTTTGTGGGAGTGGCTGGCAACGAGTATGTTGTCCAAGTATATGGGTTTGAGGGGGAAGTTTGAAAAACACTGGTGTAAAAGTTTACAGATGACTTGAAAATAGGTGGAGTAGTTGTAAGTGAGAAGGCTAATCTTCACATAAATGATCCTTCCCCAAAAAGTCATGTGTTCCTGTCTTTCTGGATTTTGATCTAAGGTAGTTGTGCTTGACCTTTTTCTTTCCACTCACATACTACCCATGTCATAGGTGCTCTGTGATTAATAAGGGATTGCTTAAGGTGGTATGTGGGTGGAAATAAAAGTTTGAAACCACTGTTTTAATCGTACCTAATTGACTCGTTATGTGCATGGTTTCATAACTCCAAAAGAAATGGGCCAATTACCATTTTTCTCAACCATATTAATTCAGTAACAGTTAGGTCTAGAGCAGTGATTCTCAACCTTCCCGTCCCACCTTAAGAAATTCCTTACTAATCACAGAACACCAAAGGCATAGGGATTGCTTAAAGTGGAATGTGAGTGGAAATGAAAAGGTTGAGAACCACTGAGCTAAGGCATTGAAACTCAACAACTTGTCTTAAATCTGATTGCCTTTGGTGTCCATGTATGGGCACATTTTGTGAACATTCACGTCAGATATCTATCCAGGTTCAGTTGTTAAGAAAATTATAATGGTAGAATTATCCAAAAGAACATTTGTTGCCTTGGAAAGTGGAATACACCTGAAAAGTATTTTGGACTATCTTAGTTCCTGTTCCCATCTTGAACCAATGCCCACAACTCTTTCTCCACCTATTTAACAGTATGGAACTTCTTTTGATTAGTTGGGTGCAATAAAAAGCATATGCTTTAGACTGTGTTGCACAATTAATAACAATGAGAAATGAATAATTTACTAATTACGAGTGGATGATGATTGTAAAAGAATTGGAAGATAAAAAGGTGAATAGATATGATGATTATCCTTCTGTGTTTATTGATATTACAATATGCATAAAGTATTTAATTGCATCAAACTTTGTGGCTCAAAGATTCTCAAGAAATACCTACAATTTTGTTGCATTCCCCCACCTAATAGCCAAGAAGTGGGAGACTGCTGTATAAACCCGCGTGGATATCGCAGTCAAACCTCAGCACCGTCACTCTAACTGTACTCCTGGGATAAATTGCAGCAGTGACATGTTATGTCTATTTGTTATTCAGAATACATCGCATGATTGGGTTGTGGAGGAAGAAATGTTTAGAGAGACATGTAAAATGCCATTATTAAGGAGGCTACAAGGTGTTCGATGGCAGCAGTTGGGCAAAGACTTACCTGTGTGTGGGATGAGTTCTATTCTTCACTTATACATCAAATTGTTATGTACACTATTAGCCACAACCATGTGGAATATAATTCAGTGTACAACATATTAGAACAGTGGTTTTAAAACTGCCCCCCTAAACTCACATTTAACCTTAAGTAATCCCTATGTCATAGGTGCTTTGTAATTGGTAAGGGATTGCTTACGTGGTATTTGGGTGGGAAGGTTGAAAATCACTCCTCTAGACCCAATTGTTACTGACATATTTTGCTTGAGAAAAAATGTCATTGATCTATTTCCATTGAAGTAATCCACATAACAAGTCAATTAGTTATGATTTCAACAGTGGTTTTCAACCTTTTTCTTTCTACTCACATACCACCTTAAGCAATCCCTTACTAATCATAGAGCACCGATGGCATAGGGATTACTTAAAGTGGTATGTGTGTTTAAGGGGCAGTTTGTAAACCACTGTATTAGAAGAATCCGAATCAAAATTTATTCTCATGAACATGTCAGTGTTGTTTTGCAGCAGTACCACAATGCAATTATTACAATAAATTACAATTCAATAATAAACAAATAGTGTAAAAAAAAAAGGAAAAAGTGAGGTAGGATCTGTGGTTCATTATCCATTCAGGAACATGGTGAAAGAGAAGAAGAAGCTGCCCTTGTTCTGCTGCGTGTTCGTCTTCAGGCTCCTGGACCTCCTTCCAGGGGGTAGCAGTGTCTGGCCTAGTCAGGATTGGGCGACGTTCTTGTTCCTTATCAGTTCATAATTTCTCAGGGTGAACACACAGTAAGTGATTTCTATGGCTGCTTCTGCAGTTTTATCAATATTTCACAAGCAAGGTTTCACAGCGCTTATTCAATAAAATTAATTATGCAAACTGATTTCCTATGCGAGCTGAACTATTAGATTTCATCATGATATACATTAAAGAAAATGTGCAAAGAGTATCAAGTTCCATATTGAAGAAAGAGTTCGGGGGAGAAATCTTTCAAGAGCAAACTAACTCTGTGCGATACTTAAGCAATCCAAGCAGGGAATGCTGGAAAGTTATTCCACCAGATGGTTAGCAATCATCACCTTCTGAAAGGCGAACACTGGTAGATTCTCATTTCTAATCCAAATGCAATGGACTTACCCTGCTGTTTTTACCCTTCAAATTATTAAGGAGATAACTGCTCTGAAATTTCTTCCGAAAATTGCCTTGCTTCTCATCTCCCTCTTGTGCAATATTTTGCACAATAGACGGGTCCAGGTTTGCAGTGGAATTCACATTGTTTATCTTGTTGTGAAAGATAGTGGTGCATTTAATGCCAAACATGCTGGAAGTACATGAAATGTTCCTCAGAATCATGATAGACCTGATTGAGACCAAAACAGGCAATTATCACCAAACTAGCCCTTTTCATTCTGCTACTGCTATACTTCTATGTACCTTAAAGATGTGGACCTTGAACAACTTTTTTCTATAGATATCTCATGATGAATGACAACAGGTTGGGCTAGTTGCATAACAGGCTATAACAATGGCCAGTTCACTGATGTTATCTTCATTGAAATTGACAGAGCAAATGATATGCCCACAAACTCCTTCCTGTCCAATCCCTGTGGTTTATAGGTCAGTGGATTGCCGGAGCATGTCATCATTGAAGAAGTGTTCTGATGAACATTTGAAATGTCATGGCTGAGGAGGCTACTGGCCTTATGAGAGATGGGCACTTGACGGTTGTATTGACACTAAGGGACCTTTGAATGGGAGTCTCCATAGCCAAAATAACAACAAGAGTTGCTCGGGCTGGCTTCTGCTTGGATTGCAATAGAAGTTGAAACTCCAAACATGGAAAGCCATCAACAAAACGTGAAATGCAGCTTGCCATTATCTTGACGTGGTAAGGTACAAATACCTACACTGTTCTAGAGCTGAACTCTTCATGTTGCTTGACGTTTCACACATTCTTTTCCATCAGAAAAGCTCAGTTTCCAATCACTTCAGAGCACATAACACAGGTATGTTTTTCTGTTGACTTCCCAATTAAATAGATCGTCTGAGTCCCCTGAAACGGATCTCATCTCCTGAAAACTGGCAACCTTGCCACTCCTTTCTTCTGCCCCAATAGCAAGCCACTCATATCCATTACTCATTTTGCACATATTCCTCATCTAAACTAAGATCAAGTTAAGTCAAGTCACCTTCATGAATCGTTCATCTCATGCATTGCAGGGTAAAAACAAGATAGTGTTTTTCCAGGACCATGGAGCAGATTTACATGACTATAAGTTCAAATATTAAGACATATACAATAAAAATCCATGGTGCACTATACACATATGTTCTGGGAATTCAGGAGTCTGATGGTCTGGGGGGAAAGAACTATTGCCCAATCTGGGTGTAAGGACCCAAGTGCTACAGTAGCTCCTACCAGATGGCAGAAGGGAGAACAAGTTTGTGTGAGGGGTGTGTGGAGTCCTTCACACCTGAATTTCTAGAGCATTTAGTGTTTTACATCTCCATCATGGTAGGAAGGGAGCCCCCAGTGATCTTTTCTGCTGACTTCACTATCCACTGCAGGGTCTTGCAGTCCGAGGAGTTACAGCTTCCAAACCAGGCGGCGATTCAGTTGTACAGGATGCTCTCAATACATCCTCGGTAGAATGTGGTGAGGGTGGGGGGTGGGTGATGAACTTTCCTCAGCCTTCACAGGAAGTAGAGGTGCTGTTGGGCTTACTTGTCTATGGAGCTGGTGTTAAGGGACCAGGAGGGATTCCCCGCTAAGTGCACTCCAAGGAACTTGATATTCTTTACGACCTCAATGGTCGAGCTGTCATTGGTCAGCAGAATATGATCCCCTGGGCTCTCCTGAAGTTGACAACCATCTCTTTTATTTTATTAATGTTCAGATACAGGTTGTTGGCTCTGGACCCATCCGTTAGTGACTGCACCTCATCTCTGTTTGCTGAATCATCATTTTTACTGATCAGGCCACCACGGTCATGTCATCAGCAAATGATGATGTGGTTCGAGCTGTATTTAGCGGAACAGTCATGGGTCAGCAGTGTGCTACGTGCTGTAATGATCGTTAGATGAGGTGGTGACTGTGAAGATCGGCTTTGAGGGTCTTCATCCTTGTTCTCTTGCAGCTAGGCTGGACTGCTTGATTACCTGATAAGAGAATGGCCCAGGAATAAATTTATAGTGAGGGGCATTGATGGGAGCTAAATACTCACAATTGAAAATCTATGACCAAAGTGAGATCTTAAACAAAATAATAACTAAGTATATCACTGCACAATTCAAATTATTTACTAAATGTATCTGTTTGTTCTTTTATCCAGTTCCTCTTTTTAGCATAGTGTATATTTGTAAGATCTTTCAGCTTAACTTGGTAATTAACTTGCTAATTGGGTGATATTTTCTGAAGATGTTAAGCTGTGAACAATTTATTAGTTTTTCTACCCAATCAAAATATAAACTACAGTCACTGGATTGGAAAACTCTGATCCCTTTAATTTTCTTTATCATCAGATGCCATACAGACAGCGAGCCCACAGAAAACCAGGCACAAGGGAGCATGAGGGAGATGTAGACCAGACTTCGGAGTTGTCTTCCACGAAAAGATTTTTCAGAATGGTGTGATGACCATTGTTTTCTATCATTTGACAGACATATTTTTGTGCTATAGCAAAATCTATTGCTTATTAATATTAAACATCTTAGAACATAGGGTATAGAACAGTATAGCAAAGAAACAGACCCTCCAGCTCAGAATATCTGTGCTGAACATGATGCCCAAATTAAACTAAATTTCTGGCAGATTAGGCTAGAACAATCAATTAGGTAATGATTAAAACAGTGGTCTTCAAACTTTTCTATCTACTCACATATCACGTTAAGCAATCCCTGACTAATCACAGAGCACTGTGGCATAGCGATTGCTTAAGGGAGGCAGTTTGAAAACCACTGCTGTAGAGCATCAGATTTGAGGTCAATTCACAAGACCATAAAAGCAGTAGAGAGGGTCGCCGTGGTGGCCCGACCCCTCATCAATGTGACTCACTAGGATCGTTATTTAAAGAGGGTGCTCAAAATCAGATAAGACCCCTACCACCCTGCATGCAGCATCTTCCAACTATTCCCAATTGGGAAAAAGATACAGGCTGAGGAACAGCCTGCTGAATGACTGCAACTCCCCATGACTCTACTATTTATCAGTATTTTAATATACAGGTAGTCCTCAACTTACGACACCTTTTTCCTTTCTGATTGACCAGTCATATCTCGAAATGGACGCAAGTCAGAAAATCATTGTATCCTTTATATCGTTCATCAAATACAACATGGCAAGCACCAAGGCCAGCTCTCGCAGAAGGTTGGCCACCCCTGCCGTAGGTGCTATTTTCTATAGATATGCCCCTACTTTCACCTCAAAAGTGTAAATTTTATATTTATTTATTTTTTAATTTATACAGTATGTTTCTTTGGTCATATGCACAAATGGTCTTAAGTTGCATCGGTTGTAAGTATGTACATATGTACTGCATATATGCATTGTTATCTGTATGTGTGTTATGCCTGTACACGTGTTTTGCACTCTTCTACACCATGGATTGGAGAACACTGTTTCTTCAGGTTATAGGAATACAATCAGATAACAAATAAACTTGAACATTTTTAGCTCTTGTCACCAATCAATCTTCTTCCTGAAAAACACAGCACAATACTGACAGGACACAAGGGTTCAATCCTTTTGCTCAAGGATCCAATTGTTCTAAAAATATGTAATAATTTTAGTTATTCTCATAACCCAATGATCATTGCAGTGTGATTAGTCCAACGCAACAAATGGCTGATAGTACATCACATTAGTTATGCATATGAATGTTCTAAAATTTTAATTTGACTCTGGAGTAATTTGGCTTAAAAACTAACTGAATTCTCTGCCAGTTATGTGCTGCCACTTGTACTTTGAATAGCCTTAAACAGCAGTTTGTAAATGAACTACTGGAGACAGCAAAAATCTCACATTTCTGAATGTCTTTTCTACAGGCTAGTGGAGAATTAATGAACCCTTGCTTTCGTTCCTTCACATCAAATATTGACTCCAAGCAACTCATTATTTTATGTAAATGAGGCTCAACTGTCCTCAGATGCACCAGATGCATCTTCCCCTCTCCTGCCCTCTCCATTTTCGTCGGAGACTGCTTCCTTTGTGGTTCCCTTGTCCACTCCTCATTTCCCACCAGTCACTCCCTTGGCACGAACGCCAGTGACTGCAGGAAATGCTGCATATGTACCCACATCCCCACTATGTGGGGCCCCAACCTGCTCTTCCCTGTGAAGTGACACTTTGCTTGAAAATCTGCAGGGGTTATCAACTGCATCCCGTACTCCTGGTGTAGTTTCCTCTACATCAGAGAGACTGAATGCTGACTTGGGGATCGTTTCATCGAGTACTTCTATCCACCACAATAGCGTGGATCTCCCAAAGGCTGCCCATTTCAATTCCCCGTCTCACTCCCTTGCTGGCACATCTGCCCCTGATCTAATGCACTGCCAGACTGAGACCACCCGCAAATTGGAGGAACAACATATCATATGCCAACTGAGCATCTTCCAAATAGATGGCATTGACATCGACTTCTCCGGTTTCAGTTAGCCCCTGCCTTCCCCCCTTGTTCTCTAACACTGTTTCCTTTCCTCTATCACTGTAGCTCCTTTTAAACTACAGCACCAGGGTTGCCTTCCTGGGACCCGGGTGTGATTTCTGGGGAGGAGGTGATGGATCACTGGGGAATTGACCCATTAAATCGCCAAACTGGTTATTTAAGGGGGATCCCACCCCCGCAATGACGTGTCACACACTCACTGGAAGTACTGCCGGATGTTCAGATGCTGGCTGTCCAGTGACGCATACATGCAAGCGCTGACATCACCAGAATAAGGGGTTCGGCCCCTTTTGAAATCGTCTGTGGATGCGACCTAAGTAAGCTTAACTGGGTACCCTGACTACCTTTGAGATAGGTCAGGGACCCGGTTGGATTCCGACGAGGTTGACCAGGTCAGATTCTTTCTAACTGTCACGTAACTGGGGCACTAATAGGGTAAATTGCCCGCTTAATCCCATTTTACATGGCAGTTTGAAAGGGCCTTGTCTCCCTCTCTCTCTCCCTTTCACTCTTTCTCCTCCAGCTCTGCATTCACAGAGACACCCCTCCCCCAAACAATTCTTACCTTTCCTCTCCTGTCCTCCTATCTTTGTCCAATTATCACTTTTTGCCTGTTGGTCTGTGGTCCTCTTCCCCCAGCCTGATTTGTTCAGGTACCTGCCTGCTTTTTACATAACAAAGTACTTCCCATGAACACTGCAAGACCTGCTGAGTTCCTCCAGCACTTTTGTGGAAAGTCTGTCTCATCTCTGTCCTCAGATTATTCCTCTCCATTGCTTGCTCAGTCAGAGTGGTAAAGTAGAATCACAAGCTGTTTTCAGGTGCTTGGACATAGATAATGTGCCAGCAGACGCGGCTGGGGGAGTGCAGCTGGGACGTTCAGGTGGCAGCGGAGAAGACGCCTTTCTGTCACCTGAACATGTCAGCTGAAGGAGAGCCACATCCAAGCGAATGCTGGCTCTTATGGACTGTGGCCATAGTCCCACTGTTGCTTTCAGGTACAATGGGGGATTCTCCGAGCCAGAGAATATACCTACAGGAGGAGGGTTAGGTAAGTGCTCCTCCTGGCCAGGTTCTCCACTTTCAGGTGGCCACCTGACAGCCTTATTGAGGTAGAATAGATGGCCTTACAGTCGGGTATTCTGGCCACCTGAAAGCGGCTTTAGGTTTCGGTTTAGCTTATGCATCAGGTGTACTTTTAAAATTCATTACTGGCATCAGTAAATCCTTACAGATGCCCAGAGGGGAAAACCTATAAGTTGTAGTGGTCACGTCTCTGGCACCGAGACTGGACCCACAACTTGGAAGGGAAGGAGAGAGAAGAAGAGAGCAGTAGTGATAGGGGATTCGATAGGGGGACAGATAAGAGTTTCTATGGGAGAGATCGAGAATCCTGGATGGTTTGTTGCCTCCCTGGTGCCAGGGTCCACTATATTGTGGATTGAGTTCTTAGTATTCTCAGGAGGGAGGGTGAGCAGCTGGATGTTGTGGTCCATCGACTGGCCAATGGCATAGGTGGGAATGGTGAGGAAGTCCTGCCAAGAGAGTTAAGGGAGTTATGTGAAAAGTTGAAGGACAGGACCTCCAGGGCTATGATCTCAGGACTCCTACCCATGCCACATGCTAGTGAAGCTAGAAAAAGGAAGTTGATACAGCTAAATATGTGGCCAATGAGATGGTGCAGGAGGGAGGGTTTCATGTTTCACGACAATTGGGTTCCGTTCCTGGGAAGATGGGACCTGTTCCAATAGGACGGTTTGCACCTGAACTGAAGGGGGACTAACATCAGTGGAGGTAGGTTTGTGAGTTCTGCTCCAGAGGGGGTTTAATTTAGATTGGCAGGGGGAAATGAACCAGAGTGTTAGAGCAGATAGTGAGGTGAAGGAGGATAAAGATCACGTGAGGACTACATGTCTAGTCAGAAATCAAAGGTTTGTAAATGATAGAAATGTTCTCAGGTGTATTTCATTCAATGAAAGGAGTATTGTGGGAAGGGCTGACAAGCTTAGGGCATGGATTGGCACATGGGATTATTGTTATTAATGAAACGTGGTTGCAGGAGGGGCAGGACTGGCAGTTCAATGTTCTGGGGTTCCGTGGTTTCAGATGTGATAGAGTGGGAGGGGTGAAAGGGGGAGGAGTGGCATTGCTCGTTGGGAAAAATATCACAGCTGTGTTCAGGCAGGAACTGCCCAGAGGGCTCGTCTACAGAGGCCATATGGGTGGAGCTGAGGAATAGGAAAGGTGTGACCACACTGATAGGGTTGTATCAATAGAGAGAATTGGAGGAGCAAATCTCTAAAGAGAAGCAGAAAGTTGAGATAGTAGATTTTAACTTTCCATATATTGACTAGGACTCCTATACTGTTAAAGGGCTGGATGGCTTGGAGTTTGTCAAATGTGCTCAAGAAAGATTCCAAATCAATATACAGAGGTACCAACTAGAGAGAGGATGCCTATTAGGGAACCAGATGGGTCAGGTGACAGAAGTATGTGTAGGCGAACATTTTGTGTCCAGTGACCATAATCTCATTATTTTCAAGTTAATTATGCACAAGAATAAGATTTCTAGCATGGATGTGTTCAGTGAGTGGAAGGACTTCAAAGGCAAAATTTGGAGAGTGCAGAGTTTGCATGTTCCTGTCAGGGTTAAAGGCAAAGTTAACAGGCAGGGGGAACCTTGGTTTTCAAGGGATATTGTCAATCTGATTCAGAAGAGAGCGGTGTAGAGCAGGTATAGGCAACAAGGAGCAAATGAGGTACTAGAAGAGTACAGAAAATGTAAGAAAATACTTAAGAAGGAAATCAGAAAATACTTAAGAAGGAAATCATATCAGAAGATATGAGGTTGCTTTGACAGATAATATGAAGGTACATTGGATAGATACATGGATGGGAGAGGTCTGGAGGATTATGGAATGGGTGCAAGTCAGTGAGACTAGTGGAATGGTGTTTTGGCATAGACTAGAAGGGCTGAATGGCCTGTTTTCCATGCTGTGGCGTTTTCTGGTTTTAAAACTGAACTACTAAAATATATGCTGTCATATGAGTTAACTCGATTTTGTGCAAAATCTAATAACACTTCTGAAATCAATTTGTCTTCGTAGGAAACCATATTGTAACCCAAGTATCACTGGTTGAGTATGAAATCTTATTGATATATATTGCCAATGAATCATGTTATGACCTTCCTAGATTTTCAAGACAGTTCCAATGTTATTGGTTATATGTCTCCTGTTATTGTTTCTCATTGCAAATAGATCAAGAAGGAAGATTTGATTTCATTTTTTAAAATCCAATCTGAACTCATGACTCATCGGTATCTATCAAGGATATAGAAATAATGGACAGATCCCTCAAGAGTAAATAAAATAAGCTGCTTCCCTATTTATTTTATATTAAAGGCATCATACAGAATCTCACCAATGTTTCTGCAATGCAAATGATATTAAGAAAAATTAACTCAAATGGTAGTTCAGGTACTTAAATACAGCATTTAGTAGCTAATTTAAAGGTTTTTAACTGTCAGGTGAGACGAGAACTGAGGAACATCACATTAAGATCCCAGAGAATAGAATTAAGGCGGGGTGAGGAGGAACTGCTTCTCCCAAAAGGTAGTAAATCTGTGAAATTTTCTGCCCAACAAAGCAATAGAGGCAGCCCCAATAAACATATTCAAGGCACAAATAGATTTTTGAATAGTAGGGGAACTGAGAGTTATAGAAAAGGCAGGTAAGAGGTCTATTCAGCCATAATCTCATTGAATGAGGGAGCAAACCAGATGGCCTACTCCTGCTGTTATTTCTTATGTTTTAAATGTTGAGAGTTTTGCTTGGGGACCTCAAGGCTATCCATATAGTGAGTGTTTACATTCATTGTTAAATGTTCTTTATGAAAACATGCTGGTAGTACAGCAGGTTAAAGACCTCATTTTGTTGGTCAAGCCTGTTTGGTTTCCCTCAGAATTGGCAGTATAATACTGTAGTAGCAATAGTAGGCTTTATTTGTTCCTTTAAGAATAAAACCCGAGATGTTTCCCAAACCCGCGGTGCTGCATAAAAACAACGTAACAACTACAAACAGAAGCACCAGGTCCTAAAAAGGCCGCTGCAAGTGACTGATGCGTTGCTGTCTTGAGCCCTTAGCCGTCACTATCTCCCCGCAGGACAGTGAAATATCACAGAATTAAACTATCTCTCTTACACACAGATCTCCAATTACACACAACCTGTTAAAATGTGTATTGAAAAACAGCGCCACAATACATTGATTTTCAGGGGCTGTGCCCACGGTTACAGAAGAGACAGGTCGAAATATGCCTTTGTTTGTTAAAATCTCTGCTAGATACCGTTTACCCGATCCACCTTCAAGGCCAAGTTTTCCAGCATCTGCTGGACTCTGGAAGTTAAATTGTCTTTTTTTAAAGGGAAAACCACTCTCACAGTCACAGTCGAAGACACGGCATCTCCCCCACGAGGCCCCAGTGAGGACATGCATCTTCAAGACCCCCCAAACAGAGCCCACAACTCTGCCGCTCTGGACACCTCCTCCAACTGCGCCACATCGCCTCCATGATTCCCGGCTACAGGCAGCATCAACTCCAGCACCAGAGACTGAAGGCCACATCGCCCCAGCAGAGGCCTCAATCCACTCAGCCTTTTGACTCCGCAACGTAAACCCCGGTAGTCAGGTTTGTACACTTTGCAGCCTCTTTCAGAGGCCTACTCTTGCTTGGTGTTCCCCAAATTTCAACGTCCGACTCCCTGTGGTTCCAGTCTCCATCCTCGTCTGCTCAAAGATTTTTTTTCAAAATTTACTTTATTGGCCCATGTAAGTAGTACATATATAGCCAAAATATTATAGATTAAAATCAATACATGCTATTTTATCATTTTTCTCCCCCACTCATTCCCTCCTACACATAGAAAACCAAAAAGAAAGCAAGAAAAAAAGAACAGAAAAAGAAAGAGAAAATTAAATAGATTAATAATTATGATCTAATTATGTTAACTTCTACAACTATGGATATATCCACTAGATATAAAATACATGGTGAGCTAAAACAATACAATACAATAAATATTACTTGGTCAAAATTTAATAAAAAGATACACAAAGCATTAATAAAATAATTAATTAAGGTAAGGTAAGGCTGGGAAGTGACAAATCTCGAAAAATAGTCTACCAATTAATTTAATATAAATATTTATAAAGTTATAACACCAATCTTTTGCATATATGGAAATCAAATCCTCAAAAAAATTATCATATTTATTCTTTAAATTATACATAATCTTTTCCAAATGTATACAACTTTGCATTTCACCATGCCATCTATCTAATACTAAGTCCATGTCCAATTTCCATGAAAGAACTATACAAAGTCTGGCAACTGCCAATGCAATTTTTAAAAATTTCTTTTGGAACCAATCCAACTTTAAATCTGGATTAATTTGTGAAATATCCCCCAAAAGAGATATCATAGGATTTCTTGGGAGTCCAACACTCATTATCTGTTGAAGAAAGTCTATTAAATTGTTGCAAAAAGAATTCAATTTGGGGCATGTCCATGTAGAATGTTAAAAAAGTACCTATATCCTGTTTACATCAGAAACATTTATCCGATATGTCTAAATTCAATCTGTTGAGCTTTTATGGCAGGGGTGTCAAACTCAAATTCACGGAGGGCCAAAATTAAAACCTTGGACTAAGCCGTGGGCCAAACTAAATATTTATTGAAAATTTTCAACAACATCTGCATGTTTTCTCTTCTTTCAACATATGTAATGTTAAATTTTTTCTTATTAAAATAAATGTTTAATAATAGTTTTGGTTAAACTCTTTCCAGAAGAAGCATTAACAAATGAGAAATAAAATATAAAATAAAGTTTGCTGTAAAACCAGACTTCTTTTCATCTCCTCCACCTTCTGGGGCTTTTGCTTCTCATTTAGATCCTTATACCTATCCTGGTGTTTCGTTTCATAGTGTCGGCGTATGTTATATTCTTTAACTACAGACACGCTGGCTCCACACACAAGACAAACAGGTTTGTCTTTTAAAATGATGAACATATAGTCTCCCTCTCACCTGCCTTGAAAGGTCCTGTTTTCTGTCTTTCGTTTGGCCATTTTCCGTAAGGGGTTTATTACACGTGAGTTCGGCGACAGGTCGCAGATGCTGATGAAAGTAAAAAGAGGAGGTGGGGGTGATTAATGGGCTGACGGGCCAGCGCCAATGCATTTGCAAAGCATTCTGGGATTTGTAGTATTAGGTGTGGATGCGCTATACTGGCGCGGCGGCCAGCGGGCCAGCTCTAATACATATTTCATATGATCTTGCGGGCCAAATATAATTATATCACGGGCCAAATTTGGCCCGCGGGCCTGAGTTTGACATGTGTGTTTTATGGTGTAAAGTATAACTGGTGTATAAAATTATACTGTCCATTCTATTTCTGACTTTTATTGTATTTTTCATACTATCATAACATATTTGTGTCCAATTTCAATCAGTTATATCTATACCCAAATACTTTTCCCACCTTTGTTTCGATTTATATAAATCTTTCTTCTTTACTCCCCTTAAAAGTATTAAATGTATCACAGATATAAACCTTTTTATATTTGGATTTGATATCACTGTTTCTATTTCATCATCTTCTAGCAGTAAATAATAGGCGGTTAATCTTTCTTGTAAATAAGCTTTTAGTTGATAATATCCAAATATAGTATTATTTTGCATTCCATATTTAATTTTAAATTGGTCAAATGCCATTAAATATCTACCTTGATAACAATCTATAATAGAGTGTATTCCTTTTTTTAACCAGTTATAAAATTTATATTATTCAACATAAATGGGATCAATTTATTTTGCACCAATGGCATCCTCCCTAATCCATACCCCTTAAAACCCAATAACATATGTAGCTTATGCCACATTCTAACTCAAATGTCTTAATGTTGGTGTACCTACTTCTCCCATTAATAATGTCTCATTCCATTTATATAAAAATTAATTAGATACTTTTTCACCTATCTTATTAATTTCTATAGTAACCCAAGCCACTTTTTTCCCCTCTTCAATAAAGGAAGAAAGTAATCTTAACGGGGATGTTTTGTAATAATATTAAAAATTTGGAAGTGGTAAGCCTCCCAATTCAAATCTCCACTTTAATTTTTCCATAGAAATCCTCGACGTTTTACCTTTCCATAGAAATTTCCGTATAATTTTATTTAGATCCTTGAAAAACATTTAAGGAATATCAATAGGTAATGATTGGAATAATTATTGTACTCACAGAAAAATATTCATTTTAATACAATTTACTTGACCAATTAATGTAATTGTTAAATCCACACAATTTAAAAGAATCCTCATCAACTTCTTAAATAATGGCCCATATTCAAGTTTAAAAAGATTTTTAAGCAATTATCAATTCCCAAATATTTTATCCCACTGCTCAGCCATTTAAATTTTGTATTTTGTCTACATTCGGTATAATCAACTGAAGTCAAAGGCATAATTTGACTTTTGTCACAATTAACTTTATATCCTGAAACTTCCCCATAATGTTCTAGTTGCAGATATAATTTATTTAATGAATTTACTGGATCTGTCACAAAGATAATCACATAATCTGCAAATAAACTAATTTTATGTTCATTAGTCCCTATTTTAATAACCTTAATATCTAAATCTATTCTAATAAATTCAGCTAGTTGTTCAGTTACCAATACAAAAAGAGCTGGCAGTTATGGGCAGCCCTGTCTTGTTGATCTTGTTAATTTAATACAGTCAGACAAAAACCCTTTTGTTACTACTCTTGCTCTTAGATACAATGCTTTTACCCAATTTATAAACATATGCCCTAAACCAAATTTAACAAGAGTCTTACAAAGAAAGTCGCACTCTACTCTGCATCAAGAGTGACTGCAGCACTTAAATTTTTCTGCTTTTGGGCCAGATTAATTAAACTAATCAACCTAGTTACATTATCTACCTTTTTTTTTAAAATAAATCCCATTTGGTCCTTGTTGATTAGTTTCCTTAAAAAAATCCAGCCTATTTATTAGTAATTTAGCCACTATCTTATAATCCACATTCAATAATGATATTGGTCTATAAAATGATGGGATTAATGGGTCTTTACCTTTCTTTGGAATTACTCTTATAATTGCTGTCTTAAAAGATTCAGGTAAATTTCTAGTTTCTTCTAATTGTAATAATACAGGAATCAGCACATCTTTAAATTCTTTATAAAATTCTGATGTAAATCCATCTCCATCAGGGGGATTTGTTATAACTCTTGCTACCTCTGTAACTATAAAAGAAGTTCCTAATATTTTCTGCTCTCCCATAATAATATCTATGTTCATAATATCTCAGTTTATTTCTCATAATCATTTTTTCTGTAATGTAATGTATTATACTGTAGCTTTTTGTTCACTCGAATTCTTTTTTTCTTCTGATGACTGTTTATGTAATTCTTTTCCTAAGGGCAATATTTCCACCTTTAAATTATTCATTTGAGACATATATTCTTTAGAAGAAAAACTTATTATCTGACCACAAATATATGCATTCATTGCATCCAAAAGAACAAATTTATTATCCATACAATTAATATTAAGGTCCAAAAATTGTTTTACCTGATTTCTAATAAATTGACAAAAATCTTTCTTTTTCAATAACATACTATTAAACCTCCACCTAAAACTCAAATCTAGTGATAAAAACATAGGAGAATGATCTGCAACCCTTCAGTCTTGATGATAGTTAAAATTTATCTATTCTGGAATATGAATCATGCTTATTAGAATAAAATGAATAATCCCTTTCTCTAGGATATATCCTTCTCCAAATATCAACCAAGTTCACATCTTGCATTAATGACAGTTATTTTGGCTGCCTTGGATTTTAACACACTCTTTGTAGATCTATCCAATAAGGTGTCTAAACAAAAATTAAAGTCTCCATCTATTGAAATATTTTCATTAGCTTCTCCCATATTTAGAAAAGTTTCTTGTATAAATTTACCATCACCCAGACTTGGAGCATTAATGTCCATTGTTCAGAAAAAAATCTGACAATTTATTGATACAAACCAGCCAAGTGCATCCAAAACTGTATTATGTATTTTAATTGGCAGCTTTTTATTTATTAAAATTGCTACTCCTCTACCTTTTGTATTAAAGTGTGCTGCTACTATCCCTTTTTAATTTTTGGTGTTTCTTTTCAATTAAATCTGTTTCTTGCAAAAAATCAATATTTATTTTCAATTTTTAAATATATGTCAGTATTCTTTTTCTCTTTATAGGGTTTTGAAGCCTGTTTATGTAAAAACTCATAAATTTTCATCCTTTATTCATTGGAAAAATTTTAAAATTATTACATATTCCCCTTTTTCATAATTCTCCTTCATCAGTCCCTGCTCTTCACCAATCCCCTAAATACAATATAAACATTAAATCCAGTAAAATAAAGATTTTTGATTGTATATTTGAAAGAAGAAATAAAGATAGCCCCCCCCCCCTCGAGCATTGTCATAATATTGCTTGACAATCCTACCACCCTCCATTTCTCGGGTTGCGACTAAAGCCGCAAAACAACGTCCACGGATCGGCAGGAACCAGTCAGCATTGTCTCTGGCTCCTCCGAGTATATTAAATTCATCTCTACAATATTTCAGACCACTTCCAGATTTTTTTTCACCACAAAAATATAACTTTCTGCCTTCAAGTGCTCACTCTTTGAGTCATCTCTTGACGTATGTCCAGCAATTCTTCCGCATACTCTAAAGCATGATCTGGATTAATAAAAAAATCTACTTGGCCCTCCTTGAACAAAGACTTTCAGAGTTGCAGGGTAATGCAGAATAAAAGTGTAGCCCTTCTTCCACAGTAAATTTTAACTGGATTAAAGTTTTTCCTTCTCTTCAATAACTCAAAGCTATGTCTGGATAAAAGAAAATTTTATTTCCTCCAAATTCCAGTGGCACTTTCCTTTCTTAACTTGTTTAGCTGCCAATTCCAAAACTTTTTCTCTCACTTGATAATGAAGAAATTTAACCAAAGTAGGTCTGGGTTCTTGATCCGGCTGAGCTTTAGGTCTAAGGCTCTATGAGCTCGCTCAATCTTAATATCCCCTTTCAAATGCTCTTGACCAAAAGTCTGTGGAATCCAACGTTGTAAAAATTGAATAATTAATTTCCTTCCTCTCCTTCCTTCAGAAATGTTCCATTGAGTCCACTTTGTCAGACAACTGTTTATTCATCTCTAACACGTTTGTCAATCCCTCATCCACTTTATCTATTTTTTTCTTGAAGAAATTGATTTTCCAAATTAATGCTTTGAATTTTCTCTTCCATTTCCTGATGCTTTTTTTTTATATTTCTTTAACCATTTTATATAGTGTACTAACTTTGATCTCTTAATATCATGTCCAATTAACTTGAATTCCTCCATGATAATTAATAATATTTCTTGAATTTTATGGACAGTTTTGATTTCCTCCCTTACCCCTTCTGTTTCTTACAACATTTCCTCTGGATCTTGCTCTTTTTCTTCTTCTACTTCTTCTTCCACTTCATCTTCAGCTTCTGCTTCCTCCTCTGCTTCTTCTTCTCCGAGTTCTGGTATGTTTCTCATTCTCAGCCAACCTCTTGGACTGCCTAAGAGCCTGTCTGATAGGCCTTGTAAGTCATTTGGACAAGGCCTCCTGTTGCCGTCGACTGCTCACGCAAGACTCCTCATGCATGCGCAGTCGAGGCACTCCCCTATCTGACTCATCTGGGTGTCCCTGTTGTTGCAGGGATGCCTCAGCTCGCTGGGAGGTGAGCCGGGAGGCCCTCTTCAGTTGGACTGTGGGACCTGGCTTCTCCTCAAAGGTAGACCTTTTTTTCCCTTCTGACTGTCCTTCTTCCATCTTCTCTGCAGGTGGCATTTTATATTTTCCTTGATTGTTTATGTAATTCAGATGAATTTCGAACTTTTCTCTGTCTTTTTTTCACTTCTTCTCTGAGGAGCTAGATTCTTTGTCCTGGCCCTACGTCATCATGTGACGCCCCCATCCGCTCAAAGATTGAGCTTGGCGCCTACTTGTAGGGGAGGGGGGTTCTTGTTACCCTGGTCAGGAGAGGCTGCTGTGGACTACATCTGAGCCCCCATCTTGGATGCCATCTGCCTTATGTGCTGACATAACTGAGAAAACTTTCATTTCAAATGTCTTTCACATTTTCAGAGCATAAGAATAAACTGAAAGCAGCCAGTTCTTATTAAAACCAATCAATGATTAGACACATTAGAAAAAGAAGCTTAGGTTCTGGTTATAAGTGATTTAGCATCAATAATATCGATTATGGTATTTGTTTGTAAACCCGACTCCTAATTTTGCATCATTTAGGCCTCAAACATATAAGGTGAGTAATTTGACAATGCAGCAGCCTTTCCTAGGACAAGACTGTAGGTGTTTGGAAGTGACACCTTGTGGCGTGATCAATAACCACTCGAAGACATGAAGCAGGTAGTCAATGGCTATATTGATCAGAAGACCCAAACATGCCTCGACATGCTGCTGGCTCACGTCCAAGGCAGGAATGAGGGAGGAGACTAGGGCTCTGAGCCTTTATTAAAGTACTGAAGACAGGCCAGCCAGCCAAGCCCAGTGAGGACATGCCCACAGTACCATGTTCCACCACACACCTGCAGTCAGTGTGCATGTCTTTGAATGAAGTATCACAACTTGATAACATTCATCCTCCCACCCTAATCATTCTCTCAGTTCCTTTCCTATTAGCCAGCAGCTGCAAAGTGGAGGGGGGGGGTGGGTGGGGGGTTGTTGGGGAAAGACATGCTGATGCTGGAAATCTGAAATAAGAGAAGAAAATGCTGGAAACACTCAGCAAGTCAGGCAACAGCTGTGAAAGAGAATGAGGGTGAATGAATCAGACCTCTTAACAAAACAGTAAAATAATGTGTTGCAGGATCTCAAATCTGAAACTCTTGCTGTTTTTTATCTTTCCTCTGAAGTTGTTTGTGTGGACTTCAGTAAGGCTGGCCAAGAAGGTTCAGTCGCTTGGTATTCAGGATGAAGCTGTAAATATGATCAGACATTTCATTTGCAGGAGGAGTCAAAGAGTGCAGACCTGTGACTAGTGATGTTCTTCAGGCATCAATGCTGGGTCCATTGCTGTTTGTCATCTATATCAACAAACTAGATGATAACGTAGTAAATTAGATCAACAAATTTGCAGATGATACTAAGTTTAGGGGTATAGTCAACAACAAGGAAGGTTTTCAAATCTTTCAGCTAGGAAAAAGAGCTGCAAAATGGCAGGTGGAATTTAATGTGGACATGAATAAGGTATTGCACTTTGGGAGGACAAACCAGTGCCCCATGGAGCCTCAGAAACACCTCCTTACTCTTGAAATGAATGCGAACCTTTAGAGTATCCTTCATGAGGAGCCCCCCCCCCCAATCCCTTTGCACTAACAAATTTTGAATTTTCTCCCTATCCCAATAATAATTTGCTTGTTTATTTCCTTTTCCAAAGTGTGCAACCATATATTTATCTACATTGGTTCTCATCTCTTATTTCTTTGCCCTCCTAAACTGCCCAAGTCTTTCTCTACAACCTTTCAGTTTCTTCCACACTTCCTACTCCACAACCTATTTTGGGATCATCTGCAAACTTGGTTACAAAACTTTATGGTAGATGGTTGGGCACTGCAGAGAGAGTTCTGGGAATGCGAATATATGGAGTAATTCTTTGAAAACTGGTATCACAGGAAGATAGAGTTGTGAAGAGAATATTTGGCAGATTGGCCCTCAATAAACAAAATGCTGAGTAGAAGACTTAGGATGTTATGTTAATGTTGTGTAAGATATTTGTGAGGCCCAATTTGGAGTATTGTGCACAGATTTGGTCATCTTCTTACAGGAATTGCAATTTTTGGAATTTCTTTTAGGTAATCTCAAGTAGGGTGGATAAGGGAGAGAATGTGGATGTTGTATATTTGGATTTTCAAAAGGCCTTCGATAAGGTGCCACAAAAATGGCTGCTTGATAAGATGAGATCCCATGGAATTACAGGAAAGATATTAGATTGGGTGGAGCATTGGCTGATAGGCAAGAAGAAAAGAGTGAGAATAAAAAGATCCTGTTCTGGTTGGCTGCCAGTTACTAGTGGTGTTCCGCAGGGGTCAGTCTTTTTACAATGTATATCGATGATTTAGATTATGGAGTGAATGATTTTGTGGCCAAGTTTGCAGATGACACCAAGATAGGTGGTGGAGTAGGTAGTGTTGAAGAAACTGAAAGTATGCAGAGAGAGACTTACACAGTCTAAGGGAGAGGGCAAAGTAAAGGCAGATGAGATCCAATGTTGAGAAATGTACCTTTGTACATTTTGGAAGAGGAAATAAACAGGAAGATTATTATTTGGATGGAAAGAAAATTCAAAATTCAGAAGTGCAAAGGGATTGGGGGATCCTCGTGCAGGATAACATGAAGGTTCACCACAAGGTTGGATCAGCAGTAAAGAAGGAGAATGCAATGTTGGCATTCATTTCAAGAGGAATACTGTATAAGAGTAAAGAGGTGTTGATGAGGCTCTATGGGGCACCAGTGAGACCTCATTTGGAGTACCGTGGGCAGTTTTAGGCCCGTTATCTTTGACAGGATGTACTGATGTTGGGGAGAGTACTGAGAAGATTTACCAGGATGATTCCAGGAATGCAAAGGGTAACAAATGAGGAATGTTTGTCGGCTCTTGGACTGTATTCATTGGAGTATAGAAAAATGACAGGGGATCTCATAGAACATTTTGAATGCTGAAAGGATTGAACAGAGTAGATATGAATAAGATGTGTCCCTTGGTGGGTGAATCCAGGACAAGAGGGCATGGTCTTAGAAATAGAAGTTACCCATTTAAAATAGAGATGAGGAGAAATTTCTTTAGCCAGCAGGTCATGGATTGTGGAATTTGTTGCCACATCCAGCTGTGGAGGATGGATCATTGAAAGAGTTTAAGAGGGAGATTGATAGGTATCTAATTAGTCAGGGTATCAAGGGATATGGGCCAAAATTGGAACTAGGAATGAGAATGGTTTGAGCTCATGGTGTAGTGGGGGAACAGACTCGATTCTGTTCCTTTATCTTCTGAAAGATTTAAAGAAGATTGAAAGGGAGCAGACAAAATTTACAAGGATGTTGCCAGCTCTTGTGGAGTTGTATTATAGGGAAAGGTTGAATGGTTTAGGGCTTTATTCTTCAGCCAATGAAGAGACATTTGATGGAGATATTCAAAATTATGAATAAACAATAGTTACAAGCAGGCTTTTTTTTAATTATGTTGGGAGAGTCAAGAACTAGAGGGGGTTAAGAGAGAATGGTGAAATATTTAAGGAGGAACTTCATGCAGAGAGCAGTGAGAGTTTTGAACAAGCTGTCAGGATGTGGGTTCAAGTTCAACACAATTTGTGGATAGGAGGAGAATGGAGCTGTCTGGTTCATGTGAACCTTGATGGGATTCAGCAGAATAATATTTCAGTGCAGGCCAGATCGGTTGAAGGGTCTGTTTCTCTGCAGTCTTGTTCTATAATGCTGCCTGTCTTGTTGAATGTTTCCAGCATTTTCTCTTTTTATTTCAGAATTCCAGCATCTTCAGTTTTTTTAAATTTTCCAATCTGTATTGACTGGCTGACAGGTAAGAGCAAGCAAACGCATAGAACAGCTATGGTGGGAGGTGTTATCAGATTAATTGAAAGATATTGGTGATTTGCTCAATACCTGAAGTTAGTTACACAGTTGGTAAAAGGAATATATCAGCTGATATTTTGTCCAAAGTATTCAAACTTCTTGAACCACTGTAAATGAGATTTTTAACATTTGCCTTCATGTTTGTATGCTCCCACTTCCTATTCACCGCATGTCTGGGGAATCACCTGGTGTTCTGCAGATAAAGCCAATTTCTTCTGTTTTCAGTCCCATCCACCAACAAGGCTGGGCACTTATTCTCTTCCATATATTGCATTGTTTTCTTTCCAATACTTTCAGCTAATGCGCATCTTTTAGTGAGCAAATGTCCTTTGCTCTTTTTCAAATGGTGCCAAAAAATCTTCACTAATCTCTGAACCACTGAAACTAGCAGAAATTGTAATAATTTAAACAGTGGTTTTAAAATTGTCTCTCTGTAAACTCACATTCCACCCTAAACAAATCCCTATGCCATAAGTGCTCTGTGATTAGTAAGGGATTGCTTAAGGTGGGATGTAAGTGGGAAGAGAAGGTTGAGAATCACTGCTCCAGACCCAATTGTTACTGAAATATTTTGCTTGAGAAAAATTGTCATTGGCCCATTTCCTTTGGAGTTATGAAACTGTGAAATTCAACATTTTCACAATCACTACTCAGGAGACAAAGTCTTGGAGAACAAGTTCGATTTTATTTCGGGTCTGCAGAGCCCGGTGTCTCTTTGTCCCAAGACACATCGGAGGTCCAGAATCATCACTCTTTTGTACAGTCCTGCGCTCAACATCACCACACCTCCCTTTAGTCTCTTCCTATCAGAATTTCAATACCTTACAACCTTCCCCTTTTCCCTTGCATCCCTGAAGATAACACACAGTCCCTCCCTCATCATACATCGCATGTTATGTTAATTAGGCAGTCTCATCTTTAGGGGCATCTAAGTTAATATTCATGTCTTCATTAATCAAGCGCAATGGTTACTGTGGGGTACCCTAGGTCACTATGACAGTCTGAACCAGACTCCTTTATCCTTGAGGCTTCTGATAAGAATGTGGCCCTCTAGTTAGTGCTGTCTATTCTCAAATTCTAATCTACATATTTTGCATTCCATCATCTTTCACAGAATGGTGCTAGTTTAATCATCTCCAGCCATTATTCACAAAACCATTCAATTAGGTACGATTAAGACAGTGGTCTTCAAACTTTTTCTTTCCACTCACATACCACCTTAAGCAATCCCTTACTAATCACAGAGCACTGATGGCATAGAGATTACTTAAGGTGGAATGTGTGTTTGTAAAAAAATGTTGCCCACCCCTCATTTAGCACTTCATCCAGATGGAACACCCAATATTCTTATCACCCCCTATTATGTAACAAAGTTTCAGCATGGATTGTGTGTTCAAACAGATTACATTTCAAATATTGAGTATTAATATTCCAAAATATTGCTTGACATATTGATTACACTGCTTGTCAACAGTAACTGTCATTGCAATAAATGCCACATTATTAAACAATTGGTATCAACATTAATATGAACAAAACAAATATTTGGTTTTTTTTCAATCTTTTTATTGTGTTTTATAAATAATACAGTGCAATGAAGAAAAGGCATTGAAATTTAAAATACAGTATCACACATGCATATGTGTATATCGAGATAAAACTTCAAACGTTATAAACTTGGTCCCCCCCTCCACTGCACAGGTTGAAGACATATATATATAAAAAAGAAAAATACCACCTTACCTACTAAAACTATTAAAAAAAGGAAAACTATCCAAGAAAATTATTTGAGCAGCTTATCCTGAGGGTTACAGATATTTTGTAGCTTTTGATTCATCCCGTGAATCAAAAAACAAAGGTAAGACTATATCTCATCTGGAAGAGTGAGAATGTCTAATCACATTAAAAACATTTAAGCACCATGCATCTTCAAATTTCACCGATGAATCAAATACATGATATCTATTTTTTTTTTTAACTTAAATAAAACACAATATGAGAGAACCATTGAAACACTCTTGGAGGTCTAAAGCATTTTCATTTGAATAAGATGACTCTTCTAGTCAACAATGTACAGAAGACCACAACCTGTTTTTCAGGTACAGAAAAACTCCCAATGTCTGGTTCAATAAACCTCAAAAAAGCAGTTACTGGATTGGGTTTTAAAGATGAAATACAGTTGTAAAGATATTAAACATTTCTTTCCAATAGATTTCTAAGGATGGACAAGACCAAAACATATGTGTCAATGTAGGAATATTAGATTTTCATCTCCCATAAGTAGGGTTAATATTAGAAAAGATAAAAGCCAGCTTATCTTTGGACATATGAACATGATGAACCACTTTGAATTGGATTAATGAATGTCGGGCACATTTTGAAGGTGCATTCACCAGTTTAAGAATCTTGACCCATAGATCCTCCGATAAGGGTCTTGTAAGTTCCAGTTCCCAAGCTTTTTAAATCTTATCATGAAGTATTGGATGTAATTTTAATGATTTATCATATATAATTCCAATGAATCCTTTCTGAGAAGGATTCAATTGAAAAATATTATCAACTAGATCTGGTGATCTGATACAAATGGAAAGACTAGTAATATGGTATTTAAGCAATTTCTAATCAGTAAAAAAAATGAATATTTGGTGTCATATTTATGAGCCAGCTATTCAAAAGAGATCAAACAACCTTTCTCAAATAAATTTGCAAAATAAATAATACCTTTGATTTTCCGTATAGAGAAAGATCGGTCAATTATTAATAGTCAAAAAAAATTCTTAGAGACAACACGAGATAAAACAAAGTCTTTAAATTAATGCATTCATAAATTGGAACCAGATTTGCAATATATGTTTGAGTATTGGATTAGATATATTCTTATTGATCTTGGAAAAGCTAAATGGAAGAGAGGTACCCAATAAAGATACCACTGAATACTGCTGAACAGATTTCAATTCCAAATCTGTCCATTATGGATGATCCAATTTGTCAGATTATAAAAAAAAATCCAAAATGTTAGATAATAAATATTAACAGCCCAGTGATAAAATCTAAAATTAGGTAGGGTCATAGCTCCATTTTGTTTCAATTTTTGTAAATGAAATTTATGAATTCTAGAGTTTTTGTTCTTCCAAATAAAGGAAGAAACTTTTGAGTCAGTATTATATAAAAAAAAGACTTTGGAAATAAAACTGGAATGGTTTAAAATGGATAGAAAAACTTAGGTAATATTATCATTTTAACTGCATTAATACAACCTATTAAAGAGGAGACCATCTGGTAAAAGAGAATCTCACTCTCATATACTCGAACAGAGGAGAAAAATTGAGTTTCTATAAATCTTTAAATCTTTTAGTAATTTTGACCCCTAAGTATGTGAAATTATCTCTGACAATCTTTAATGGAAATTGAGTATAGATAAGGACCTGCATATTAATCAGAAAAAAAATATATCTTTTATGAAGGTTTAATTTATAGCCAGAGAAAGAGCTGAATTGAGGAAACACAGCTAACATAGCTGGGATAGATCTTTCATGATCTGAAATACAAATGAATAGGACAGCTGCATAAAAAGAAACTTTATGAGTTCTTACTTCATTTCTGACAATCCCTTAAACCTCATGAGTGTCTCTAGGGCTATTGCCAGAGGTTCTAAAGCTAGATCAAATAGCAAGGGGCTAAAGGGTCATCCCTGTTTAGTTCCCCTAAACAGCCTAAATAAAGAGGATTTGTTATTATTGGTAACCACCATAGCTTAGGGGGTACTATAAATCCATTTAATCCATGATATAAGGCCCATACCAAAATTAAATCTCCTTTATGTTTTGAATAAATAGTTCCATTTCACTCTGTCAAAAGCCTTTTCAGCATCTAAAGAAACGACACATTCTGGAATTATGTCTAAGGAGATTTAAAATATTGCTTGAAACATTGATTACACTGCCAATAGTAACTGCCATTGCAATAAATACGACATTATTAAACAATTGGCATCAACATTAATATGGATTAAAGCAAATATTTGTTACTTACTTGAATGTAAGCATGCAGGACGATTGTGCCACTAAAAATGACCAATTGATAATTAATCTGATTATGATTTTGACCATCAACATGAACATATAAACCTACTTACAATGGTCCAACTTATAATTTTTCAAAGTTATGATGGTTCGAATCCTTACTTTGAATTTCAAATTCCAACTGCTCCCACGCTAGCGATATGTGGTACACTACTCTGTCGTGATGCTGGGCATTGGCAGCATCACGTGAGTGTATTGTACAACATACTCTCTCCCGTTAATGATTGTCTCAGTATGGAATAAAGGTATTCAAATCTTAATTATAAAAAACAATAGGCCTGTTATTCTTTTTCGACTTACAATGGGTTTGTTGAAACATAGCTCCATCATAAGTTGAGGAGCACCTGTATTATAAAACAAAATAGTTTTTAACGTGGTAAAGTTTATTGATTGTTTCATAGGAATATTAGACAGGTCTACATGCAAACTGAAAGCAAATGGTGATAGCTTTAAGAGATTAAGTAATTTGCTGACAGCCGTGACTTGTGTTGACAAAGCAGTCTATAGCCCATGAATCCAAGCCCCACTTCACCAGAGAAAGAGTGGTAGACAGATCCACTGGAGGAAACACTTCAGGGGCCTCCTCCGTTGTCACTGTTTTTGATGTGAGCACCCTTAAATCTCTCTCGCAATGACTTATTCAGTTCGGCCTTGTCATCAGTTCTGATGAACAGGTCAAAAAGACATGTCTTAAATAATATAATGAATTCTCAGGACCATCCTTGTTGAAGTCCTCAAACTTGGTACTTAAGAGCTTCGGTTAAAACTCTGCAATGTTCACTCAAGGAAGTGAAGGATATATAAGCAAAACCCAGGTTGTCCCGTTGTTTAAAAAAGGCTCCAAAAATAAACCAGGTAATTATTGGCCAATGAACCTGACTTCAGTAGTAGGTAAATTATTGGAAGGAGTTCTGAGAGATAGGATATATAGGTATTTGGACAGTCATGAGTTGATTAAAAACAGTCTGCTTGGATTTGTTTGTAATAGGACATGTTTAACGAATCTTGTAGACTTTTTCAAGGAAGTTACCAAGGAGGTAGATGAAGGAAAGGCTGTGGCATTTGTCTACGTGGACTTTCATAAAACCATTGACAAAGTCCCACATGGGAGGTTAGTTCAGAAGGTTATGACATTAGGTATCCATGGAGAGGTTTTAACTGGATTCATAATTGGCTGGGTGTGAGAATGCAGAGAGTGGTAGTGGACGATTGCTTTGCAGACTGGAGGCCTGTGACTAGTGGTGCGCCTCAGGGATCCATATTGGGACAATTGTTATTTGTTGTCTATATCAATGATCTGGAAGATAATATGGTAAATTGGATCATGAAGTTTGCTGATAACACAAAGATTGGAGATGTTGTGGGCAGTGAGGAAGATTTTCAAAGCTTGCAGAGGGATTAGGACCAACTGGGAGAATGGGCCAAAAAAAATGGCAGATGGAATTTAATGCAGACAAGTGTGAGGTGATGCCTTTTGGAAGGGCAAACCAAGGTAGAACATACACAGTAAATGGTATGGCACAGAGAAATGTGAAAGAGCAGAGAGATCTGGAAATTCAGATACACTGTTCCCTGAAGGTGGTGTTGCAGCTGGACATGGTTGTAAAGGAAGCTCTTGGCATCTTAAACCTTTATAAATCAAAGTATTGAGTATGGAAGGAGAGATCTGGAAATTCAGATACACTGTTCCCTGAAGGTGGCGTTGCAGCTGGACATGGTTGTAAAGAAAGCTCTTGGCATCTTAAACCTTTATAAATCAAAGTATTGAGTATGGAAGGAGAGATCTGGAAATTCAGATACACTGTTCCCTGAAGGTGGCGTTGCAGCTGGACATGGTTGTAAAGAAAGCTCTTGGCATCTTAAACCTTTATAAATCAAAGTATTGAGTATGGAAGGAGAGATCTGGAAATTCAGATACACTGTTCCCTGAAGGTGGCGTTGCAGCTGGACATGGTTGTAAAGAAAGCTCTTGGCATCTTAAACCTTTATAAATCAAAGTATTGAGTATGGAAGTTAGGGAGTTGAGTCACAGAGAAAGATTAAACAGGTTAGGGCTTTATTCCTTGGAGCATAGAAGAATGAGGGGAGACTTGATAGATGTTTACAAGATTATGAGAGGTATAGACAGATTGGATGCAAGTAGGCTTTTTCCATTTAGATTGGAGAGATAAATATGAGAGGTCATCATTTTAAGCTGAAAGAGGAAAAGTTTAGGGGGAACATTAGGGGGAAGTTCTTCACTCAGAGAGTGGTTGGAGTGTGGAAAGATCTGCCATCTAGTGTGGTGAATGTGAGCTCGATCTTGAATTTATGAATAAATTGGATAAATACATAGAAGGGAGATGTCAGGAGGGTTATGGAATGGATGCAGGTCAGTGGGGCTAGTGAAATGATGGTTGGCACAGACTAGAAGGGCTGAATGGCCTGTTTTCTGTGTTGTAGCATTCTATGGTTCTAATTCAGAAGTGCATTATTATAATAATCTGTCATCAGTGAGTAGAGTGGTGAGCTGGAAACAAAATCCTCCTAATTTATTGGAAGGATAAGTGGACCCTGCATATTCTTGCTATAATATGATTAGCAAAGCCATGTTTGGCTCAAATGCAAGCAATAAATTCACTGATGACACCACTATTGTTGGCCAAATAAAAGGTAATAATGAATCAGAGTATAGAATGGAGATCAAGAATCTGGTTGAGTGGTGCCAGAGTAACAATCGTGGGTGCACTCAATGTTAGCAAAGCTAAGGAGCATATTGTGAATTTTAGGAAGGGGAGTGTGATGGACCAAACCCTCCCCCCCCCCTCCCCCCCCGGCCACCTTTGTTTTTATTAACTGAATGGTGCTGGAGCAGGTATATTCAAGTTTCTGGGTATTGATGTATCAGAAGACCACTCCTAGAGTCAGAACCTTGAGGTAGCTGTGAAGAAGGCACATCAGAGCCTGTAATTCCTATTCTGAGGACATGTCATTGGTTTCTCTATTGAATTTGCACAATAGTAACTAGGGGGCCCTGGTGTGTGAGCCTGTGAGTGTGCACATCTGTAACTGTAGGCTGTTCCTGTACATTCCAATGTGTGCGCGCACGCATGTGTGCATGTGTCTGTGTGAGTGCATGTGTGTGTGTGTGTGTGTGTGTGTCTGTCTGTCTGTCTGTCTGTCTGTCTGTCTGTCTGTCTGTGTGTGTGTGAGAGTGTGTGGGTATGTGTCTATCTGTGTCTGTCTGTGTGCACACATTTGTGTGTGTGTGTGCATATGTGTGTGTGTGTGTGTGTGTATGTGTGTGTGTGTGTGTGTGTGTGTCTGTCTGTCTGTCTGTTTGTGTGTGTGTGTGAGAGTGTGTGGGTATGTGTCTATCTGTGTCTGTCTGTGTGCACACGTTTGTGTGTGTGTGTGCATGTGTGTGCGTGTGTGTGTGTGCATGTGTGTGTGTGTGTGTGTGTGTGTGGTTGTGTGTGTGTGTGCATGTGTGTGTGTGTGCATGTGTGTGTGCATGTGTGTGTGCATGTGTGTGTGCATGTGTGTGTGTGTGTGCATGTGTGTGTGCGTGCGTGTGTGTGTGTGCGTGTGCGTGTGTGTGTGTGCATGTGTGTGTGTGCATGTGTGTGTGTGTGTCTGTCTGTTTGTGTGTGCATGTGTGAGAGTGTGTGGGTATGTGTCTATCTGTGCCTGTCTGTGTGCACACGTTTGTGTGTGTGTGTGTTTGAGTGTGCGTGTGTGAGAGTGTGGGGTGTGTGAGTGTGTGTGGGTGTGTGTCTGTCTGTGTGCACACGTTTGTGTATGTGTGTGTGTGTGTGTGTGTGTGTGTGTGTGTGTGTGTGTGTGTGTGTGTGTGTGCACACAACTCCCCCATTCAGGCATTCAGCTCAACTTCTTCTGTCGAACATACCCTCTATATTACCATGCTCCTGAAACCTGAATTTATACTGAGTTTGATCATGGGAAGAGATTACCAAATGAATAATGGGAGATCCATGTCCTACTTCCATTCAAATTGAAGAAGAAGCATTTGCAATGGTATTGAGAACCTGGAGACCATGCATATGCGGTGGAACGTGTTCACTAAACTATATAGTCACCATTCCCCCCCCCCCCCACTCCCCAGTCAACCAGGTGTCTCTTGCACATTCATGGAAGGGTCTTGACTACCCATAATAGCCTCATTGGTCTGCTCAGAATCCACAAAACCTAATTGTTTGTACGCGACATCCTAAAATTTAACCACACTTGAGACTGATTGAAGTAATGAGTAATAAGACAGTTAACCTCAGACACAGAAGTAAATTCTTTGGAGCATTTTAAAAGAGGACAGAGAGATGAGTCTGAAGTTGGAATTGAATCTGCTGTTCGCATTTACCCTTCGTCTCCATTTTTTAATTTCATTTCTGGATTATGTTTCTGGGAACCAAGTGTCTCTGAGCTGAAGTTGGGAAATCTGCAATCACAGATAAACCATGTTTCGTATCTTTCTCAGTCACAACCAATCTGACTAACAGGCTAGCTGCCCATTGAGAGGGCATATTTGGTGGGAGAGGAAAGTAAGTACTGAAACAGGTAAAGATAAACAGAAAAAGTCGAACTGATTCCAGATGGGATTTACCTAACATAGCAAAATTCTATTTTTATGCATTACGTTTTAGGTACCTAATATGTTGTACATCACAATGATTTCTGGCCTCACCCTGCAATGGATGAACCTAAGAAGAGATTGGTCTGAGTGGAGGTGGAGAGAGGAAGTAAAACTGCAGGCAAGGAGAAGGCCCAGCTGACACCCAAGAAGAGAGCGAGGATTTTCAGCAAAATGGGTGCCCATTCTGTGCTTGGTCTCACCCATTTAGCGGACGCCAAAGTGAGTGCAGTGAATGCTCGCCAAGTGAGAGAGGGATTAAAGATGGGAAGGGTTTGAAGATGCTTAGGAGAATGTAGATCTGGTGTCTTTAGGACTGAAGGAGACTACATAGAAGGGAAGAGTCAAAGCCATGGAGCATGGAGATGTGAAACCAAAGGAAAGTATAACTAGTAAAAAAATGTAAATAATCCTGACTTGTGATCCAGCTTAAACTATTGTAAACCTTTAATCATTAAAAGTTATAAGCTTTTAATCATTTATTTAAAATATATTCAGCATGTTTAGCAATCTAGTTATTAAAAGTAGAGTTTAAAAAATTAAGATTTATTTAGGGATATTGAACATACTGTGGTGGCGCACATCGAAACACAGGTGAACTGGCTCCGCACTGAAGTTTTGTCAAGGTTGTGCCAAGAGAGTGTTACAAATACAATTAATGGTACAGTGTAATTTTCTACATTAATCACACTATACTCCATATAAATTCAAAGGACTAAACTCCCATTATTCTGATAAATGTTTTAGATGTAATAAGGAAGTAAGGACCTTTGTAGACTCAGTTTGGTCCTGTGTTAAAGTGGAAAAAATTTGGAAAGATTTAAGTATATTATTAGGACAAATTATGAAGATAAAAATGCAACAGGGTCTGAAAATAGTTTTACTTGGTCATGTATATGACGAAGATATGAGATTGAAGTTGGATAAATATCAAGAAACATTCTTAACATAGGAATAGCGGTAGCAAAAAAATGTGTGGCAGTGACATGGAAAACAGAACATTTTATAATGATGGAGAGATGGAAAACTGAAATACAAATCTGTATTCCATTAGAAAAAAATCACTTATAGTTCTAAGAATCAGATTGGGAATTTTGATAGGATTTGGGAACCGTATAGGGAATTTGTTAATCAAAGACCATCTACATCACCCACTCCTCGCAATCAATAATCAGGAGATACTATAGTTATATCAAGAGAATCTGATTAACGATTAATATATAGTCCTGGTGTTTTCTTTTTCTTTTCTCTTTTCCTCCTTGGGGGAGGGGGTAGGGGAAATTTGGGGGGAAAATGTAAACATTTTTGTATCATAATGTATTATCTATATATAATTGAATAATTATTTGGTATTGATACAGTGATAAATAAAATTTGCAAAAAAAAAGACATGACTTTCTCCTAGCTGACTATCTCTAATCTCTAAATGCTTGTAAAATCCTGTTCCTCCCTCACTGTTTCTTTACTTTCTTTTTTTTAAGATATTCCATTGAACTTTAATCTTTAATTAAGCTCCTGGATGTCATCCTAATATCCTGATTGTCTGATCTTAGAAGCTTAGCAGGCACTGGCCCGGTCAGTACGTGAAGGGAAGACTGCCTAGGATCACCAGGTGCTGTAGGTTTCTGCGAGGGGCGCTGGACAAAGTGGCGATTCTCTGTCTGCCTCACGGTGGACAAAAGTTAAAGCATTTCATGTATGTTACATTCTAAATGTAGTATTACGTGGCAATAATGGAACCTTTAACCTTTAAATTATTCTTTTCTGTGGTTTAATGCCAAGATTTGTTTTATTCTCTTGCATTACCAAACCAGGCTGTGATGCAACTTATCAGTATATTTTCCATGGTGCACCTGTAGAGGTTTAGGATGACATAGAAAATCTCCTCATACTGAGTCACAGCTGTGCTTTCTTCAGTAGCCTCAATGTGTTGGCCTCCAGGAGAGACTTACTGATATATGGACTCCCAGGATCTTGAAGGTACAAACACTCTCCACCTCCTTTCATGCAGATAATTGAACAAGAACCTAGCCAATGAGATTCATTTTGATGGTCAGGCCTCTCACTGAATTTATGTGGCAGCTTACCAATCATGTCCACCAATCACTTTAAAATGATAAGTCCTATCTACTGTTGGAAATCAATCATATAACCATAGAACCATTTACGGAGCGGAAACAGGCCATGTTGGCCTTTCGAGTCCGCACTGGTTCACTGATTTTGTGCGCCCTCTTCAGGCATTGGTCCTGGTAGATCAAAAACATTAATCCGATACGGCAGGATTTAATCTATTTGATTGACCTTTTAAATTTTAGTGCCTTCAGTTCCTTGTTAAACTTGTTTCGAGCATTAATAAGATGCAAGGACATCACCAAAAGTTGTTGGCCTTGATCTCAAAACTCAATGCCTTCTCCATGGTCAGCTCTATGGTCATGTTGGTTGCTTGAAACTTGGAGATAAAAAAAATAATGTATTTATTTCTTTAAAATGTATTCTTATCAGTACTTTTATGAACAGTAATTAAACTTGCCAGATTTGGGAGCATATTTTTGAAGGTTGTCATCTTTGGATTTACCTCAAAATCAAATTAGCTTCTCAAAATCATTCCTCAGCATTTCTTCCCAGAAAGGAGCATATGGCAGGCCAGAGGCTTCAGCTACAACTCTGCCACCTATGTTTGTTTGTACATAGCAAATGGTTGGTATTACTGCATTTACCTTACCATTTTAATTTTACATGAAATACTCTTCTATCATGAGAAAAATAGATATGGACATTACATTTGAACTGCAGCATGTCAAAGAGTTTTCATGATGAAACCCATGAAAGAGATGTTATTCAATTACCAAAATTATTTAAGTAATGTGCAACTAACTTCAAGGAATTTCTAGAGGGGGAAAAGGCTGTGATCAGAGACAACATGTCCGTCAAAATGTATCCAACACCTCCCCTAGCAGCACCTTCCAGGCACCTACCACTCTCTGTGATTGGAGTAACTCAGCTGGTCTTTTCACAATCTTTAGGAGACAAAGATCTATTGCTGATGTTTCGGGCCTGAGCCCCTTCTTCCAGGAAAAAAATCAGAAAAGGCAGAAGCTGGATATATCAGAAAGTCTCTGAATTCAAACCATGGGGGAGGAATCCAGACCAACAAAAGGTGTTAATTGGATGTGATAAGGGATTAGGTGAGAATTTATCATGTCTGTATGAAAGGAGATAGAGAAAGGAGAGATGATGTAAAAGAAGGGTATGGGTGGGGGGGTTAATATTAATGCCATCAAGTTGGAGAGAGCTCATTTAGAAGATGAGGTGTTGATCCTCCAATTTATAGGTGGTCTCAGCTTGGCAGTATATGAGACCATGGATAGCCTTATTGACAAGGGAATGGGATGGAAAATTGAAATGGGTGGCCATTGGGAGATCCATGGTATTGCAACAGACAAAACCAAGGTACTCAACAAAGCATTCACCCAGTCTGCGTCCAGTCTCTCTGATGTAGAGGAGACCATAACAGGACCATTGGATACTGTAGATGACACCTGCAGATTCACAAGTGAAACGTTGCTTCACTTGGAAAGACTGTTTGGGGCCCCGAATGTTGCTGAGTGAGGAGATGTGGGTGCAAGTGGAGCATTTCCTGTGTCACAGAGTTAGGTCCCAAGGGGACGATTGGTGGGGATGGAGGCATGGTCAAGGGAATCACAAAGGGAGCAGTCTCTGAGGAAGATGGAGAGGGGAATATGTGTCTAGTGGTGGGATAACATAGTAGGTGGTGGAAATGGCAGAGGGGGATGTGTTGGATGTGGAGGTTGGTGGGGAGGTCAGTGAGGAGAAGAGGAATCCTGTCCTTGCAGCATGTGGGGGTGGAGACAACCAGGGAAGATGTGTGAGGAATGGAGTATATGCAGGTGATGGCTGAGTTGATGGTGGTTGAGGGAAAGCCACATTGTTTGAAGAAGGAGGATATCTCTGATGATCTGGCATGAAAGTCCTTATCCTGGGTGCAGATGAGACATAGGAATTGAGAAAATGGAATGGAATCCTTATGGGGGATAGGGGGAAGAGGTATAGTCGAGGTAGTTGTAGGAGTTGGTGGGTTTGTAGAAGATGTCTGTCGAGAGTTTGTTTTGCTGAGGTGGAGATAGAGAGATCATGGAAAGGGAGAGTGTAACTAGAAATGGACCAGGTGAATATGAGGTCAGGGTGGAAGATGGCAGCAAAGTGGTTGAAGTCAATGACCTCATGGGGTAACACCAAAGTTGTCATCGATGTAGTGCAGGAAGAGTTGAGTGGCTCTGCCTGTGTAGGCTTGCAGCATGGATTGCTCCACATAGCCAACAAAAGGCAGACATAGCTGGGGCCCATGTGGGTACCAATTAACCTGGGGAAAGTGGAATGTCAAAGGAGAAGTTATTGAGGGTGAGAACAAGTTCTGCCAACCTGAGGAGGGTGGTGGATGAGGAGGAATGGTTGGTTCTATTGTCCAGAAAGAAACAAAGGGCTTTGAGATTTTCAGTATGTGAAATGGAGGTTTGTAGGGATTGGATGTCTATGGTAAATATGAGGTAATCAAGTTCAGGGATCTGGAAGTCGTTGAAGTGATGGAGAGAATGTGAAATGTCATGGATGTAGGTGGGGAAGGACTAGACCAGGGACACAAAATGGAGTCAAGGTCAGCAGAGACCAATTCAATGGGCAGGAGCACATGGACACAATGGGTCTACTGGGATAATTAGGTTTGTGGTTCTTGGGTAGGAGGTAGAAATGGGTGGTATGGGGTTGGGAAACAATAAGGTTGGAGGTCATGCCAGGGAAGTGAGTGGAAGTGATGAGTTCATAGATGATGTGTGATACAGTGGTTTGATGAGTTTTGGTGGGGTCCTTTTGGAGGGGTAAGTTGTCATCTGGCTTTGACCAGATGGAGATCATTGCACCAGACCACAGCACTGTCATCCTTGTCTGCAGATTTGATAATGAGGTTAGGATAAGTGTGGAGTAAATGGAGGGCCAGGCATTCAGAGGGTATGAGATTGGAATGAATGAGGGGTGTAGTGAAGTTGATATGGTTGATGTCACAGTGGCAGTTGAAAATATAAGGTGTCAGAGCAGGGAGAAGACCAGAACGTGGGGTCCAGGAGGATGAAAACATTTTAAAGTGGGAGAGGAATCAGTAGTGGGGGAGGAGAATGGTGGTTGTGGAAGTAAGCATCGAGACAGAGGTGATGGAAGAAGAGTTCAGCATCATGGCATGCGTGGAACTCGTTAAGGTGTGGGTGAAGGGTCCTTGATGATTTTCTCAGCCCTCTATAAACACTGCTTACTGTAGATATCTTTGATAGAGGGAGAGGAGACCCCAGTGATCTTCTCAGCAGTTCTAATCATCCTCTGAACTGACCTCTGATCTGATGCTTTGCATTCAGCCATGACACTCCATATTACGCTCCTGCAGAATGCTGTTAGGATGGTGGTCAGTAGCCTTGCCCTCCACAACCTCCTTAGGAAGTGTAGGCACTGCTGCACCTTCCTAATCAATGAGCAGGTGTTGTGGGTGTAGGACAGGTCATCCTTCAAATGGACCCCAAGGATTCTGCTTTTGCTATTTCTCCTGCATTTGTTATGAGAAGTTGATATCTAGAGGTTAAATTCCTTGAGGCTTGACAGACTGTCTACATTCTTTGCTGGCTTGAAAAAGACATTTACAAATAATATTTTATGATGAAGATGAATGTGTTTCCAATATTTAAAGTTAACAGAGGACAAGCCTATCTTTTGTGCCTCACAAAGCAGAAGAATTGAAGAACAACTTGGTAGATAAAGAATAACAATTTCATAAAACTAAGCACCATTATATTCTTGCTATAGGTCCGATGTCTATTAGTTCAGACTGAACAAAGTATTTCCAACATCAGTACAATAACTGATTCAAAAATGCACTTCATCCATTTACCTTTGCAGCATGCTACAACTCAATGAATCAATGAATTTTTCCACTCCTTCGGTAAATATAATACTGAAACCCTATTATGTACTTTTGTGTGTCTTCCTTATTCACTAGTGTGACGGATATATTATATTTTATATTGTACATAGATATGTTTTTAAAGGAGATAGATTGTGGGGGTTTAGAGTGTAGGTCACTTCACACAAACACTTCATAAAACAGATCTCATTTAAAATGCAAGAGCTTGGCTGAAGCCAGTCATGCAGGCACCTAGAGCCTTTGCAAATGCATTCAACAATGAGACAGTTTTGCTAAAGAATTTCAAAAGCAGGTGTAAATGGATTATTGTTTTGAAAGCAACAGATAAATTGGCTCAGAATATTGGGTCTGGTGCTGTAATCTGTTTGGTTGCATTTTGCAGATCTAAGAAGGTCATGTGGTTTTGCAAGCAGAGAGAGAACAGGGAAAAAAAACCCAGGTTTTCTCTAAGAGAGAGAGGGAGTTCAGTTCGAAATCTGCAGTGGCTTTTGAAAGCTGCAGCATGGCAAGCTGGAAGCTTGTTTAAACCCCATTTTGAAGATGGGATGCGAGTTCTGAGATGAGCCTGTTGAAAAACCATTGTGGTCCTTAGAAGGGGAAATGGCTCGCTAGAGTGTTTCACCTGAAATAAGGGAAACAAGAGGAACTCGATGGTGACCTGCAGAAGAAGAGGTTATCACCTGGAAAATGCTGATGGGGCAAGTTTCTTTGGCAAGACACTGAATTGACTGATGGAAGTAAATCAGTTTGTGTGTGTCCAATGATCAATGAATCTCTCTCTGAAACCAACAAGAACCTTTTAAGTGGTAACCATTTAAGCACCAGAGCTTGGTGAAAATTCATAAATATTAAATTCTGTGTACAGTTTAAGAATTGCCTGATACAGGTGAACTTGGAGGAGTGAGAAGTGAGATTGGACTGTGAATCAAAGAAATCTTCAGAATTTATACACTTTACATACACGCACGCTTAGAATTAGAAGGGGTTAAGTTAGATTGAGTTAAGTTAATGGTAATAAGTTAAAGTTTGATCCTGTTTTTATGTTTAAAGAAAATTAAAAATGACTTGTTTAAGTAACCATTTGTCTTGGTGAATTTCCATTGCTGCTGGGTTTTGGGCCCCGGGCGTGCACTCTGAACTTCAGCTCGAGTGCCTATATCTTTACAGTCCCTTTATTCCTCAATGTTATTCTCAATTGCTGAATTATGATACTCTTCTTCAACTATCTGTTTGACCAAGTTATCGATCGTGACTCTTAGTTAAGTCTCTTTTTCCATCATTCCTCTCTAATCCTCATATCCTTTGTGTTCTTGGTGTAACTTGCTGAATCAAATAACCATGCCTTTGCATGGTGATAATCACAGAGCATAATTTCAACATTTTAGTTTGTGTTACTGAAAAATAAATAGTTAATTTCCAACTTCTGAAGATGAGTCATGAGTTATGAGCCTGGCAATGGAAAGAATGAGGGAATGCAAATCAGTGTTCGTTACCACAAGTAGCCTCTGGGCATAATAATATAAGAAATCTAGTATTGTAGCTGACCGCTACAAAGGAACACACACACACACAGTATGGCAGGTTAAGCTCACTCCTTTATTAGGGCTGAAAAGGCTGCTTTTATACTGTTCAAGTTCCCGCCATTTTTGCTGATTGACTGAGTCAGCCCATATGAATAACAATAGAGGGCGGGAACATCCATGCATACGAATGCCCTTCTTCCCCCGGCCTGTTTCTGCTGAGTTAGCTGGGCAGCTTGACCAACACCATTTTAGGCCTGTTGGTCTGATGCTGCCCCAGCTTCTACCCCTGCCAGTTCGTTGTCCTGGGAGTCACTTTAGTGATCTCTGTCTGCGTCTGCTGATGCTTCATGATGTGCCGGCCCAATTTCCGCCATTGTGGGCCGCCACATGACCCCCCCCCCACAGAACCGGCGTTATAGTCTATAGTGTTCGTAGGTATAGCCCTCATAGTCTTTTGTGAGCTGCTTCTGCATCGAGGTGTTGGTGTCTCCACGGGTTTTGCTGGATCTGCGTGGGCAAGCTTGAGTCTATCTGTAGTGAAGACCTTTGGCTCACCACCGATGTCCACCTTGAAGGTGGCTCCGTTGTTCCGGATGACTTGAAAAGGACCTTCATATGATTTCTGCAGTGATGAACGGTGGGGTCCTCTGCGTACAAACACACACTCACATTCCTTGAGTTCTTTGGGGATGTTGGACTTGGCTTATCCATGTCTGGAGGGTGGGATTAGATCCAGGTTACCAATCTTTTCATGCATCCTGTCTAGGAAGAAGGTTGTCTCCTCCTGCTGTCCTCTGGCCTGTGGAACGAAAATCCCGGGAACCGTGAGTGGGGATCCGTAGACGAGTTCAATGGAGGATGTGTGGAGGTCTTTTTTCAGCGCTGTTCAGGTGCCCAATAGTGCCCATGGTAGCTCGTCCACCCAATTGGTGCTCTTGAGACTGGTCATGAGGGCGGTCTTGAGATGCCTGTGGAAACTATGCCGTTGGCTTGCAGGTGGTATGGTGTAGCTGTGCGCCCCACAGGTTGGCAATGTCAGTCCACAAACTGGAGGTGAACTGTGTGCATCGGTCAGGAGTGATGTGCTGTGCCAGTCCAAATCTTGCAATCTAAGATGAGAAGAATGCTTTGGCACAGGACCTGGTGGATGTGTCAGCAGGGGGATTGCTTCTGGCCACCAGGTGAAGCGGTCGCCCACTGCGAAGAGTTAGCGGAAACCCTGAGAGACTGGCAAAGGTCGCACTATGTCCACGTGAATGTGATCAAACCTGAGTTCTGTTGGCTTGAAAGGCTGTGGGGGGACCTTGGTGTCTCACTGCATTTTGGCTGTTTGGCATTGCGAACACACCTTGGCTCACCCCCGGACTTGTTTCTGCAATCCATGCCACACGTACTTGTTGGTCACCAGCCGGACCGTAGTCCTGATGGATGAGTGTGCCAGCCCATGGATGGAGTCAAAAACTCGTCACCTCCATGCCTTTGAGACAATAGGTCGAATCTGGCCGGTGGCCATGCCGCACAGGAGGGTGGTAGTAACTGTGCCGAGTGGAACGTCCTGAAGCCTGTGACAGTGGTCCTGTACTGTAGGATCTTGCTGTCCTGCTACTGTGCCTCTACCAGTGCTGTGAAGTCCAGACCGTTGACCAGGGATTGGATGTTGTGTCTCAACAAGGCGTCCGCGACCACATTGTCTTGTCTGAGATGTGGTGGACGTCGGTGGTGTACTCCGAGATGTAAGACAAGTGTCTCTGTTGGAGGTCTAACCGAGGATTGGAGATCTTAGCCAGGGTGAAAGTCAGTGGTTTGTGGTCTGTGAAAGCCCTTCCCTCAAGAAAGTACCGGAAATGGCGGATGGCTAAGTACAGCGCAAACAGCTCTCTATCGAAAGCACTGTACTTTAGTTCAGGGGGCCGCAGATGTTTGGTGAAGAAAGGTAGTGGATACCAATTTCCTACTATCTGTTGCTCCAGGACTCCCCAATCGCTGTTCCTGAGGCATTGACTGTGAGGGTCATGGGTGCATCTGGCCTGGGGTGCGTCAGGAGTGCAGCTTTGGCCAGGGCTTCTTTGGTTTCCACAAATGCACAAGTGGATTCGTCGTCCCAGGTCAGGTCCTTCCTGGACATCAGAGGGTACATCACTCGGGCAGCTGCTGGGATAAACCTGCGATTAAAAAATTATCATTCCTACAAACTCCTGCAGACCTTTGGTTGTATTGGGCTTTGGGAAGCTGCAGATGGCCGCTACCTTGTTGGGCAGTGGTGTGGTCCCATTCTTTGTAATCCTGTGGCCCAGGAAGTCGATGGTGTTCAGGCCAAACTGGCATTTAGCCAGGTTGATGGTGAGGCCAAACTCCTGCAGACGACTACAGAGATTTTGGAGGTGCTGAAGGTGTTCCTGTCGAGTTCTACTTGCCACGAGGATATCGTCGAGGTAGACAAAAGTGCCATCTAGGTCTTGGGCCACTGCGTCCATCAGTCGCTGGGATGCCTGTGCCACATTTTTGAGCCCAAATGGCATCTTCAGGAACTTGAACAGCCCAAATGGAGGGATGATGACCATCTTAGGGATGTCATCAGGATGCACTGTGATCTGGTGATATCCTCGCACGGGGTCCACTTTTAAGAATAATGTTATACTGTTCAAGTTCCCGCCTGAGTCAGTCATATGAATAACAATAGCGGGTGGGAACATCCATGCATATAAATGCCCTTCTTCCCCAGCCTGTTTCTGCTAAGTTAGCCGGCAGGTTGACCAATGCCATTTTAGGGCTGTTTGTCTGATACTGCTGCATCTTCTACCCCTGCCGGTTCATTGTCCTGGGACTCACTTTAGCGATCTCTGTCCGCGTCTGCTGCCGCGCAATGTGCTGGCCCGATCTTGCAATTGCGGGCCACCACAGTACATAAAATGTCTGCAGAGGATTGTAGCCTGTATATGTGAGACCAAGCTTCTCACCAATATGATAGCATTAAACTCCCTCCCTGTGGAAATAATTGTTTCAGAGAGGTGTGCTGGCTAACAAATGGGTGCAATTTATAGCAGTGGATCTCAACCTTTTTCTTTCCACTCACATGCCACTTTAAGTCTTCCCTATGCCATCGGTGCTCTGTGATTAGTAAAGGATTGCTTAAGGTGGGAAGGGAAGGTCAAGAATCATTGCTCTTGACCCAATTGTTACTGAAATATTTTTCTTGAGAAAAATTGTCCTTGGCACATTTCCTTTGGAGTAATGAAACCGTGCACATGACAAGTCAATTACAAACGATTAAAACAGTGGTTTTCAAACTTTCTCTTTCCACCCACATCCCATTTTAAGTAATCCCTTACTAATCACAGAGCACTGATGGCATAGAGAATACTTAAAATGGAATGTGAGTGAAAAGAAAAAGGTTGAGAACCAGTGGTTTACAGAATGTATGCAGGAGTTCCAAATTATTAAACCACAGCTGTTATGTCTTCAATGGGTGGCAAACAGTGAGTGAATCAACCTAATTTTGTAAATTGACAAGAGACACAATTATTTAAACTTTAATCCATCAAATTGCTCTCCGATGTTTTCCACAATGTCATATTTTCCTTCTGTAAAATATATTTCCCAGTCCAATCTTGATAATTGCTACAGGATAATTCAATTACTTTGGTTAAAAATATACTTCTCTTGATGTCAGCTATAATTGAGGTGGGAGTAGATTACTAACAAGAAACCAAATGGCATATCAGAGTTACCTCTCTGGAGTGACTACACATTCCAGATGAATAGAAATCAAGATCAATTTATTGTATTTTCAATAAATAATGGTGAAATTTGACTTCCAAATGTTCATAATTCATAAGCTATTCATATTATCTAGAGAAGAGAGCCAAGTCAGTGAAGAAGGGAAAGCTGGAATCCCTTATTGATAAATGTACTGCTACCAGCTCTTTTTGAGTTGTTGCCAGTGAATGCTTCTCAAGGGTGAAATAGGTTTGTTTTCTTGGTCTTACTTTTTCTACCAATCACTAGGATATTTCTGAATTGGTACTTTTGGTCAGTAGAGGACAAATTATTGGAAGGAGTTCTGAGAGATGGGATATATAGGTATTTGGACAGTCATGGATTTGTATGTGGTAGGTTGTGATTAACAAATCTCGTAGAGTTTTTCAAGGAGGTTACCAAGAAGGTAGATGAAGGAAAGGATGTGGATGTTGCCTACATGGACTTTAGTAATGGTCCCACATGGGAGAAGGTTAAGACACTAGGTCTCCATGGAGAGGCTGTAAACTGGATTTGAAATTGGCTGTGTGGAAGGAAATAGAGTGGTAAAGGATGATTGCTTCTCAGACCTGGGGCCTATGACAAGAGGTGTGCCTCAGGGATCTGCATTGGGACCATTGTTGTTTGTTGTCTATATCAGTGCTCTGGATGATAATGGATCCGCAAGTTTGCTGATGACACAAAGATAGGAGGTGTTGCGGACAGCGAGGAAGTTTCTCAAAGCTTGCAGAGGGATCAGGACCAGCTGGGAAATTGGGCCAGAAAATGGCAGATGGAGTTTAATGCAGAAAAGCGTGAGGTGTTGCACTTTGGAAGGGCAAACCAAGGTAGGACATACCCAGTAAATGATAGGGCACTGAGGAATGCAGAGAAGTAAAGAGATCTGGGAATACAGATACATAATTCCCTGAAGGTGGCATTGCAGGTGGACAGGATTGTAAAGAAAGCTTTTGGCACACAAGCCTTTATAAATATAAGTATTGAGTATAGAATTTAGGGTGTTATGTTGAAGTTGTTTCAGACATTGTTGAGGCCAAATTTGGGATATTGTGTGCAGCTCTGGTTGCCTAACTACAGGAAGGATATCAATAAGATTGAAAGAGTGCAGAGAAGATTTACTGGGATGTTGCCAGGTCTTCAGGAGTTGAGTTACAGTGAAAGATTAAACAGGTTAGGGCTTTATTCCTTGGAGCAAAGAGGAATGAGGGGCGATTTACATGAGGTTTACAAAATTATGAGAGGTATAGACAGAATGGATGTGAATAGGGTTTCTCCACTTAGATTGGGGGAGATAAATCCAAGAGGCCATTGTTTTAAAATGGAATGGGAAAGGTTTAGGGGAAACATTAGGGGGAAGTTCTTCCCTCAAAGTGTGGTGGGAGTGTGGATTGAGCTGCCATCTGATGTGGTGAATGCAGACTGGATCTTAACATTTAAGAATAAATTTGATAGATACATGGATGGAAGAGGTCTGGAGGGTTATGGAATGGGATCAGGTCAATGGGACTAGCAATGATGGTCCGCACAGACTAGAAGGGCCGAATAGCCAGTTTTCTGTGCTGTAGCGCTCTATGGTTCTATGGTTGAGGAAGATCATGCTTCCCGCTTCCTTCAGAAACTTACAGGTACATTTAAAATTAGGTTTATTTGGTTTTGGACACTTTTGCCTCAAATTTAGCTATATATTACAATTGCATAGTAACATTCATCTTCTTAGAATGATTCAAATTGTATTATATCTTTTGGACTATTCATGGAATGTAGGCACAGTTGTAAAAGAAGCTGCCTATTTAACAAGGGAATCTGTTTCTGATGCACAGATCAGTTGAATAACCATACTTTCTCCAAGAACAGGAACAGTGCCGGTGATGAAACACTTACAGTCTTTTATACTGTTGATTACAACTGCTTTTCCTCATACATCCTCTCCTTTGACCAGTACAGCAGGACTGGTTGGCAGATTGTTAATGCACTGAGAGGAAGATCTGATGGTCACTAATACCTGTGTGAAAGTAGTCAGTGAAGTAACTTTTTGTCAAAATCATTCACTGAGCAACATGTCATTCTGTAGAGAGCCTATCAAATGTAAAGAACTCTGCAAAGCAACCACTAGCCAAAAATATACAAAAGAAATGCTGCAGAAACTTAGCAAGTCAAACAGCATTCTTCAAAGAGCAAAGACAACAATACATGCCTGAGCCCTTGATCTAGGTATGAGCAAAAATTAGGTATAAAATGGCAGGGAGTGGGACAGAGAAGGGGGAGGGTCAGAGGGTCAGGCCAGAGCTCCAAGTTTGCTACAAGTGGGAAGGACACACAAAAAGAAAAGACAGGGAAGTGAATGGGGATGGGGTAGCTCTCTGAATAGAGAGGTAAGAGGTTTGAGAGCTGGAGGAAAGGTGACAGAGTGATAGGGAAGAGAGGGAGGCAGGGGAGTGCACAGCATCTGCAGATTTTTTTGTTTAACCCCAGCCAACAGTAACTCACAGGTAATTGATGAGCCTTTTAGTAATACCGATGGGGAATTTCTGAATGTATGCTCAATGACATAAAAAGTGATATAAAAGGGCATTAGCTGGAGCACAACATAAGCAACACTTTCCTTGTTCTGGTATATCCTAATTTCAAAGTATCATCTTCCAAAGTGTGAGCTGCGATATCCCAAATTTCTATTTCTTTAATCCAACAAATCAAACTCTGTGACTGTTATTTTATGTCGTTTTAATTTGTTGATAGAATAGATAAACATTTTGCATAGCTTAACATTAAGACTTTCATAAATACACAAACCTTAAAGAGATACACAAATCCAAAGATTTGTGCTCACGCTTCCTTCACATCTCGTAAAATGAGAGAAAGCTGTTAGCCTGGGTGCATATTATGACATATTACATCATAGTCACTATGGTAACACTATAAACAACAGTTTTCTTGAAGAGACAGGCACAAAATTAACTGAGAATTAAAAACCTTTACGCACAAAGCTCCTATTGTCAGTGCTAATATTAAGTTGGGATTGTTTATTGACAAATGTCATGATCTACCTACTTTGTGTTCTTTAGCTGCACATACCACTATTACCAATAGGGTGACTCAAGGTACTATAATGTTACATTGGGACCAATTTGCAACCTCCTTTCCTGTAGGATTCCATGATTCTAAGATTCACTGTCTCTAACCATTGTGGTAACATGGTTTGACATTTTATTCCCAAAGTCCTCCAAATTATCATCCCTTTCTCTTCCTTTAATAGTGTTTTCAATTTTTTTTCACTTTGACTGTGCTTTTGGCCATGCTGAGCAAAATCCCCTTTTTACTCGTTTCTCATTTATTTTATCTACCTTCTCTGTGATTTATTTTTGCCTTCAGTAAAAATGCAATATAAATTCAAGTTGTTGCAACATGCCAGCACTTCCCAATAACTCAATGTAATCAGTTTAAAATGTTACAAAAGCCCCAATACCCATGCTCTAATGAAAAATTAAACAAGACAATTGTTTAATTTCATTTGAAATGGGAGGTGCTGATCCAAAGTGATTGTGACCATAGGGATTTAAAATACTATGATTCATGCCAAAACTTCGCTGATGATTCACTACAGCCCAGTGATTAAGTTGAAAAAACATTGACGAAGAAGACAAATAGGGATACAAATGTGCTATTTACAAATTCAAGTTCTTTTCCACTTGATATTACGGCTTGCAATGTAAATAGCAATTATAATTTAATCAGACAAAAGTAATTCATCACCATGACCCTCACTGAACTTCTATTAATAGCTACCCAACTCATTCCAATGATTACCAATTAGTTTCATGATAACATAATGACATAGAAATTTATTTCCTTATGGATATGCGCTGGGTTGGAGCCTAGGCTGGTTTGTTCTGGAAGAGAGCAAATTTCAGGTCAAGGCAAGTCACCTTTATTTATCGTTCATTCCATGCTTGCACGGTAAAGATGAGATAGTGTTTCTCCAGGACCATGGAGCATATTTATATAAATATGTTTAAATAGTTAAAGATACATGAAATATTAAATATTAAGATATGTACAGTAAGAGTTTCTGGTACCATGGTTTTCTGGGAATTCAGGAGCCTGATGGCCTGGGGGGGGGGGGATTGTTACCCAATCTGGACGAAAGGCTGCGAGTGCTGCAGTACCTCCTACCAGATGGCAGAAAGGATAAAAGTTTACATGAGGGGTGTGTGGAGTCCTTCACAATTTTTATTAGCTTTAGCCTGGATCGAGTGTTTTACATGTCCGCCATGGTAGGAAAGGAGACCCCACTAATCTTTTCTGCCGACTTGACTATCCTCTGCCGGGCCTTGAGGTCTGAGGTGATACAGCTTCCAAACCAGGCAGTGATGCAGTTGCACAGGATGCTCTCAATATTATCAACATGCTAGAAACTCATCAACACGCTTATGCAAGGTTTCAACTCTGACTGGTCGTGGACCTTGATAATTTTGATATTTCTATTTATGGAGTTGTGGACACCACTATGAGGGAACAGCATTATATTACACTGTCTGGAGCATTTCAAGCGACTAGTAAAGGTAAAAGGTAAAGTTCCACTTTTGTCACGTAATACTACATTTAAAATGTAACCGACATGAAATTCTTTAATTTTTCTCTACCGCAAGGCAGACAGAGAGTCACCATTTTTTCCAGCGCCCTTACAGAAACCGACAGCACCTGGTGTTTCTAGGAGGTCTCTCCTCCAAGTACTGACCAGGCCTAAGCCTGCTTAGCTTCCAAGATCAGACAATCCCAGGTGTATTCATGCTATTAGATGCTGCTTTTTGTTTGAAGAATTATCATTATGATTGAGTTTAATTTGAAGAAGCCAAGAGTATTTTATTGCTCCCAGGAGTATTATAAAAATAAATAAAATATTTTGAGTAGAATAAGCCTGCAGGGCAATGATACAGGCAAACCTTGAAAGACAATAGACCGAGCACTGAGGACACTAATCCATGAAGGGGAAACTGTAATTGGCGGTAGGGCCAGGCAGTGAGATATATGGAGGGTTTCTAAATGAACCGAGGAATGAGGAGAGCCAGTGGATGATGTAAGATGAAGAAGGAATGTCTTTCAAGTACCTCAAAGAGAGAGGGACAGCATGCAGCACAAATGGACCTGAAAGGAACACCTTCATCTCCTGCGACCCATGATGCAATGAGGACAGGAATCCTCCTCAACTATCGCCCCACCAGCCTCCGCAACCAACATATGATCCTCCGTAATTTCTGCCACCTACAACATGATCCTACCATCAGACACATCTTCCCCTCACCTGCCCTCTCTGCCTTCTTCAGGGACAGTTCTCTCCGGCACCTCCTCATCCCCACAGTATCTACCCATGACCACAGGAAATACTACACTTGCGCCCACACCGCCTCCCTCAACATTTCCCTTGTGCATCTGCAGGGGTCATCCACTGCATCTGGTGCTCCCATTGTGGTCTCCCCTACACCAGAGTGAGTGACCGCAGACTGGGAGATCACTTTGCTGCACATCTTCACTCTGTTTGCTGCAACAATGGGTACCTCACAATGGCCATCCATTTTAATTCCGCACACCATTCTCATCCTAGCATGTCTGTGCATTGGCATCATACTAAACGGAAGGTACCCACAAATTTGAGAGGAAAAATGCTGATATACCATCTGAATACTCTCCAACCAGATGGCTGCAATGTCATCTTCTCCAGTTTCTGTTAACCCACATCCCTATAACTCTTTTTCCCTATCCATATCCTTCCTTCCAGCATCCTAACCCCCCTCCCCTCAACATTCAGAGAGCTACTCCTTCCCCTTTCATTTCTCAGCTTCTCTTCTACCCTCCCACCCATATCCACCTTTTACCTCTTGGCATGTCCTCCTGCCCTTCCTCCCAGGACTCCTCTCCTGCCCCCACCTTTATTCAGGACCCTGCCTGCTTTTTGATAATACTTGAGGAAGGGTTCAGGCCTAAAACATTGATTACCCTTTGCTTCTTGCAGATGCTCCATGAGCTGCTGAGTTTCTCCAGCAATTTTATTTACTGAATAAAAAACTTCTACGTGGTGTCTCTGCAGATCAAAAAGGGAGAGGTGGGCTGCAAAGGGTGGAGGTCCAGCTGACGTTGTCGGCCATTCAGGAGTATGGCTTATTTACAAACAACGTATTTCTCTCTTCATGGCCCTTCCACCAATTACAATTGCACAAGGAGCAGCCAACAGGCAAGACAAGTTTAGGCAGGTGAGTTGACGTGGGAATGAAAGGATTCAGCAGGCTGGTACTCTAGCAGGCCTGAAAGGAATTCACCTGGACTGGGAAAGGGTGACTGCCCAGCCAAACTTGTAGGGTGAACCTCGAACTGCTAAGGAAACTCACCCATGAATTGGCAACAGGGCCAAGCAGGGAGAAAAGTTGTTTGTAAATGAACCAGGCAATGAGAAATATTGGGTGAAGAACCAGCTACCAGGTAGGATGGTGTTGTCAAGGACCTGAAAGGGAAAGCAGCTGAGAGGATGATGTCAGCGTGGTGTTCCTGTGGATCTGAAAGGTGGAGAGCAGCACACGGTTCATTTACAAGCAATGTCCTTTTGGCCCTGCGGTCGATTAATGTTGCACATGCTTAAGTTAGCTCCCTCAGCGCTCTATCCTGTTTCCTGGCAAACCCTTCACAGTCAGCTAGATCTACAACACTGGTGGATCCAGCTCAGGGAAATGTATCCTATGAGTGAGCCAATGCACTCGAAACGGTCAGTCAGGAGAAAGGCAAAGGGGTGGATGGAGGTTCCGTGGCGAGGTGCGATGTTTGGTAGTGGATTGGACTATGTGAGGCCTTGCATGGCAAGCCACCGCAAAAGGCAAGGTTAAGGAGAAATGGGCTGAAGGAAGAGTTTCAACAAGCTGATGCCCCAGTGGACCTGAATGGAATGCTCACACGGACCGTGTAGGCTGAAACCAGAAATAGGGCGGACCCAGTGCTGAGGGCCAACCATGGAGAAATAGATTGATTGTAAATGAACTGATGAATGGGAAGAGATGTTGGGTGAAGCACAGTGGTGTCAGCCTCAGGGTCTGCTGAATCTTGGTGGTCAGCGGCGATTATCATTTTACGCAGACTTAGTATTTCTAAAATCAACTTCTTTCTAACTGCCTTGATCACACCCACAGTCAGTCTTATAGGAGAACATTCAGAAAAGCTCTCCACACACACATGGGCTTATTTAGACTTTTCTGACAACAAATTTGGGGCTATCTTCCAACTTCTTTCACTTGGCTGAAAGGTTTTGCAAGGGAGCTTGAGACCTGATAGCATTTATACAACAGAAAGTACACTGTATTCGTGTCTGGTGAACATACATATTAAAATAGACAGAGGTAATTAGGGACAAGTAACTATGAGTCAATGTTAGGTGAGTTTTAATCGTCTCCAGGTCTGTGATCTATTCTGTGCTGTGCAGTCAGAAGATGGAATGGGATTCATTTTTGGGCCTTTATGGAAAAAACAAGTTGGATTTCACTACATTAGAGCAAGGGAAACATTTCAGATCAAGCCAGGATCAAAATTATTAAGGAGAAAGCTAATCAAATCTAAATAGGGCAAATCAAGAAGTGTGGTGAGAAAGGGAGATACTTACGATAGAAATAAAAACATTTTGAAACCCTCCTGAAGAATATAAATGGCTTAGTCATGGTTGAAAAAGGTGCAACAATCAGAATCAGGATTTATTGTCATGAACAAGTCTTGAAATTTGGTGTTTGCAGCCGCGTCACAGTTGAAACCTTCCTATTATAACCATCTTACAACATGACTATAAAAAAATAAATAATAATAACAACAATAGAGCTTGAAAAGTCAGGCGGTGCCTTTGGTTCATTGATCATTCAGGAATCTGATGGCAGTGGGGAAGAAGCTGTCCTTGTGCTTGTCTTTAGGCTTCTGTACCTTTTCCCTGATGGCAACAGAGTGAAGAGGGCATGCCTGGGTGGTGGGGTCTTTGAGGAGAGAAGCTACTTTTTTATCAATGCCTCATGTTGATATCCTCGATGGAGTGAAGTCTGGTGCCTGTGAGGCCGTAGGCCGAGTTAGCAACCCTCTGGAATTTATTCTTAACCTAAGAGTTGGCATCTCCGCAACCAGACAGTGATGCAACCAGCCAGAATACTCTCCACCTGCAGAAGTTTACGAGATAATAATAACAATGTGAGAAATTATAACAATGTGGGGATGAAACTAAAAACGATAATCCCATCTAAATAATGTGCAGCAGTTTTAATAGCAAGAATAGTGAAAATATTTATTAAAAAAATACAGTTCTAATATTAATGTTCAAATGATCAATTTGGATAAAGTTAGAAAATGTTCATGATGCACATTTTTCGGTTTGGTGTCACGGGAATTTTCTCCATGATTCAATCGCACAAACACCTTGCTTGTATGTGAGATCTTATCCATGAGTTTTGCAAACCACTGGGCTCCAATGGACAAAAAAAAAAATGTGGGATTTAACTTGAAATGTTTTTTAAAAATTATATTATTTGAAATAGAAAAACATGAAATGATGTAATAAAATATTGGAGCAGGTTCTCTTCAATGGATGGGATTTGATTTGTCTATTTTAGAATTCAAGTATTTGCACAAAATAGTTGGACCATGCTCAATTAAACTTTTGTTTTCCCATGTAAAAGAAGCATGCCAGATATGCTTCTAAGAATAGGAATTTCACACGGAATGTTGAAAAAGGTGGGTAGCTTAAAAAAGTTTGCAGTAACACAATGGGCAAGCTTTTGCAAAACGAGATCTCAATGGATATGCTTCTCCGCAAGTTGAACTGAGGCTTCAACTTTGAGGCAATTGAATAGCACCTGTTTTTTTAAATTAGAAACCAAGTTTGAATTGTCAAGTTAAGAGGTCATTAAAGGCAAATGTTGCTAAGCATAATTCTCAGCTAAAGTAAAAAAAAATGTATATTATGGTCAATTGATGAACCATGGTGAAATCATCAAAGAACATCCATTTGGACCATTGAAGGGTACAAATGTGTTGTAGGGTGACACAATATGCTACAGTAAAGGACAGTATAATTATGGATCCTTCATGAGTTACATTTAAAATTGATAAAATTATCATAATTTACAGAAAATAACATGGCAGATCCAGTGTCCTTCACATTTGAATTATTTAAAGCAGGTAGAAGAAAGAGTGGAAATAGTTAAGAAAGGAAATTACTTTATTCTTCAATTAGTGCAAACCTTCTTCGACTTTTTGAAGGTGCCATTACCTTTCCTGAGCAGTGAACCTTTAAACGTGCTTCCTATAAATGCCTCTCTCATCTGGCTCAAGACATTAGTTGTGTTGAAAATTAATGAACCGTGTGTGATGAAGGTTTGTTGTCTGCTTCAATTATTCATGAATGCTAAGCATTTGCTATTGCCTTGAACTTATTTCTTCTAAAAAAGGAGGTTCACAGAAGGGCCACAGGACTGATTGCTAATATCAGAAGACCAGAGTTAAGAGGAAAGAAGGAAGAAACTTGGGAGTTAGATTTTCAGCATTGATTCCTGCTGATTAATGGATAACTGATCTGTGTACAGAAAGAAACGTTACAGGGAGATTTTATTTTTCAATGTACCTTGCCCAGTGCATTGGAGGAAAAGTCAGGCTGGCTCTTTTACTAGCCATTCTCAACCTTTTTTATACTGACTATGCACCCCTTAGGACTCTGCTCAAACTTTCTGAGTCCCTTGCCTGTGAAACAGGCAAGTTTAGTTGGTTCCTTCCATACTTCTATCAACTACATTTTAAAAAATTAGGATTTCAGTCTATGGCCCTCCTTGAATGTGCCTCCTGGAGGGCTGTAAGGCCCCTTGCGGAGGATGGCTGCATTAGATCATTCCACCTTCTTACACCACTTCAAAGTATTGAATCAGATAAGGTGATATATATTGAGATTTTATTTCAATCTGTTCTTGTTTTTGGATCAAATAACAGAGATTCATAGTTATGCAGCATGGAAACAGGTTCTTTTGTCCAACTTGTTCATCCCTAGCTTTTAAACACTATGTTTGTCTGTGCCTGAAGTGGCAGCTCATTCCACATACTCACCATTGTCTGGAAAAAGCTCCTTTAACATTTCAAATCCAACATAAATCTAAGCCAGTAGTTCTCATCCTTTTTCTTTCCACTCATATACTAGTTTAAGTATTCCCTATGCCATTGATGCTCTGTAATTAGAAAGGGATTGCTTAAGGTGTTATGTGGGTGGGAAGGGAAGGTTGAGAATCACTTCTCTAAACCCAATTGTTAATGTGATTGCTTAAGGTAATATGTGAATGGAAAGAAAGGTTGAGAACCACTGCTCTAAGCTCTCAAGTTTAGACTCCCTTAATCTTGGAAAAACAGTATGGCAATTTATCCAATCTATGCCACTCATAACTTTATCAACCACTCTAAAGTCACCTCAGATCCTTCATGCAAGTGCAAACACTCAGCCAATCAAACGCAAAACTTTCCAGTCTCATCAACTTCCTTGTGCCTTTATTTGCACTTTCTCCAATTTAATTTCATCCCTCCTATCAACATTATCATCCCCTCAGTGCTGGTCAACAAGCTCCAAAAACTAGAGCTCTGCACTCTCCTCTGCAACTGGTTTCTTGACTTCTTCATTGGAAGACCACAGTGACTATGAATTAAAAACAATGTTATCTCCTCATTGGCGATCAACACAGGGGCGCCTCAAGGATGTGTACTTAGTCCGTTACTATGCTCGCACTACACCCATGACTGTGTGGCTAGGTACAATTAACATTTCTTTCTTCTTTCTTTGGCTTGGCTTCGCGGATGAAGATTTATGGAGGGGGTAAATGTCCACGTCAGCTGCAGGCTCGTTGGTGGCTGACAACTCCGATGCGGGACAGGCAGACAGGGTTGCAGCGGTTGCAGGGGAAAATTGGTTGATTGGGGTTGGGTGTTGGGTTTTTCCTCCTTTGCCTTTTGTCAGTGAGGTGGGCTCTGCGGTCTTCTTCAAAGGAGGTTGCTGCCCGCCAAACTGCGAGGCGCCAAGATACACAGTTTGAGGCGATATCAGCCCACTGGTGGTGGTCAATGTGGCAGGCACCAAGAGATTTCTTTAGGCAGTCATTGTACCTTTTCTTTGGTGCACCTCTGTCATGGTGGCCAGTGGAAAGCTCGCCATATAACACGATCTTGGGAAGGTGATGGTCCTCCATTCTGGAGATGTGACCCACCCAGCGCAGCTGGATCTTCAGCAGCGTGGACTCGATGCTGTCGACCTCTGCCATCTCGAGTACTTCGACGTTAGGGATGAAAGCGCTCCAATGAATGTTGAGGATGGAGCGGAGACAACGCTGGTGGAAGCGTTCTAGGAGCCGTAGGTGATGCCGATAGAGGACCCATGATTCGGAGCCGAACAGGAGTGTGGGTATGACAACGAACATACTGTCTACATATATATGCATATATATACATATATGCCGATGATACTATGGTCAATTGGCAGAATCACAGAAAGCAACGAGGAAGTGCACTGGATGGAGTTAGATCAGCTAGTTGAGTGGTGCCACAACAACAACCTTGCACTCAACGTCAGCAAAACCGAGGTGCTGATTGTGCACTTCAGGAGGGGAAAATCAGGAGAACACGAACCCAATCATCTTTGAGGGATCAGCAGTGAAAAGGGTAAAGAACTTAAATTTTCTGGTGTCATAAAGGAGCAACTCACCTCCCTGTTTTGTAAACAGGAAGATGTAACAAATTAACTTGACTTTATTTATATTTCCTTGTACAAATGCCCATTCATTATATCCATCTCAAAGTTCTGTTTTTTTTTGGTACCTGTTCTGTTCACATTTGTTATGTGTAAAAAAAACCTGTTTGAGCTCTGTAATGATTACCAAATTTTTTTCTACCAATTTCCACTAATGATATTTCACATAGATGTCATTCTCATGTTTATTGAAAGCTACAATATTACATGGCTTCATCCTTTCTAAAAAGTAGAAAACATAACTTTCTATATTTAAATGTAGAGGTTTCCCATTATTATTCATTGATACCCGTGGAATGCATTAAAATATTACCATGAAATCTAACCTCAGCGAAACAATGGCAAAAAGAAATTAAAATTGAAAGTATAGTTGACCAAACATGGCAAAACAACTCTAATATTTGGACATATGGCATTGGGTGGGGGCAGGTGGGTGTGGAAATACATACTGTAGCTCCTAGTGTTTATTTCCAAAATGGGAAATTCTTCAGTACAAATATTTGCTCTTCAAAGCACAGTTTTACAAAGATTCTCTCCTTCCGGTTGCATAAGAGAGGATAATTTCCCAAGGACCTGACAAGATATTCCTTCGGACCTTGAGGAGGTGATTGTAGAAATTTCAGGAGCTCTGGCAGAAATATTTAAAAGGTCCTTAGCCACGGGTGTGGTGCCAAAGGATGGGAGGGCAGCTCGCATTATACCATTGTTTAAAAAAGGCTCCAAAAGTCACCATGGAAATTATAGGCCGGTGAGCCTGACATCAGTAATAGGTAAATTATTAGGTGTTCTAAGAGAATGGATATACAATTACTTGAATAGCCAAAGCTGATTAGGGAGAATCAACATAGCTTTGTGTGTGATAAGTTGTGTTGCCAATCTTATAGAGGAGACTACCAGAAAGTTGACGAAGGAAACACCGTTGAAGGTTCAGATACTAGGTGTTCATGGTGAAGTAATGAACTGGATTTGACAATAGCTGGATGGTTGATTATAAAATTGTAGATAAGGTTTTAGCAAACAGGTCGGCTAACTATTTACAAAAGTTAATTCATTTAGATCAGAATCGTTATTCTGCAGATAATATTGCAAAATTAATTAGTTTAATTAATATTTCTCAGAAGAAATCCAACTTACAATGGTCTTATCATTAGATGCCGGAAAGGGATTTGATAGGTTGGAATGGTTTTTTTTAAAATTTAAAGTACTGGAAAAAATTAGGTTTGGACAAATCTTTATTAGTTGGATTCAATCCTTATATAAAAATCCTTCTGCTAGAGCAGTGACAAATGGCAAAGTATCATAATATTTTTTATTAGAGAGATCTACTAGACAAGCGTATCCTTTTGTCCCTGGTATTATTTGTATTAGCTATTGAACCTTTAGCATAATTGAAAAGACAGGATGGTAATATTAATTCTGAGGAATTTAAGATTAATTTATTTGCTGATGACATTTTGATTTACTTAACAGAGCCACAAAATTCATTAAGATTATTATATGAGAGATTGAAACAATATGGACAAATATCAGGTTATAAGATTAATTGGGATAAAAGTGAGATTTTGCCATTAGCTGTTGTTGATTATACTCAATATATGAAAATAGTTAAATTTAAATGGTCAGATCAAATCAAATATTTAGGTATTGGAATTGATAATCAGTTAGATCATTTATAAAATCTCAATTATTTATCTTTATTGAATAAAATTAAAGAGGATTTAAATAGATGGAAAGATTTACCTATAACATTAATCAGTAGGGTTAATTGTATTAAGATAAATGTTTTTTTTCTAGAATTCAGTATCTTTTACAATCTATTCCTTGTAAAGTTCCTTTAAATTTATTTAAAGATTTAAACTCTTTAATAAGACAGTTCTTGTGGAAAAGTAAAATGGCAAGGGTTTCTTTACAAAAATTAACTTGGAAATTTGCACTGGGAGGTTTGCAGCTTCCAAATTTTCAAAATTATTATAAAGCAGTACAATTGAGGTTTGTTAATAGAATATTTGATTTGGACAATTCATTAGTATGAGCTAATATTGAATTATCTAATATTGGTGAGAAAAATATGATGCAATTTATTTATAAAGGGAAGACTGTTATTAATGATTAATAATGGTCCACTGAGTTTGAGACATTTAATTGAATTATGGAATAAAATTAATCATGAGATAGGTACCCAGGGGGAAATTTCAGCAAATCACCTCTATATCAGAGTTTTTTTTTCTTTTATTCTTAATGATCAGTTTTTCAAAATATGGAATCAGAAAGGAATTAAAACAGTACAAGATTGCTATGAGGTTGGCTATTTCATTTCTTTTCAGAGAATGAAAGAACAATATTGAATTCCAAATAATACTATTTTAGGTAATTATCAAGTTAAAGATTTGCTATTGGATAATTTGGGGCATACCTTGAGATTACCAAGACAATCAAGTTTAGAAACTACTCACGGAAGATGGAAAAAGGACATTTATTTTTGAAATGAATAAACTGTCACAAAATAAAATGTCATCATTAGATATTCATAAATCAAGACTGAAATGTGAAGAGGATTTGGAAATTACAATCGACCATGATGATTGGAGATCTATTTGTAAGGATAGTACGTCTAAGATTATTAATGTTTGATATAGGTTAGTTCATTATAATTTTTTGAATCAGTTGTACTTCATTCCTCAGAAATTAAAGAAATATAATTGAAGTTCCTCAGATTTATGTTTTAAAGAAGTAGGCTCTTTTTTACATTCAACTTGGTTATGTGATAAGGTTAAACATTTTTGGAGATGGCTTAAGGAATTTTATGAGAAAGTTTTAAAGATTCAATAACCAATGAACCTAACATTGCTTTTATTAGATAATGTTAAAAGGTTGAGTTTGATTCTGAGCTTGACTATGTATCAAATTGTGTTTTTAAGGTTGGCAATCGCAGCAGCTATTACTTGGAAGAATGAGATTATTTGGGTTTGCAGAGATGGCATATGGAATTAAGGTCATGCATTCCTTTGGGGAAAAAAACTGTATAATTTATGCGATAATTATCTGATTTTTTTTACTAAAGTGTGGAGCCTCTATTTGGACTAACTGCGTTTAAATTTTTGAATTCTCTGAAGCTTGTTGTGGTGATGTTGCTTTGATCCATGGTGGTTTACAGGGTTTTTGATGTTAAATCATTTTCTTTCTCTTTTCTTTCTTTGGGGTCTTTGGGGGTGGGATGTGGATGGATATGGGGGTTGGGGGAGGGGAATTATACAATGGCTGGATGAGTGAAGCCAGGAAGTAATGGGGGATGATTGCTTCTCAGATTGAAGGCCTGTGACTAGTGCTGTGTCTCAGGGATCGGAACTAGCACCATAGCTGTTTGTCATCTATATCAATGATCTGGATGATAATGTGGTAAATTGGATCAGTATGTTTGCTGATGACACTAAGATTTGGAGGTGTTGTTGACGGAAAAAAGTTTTTAAAGCTTTCAGATGGATCAGCTGGAAAAATCAGCTAAAAATGGCAGATGGAATTTAATGCAGACAAGTGTGAGATGTTGCATTTTGGAAGGACAAACCAAGAAAGGACATACACAGTAAATGATAGGGCACTGAGGAAGTGCAATAGAACAGAAGGATCTGGAAATATAGGTACATAATTCACTAAAAATGGTGACACAGGGGAATAGGTTTGCAAAGTGACCTTTTGGCATATTGGTCTTCACAAAGTGAAGTAATGAGTATAGAAGCTGGGATGTTATGGTAAAGTTATATAAGACATTGGTGAGGCTACCTTGAGAGGGGGCAGTATTGGATCTCTTATTAGGGAATGAGATAGGATAGGTGACAGATGTTTGTGTTGGGGAAAACTTTGGGTCTAATGATCACAATACTATTAGTTTTAGGCTAGTAATGTAAAAGAAAAGAGGTGGCCCAAAGATTGAGATTCTTGATTGGAAGAAAACAAATTTTGAGGGGCTGAGAAAAGATTTGGAGGGTGTGGATTTGAATAAGTTATTTTCAGGGAAGAATGTAACAGATAAATGGAGGATATTCAAAGGAGAAGTCCTGAGAGTGCAGAAGAGGTCGTGTTGGCTATATTGAAAAAGATCAAAGTGGATAAAACTCCAGTTCTGAACTTAGGCAATACCTTCTTAATAGGGGTATAGCTACTGCTCATACTACAAGCTATAACCCATGGGGTAATGGTCAAGTGGAGCACAGAAATGGTACAATCTGGAAAGCATCTCCATCTGTTATACCAGTAGGGTGGAGTATCTCTACAGCCATAGCCAATAGCAAGCAGTCAGTATGGGGGGGATTGTGTTGGAGGAGGTGGGGTCTGTGTCAGAGTGAGTGGGAGGTGGGGACCGCATCGAGGCAAACAGGAGAAGGGAAGCACGTCAGAGCAGTAAGCAGGGGAGGGGAACCACACTGGGGTGAGCAGGTGGAGAGGACTGCGTTGGAGTGAGCAGGTGAGGGAAACTGCATCGGGGTGAGTGGGAGAAGGGAAACTCATCAGGGTGGTGAGGGGACAGGGGCACATGTCGGGGTGGGAGTGAGAGGTGGGTGTTCTTAGACAACACATGGATGAAGGAATTTTTTCTTTATTTTAAGTTGTTGTTAGCCATCATGAAGCTTGCACACCTCCATTACAGATCCCTCATTCAGCAGTCTCTTCATCTATGTGAGCCCCATGCTGGCAGCCAAGTATAATCAAACAGGAATTATGATCCTTAAGACATTGCTAGTAGCAATGCAAGCATGATCACTATCATTACATCTCCCTTTCTTAAAACAAAAGTAGTTTACTTTTAACTAACGTTTTCTTTGTATAACTCTGCAATATTAACTTTAACATCAAGAACTTTGTTATCATTAACTTTTTTCATTGTTATCAACTTTGTTAACATTTTTTAACTTGTTTTGTGTGTTCACATTTACATACACTAAAACTTGAAGAGTGAATATGATAGCACTACTTCATTGGGTAACAGAAGTCTTTAAATTTGCTCAATGAATCTCTTAGGAGGATTCATGTATCTTGACAATCTCCTGATTGATTGTCCTTGAATCTGAGTTGTTGCCTCAGACAATGTCTTCTCAGCTGTATATTCATGTTATTCAACAGTATCCATCTTTCCATCTACTGTGGCTGGTCCCATTTGAAGATCTTGACAATTTCCTCGCAGAACGGCATCTTCATCTGTCTGAATGGTGTATGATCTTGGCTGAACTTCTCTCAGGACAGTTCCCTTCTGAGTCCATAAGTTTGTTTTGTCTTTTAGCCTTACTTGGTCACCAGTGTAGAGATCCAGTAGGTTTTTTGTTCCTCGGTCAAAGTAATACTTTTGCTTTTCTTTCTGTTGTTCTTTGAATTTCCTCACTTTCTCCACCTCTTTTGTTTTTAGGAGGTTCTCTTGAATGGGTAGGTTTGAACTTCTTTAGTCAGAAGGTCATGGATCTGTGGAACTCACTGTCACATACAGCAGTGGAGGCCAGTTCATTGGGAGAATTTAAACAGGAAATTGATAAGTATCTAATTAGAAATGGTTTCAATGGATATGGAGAAAAGGCTGGAAATTGGAACTAGGTGTGAGCATATTTCAAATTAGTGTAGAGTTATGGAACAGATGCGATGGGCCTTGTGGCCTGATTCTGTTCCTTTATCTTGTGATCTGGTGTGATCTTGGCCTACAACCCATACGGAGTTGTGTTGGGGACATACAACACTCCAGTAACACTGTGATATACTAGCATGCTCTGGTAGATATCCGTTCCACTGTCTTTTCTCTGTACTGATTTTGTTTTCACTGAACCATTGGACTGTGGAAAATGAGGACTTGATGTGATGTGTACAAAGTCCCACTCTTTGGCAAACTGTCAAAACTTTAAATCACAAAACTGAGGTCTGTTGTCTGTGAAGACCTCGCTTTCCATGCCATGTCTGGAGAATATGGCTTTAGTACCTGTTATTACAGCATCTGCAGTGGTGGTGTTCAGTCTACACACCTCTGGATACAGGGAGTAATAGTCTGTGACTACAAGATAGTCCTTCCCTTGACATTTGAATAGGTCAGCATCTACCTTCTGGTAAGGTCAATATCGTACTGGGTGTGGCTTTAGTGGTTCTGCAGGATTGCTTGCTTAATATTTCTGGCATATTGTACAGTTCGACACTTCATTTGTTATATCATTGTTGTTTCTTGGCCAGCACATCACCTCTCATGCTCTTCTCTTACACGTTTCTATTCTGAGATGTCCTCCATGGATTCTTTGTGTATCTCTTTTCTCAGACTCTTTGGGATAGGGATTTTGTTTCCTTTGTAGTTGATGTCTTTAACCACTGATAATTCTGCCATGCAGTTCCAGTACTCTGAAATGTCAGGTGAGCAGTCCTGCTTCATGTTGGGCCATCCATCGAAGATTTTTTTTCTCAGTTGTCTCAGTGTTTCATCTTTGTCTTTGACTTTGAGCTCCATTTTTGCATTTAAAAGGGCAGTGCAGTTGTGATCATGTCCATGAAGGCATTCACGTCTTCATCCATTTTGGTGTTAGTGGGCTCTCTTGTGTCAACAGCTCTCGTGTCAACACCTGTAGGCAATGTGTCTGCTATGTACATTAGCTTACCAGGGTTGTACACTACATTCAGTGTATAGTGTTGCAGCCTAATCATCATTCTTTGTATTCTAAGAGGACATTCATTTAATGGCTTTTGGAACAATGCAATCAAGGGCTTATGTTCAATCTCTCCACTGATTGCTTGTCCTGACACAAACTGATGAAATCTTTCACAGGCGTATGTGATGCTGAGCAGCTCCTTTTCAATTTGAGCGTATCGCGTCTCCGTGTCTGTCATTGAACATGATGAGTATGCAATGGGTTGCCAGTCATCATATTTTTGCAGAAGAACTGCACCGAGCCCACAATGTGATGCATCTGATGATATCTTGGTGGGTCTCACTGGGTCGTAAAACCCCTGAACTGGTTCCTTTGTGAGCAGTTTCTTTAGTTACCTCCATGACTTTTCATGGTCATGATCCCATTCCATTCAATGTTCTTTTCTGTTCATCTTCTCAATGGAGCCTTCTTTTCTGAGGGGTTGGATATGAATTTACCCACATAGTTGACCATTCCATTAAACCTCTGTACGTCCTTTTGGCATTGTGGCCTTGTCATGTTCCCAATGGCAGCCACCTTTCTGGGATCTGGTCTGATGCCCTCACTGACAATAATATCTCCTACAAATGTTAGTTCTGTCAATCCCAAGCTGTCATTTGTCTCTATTCAGCTTCAGGTTTGCTTTCCTTGTTGCTTCCAGCATTTTCCGTAGTCTCTCATCATGCTTCATTCTCGTGGTTCCCCATACTATGATGTCATCCATTGAGGTATCAACTCCATCCTGGTGCTCATAGACCATATAGATAGTTTTGTGATACATTTCAGGAGCTGAGGCAATTCTGAATGGTCATCTTAGAAATCTTTATCTGCCAAATGGACTATTGAACGTGCACAGTCTTGAACTTACTTCACCCAATTTCAACTGCCAAAATCCTGATGATGAATCTAACTTTCTGTAAAATTTTGCATTTCCAAACTGTGACATGATTTTTTCATGCGTTGGAAGCTTAAAGCGTTCTCTCTTTATTGCTCTGTTTAGATCTCTTCAATCCAGGCAAATTCTAAGCTTTCCATTCTTTTTGTCCACAATGACGAATGAACTCACCCATTCCCTTGGCTCATCTATCTTCTGAATCACGTTCAGGCTATCCATCCTGTCCAACTCTGCCTTTAGTTGCTTTTGAAGCATAAATGAAACTTTTCTGCATGGATGTATTATCGGTGGCACACACTAATCCACTCTGATCCTTTGCTCTCCTAGAAGGCAGCCTAGACCCTGAAATAGGCCATTGTACTCTTTCATGAGTTCATCATAGATTCTCTCTCCTTCGCTTTCCACCATGAGGACTCTTTTTACCAGGTTCAGTTTCTCACAACCTAATATGGCCTAGTATGGCACCATGATGAATGCTAGATGTGCTCTTTGTCCTTGTGTTTCACTTTGACTGTGCATTCTCCTTGCACTGGTATATCGGTACCTGAATATCCTATCACTTTCACTTTTGTTCCATACATCTTTGGTCTGGATCTAATCTTTTTAAAATCAGTCTCTGATATTACATTAATATGTGCTCCAGTATCCAATTTAACTGAAATGAATATGTCATTCACTTTTAATCTCAACATCCAATCTCTGTTTTCTTTCTTGTTTTCAGTCACAACATCAACATAGAATTCCTCTATGTCCCTTTCATCTACTGCATGAACTCTGTTGCACTTGGTACCTACAGCAATGGGCATAATGGTTGTTTTTGTTGCACATATAGCATGTTTTACCATATGTTGGACACTTTTTTGGTAGGTGTTGTGTACCGCATCGACGACATGGTTTTCAATTGCCCCTTTCATTTTTGTTTGCTGGCCTCGCCTCTCTTTCCACTTTGGCGCTCTTTTTGTTCAATGGCTTATGTCCGTTCTTCCTCACTGCATCCACGTTGCAGCTATTTTCACTGAACAGCTCTTTTGCCTGCACTTTTACATTTCTGTAGCCCTACAGATTTCCATGGCTTTTTCCAGGTCTAGATTTTGCTCTCTTAGCAGTCTTTCCTTTAACGTTTTGCTTGTGATGTCTGTTTCCACCACCATTTGCGGGGATTTCCCCTCAAAGATATTGGTGCCCCCATACCAGGCCATGATCAGCACACTTTCCACTACACATCCTCAGAAGTTACATGGTATAATTATTCCAATATTCATTGCCAAATTCATGCTGTTTGCTCATCGTAAATTTTTGTCAAGTTCAAGATTCAATTTATTCTTTTTTTTTAAACTTTATTTACTCGTTCAAAATACAGATAATAAGTAACATATATAACAATAAACAAAGCATGAATGTTATGTTTTACATATATATATATACATATAGATATATAAAAAAAAGAAAAAGAAAAAAAAGAAAGGCCCCCCCTTTCAGCCAACTCTCCTAAAGAAAAAAATAGCGAAAAATTGAACATACATATTAAGACCTAATCAATGTAAATCAAAATATAAATATTCTGAATATAAAAACCACTTATTAATAAAAAAACTATAGTTATCGCACAAAACATTGTGATTTTTTCCATTATTAAGCAATATTTCATCTCATTATGCTATTAATATCAATCATATTCGTATCTTTCCACGTACTCGCAATACATTTTTTCGCTACAGATAATGCTAAATATACAAAAGCAAGTTGAAATTTATCTAATCCCAAACCTTTCAAAGGTTGCAAACTACCAATAAAAATACTGTCGAATCTAAAGGTATTTTAATCTTATACAGGTATTCCAGAAACGAAGATTCAATTTATTCCGATGAGCACAGAATATACAAAGATCTTTTCTTTGCCCAGCATGTTGTTAAGCAGTGAATACAAGCTCAAGGCCCCATTTCCAGATGAAAAGTCAATATGCTATCCCAGAACTGTGTGTCTTACATTTGATTCTTGCTGATTTACATAGGCTCCTTGTTCCCATGACCACCATGGTTTAAATAACATTCAACATTACAATTTGCTCAGTCCTCATAGTCTTCTTTCTTCATACCTCTGTAAACTTTTTGAATGAACAAACTGAGAAAGCAACCTTCTAACCTTATTCTTCATATTCCCTCTCATCCTTTCCTCATTAGTTGTGATTATGACTTTAGGAATCTAAATTCAATGTTAAAAATCACTACTTAAACTCTCTGAGTCCCCGTTCTTCTTAAAACCCACCTTTTGCGCAAGCCTTTGATAACACTGGGCTATAATTTTTTTCAAAAGATTTGCTTCCTGAAAACTAATTGGGAGTTATGTTAGACAACTTCAAGATGAACATAAAGATAACTTCAGATTTGTTGTATCACGTAGGAAGTTGGAGAAATATTAAATTAACTTTTATTGAATTTAGTATGTTTAATCACATAATGATACCAACTCATCGTGTTAATTCAAATGACTTAAAAATGTTTTGCCATTGATTTCCATTTGTACTCAGCATCCGATGCCTATCGTGTCAGCATCCAACAATAGTCGGCCAGCAATGGTGGATTCTAGTTGCTCTGACACTGCTTTTCCGCAGTCACAATGTCCTGGTGAAACCTTTTGCCCTGTTCGTTACTGACTGCGCCAAGATCAGCAGGGAAGAAGTCCGAGAACAAGGGCAGAAAATAAATTTCCAATGACATTTTTCACTTCCTGGTTCTGTATGCTTGAAGCAGGTCGTCAATCAGTTGGATGCAGTCTGGTGCTCTCTAGTTGACAATAAAATTCTCAGCAACATCTTTGAATGCCTTCGATGCTACGTTCTCCAGCTTCACTGGCAAATCACTGAGAGCATGTCCAGGCATATTTGGACTGACCAACACAGCTTGCTTTGTGGGCAATATACTAGTAGACTTAAAATATGACAGAAAATCACAAAAATAGATTGTATCTAAAAAATGGTATGTGATAGAAAACCTCTTGGGTGATTTTTATGATCAGCAGACCAAATTCCATAAAATACACCCAAAAGTATGCAGGATTATATGTTAATATCACTTATTGCACTCCTGAGACTTGCTCCCTAGACTCTGCGGGGGAGCCAAGTGAGTGGTGGCATTTTCTGGGTGATAAAGTGGGTGCCCGGGGGCGGGGCAAGATGGCATATGGTGAAGACGTGGGAGCCTATCTTTCCTCAGCTAGAAAGTTCAGAAACCGAAGTTAAAAACTTAATACGTGTTTGAAAACTTTATGAAAAGACTGTATATGATATGAGAAGAAAATTGATTAAGAGAAAACAAGTTCAACATTCAAAAAAATTACATTTTAAGAAGTTGGAAGAGTTAGAAAAAATGGGCCTTACTGAAGATTTGAAACCTTGAACTCCACTTGAACTGAAGTGGAGTTGAGTTCAAGGTTTGAGTCAGTGACCCATATCGGCAAAGTTTTGCTATAGTGACGGCATCCTCTATGCGTAGAGTGACGCAAGATGGCACCGCCGCTACCGCGTCATTGATGACGTTAAGGGAGTCCTGCAACGTGCGTGGATCAGCTGCGTTGGGCGGCCAAATGTGGGGTGGTGGGAAGATGCAACAAGTCTCTTGCGACTGCATCTTTAATGCAGTATGCGAGAGACATGCAAGGGATGGCCTACCAGTGCTATGCAGGGGCACGGGCAGTGGTGCGCATGTACGAGACTCTCGAATGGGTGACAGCTGCAGAGGCTGCTGTTCAATGTCGGGCTGAGGAGCTCAGCTCAATGCTGAGTGAGGAACAGACCTGCAGCCAGCCTGAAGAAGTTCAGGAAGCTGAGATACAAGAAATGGAAGAAGAATTCGAACATTATTTGGAAGCAGAAGACTATCAATTTTTGCTAGCTGCAGCTAAAGTGGAAGGTACGCCAACATCTTTGAAAGTACCTTCACCATATAATGATAATGTTGGAAACTATAACAAATCAAAATGAGAGTTTGATGGATTATGTTTCCACTAGTTTTCAAAATGTTGACCAGCAAGTTTTTGACATCAGACTTAAAATTACTGGTATGTCTGGTGAAATTGCCTCAATGAAAGTGGATGTCAGTAAATGTTTGACATCAGTGGATAATGCTGAAAACAAAATTAAAAACGTGGAAGATAGAGGAGATCAAGTGGAAGGAGCAGTTACCAGATGACAGATTGAGAAGAAGAATTTTTTACAGAAGATGGATTCTTCAGAAAATCAAAGTCGGCGGAATAATATAAAAATAGTGGGGTTAACAGAAGGTTTTGAAGGAGTAAATCCTACAAAGTTTTTTAAAGAATGTATTGTTGAAGTGCTTGGTCCAGAATATTTTCCGGAGAGTTTGGAGATAGAGAGGGCTCATCGTGCGTTAAGAAAAAAGACATTACCAGAGCTGTTTTAATGAGATTTTTAAGGTATTGAGATCGTGAGATGATTTTACGTGCAGCGGTTTTATGGGTATGTATGAATGGTCCAATGGTAATTCAAAATAGTAAGGTTTTTTATATGGATTTGAGTTAGGAGGTAGTCATGAAATGGAAATAATTTAATTCTTCTAGAGTTGTCTTATTTAAAAAAAAGGCTATAGATGTACTTTTAGATACCCAGTAATTTCAAAAATATTTTATGGTCAATACCAATCTCAGTTTTTTGAAAATCCACAGGCAGCTTTAACCTTTGCTAATTCTTTACCAGATTTTAAGTTGACACAGGAATTTGCATTGAAACCGTTGGTGGTGTTGGATAAAGCTGGAAATGGGAAAATTTAAAAGAAACTGGAAGTTGAACCTCTTGGACTTGCAAGAAGAAATTCCAGAAGCACTCAATAAATGAAGGGTTTCTTTGCTCTCTGGCTGGGGAGAGGATGTTATCCCAGCTCAATCCGAAGTCATCAGCCACTGTTGGTATTAACTGCACCCAGTTAATAAGGGGGTTACTGCTCTGCAGTTTTTTTGTTGGGGGGGATTTAAGGGGGTTTTTCAGAGGGTTTTTTTCTGTTTAAGGAGGTTTTTTTTCTTAGTAAGTTGTGAGAGATTGGGTGCCATTTTATAGATTGTAATGAGTAATTTAAATTTCGCACTTTTAATGTTAAGGGGTTAAATAGAAAACGTGTTTTAGATTATATTCAGAAATTAGAAGTAGATATAGCACTTTTGCAAAAAACTCATTTAACAGAAAAATAACATTCAAAATTAAAAAGAGGTTGGGTTGGACAAGCAATTTCATCTTCATTTAATTCTAAAGCTAGGGGGGTGGCGATTTTAGTTAATAAGAAAATATCTTTTGTAGTAGATTCTTTTTTTTGCAAATGTGCGAAGAGTGTTAATTGTTCATTGCAATATTTTTTCTGAAAGTTGGACTTTAGTGAATATTTATGCACCAAATGAAGATGCTGAGGCTTTTATTTCAGAGGCATTTTTAAATCTGAATCAGTCAAAAGGGAATGTATTGGTGGGAGGGGATTTTAATTGTTGTTTGGACCCATTGTTGGACAAATCTTCAAAAATTGCTGGAAGGTCTAAAAGGGAAAAAAAATTGGTTGAAATGAAGGATTTGAATTTAGTGGAAATTTAGAGGAAATTAAATCCAACAGAAAAAGATTCCTCATTTTATTCAATTCAACATAATTATTTTTCTATAATAGATTTATTTTTGATTTCTGCACATTTACAAGGTAGATTTAATTTAGCAGAATATAAAAGTAAATTATTGTCAGATAATTCATTATTATTAATTAGATGTTCAGGTACTGAATTGGTTGAGACAGCTTATCGATGGAGGTTTAATTAAATGTTATTGAAGAGACCAGACTTTGTTAAATATATGAGATCAAATTAATTTTTATTTACAAATGAATCAAAATTAAGTTCAAAATAAGTTTGTTTTGTGGGATGCTTTAAAAGCATATTTAAGAGGATTAATTATTAGTTATACAGCAAAGATTTAACAAAACAGTGTTAGTTAGAATGTTCAAATTTGGAGAATAAGTTACAGTAAAAATGCATAGAGGATGACAAGATACAAATATCTAAATTGAAATTACGTTATAATAATTTACAAACATATAAATATGAGAAAATTATACTGATGTCCAAGCAATGTTATTATGAATTGGGAGAAAGAACACATAAGATTTTGGCATGGCAACTTAAAACTGAGCAAGTATCAAGGACAATTAATGCTATTAGGAAGAATGGAGAAATTACTTATAAACAAAAAGATATTAACAATGATTTTTTTAAATTTTATGAAAATCTGTATGCATCAGAGGGTAGTCAAGATATTGATCAAATTGAATTATTTTTGGATAATTTAAATTTACCAATGTTGAATGAAGCAGAAGTAAAGAATTTAGATATTTAATTTACTGAACTAGAATTGAAGGAAGCTTTACAATTGATGCCTAATGGGAAATCTCCTGGAGAAGATGGTTTTTTGGTGGAGTTTTATAAAAAGTTTAATGATTTAATATTTCCATTATATATAGATATTTTGAAACAAACAACTGAAACAGGTGTATTTCCATAATCTTTCTCAAGAGCATTGATTACAGTTATACCCAAAAAAGATAGAGATCCTTTAAAAGTATCATCATATAGACCAATATTATTATTAAATATTGACTATAAATTGGTGGCAAAAGTCTTGGCCAATATGTTAATGAATTACTTACCAAAACTGTTTCATATAGATCAGGTAGGTTTTATTAAAGATAGGTATTCAGCAGACAATATAGTTAAGTTGATTTCATTAATTAATGTGGCAAAACAACAAAATAATCAACCAATGGTTGTATCTTTAGATGCTGAGAAGGCATTTGATCATGTTGAAAGGAAATTTTTGTTTAAAGTATTGGAAAAATTTAATTTTGGCCCATTTTGTAGAGGTTGGGTTAAGGCTTTATATGCAGGATCTACAGCAAGGGTGTTAATGAATGGTCAGATTTCAAATTCTTTTATTTTGTTCATTCTACAAGACAAGGTTGCCCTCTTTCACCTGCTTTATTTGCTTTAGTGATTGAACCTTTGTGGTTTGACAAGATTTAGGTATTGGGGAATTAGACTGAAGGAAAATGCATATAAAATTAGTTTATTTGCAGATGATGTTTTGATATACTTAACTGATCCAAAGGTTTCATTAAAGTCATTACAGGAACTATTGAATAAATATGGTAAATTATCGGGATATAAGGTTAATAGGGAAATGAGTGAGATTTTTACCATAAATTGAAAATGATTATAAAGACTGTAGACAAATTACTAAATTAAGATGGTCAAATAAAATTAAATATTTAGGAGTAGTTGTAAATAAAAATTATAATGATTTGTTTAATTTAAATTATGCACCTTTATTAAATAAGATTAAAATTGATTTGGATAAATGGAAAGATTTACCATTGACATTAATTGGAAGAGTGAATTGTATAGAGATGAATATTTATCCTCGAGTACAGTTTTTTTTTCAATCTATTCCATGTTTTGTATCGAAAAAGTTTTTAAAGGACATAAATAAGGTAATTAGGTTATTTTTATGGAAGGGTAAATTATCAAAGGTTTTCTTACAGAAATTGACTTTGGAGTTATGAATTAGGTGGCTGAAGCGGCTCAGTTGAAATTTATTAATAGATTATTTGACACTGAACAACCTCCTAGGTGGGTGAAGATAGAGATGGATCAGATCTTGGAGGCTAATATTAAGGATTTTATTTATAAATGGAATCTTTTATTGTTACAAGAATTTGATTTTCCAGTTTTACGACATATAATGAATATTTGGTATAATCGTAATTTAATTATAGGGTTTAAAGGGATGATTTCAATAAGATTACCAATATATCAGAATAAATTAATTCATTTTTCATTGAATAGTCCTTATTAAAAGGATTAAAAAATAAAGGAATAGTTAATGTTATAGATTGTTTTGAAGCAGGGAAGTCTTCATTTAATAGATTACAGGAGAAATATGGTATTGCGTCAAATTCTTTGTTTGCTTATTATCAATTTAGAGATTTTTTAAAGAAGAGTTATGGTAAGGAAATAAATTTGCCAAGTCAAATGAAATTTGAATTACTGATTAAAGATAAAAGTGAAAAAAGTTTTATTTCTGATATGTATAGATTGTTGCAGGAAAAAATGGAAAAAGTAAATATGCATAAAATTAAAGAGAAATGGGAAAAAGATTTAAATATTGTATTGGCAGAAGCAGAATGGTCACAAATGTGTGTTGATAGTGTTATAAAATTAATTAATGTGAGATAAAATATGGTTAAATATAATTTTTTGCATCAATTATATTTAACTCCTGAGAAAATGAAAAGATATGGATTTAGTATAACAGATTTATGTTTTAGATGTAGAGAACAGAGAGGTACTTTTGTACATTCAGTTTGGTCGTGTAAGAAAATTAAATATTTTTGGGAGGAAATTATAAAATTTTTGAGAGATTTCTTTAAAATGGATATACAATTTGATTCAAAGTTATGTTTATTGGGTTATGACAAGGCCCCACTTGTCAATTTAAGAATGCCTAAACCATATTTAGCTTTCTTAAAGTTAGCTTTAACAGTAGCAAGAAAATGCATAGCTGTTAGATGGAAGAATAATGTACAATTAAATTTGCGAAGATGGCATAATGATTTACTGTCTTGTTGTATTTAGAAAAATTAACATATAATATGAAAAACAATTATTCTTTTTTTATTGATAGATGGGGATTATATTTGAAATGTATGGCTATAGAAATTAATTAACTGTAATAAGTTTGGCACACCAATCAGGGTATATTGGTTTTTGTTCTACGTTTTTGGGGAGGGGGGATTGGGGGAAGCTTTTTTTAAGGATTTTTAGTGGGTTGTTTTGTGTTATAGGAGGGAGGGGGAGGGGGAGGGGAAGGGTTTATAGTAATTTTATATTTTTCTTTGTGTGTAATTTGAAAAATTAAATATTATTTTTTTAAAAGTGGGTGCCCTCCTTCCTCAGTGTTTCACTGATAGATCCATGACACCTTTGGAGGGTTCAGCAGTGAATCCCGACATCCCGGGCTCATCCCCTAGATGCCATTCACTCACTTGGGGGCTGCAATGCTATACATTGAATGTAGCGTACACTCCGGGTGAGCTAATATGCATAGCAGATATATTGTCTACAGGTGTTGACAAGAGAGAGCCCGGTAACACCAAAATGGATGAGGATGTGAATGCCTTCGTGGACATGATCACAAGTGCACTGCCATTTTAAATGCCATTAACTACCCTTTACAGTGGCTCTGGAGAGATTTTCGATTGTCGCATCTTTCCTCGCACTCCCAACTCCTGGAATAGCCTTGATGTTGATGTGGCTACAAATCCTCTGCAGCCGACTTCAACTGGTTGGACCCTTGCCACCTCGCCACATTGCTGCATATCAGCTGCAAGCTCAGCGTACCTGTTTCTTGCCTTCATAGGGCTCCTCCACTGCATCTTCCCAGGGCACTGTAAGCTGGATGATGTAAATGAGATGGAATAAGGCCGACAACAGCACAAGGTCTCGTCTGAGGTTGATTTCCCTGATTTCATTTGGGAAGCAGAGCCTCTGGCCTAAGTCTGCTGCCATCTTCCAATCACATGCCTAGCTGCCCGGAATCTGATCTTCATTTTGCAATTTTGGCTTGACCCTCACCTTCCTGGACAAATGCTGTTATGGATGAAGGGGAGCATCCTGGAACCTCTACTCATTGTCGTTGAGAAGGAATCTTCACTGTCCAGTGTAATATTTAAAAATAGCTTTGTGCAATTATGAAATGGTTCAGGTATTTCTTTTTTCTAATTTTCAAACACTTTATTAAAAATGTTATCACTTATATACACAGAAAATCCTTTCTGGTAATGTTTCAAAAGCAATTAATTTGTGTAAGAAGTTCAAGAGAGGAACTTGTCTGGTAAATGAAGAAGGAATAACCAGATTATCCCTTCCTAAGGGAAAGCTTTTGATTTCATCCATTTATAACAAAATTATAAATAGTGAAAAGTAGAATCTACATCTTCTGGTCAACAATTAGTCTACTGCAGTGGTTTTCAAACTTCTCCCCTAAACTCACATTCCACGTTCAGCAATCCCTATGCCATAGGTGCTCTGTGATTAGTAAGGGATCGAAGGTGGTATATGAATGGAAAGAAAAAGTTTGAAAACCACTGTTTTAATTGACTCGTTATGTGCACGGTTTCAGAACTCCAAAGGAAATGGGCCAATGACCATTTTTCTCAAGCAAAATATTTCAGTAACAATTGGGTCTAGAGCAATGATTCTCAACCTTCCCTTCCCACCCACATACCACCTTAATCAATCGCTTACTAATCTCAGAGCACCGAAGGCATAGGGAATACTTAAAATGGTATGTGGGTATAGGAAGGCAGTTTGAAAACCACTGCTCTAACCTTTCCATTTCTTCATGGTAGTTGAAGAAAAGAGTAAAAGTTGATAAGCCGCTAATGATTTAAGGAGACAGTTCTCAAGACGAATACACTGGGCAACGACTGCTAATCTCACCATTCCACAAATAAATAAAAAATAACAATAAATACCTCTTTTGGGGTTCTTACTGGTAAATAGGGACTGAACGTGCATTAATTCAGCTCCAGCTTGCTGTTATAAATTAAGAATGCGACACATCAAAGAAAATTAGAAAAAAATGGTGAGGAATTTTCAATAATAAGAATACAATCAGAGAGTGGTATTGTTTTTAAAATATATTATTTTATATTATATGAAAAGAAACAGTTAGTTATGCTCAGACAAAGATTACATGACCATGCTCCTGGACATAATGCATTAAAAATTGTTCTTCTGATATATTTGAATGGTGTCAGAAGAGCAGGAATAAACAGATACTGTTGCAATTGTAAATTTGTCTGATACATTTTTAAAAACTTAATTAAATTGGTATATTTTGTGAATCATAATTGGTATGGTGACCCACTTACAAGCAAACGACCCGGCTCCCAAAAAGGTGGCTGCACTGCTATGAGTATGGGAAAAAGCCCACACCTGGGATGGATTTTTGTCCTATTCGATGATGTCACATCCTGCCTGAGTGACGGGAACGGGAATGGATAAAAGCTCAGGTTAAAGGTCTAAATAAATCAATTTTGAACTCAGCTCCACAACGCAAACATCATTTCCTTTCATAGCTCGGTTAGTAGTTCTCCGCTACATTGGTGACCCCGAAGGTCCTGATGATATTTGGACCTGAGGATGGAGAACTTTTCTTTGATACACACAGTTTCACTAAAACTGCCAACATTTTGGACATCACAACCACGGGTGTGGTTTGATCAGGTGGAAGCCCAATTTCAGTTGTGGCAGATAACATCGGATTCCACGAGGAACTACTACATGGTGAGTGTCCTGGATTAAGAGACACGGCTGGGTCTCTGATTTCCTCCAACAACCCCCAGAGGAGTTAAGTATGAGGCACTCAAGAAACTGTTGATCCACACTTTTGGTCTCTCATGGTGCGAGTGAGCAGCCTGCTTGGTCCACTTGGACGGCTTGGGAAACAGGACTCCCTTCTGCACTAATGAATGACATGCTAGCACTTGCAGAAGGACATAGGCCCTGGCTGATGTTTGAGCAGGCCTTTCTGAAACAATTACCAGACGACATCCACATGTTACAGGCCAATGAGGATTTCAGTGGCTCACGGAGGGTCATAGCCCATGCAGATGTTCTGTGGTGGGCTAAGCATGATAGCAGGGCATCTGTGGGACAAATTGCCAGACTCCGCATACAACAGCAGACCCAATCAAACTCAGCAACAGACCAGCAGTCGTCCAGAAGACAAGGGGTTGAGGATAACATCCACTGGTCTTTCTATCACCAAAGATGGGGGGCAGATGCTCACCACTGTCACCCTTCCTGTGTGTTCCAGGGAAACACCACGGCCAGCCATCGTTAATGGCTGCGGCGGCTGACCATTGAGACAGACTCGTGTATGTCTGGGATAGGCATTCCAGCCAACGATATGGGAGCTGAAATCAGTGTGCTTCCCCCATCAGGGCACGATATCCACCACAAAAGGCCTGAACTGACATTGAGGGCCACCAACAGCAGCACGCGCAGCGTCCCACTGCACTTCAACACCAGTCAGTTCACATGGACTTTCACGTTGGCCGTGGTTGCCCAGTCACTGCTGGGTGCAGATTTCCTCTGGGCCCACAGCTTACTGGTTGATTTGGAAGGATGAAGCCCAGTCCATGCCAAAACATTCCAGACCTGCTCCCTAGGGAAGGCCAGATTACCATCCTCACACCTGGCCTGTGTTTGGCTCTTGGAGAATGAGTTTGCCAGGATGTTGGCAGAATTTCCCTCACTAGTAACACTCCAATTCACCTCAGCAATGCCAAATCCCGGGGTACAGCACCACATACAGACCGAAGAACCACTGCTGCACATCTGAGCATGCAGGCTCCCTCCAGACAAGCTCCATTTAGCCAAGGAGGAGTTTGAAATGATGGAGGAGATGGGAATTGTACAGTGGTCTGATAGCTCCTGGGCCTCCCTGCTACATGTGGTGACCAAAGCAGCGGGCTGGTGGAGACCTTGTGGCGATTACCGCCGTTTGAATGAGGTTACCACGCCCGATCGCTCCCCTGTGCTGCATGTGCAAGACTTCACAAAGAGTGATGGGAATGGAAATGAAGAAAAGTGCAGGTTAAAAGCCTGAATAAATCTACAATATGCACATCACTTTCCTTCATAGCTCAGTGAGTTGTTCTTCTCTTTATTCGTTGCAAATTTTGGCTGCAACAGGCTATTAATTAATCAAGAACTTAGACATAGAAGTTCTGATGGAAACAAATGCAAATTAAAAAAGTGCAGCCTGGACGATGATAATTTGCTACAAAACAGAGCAATTTATGCTTCAAGTCAATTCATTTATTCCCTACTCATCTACACAGAATATAATTTTCTCAGTTTTTAATCTTTCAAAAGCTATAAAATGCAAAAACTTCAATTGACATAAATTGGTAACTGAAATAGTTTTCTGCCAGAGTCCCATATTTTGCATAAGTTGCTTCAGGAACATGTAATATAATGGTTTCTAAGTGGATCTGAATTACAACAAATCATTGCAACAAATTGCTTAACTTACTGCCATACACTTCTTGGATTTCCAATAAGACAGCAGTAAACTTGTAGTATAGAATGATGACCTCACTTTCTTTTAGTATCACTTACACTAAGAGCCACATTTCATGACTTGTTCACAAGAATAAATACTGATTCTGAGACTTACATGGAACTTTGCTGAAAAATGAAATTGCAGGTTGAAAAGTTCAATCACTTCTTAAATAGAAAAAAAATCAAATTTTGTCAGTCATTTTAGTGACTGATGGACAAAGAATCATGGAATCGTACAGTACAGAGTTCACCCTTTGAGTCGCTTCATCCATGATTCCTATCTACACTAATTCCATTTGCCTTCATTGAGTTTGTTTTCCTCGACATCCTTCCCATTTAAGAACTAGCTCAAGACATTTTAAACATTGCAATGGTGTTCGCTTCTACTTTTTTCCTCTGATTGAAATAATCTGTTTAGACAATAACCAAACTTGAAGCACTGTCAAAATGCTCTTCGATCTTTTACAATTATATTTTGGAAGAGCACCTTTCAAATCCTAGTTAATTGAAATATTGATTTTTACGTTTTCATCCATGTTCGTTATTGTGTGCTTCATAATGAGTCGCGTCGGTGGGTGAGGTAAAGCAAATAAAAGGTTTTATTGAACACACCAAACATGATAAACAGGGTAGGGAGAGAGAGAAAGAGCGAGCCTTTCAAACTATTGGGTAAAATGGGGTTAACTGGGCAATTTGCCCAGCTAGTGCCCCAGATACAACAGATAGAAAGGGTCTGACTCAGTCAACCTCGTCAGAATCCCAGAGGTAGGTCAGGGAACCGAGTTAAACTTACCTAGACCATGTCCATGGGCGATTTGAATATGGAAAATGGTGACCAGCTTATTCTGGTGACATCAACGCTTGGCGATTTAATGGGTCGATTCCCCTGCGATTTAAAAGGTGCTTCCAGCACCTTTGCCCCAGAAATCACAGCCGGGTCCAATGAGGACCACCCAGGGGCTGCAGTTTAAAAGGGGCTAGTGTGGCGCCTGCTCCCTGCTAGTTCTTGATTCAACTAATGCGCCCTCGTGGTGCTTGTGCATGCGTGGTGCGCTGTTGCGAGTACAGTGACTGCAATGTCATTGCAGCGGGTGCAGAGCTGCCCAAGGCAGTGGCTGTCTACAATCCTTGTTTGCCCATCCCTCAGATGAAGTGAAGAAGATTATCTATAATCACAGAAGGATCTAGGTGAACTGGGTAAATGGGCCAAAAAATAGCAGATAAAATGTAATTGGGACTGCGCTGATGGAGTTTCTTTAGCAGCAGCCTGCCACTGGCACAGACTCACGGGGAGTGAGGGAGCAGAGATGCAGTGCTCCTACAGGGTCCAGCCACCCAGTTGACTGCCGTTGGATCTGCACAGGCTTTGAACGCCCCATTGAGGGAGCCGATGGTGGTTTTATTTGAGATGCCGCGACCTTGGGGGTCTGCACACAAGATGGTATCACCTATTAATCGGCAGCAGCCACAAGAGGCTGCAGATACTGGGGAAGCAGAGGACTGGAGCAGGGCACCAAAGGAAAGGGAGATCCCCCCCCCACCCCCATCTGAGAGGGAGGTGATGAACTGGAGCAGGGCACCACAGGTCAAGAAGATCAAACCCCACACCCCTACCCCGACTAAGAAGGAGGAATGGAAGAGATGACCCACGGGTCTCTGACCATGGAGGTGGGCCAGTGAGGAGGCTCTGCAGCTGAGGGACCAGTGCAAGCAGCGGGCTGCTGGAAACTTGAGGTGAGGAACCCACGGAAACCGCAGGCTGCTGGAGACTGCTGTCAGGAGACTCGCACTGGGCTGCAGACTGCTGGAGAGAGGCTCAAACTGGCTGGAGGAGTACCAGGTATCGGAGCCGGGATGTGGGTGGCGCAGAGGGTGCTGGTGAGATGTGGGGGCAGGACCTGACCATGTCAGAGGTTTGGATTTGGTACTCGGTTCACCAAAGGTTTGGACTGGAGTCTGTGGGGCTTTGGGGGCTGTGGAAATACTGGAAGTGAATCTACAGTCACTTAGTGACTCTGGGTGGGGGAGGGGAGGGGTGACTCACTTTTGCTTCTCTCTCTCTCTCTCTCTCTCTCTCCCTGTCTGTACGTTTGACTGTAAGAGGCGCTTCTGCAATTTCTGCTATTGGTGAATCAGCCAAAATGAAATTTCATGTAATATGATCTTTTATGTGCTTCATCCAAATCAAGGCCAAGTTCTTTACTTTTTATATTACTTAGAAGAAAGATCTCTGGATTTTTTGGTATGTTATTTTTTTTGTGATTTTATTTAATACCTGATTTAGATCTTCCCAAAACTTTTCCACTTTCTCACATGCCCAAATTGCATGTACTGTTGTTCCTGTTTCCTTCTTTCAGCGAAAACATCTATCTGATACTGTTGGGTCCCATTTATTTAACTTTTAGGGTGTGGTGTATAGCCTGTGTAACCAATTATATTGTATGATGCGTAACCTCGTGTTTATTGTATTTCTCATAGTTCCGGAGCATAGCTTTTCCCATGTTTCATTCTTTATCTTTGTTTAGATCTTGTTCCCACTTTTGTTTGGGTTTACAGCTTATTTCATCGTTCTCTTTCTCTTGCAGTTTGATGCACATGTTTGTTATAAATCTTTTAATTATCCTTGTGTCTGTAATCACATATTCAAAACTGCTTCCTTCTGGTAACCTCAGCCTGCTTCCCAATTTGTCCTTTAAGTAGGTTTTCAGTTGGTGGTATGCAAACATTGTACCGTGAATTATACCAATTTGTACTTCATTTGTTCAAAAGATAATAAATTATTTCCCAAAAAATAATTTTCTATTCTTTTGATCCCTTTTCTCTTCCGATCTCTAAAGGAATGGTTATCTATTGTGAAAGGGATTAGTTGATTTTGCATCAATATTAATTTTGGTAGTTGGTAATTTGTTTTTTTTCCTTTCTACATGAATCTTCTTCCAAATGTTGAGCAGATGGTGCAGTACTGGTGAATTCCTATGTTGCACCAGCTTTTCATCCCACTTATATAGTATATGTTTAGGTACATTCTCCCCTATTTTATCTAGCTCTAATCTGGTCCAATCTGGTTTTTCCCTTGTTTGATAAAAATCTGATAGGTATCTTAATTGTGCTGCTCTAAAATAATTCTTAAAGTTTGGTAGCTGTAAACCCCCTTGTTTGAACCATTCTGTTAATTTATCCAGCGCTATCCTCGGTTTCCCCCCTTTCCATATGAATTTCCTTATTATTTTCTTTAGCTCATTGAAGAATTTCTCTGTTAAATGAATCGGTAATGATTGAAATAGGTATTGTATCCTTGGGAAGATATTCATTTTCATGCAATTTACCCTTCCTATCAGTGTTAGTGGTAAATCTTTCCAATGTTCTAAGTCATCTTGTAATTTCTTCATTAATGGCTGATAATTTAATTTGTAAAGATGGCCTGGATTATTATCTAGTTGCTTAAGGGCTGCAGGCAGCTGTGTAAGACCTTGGTCAGACTGCACTTGTGTACTTGTGTAATGATCACTGCACAACAGAAAGGGAATGGTATGAACAGAGAGAGTGCAAAGATGGAATAATAACTTTATCCATGCCTCTGAGAATTTTATATATCTCTACAAGGCTATTCCTCACCCTCCAATGCTCCAGGAAGATCCCCGAGAATGGGCTCAGTTCCAAAACAATTATTGTCCCTTGCATCCAACAGATGCTGCGTGATCTGCCAAGTTTCTCCAGCACTTTTGTCTATTGCACCCAACCCCAGCATCTGCAGATTTTCTTGCTAAACTGTGTGGCAGAAATGTGGCCTGATCCTGTTGAGTAATGTCATAAATTAGGATAACCATTCCAATGAAGGACATGGTCACAGGTTACCATATATATATATAAAATACGGTGTGTTTAAAAAAAAATGATTTTTATAAGATTTAAACAGTATTCCAAGAACAACAAATGCAAACACACTCTGTGTGTGTTTTATATACACACACATATATATGTATGTGTGTAGCGGCTGCTAACGGCAGCGCTACCGAAATGAAGTGTGTCCACACAACATGAGGGTGAAGCAGTAACTAACTGACTTTATTTAAATCTTTCGCACTGCTTTTAGGGGATGGCCCACTTCCTGTCTGGGATGCACTGGTCTAAGGGAGTGAGATCAGCATGTTGCGGAGTCGCTGCCTGCCCAGCAATGCACAACCAGGGAGTGGGACATCTCCCAGGCAATGCATGTCACCAAACGTTGGCTTCTCCTGAGAAAGGAAGTGGGGCCTGCACCATTTTGTACCAACCGACTGGGGACAGTAATTCGGCCCATTGTTAGGTAAAAACATCATGAGCTGGGAATGTAGAAGGAGTCACCCAGTGCTGGGCCGTAACAAGATGCAGTTGTGACCTTGTACTCTCAAGATAAGAGTGGGGATGACAAATTGATGTGCAGGAAACTAGTAGAGAAGGATAGCAACAGTTTATTCATTGGACAATGTCATGGTATGATAATTTACTAAGTACGTATCCTAAGGTATATAAAAAACACCACTTGCTGATAACGGCAGAATGCGCCTTCTCCAACTAACACTGTTAGTTGCAAGTGTTACAATCCGGCAATAAAAAACAAAGAACCTTGATTTCGACTCAGTCTGGTGTTTGACTCACTCATTCATGAACAAAGCAGACCTAACACCATCTAACCATGTGGTCGCTTGGCCTGCTACGAATATATGTGGTAATATATGGTAACCCATGACCATGTCCTCCTTTGGAATGGCCACCCTAAAATGCTTATTGTTAATTGAACTGATTGACTTGTTTATTGAATTCTTTTCATTGTCAATGGTACTGAGATACAGTTAAAAAAAATTGTGTGCTATCCAGGCAAGTTAATCCTTTATTAGGTAAAACAGATTGTGGAAGATAAAACAGAGGTATAGAAAACTGAGAAACAGTTCAGTTAAAACCATGCAACAGTAGCATCATTTTAATTATGAGAGGTCCATTCTATCGTATGTTTACAATGGGGAAGAAACTCGACTTGAATCTGGTGTTATGTATTTTCAAACTCATGTATCTTCAACCCGATGAGAGTGGGATGTAGTGAGGTAACCAGGGTGTGATGTCTCTTTAATACGCTGGCTGCTTTCTTGAGGATGTAGGAAATGGAGTCGATGGAGGGGGGATTGGTTTGTGTGATGTATTCACAACCTTCTGCAATTTCTTGCAGTCTTGGGTAGAGTTGATCCTGTACCAAACTGTGATGCATCCATACAGGATGTATTCTATGGTGTCTCTGTAAATATTGGTATGAGACCCTGGTGACAAGCCAATATCTTTGGGAATTTGAGGAAGTAGAAATTATTACATGTTCTTGGCTCTAGCATCAATGTGGTATATCAATCCAGAGTGAATTCTGCTTCAAACTATAAAATAGAAAGCTAAAAAATGAACAATGTTACAAACGTGCCAAACAGAAGCTGGGAGGAAATGTATGTCCTCCAGGAGAACATGAAGCAATCCAAAGTTTAAAGTTGCATTTATTGTCAGAATAACATCACATAACCCTGAAATGATTTGTTCCTATGGGCCCAAGCAGAATTTCTACTCATAAAAAAATGACTCTACAAAAGAAAAAAATGTAAACAAATCGTCTGTGCAAATATAGAAAAAAAAATTCAGTAATAAATTGTGAGCAAAGTAAGAATCTGTAAATGAGTTTGTCGTTGAGGAGTCTGATGGTGGAGGGGTAGCAGCTGTTTCTGAACCTGGTGGTGCGAGTCTTGTGGCACCCAGACCTCTTTCCTGATGACAGTGGCAAGAACAGAATGGGGGTGTGGATCCTTGATCATTGCTGCTGCTCTCTGATAGCACTGTTCCATGGTTCTCGATGGTGGAGAGAGTTTTGCCTGTGATGTACTGGGTTGTGTCCATTCCATTTGGCAGGGATTTCCGCTCAGAGACATTGGTGCCCCCCCCCCCCCCATACCAAGATGTGATGCAGCTGGTCAGCATACTTTCAACTACGCATCTGTAGAAGTTTGCAACAGTTTGTAACAGTCCAGTTACATCCTGCAGTGTAGTCATAATTAATATCAAGACAATCATTCTTAAATCCTGAGATGGTCCATTGACTCAAATAAAAATCTTCTTGAACCTCATGGATATTTTCATTGATGAAGACAGATGAATCTTATTGACTTTCCCTTAATGTTAACATTCGATCAGTATTTGTGTCTGTTGTAACATCTAGAGAAATCTGCAGATATAAGTTTGCAATATAACTCAAGCAGGCTTTACCCATTTCATTTGTAACTGATGAAGGGTTTCAAACTGACCTGATTACTATACATTGATGTCCTGGCTTCGAATCCCGCACTGTCTGGAGGAATTTTATATTTTCCCTGTGGATTTTCCCTGTAGGAATTTTATATTTTCCCTGTGGATTTCTTCTGAGAGCTCCAGTTTCCTCCCCCTTCTACGGTGTTAAAAGGTGAATTGGTCACATGAGTATATTTGGTGGAGCGGGCTCATGGGTCAGAAGGGTCTATTAGCATGGTGCATCCATAATTTTTTTTTAAATTGCAAAATTCAATGAATAATATGAAATATCTCTTGATCCATAACTGTACATTAATACTCAAGAGTTCAATAGAAATTGGAAACTAGGTGGCATGGTTGGTGTAGCAGTTTACACAATGCTTTTACAGCGCCAGAGATCAGAACCAGACCTGGGTCAAGTCTTGCGCTGTCCGTAAGGAACTTGTACATTCTCCCCGTGTCTGCGTGGGTTGTCTCCAGGGGCTATGGTTTCCTTCCAACCTTCAAAAATGCTCCGGGGTGTAGGTAAATGGGGTGTAAATTGGGCAGCACGGACTCATAGCACCGAATTGATCTACTACAGTGCTGTATGCCTAATTTAAATAAAAATAAAAATGCATGTTAATCAGGAGATAATAGAAAGAAACTTGAAATTAAGAGCTGCAACTATGTTTAGAACAAATATGGTTAGATTCTAAGCTGGCTCTTTTCATTAGATAATACTTAGCCATACACTACAAAGAAACAAATAATTGCCTTTGTATTCTTAATGCTGTATATGTGGAAACATTCCAAAGGTATATCTGACCACATTTTTGTGAAATACAGCAGATACAATATATTATGTGCAATAGATACGTTGGAGAAACAATCTGTCACACTTTGCAATAAAAACTGCACAACACCAATCCATGATCAGAATTTGCTAGGTCTGATCCCACTGCACAACCTAATTCTTTGTATTGCTGGATGTGCCCTTGCAATGGAGGTTGAATTGCTTCCACTCCTGTTGCTGGGGCAACTGATGGAGCTAATGCAGAACCTGCAGACAACAGATGACATAGATAAGGGTTTGGTCGTTGGGTATTCAGTGAAGTAGTCCTCCCCTTCTGCCATTTACTGACGATTATTAATCTTGCAAAAGGGAAAAGCCTTGCAGTTAGATTATGAGCACTTGTGTCAACCTGAGTAATAAAACATGAAAGTCTGCAGACCCTGTGATTGCAGTAAAACACAGACATAAATGCTGGAGGATCTCAGCCGGTCTCACGGCATCATTACTGATGTTTCTGGCCTGAGTCCTTCTTCAAGGTAAAGGCCAAAAAAAAACAGGAAGGCATCTGAATAAAGACTGAAAAATGGCAGGGAGCGGGAAGTCCAAACAGTTGTTAAAGGTGACAGGGGAAAGAAGAAGGAGGTGATAGCGGAAACCGGAGAAGTTGATGTTAATACCATCCAGTTGGACAATGCCCAGACGGAAGATCAGATGTTGTTGCACCAATTTGCGGATGATCTCAGTCTGGCAGTGCATGAAACCATAGACAGACATGTCAGGAGGGAATGGGACAGGGAATTCAAGACGTTGGTCACTGGGAGATCCAGGCTATTTTGGTCGACAGAGAAAAGTTGCTTTCAAAGGTCCAGTGGTAAGTCCAAATTTGGCCTCTTGTGACTAAATGAATTTCCTCTTACTGTTCTAGCTTTCTCCCACATCCAAAAGATGCATCGATTGTTAGTTTAATAAGTATCCTGGTGGGAGAATCAGTAAAGCAACGTGCTGGTTAGTCCACATTTGTGAGACAATAGGTTACAGGGAAATTAGTAGGAAATAGAAGTGAAGGGATTGCTCCAGTAAAGTAACCTGGTGAAACTAATTACAGAAGAACACCTTGCTCTGGTCAGATCAAAGATTCTCCACATATTTTTCTCAAAGTTATAACTCCAGTGGGATTGCTCCAAGAGCCAGAATGGACTTCCGTGTTGAGGAAAAGATGAGCAATAGTTTGACTTCAGATCCATATTTGAAATTTGTTGCTGTCAAAGTCCAAACTCATGCGACCTGCTCAATCTAAATTGTAAACTCTTTCTGTTTGCAATCCTGAAACAAGTGTGGGCTTGTTTGTAGAGATACACTTCAGAATTAAATTCTAGAGACTTTTTGATCTGATCTGAACAAGGTGACCTTCTGAAAATAGTTTCTCCAGACTATCTCATTTTTCAAACTGTGAATGGTTGGTGTATGGGAAATATTTTAGTTGCCAAGGATTTGTTATCATTTTCTTCTCTCCAGATGGCAATTTTTCAGCATGACATACAGTATTGTGTGTGATTTATTTCTACCCAGTCCACAAAAATGAAAATTAACTCTGGGGTCATTGTCTACTAACCAGTGTCTGATCATAGATTAAGATTCAACAGGTTGATCCCAGAGATGAGGGGGGTTAACCTACATGGAGAGACTAAATCACCTGGGATTATACTCACTCGATTTCAGAAGAATGAGAGGAGATCTTATAGAAGTATATAAAATTATGAAAGGGATAGATAAGATAGAGGCTGGAAAATTGTTTTCACTGGTAGGTGAGACCAGAACTAGGGGACACAGCCTCAAGATTTAGGGGAGCTACCAGGCCTACTTGAACATGACCAGGGATGTCTTCCATAAAGACAAGCTCCGGAGATCGGCGCTTATCTCAAGACTAGGGATGAAGGGGTACACAATCGTCCGAGACTGCCTGACATATGAGGCTGCTGTCAGGGCTCAAAAGGCCCACTATATAAAGGCCCCGAATGAGGTCCTAGTGAAGAACTGGCTTGCTCTACACCACCAATGGCCCAGAGAGTCAATTGACAACTACCTGCTGGAACTGCGGACACTGGCTAAGAAATGCAGGTATGAGGCCACTTCAGGCTGCATCCGGGAAGATGAACAGATCTGGGACACCCTAGTCGCAGGGATCGACTCGAGGTATATGAGGCAGCGACTGCTCAAGTCAGGAAGGAAGGTCCTCGCTAGCCACATCGAGCTGGCCAAAATCACAGGAACAGACCAGTCTCGAGAATGACCACCTGGAGGCCAGCGAACTCGCACTCTCAGGTGAGCACCTCCCGCTACGGCGGCCCCTGCTCTAACATTTTCCGCTTCCTGACAAGGGACAGCACCCTTTGTGGCTGCTGCCCGGCCAAAGACTTGGGATGCTCCAGCTGCGGGAGGAAGGGACATTGGGTGAGGGTCTGCCATGCGAAGGGAGGTCCAGGGAAGTCCATGGCCTGTACTGCTCCTGAATGCAATTCCAGTCCCAAGCCATCTGCCCAGGACTTGCCCAAGATCGCCCACTGTGCAACCTGCCACCTACAGAAGTGTTGCAAAAAGACTCGGCAATCATCTTGCAGCAGTCAAATTTAGAATTTGGTGCCATCATCAGAGGAGGAAGGAGGGCGGCCATCTTGCTGCTCCATGAGGTTGGTGCCATCTTACCTGCACAGGTCGACTCAGGTCGGAGGGGGCCACTCAAGGGAAGAACACGGCATCTCCGACAACCTGGCATCACTGGTCCTCGACCAGAATAGACCTCACCAGCTCTGCAACTCGATGTTGATGGTAAAGGTAAGCAGACATTTGACCCAATGCCTGATTGACACAGGCTCCACGGAAAGTTTCATAGACTCACAGACTGTGCAAATATGTAACTTAAAAATGTACCTGTCTAATTACCGAATCTTCCTAGCGTCCCAGTCCCATTCAGCGTGGATACAGAAACATTATATAGTTCTATGTCGTTTTGGTGGGGGGGGGGGGAATTTTGTGAATTTCGCATGTACATTTTAGATGAATTGTGTGCTCTAGTATTGTTGGGTCTGGACTTCCTGTGTCACCATAAAAGCATGACCTGGGAGTTTTCTGGTCCATTTCCCTCAGTAGCGGTTCGGAACAGAGGGCCCTCAAAACCAGGACCCACTTGCAGCCTCTCCACGCTGAACACCGACCCCCTCCCCCCTCCCGACCTGTTCCCAAACTTGTCTGCCGATTGTAAGCCCATCGTCACCAAGAGCAGGAGGTACAGCATAGCAGACAGTGCATTTATAAAACAGAGACCCAGCACCTGGTGGAGGAGGGGATCATCGAGCCCAGCACCAGCCCATGGAGAGTGCAAGAGGTCGTAGTAAAGGGGAAAACAAGTCCAGGTTAGTGATTGACTATAGCCAAAAAAATAACAGATACACACTCCTGGACGCTTACCCCTCCCTCATATGTTGGATATGGTGAACAATATTGCGCAATATCGGGTCTATTCGACCATCGACCTGAAAGCTGCCTATCACCAGCTGCCAATCCGTTCCGAGGACTGCCCGTACACAGCATTTGAGGCTAACTACAGTTCCAGAGGGTCCCTTTCAGTATTACCAATGGGGGTGTTTACTTTCCAGCGGCAGATGGACAGGATGGTGGACGAGTATGGGTTCAAGGCTACCTTCCCTTACCTTGACATTGTCACCATTTGTGGCCACACCATGGAAGACCATGATGCCAATCTCCAGAGCTTTCTCCACAGATCGAGAACACAGAATCTCACTTATAATTCTGACAAGTGTGTATTCAGGACTACATGACTGTCTATACTTGGCTACATGGTGGAGAACGGTGTCAATGGCCCCGACCCTGATAGGACGCACCTCCTGTTAAATCTTCCCCTTCCCGCGACCACAGAGGTTTTGAGGAGATGCCTGGGTTTTTTCCCATATTGCGCCCAGTGGGTCCCTCAATACGCCGACAAGGTTCATCCCCTCTTAAAGGCCACCACTTTCCCCCTTTCGGCCGAAGCTCAGACAGCTTTTAATTACCTCCGAAGTTACATTGTGAAAGCCACCATACACGCAGTAGATGAAAATGTACCTTTCCAAGTGGAAAGTGATGCTTCGGATATAGCCCTGGCTGCTACTCTCAATCAGGCAGGCAGACTGGTTGCCTTTTTCTCATGGATGCTTCAAGGTCTCGAGCTCTGGAACCCGTCTGGTAAAGGAGGCTCAGGCCATTGTAGAAGCTGTAAGGCATTGGAGGCACTACCTGGCTGTTAGAAGATTTACGCTTCTCATGGACCAGTGTTCTGTCGCATTCAGGTTCAGCAATGCCAAGAGGGGAAAAAAAATCAAGAATGACAAAATTGTTAGGTGGAGGATCGAACTCTCCATCTACAATTATGACATTGCCTATCAGCCATGGGGCCCTTAACGACCTTTTAGATGCCTTGTCCAGCGGATGCTGTGCCTCCACACACACCAGTCAACTGCAGACCATGCACAATGAGCTCTGCCATCCAGGGGTCACCTGCATTGCTCATTTTGTCAAGTCCCATAATTTGTCCTACTCAATAGAAGACGTCAAGGAAATGACCAGGTCATGCTAGGTCTGTGCTGAGTACAAGCCGCACATTTTTCACCCCATGAAAGTGCACCTGATAAAGTTATCTAGGCCATTCGAACATTTCAGCATTAATTTTAGTGGAACTCTCCTCTCCATGAATGGGAACACCTACTTTCTCTTTGTCATCGATGAGTACTCCCACTTCCCACTTCCCGTTCACCATCTTGTGCCCAGACACATCTGCCTTGCCCGTTACGAAGGCCCTAGACTCTATTTTCACCCTTATCGGGTATCCCAGCTATATTCAGAGTGAACGGGGCTCAGCCTTCATTAACGACGAGCTGCGTCAGTACCTGCTGGTGAGGGGCATCGGATCCAGCAGGACTATGAGTTACAACCCACGGGAGAACAGGCAGGTTGAAAAAGAGAATGCCATTATCTGGAAGGTTGTCATACTTGCCCTGAAGCAAAAAGGCCTTCCAGACTTGTGCTAGCAGTATGTCCTCCCCTTTGTGCTCCACTCATTTCGGTTGCTATTCTGTACTGCGACCAATGCTACTCCTCATGAGTTACTGTTCACATTTGACAGAAGGTTGGCATTAGGGACTACACTCCTAGCCTGGCTCACTAGTCCTGGGCTGGTCCTTCTTAAGAAGCACGTAAGGAGAAGCAAGACCAACCCTCTGGTGGAAAGAGTGAAACTGCTCCACGCCAATCCCACGTACGCCTATGTGAAATACCCAGATGGTAGGGAGGACACAGTCTCCATCAGGGACCTGGCACCCACCGGAACAGTGGATCCATTGCCTCATGTGCCCCATGAGCTACTGAGCTTTTTATCCCCACCCCCACTGGGCCTCAGGGGACTCGGTTCAGGAGGAGAGTGAACCCCCCTCTATCATCGAGCCAGAGCCCCAGCTCACTACCCTTCCATCACAGGCGGACCAGGAGACTCAAAGACCCCAAGGTCCCCCCCCACCACCCTGGTGCTAAGGCACTCCATCAGGATCTCCAGACCCCCGTACCACCTGAGTCTATAAATAGTATTGTAAATATTTCTCTTCAGTGTCTCTTACCGGCTTCTGATCCTTGTTCTCTTCATCCACAGACCCTTAATCCTGAAGGATGGGGTGAATGTAGTGAACTGGGATTCACTAGAAGTGTGCTGTACTATTAACTGAACCTGCCTCCTGGCTCCTCCCCCTGGGGCCCATATATAACCCTGGTTTCTCGCCTAAACTCTGAAGCCTGTTCATGAACCCTACCTGTGTTGTAAGCTAATGAAAGTGTTAGTGTTGTAAGCTAATGAAAGAATTAGTTCTCCCTCCAGTCGAGTGTGAGCTTTATCTACACCACAATATGCTTGACAGACAACCTGCCTATATTAAATAATGCTTGTAGGTCATGAACAGGACTTTGTTGTATTTTGCTCCAAGTGTTAAAAATTAATGGAAAAGTAGACTGATTTTTTACAGTGCTTCCTGGACCAACTCAACTTCTGTTGTCAGTCTTAAAGATAGGAGAAGGCCTTGGACAAGAGAAACATGAACGAATATAAAAGAACAAGAGTATTAAATATAACATTCCTTGCTTCAATATAGGTCATGGTTGACATATAACTCACAGTTCTTGGTTTCTATATCTGTTAATCACAGATAACATTGTGAATATCACAGTCTGTTCCTTCCACTTTTCCATGTCATCCTTTAGTCTGTGTGTATTGTATTTTTCTTCTATGGCAGTGGTTCTCAACCATTTTCTTTCCACTCACATACCTCTTTAAGTAATCTCTATGCCATCGGTGCTCTGTGATTAGTAAGGGATTTCTTATGGTGGGATGTGAGTGAGAAGGGAAGGTTGAGAATCGCTGCTCTAGACCTAATTGTTACTGAAATATTTTGCTTGAGAAAAATGGTCATTGGCTCATTTCCTTTGGAGTTATGAAACTGTGCACATAATGAGTCAATGAGGTACAATTAAAACAGTGGTTTCCAAACTTTTTCTTTCCACTCACATACCACCTTAAGCAACCCCTTACTAATCACAGAGCACTGATGGCATAGGGATTACTTAAAGTGGTATGTGAGTGGGAAAAAAAGGTCAAGACCACTGCTCTATGGGTTAAGCTATAACCCTAAATATTGAAATGTAGCAGCGCACTGGAGGCTTAATCAAACTGGCTTGGGAAGATCCAAGTGACGTCATGATGAGTAAAACGGCTTTTACTGAACTTTGACTCGACTACGTCTGATCATTTTCTCTTTCTTTATTTCACAATGAGACACAGTTGCTACAGAAAGATCACAGTTCAGTTTCTGTAATTAAGAATCATAACAGCCATGGGAAACTTCCAGGTGAATTTTTAGTTATCCCCCCTCCCAGAAATCGCCTCAGCTTTTCCATTTTTACCATGATCTCTCTCATACGGATTATTCACACCAGTTCCTGTAAACTTGATGATGAATTGTTCATAGCTCCTTGTCTCCACCATCCTAAAGACCATGCAGGTTCACACTTGTTGACAGGCTCTTTGCCTATTGTACAGTCAACTGACTGCACCAACAGTCATTGCATAGAAAATAAATCACATATAGAAGAGATACACAGAAGACTGCAGATGAGAATGTGCTCGGGTCTGTGGGGCTGAGTGAGAAAGGGGACAACATCTACTCTAACTCTTTTGGCCCTTTTTTCACCTACCCAACACAAATCCTGAGCCCTCTGCCCATTCAATTTATTATCATACTAATAAAACAGTCTCACGTTACATAAGATTTCTTTCTGCCTGCTGCAAGGCAGACAGATTCGCCACCAGCAGGAACTGCCTAAGCGCCTCTTACAGCCAGACTTAAAGTCAGACACAGTCAGAGAGAGAGAAGCAAAAGAGAGTCTCCCAGAGTCACCGAGTGTCTGTAGATGTGCCTCCATTCCTACCGCAGCCCCCTGCAGCCGCACAGATTCCAGTCCAGACCATTGGAAACAATCCGAACTACCGACACGGTCAGGAACCCTTCCTTTGCTTCCATCCCCACTAGATGTTTTCGCTCTTCCCTCCCCCCACTCACCAGTTCCATCCGTTCTCTCTTTATCCCACCATTGCCTGTTTACCTTCTTATTGGGTGCCAGCACTGGCGAGCTAATCACACATTCCACCCTGCAACACCTCTTCCTCCACCTGATCCCTTTGCATTTCTTGGCCTTTCTCTTTTACTTATCTTTTTAATATATTTTTATTGATTTGGAAGAGAGAAATATTCCATGTTACATAATGAACATACAATAATCACACAATAGAATACAAAGTATGAATCCTAAGTAATTTATACATTGTCTTAGTTATAATGTCCAAATGCAATAAAAAAAATAAGAAAAAAAGTAAAAGACCCCACCCCCTCATTCTAACCCTACCCTCCCACCAAACACGGTCACCAGTGAATAATATGTAGAATTGAGTCTTGGCTCACAGACATCAGACAGGAAGCCCCAAGAGCATCCCTGCTTATGTATTAAAATATGATAACAGTCCATAAATAGGCCCCCTACCTTGTCAAATTCAATGATAATCTCTTTAATGTTATATATAATTCTCTCTAAGCTCAAGCAAGACATAATATCCTATATCCATTGCATGTGAGTTGCTGGTAATCTATCTTTCCACTTCATCAAAATTGCTCGTCTGGTGACCAGTGAAGTAAAATCTATTATTCTTTTGCAAATTAAATTCAAGGAAATATTTTCCTGTTGAGAATAACCAACCAAAGCAATATAAGGCCAAGGTTTTTCCACTTTAATCCTAAGTATCTCTGATAAAGTTTGGAAAAATTGTTCCCCAAAATCTTTTAGTTTTGGGCAATCCCAAAGCGTATGAATCAGAGATGCCTCATAGATTTAACACTTATCACCTAGTGGATCAACATCAGAATAAAAATGAGATAGTTTAACTTTGGACATGTGTATTTTGTCTGCCACTTAAATTGTAATAAACGAAGTTGTGCACAAAATGAGGTGTTGTGAATCAGGTCAAATATAGTATCCCAATCGTCATCTAAAATTAATATATTCAAATCTCTTTCCCATTCATTCTTGATTCCTCTCCCTGAACATATTTTTAGATCCATCAGGTTCTTATAAATGGTTGCATTTCACCATGATAAAACTTTATATCAAAAATTAAATCAAGGATAATAGATTCAAGAATTTGAGGACAATTAGAAAGTTTGGACTCAGTGAAATGCCTGATATGTAAGTATCTAAAAAAAAGCCTATTAGGAAGATTAAATGTAACTATTAATTGTTCAAATAAAGCGAACTTACCTCGAATGTACAAATCCCTCAAATTTTTTTATAACCAATCTGACCCACTCATTGAAACCTACATCCAAAATAAAGGGTCGGAGAAGATGATTCTTAATAATAGGGCTTGCAAGATAAACATTGAGCGAGTCAATTAATTTTCTAAATTGTGCCTATATTCTTAACCTATGTCTCATTATCGGATTGTCTGCCTGTTTCGAAAATGAAAAGGGGTAAAGAAGGTCCTAAAACTGTCAACGTAGCTAAATTTTTAGAAAAACTCAATTCCATTTCTACCCAAGAGGGATGATCATCTAAAGATGTCAGAAAAAGGGAAAGGCCTATCTTCAAATGACCAAAGAGAATGGGGACATATCTCTTCCAAATTTATTACTATTATTACTTTAGATGAAGAGCAACATGTCATTTAAAATTCATTCTCTGCATTTGCACTTGGACATCTTGGACGCATGTTCATGATCAGATATATAAATCTATGACAGAGAGAGGATAGATAACATGGGGCAACATTTTTTTTTCCAAAAGGTTTTCTTCCAGAAATATATTGGCAATTATGATAGACAACCTCAAGCTGAACACAAAGATTAATTTCAGATTTTCTGTATCATGTAGAAAGTTGGAGAAACATTATATTTTTATTAGCCTGTTTAATCGCATAGTGATGCTAACACTTGTGTTCGTTCAACTGACATAAAAAGGTTTTGCTGCTGATTTTCATTTGTACTCAGCATCTGATGCCTCTCATGTCAGTGTCCAACAATAGTTGGCCAGCTTTGTAGAATTCCAGTTGCTCTGATACTGCGTTTTCATGGTCGCAATGTCCTGGTGAAATAGTTCACCGTGTTCGAAACTCACTGCACCAAGATCAGCAGGGAAGACATCCAAGTGCGAATGCAGAGAATGAATTTTCAATGACATGTTGCTCTTCATGGTTTTGTATGTTTGAAGCACATTTAAAATGACAGGAAATCACAGAATTAGGTTATATCTAAAAATCGGATTGTGATAGGAAATATTTATGGTCATTTTTCATGATCAGCTATCCAAAAATCCATAAAGTATAACCAAAGGTGTTCAGGAAGCAAAAATCTTTGTTGTCCAGAGTAACCAAAGTCTGCTTCCAAAAGTAAGGCTATCTAAAGCATTGTAGTATAGCTTCAAGATAAGACAGAGGGTTATGACAGGAAGTGGAGGACAGCTTGGAACTTTCAGTACTAGTCTTATTACTAAATGTCATGGAGGGAATTTTGTTTCCTTCTTTTTCTCGAGCAAAACGGTAACTATTCAAAATGTGCTGGGGGAAGATCTTGACCATCCAGCCTTAGGTTCCTCCATGGGACACCAGCTAATTGCTGGCTCCTAGCCTGCAATGCCTGGCTGACTGTTCTCTGTGGTGCTCCTGATGTCCCTTTCCCTCCCCTTGAAGATCCCAGGTGGGTGAGGAAATGATCAAAGGGAGTCACAATCTTGCAGCTAATATATTCTATTCAGATAACCGGCTGAGTGTAACCAAAGTTTGGAGTGTAAAGAGCAGGACTAAAATTCTCAATTTCCGATCCAAGCTTACTGATGCAAGAATTACTCAATGGAGACCAATACTGAACAGCAACAATTTGAACATTGAACTCCCAAGTGGGCCATTGCCTGAGGGAAGCAAAGGAAGCTTTACTGCCCTGCTTGAATGTGCAGGAGAGCATCTTCATGTCGAACGTTTCAACAAGAAAAGGGATAATCAAGCTCTACTGCTCCACATATCTAGCTTTCTTGATGTTGAAATTGTGAGACCCTGGACATCCCCTTGTCCCAAAAGGACCAGATGCTTTCTTCATGAGATATACATTTGAAAGAGACTCATCTGATGAAGAATAAATGTGTGCTTTGTATGTTTCCATTTTCTTGTTCCGGGGTTTTATTTTGATTCAACCATGAAGGAGTAAGGGTGAAATTCTCCTATCTGGCATTGTAGCCTCAGGAAAATCTTAAGACTCAATGGGTGGCTAGATAAGTTCACTTGAGCTGAATTTCTACTTGCATGTTATGATTATAGCAAATAAATGGCTCGCCATGAAAAAAAAAGATGAAAGGGAGGAGGTTTAAAGGGGACCTGAGAGACAGATTAAGTGTTATCTGGAATGAGCTGTCAGAGGAAATTCTGAAGCCAGGAACATTTCTAGGAGGTTTCTGGGCAGATACCTGAATGAGCAAAGCATAGAGGGATATGGAATTAATACAGTCAAGTGCGATTGGTACGGATAGACAAGACGGTCAGCATAGACGTGAAACGCTGCAAAGCCTGCTTCTATCCTAACTATACAACTCAATGACAAATTCCGGATTTTCACTATTCTTTTTAAAATATTTTTATTGAGTTTAACATATGAGTGTACATACAAAGTTTTAGAAAAGAAAGGACATAAATCATTTGTAAACATGTAAGCACACAAAAAAAGGTGAGAAAAAAAGGTAAGTCGAGAATTCTTTAATAAACATAAGAAACAATCATTTGAATTGATCTGTAGCACCATGTTAAACCCGCTTGCTGAGTTAAGCCAAATTTTTAAAAAAGTGAAATAAAAAGTAAAAAAAGGAAAAAAAATCTTAAAGCTCTCTCTCTAATCAAGGTTACCTTCCATACAGACAAAGACAAAAATGTGAATCCATTGGTGACCCCCAGACATCGGACAGTGTATCTACGGAGTACACAATAATTTTTAATTCTTCCAATTATAATAAAATTCTAAGAATGGGCCCCACAATTTTATAAATTTCAAATAAGAAAGTAAGAAGAACCCATGAGGGTGTTACTGAAACATTATTAGCAGCAAATTGTTAAGTAAAATTCATCAAAATAATGAGTATTGTCACCTCATTGAAAAATTACTCAACTGACATTAGAATAATTTATTGGGAAGTTTTAATGAAATCCAAAGCATGTGTGCACTGACCTGAATATTGTGTTGACAGTTTGATTATTGGAATGATGCCTGTCACAAATGATGCACCATCAATTACTCAAAGTCTGAGGTTGAGAAACCAATAGGATTTTATTCACTAAAGAACAAAGGCACATTGGGGGGCGTGGCAAGATGGCATAGGGAACAGACATGCCTTCCAGACCTCTCCTGACTCTGATTTATTGTTTTGTCTTTAAGTGCCCGTTAAAGTTCTTTTAAAAGTTTATAAATAATAAGAGGTGTTGGATTAGTGCCTAATGGTTTATATGCAAAAAAAAAAGGTAAAAGAAAACATCAACAGACTGTTGAAAAACTACATTTTCCGAAATTGTCTGAGCCTACTTGTTTACAAGAAGCCAGGACTCAGCGTAGAATGGATCCAGAGGAAGACGTACAGAGTTCGGCATTGAAGCTCCGTTTTAAGCCGGTGAGGCTCTCTGAAGGTTGCACTCAACAGCTTTCAGAACAAAGCGCTGGACGGGTGCCAGTATTTCACACAACGGCCACTGTGAGTGCTGTTACTGAGACTTTGACAGTTGAATCAGCTGGGGCGCCACCAGCTGGAGAGTTAAAGAACTGTCATTCGACTGCTACAGTGTTGGCGCTGAAAAATGCATCTTCAATTACAACGGTTTTTCCAGACATCGATTCAGTGAAGATGATTAAAGAGATTTGGCTTAAAGATAACCCTGATCTTTAGTCTCCTGGCATTGCTGGGGGGACTTTGAGAGGGATTTTTATACGAAGTCAAACTGCTAGAAAATATACTAAATTAAGGGAAGGGACAGAAGATCCCATGGTCTCTAAGGAACAGCAAGACCCCATTATGCCTGAATCTACTTCTGTTGAAATGTCTGTTAAGGATCTTGAAGATAAGATATATTCTGTATCAAGTCACTTAGCTAATTTTGTGAACCTGTTTATTTCCAAGATTAATGCGATGGCGGAAGTCATTAATGGAGCTTTTAAGCTTGAAACCATTCAAAGATTTGAAATGGTTGATCAAAGTTTAGTCGATACACAGGATCAACTGCAAGATGAAAATAGAATAATTGAAACATTGCAGATCCAAAATAAAAATTTAGCAAAAAGGTTGATTATTTGGAGAATCAATCTAGATGGAACAACGTGAAAATTGTTGGTTTGCCAGAAGGCATAGAAGGACCAGATCCAAGAAAAATTTTTACTGAATGGATTCCACGAGTGTTAGGATAGGATAAATTCCCTGAAGGTTTAATACTGGAACGTGCTTATAGAGTTTTAAGAAGAAAATCTTTTTCAGGACAGAATCCAAGATCTGTTTTGATCCATTGTTTAAACTATTGTGACAGAGAGACAATTTTACGTACGGCTATTAGAAATGCCCAGCAAAATAGATCTCCTTTGATGGTTCAGAATAATCCTGTTTTCTTCTATCAAGATTTGGGTCAAGAAATTATGTTTCAACGATGCGAATTTAATTCTGTGAAAGAACAGTTGTGGAAAAAAAGACATAAGGCAACATTCAGGTATTCTGCGGTACTAAAGATTTTTTAGGATGGAAATTAGCCAAAGTTCTTTGACAATCCTAAAGAGGTTATGGACTTTGCTCAGTCTCTACCAATCATGCAGTTTCAGGAACGATGTAGTCTTTCAAGGTCTCCAAAGAGAGTAGAGATGTAAGGTGGGATCCAGTTTTTTAAAAGAAATGGAAGCAATGGTGACCGAAGTGGTAATTTAAAAAAATAAATCTTTTTTCTTTTTTTTTGAGAAGAGTTTAAATAGTTTAAATAATGATGATAGTTTAATGAAATGGGAGTTGGGAGAGGGAACTGGGTGGGCACTAGTTTCCAGAAGTCATCAGCTACCTGTGAGTTATCTCACACCCAATATTTGGGGGGAGTTACAGTTTTGGGCGGTTTAAACAGGAGGAGGTAGTTGTGACCTCCGACCTGTTTTTTTTTCTTTTTAATTTTTGGGTTAAGAAGTGAAGGTTTTTTCTTATTATTTTGTTTTTAAATAAATAATTTTTTTTAACTCTTTTTGTTTTCTGATTGTAATTGAGAGGGAATTAGGAGATTTTTTTTCTCTCCTTTTTTTTCTCTTTTTTTTGGGGGAGTTTTTTTTCTCTTTTTTCTTTCATTTTTAAGAGGATGATGTCACAGAAGATAATAAGTCAGAAATTGAGGATGTTGAATTAGATGAAGAGGAAGATGAGGGGAAAGGTGATAAGAAGAAAAAGAAGAAAATTAAGTACAAATACATTGAGGGAGAAGAGTTTAATAAAATTAAGTTAATTTCGATAGAGAATTTTGAAGATGTTATAAATGAAGAATATGGAGAATTTTATAAGAGTTTGAACTTTTTTCTTTTTTTTCTTTTTTTATATAAGGGGAGGGGAAGGGAATAAAAAGTTTATCTGATTGTTTTTCTAAGGGATGTTTTTGTTCTCTCGATGAATTATAAAGAAAACTTGGTATTAATGGAAATTCTGTATTTATGTATTATTAATTATGATTTTTTGTATAACAGATATGTGGTTGATATATGATTTTAATATTTGAACTTAGTTTTAAAGTGGATTTCATTTGTTAAATACATGTATTATGTTTGATTTAAATATGTTTAAGGGTATTATTTTAGTATTGATTTTTTTTGTTGTTAGTAATTTTTGTTGTTGTTAAGTTTTATCTTTTTTTGTAAGTGGGGTTTTTTCTATTTTATTTGCAACATTGTTAATTAATTCTTCACTCTTTATTTTTGGGGAGGGTTGGACTAATTTTGAATTAGATGATTAATGTTGTGTTATAATTATTGGGGGGTTAATTTGTGTAGTTTAATGATGTAGTATTCTAATTTTTATTATCTTATTTTTTATTATTTCTTTAAATGTAATTTTTATTTTATTCATGTCATAAAATTTTAAATAAAGTTTAATAAAAAAGAACAAAGGCACATCCATACTGCTTGACTGTCCTGCACTGAGGAGGGGGCTGTGGAATGGTAACCTCTATTCAGGAGCCTGTGGGAGGGGCCACAGGTAGAGCCGGTCAATGGGTGTGTCCAACCAGACAAATACATACAACAGTGGTTTACCACATTAATACCAAATACTGCTTCAGATTGCTAAGACATCTAAAACAGTCAAAAATATTGCTGCCTCAATGAAGATGCTGGGAAAATGGTGACATCACTCATTATGAAAACCTACATACTGCAAAATACAAGTAAAAAAATTTTGTGCATTGATGCCAAAATTTGATCTTGTGTAATAATGGAAATAACTTACTGGATAATATTACCATGAATCATTTTATCACGTATGCTGGGATGGTGTTCGAGCAGATTCTTTGAAATGTGAAGATCCAAGCTGTATTTACAGCCACTCCTTTGTTTGGGAGTCATCTGAAAGGCAGAGAAATCTAATTTATAATTATATAGCAATCCCTGCTGGTTGCACAATGCTTTTTCTTTGACACAATGTAACAGTTTTGTGCTTAGATATATTATTTTATTAATGTTTGGTACCTAATTTAAATCTGATCATTCCATCCTTACAAAAATACAAAATTAAAATAGAAGTATTCACTGAATTATCACTCATTAAACACATTTGACATAATGTATTGCATTATAGTTTATATTTTGAAGTTCCAAATTAAAGTGTTTAGCGTATTCCCCTAAACCCTTTCATTATTTAATTTTTAATGAATAGCATCAAGTTCTGTAAAAATATGTGAACATATGATTTCTCAATTATAAAGCTGCAAACAAATTAGGTTGCAACATTTGAAGTAAGAATATCATGACTTCAATTAGAAGATAATTAAGTTTGATTATTTTATAAGCTCAAACCAATTAATCATTTTAATTGGTTTTAATTGCATAGACTTCAGTACATTCAGTACTCCTGGCACATCCCAATGGTCATAATAGGTGCTGTGCAAGTAAATTCTTGAACATAATACATCTCAATGTGATATCATGGAGGATTAAGTTCACAATGCATAAAGAAACTGTATAAAAGCAATCATTCAATCACATTTCTTCTTGTTATGTGTCCATAATGACATGCTTATACCTAAACAGGCTTCATACACAAGAATAGTTTTGGTCCCCTTATCTGAGGAAAGACATCCTTGCCATAGAGGGAGTGCAATGAAGGTTCACGAGATTGATAATAGGGATGGCAGGACATACATATGACAAAGGATAGACCAACTAGGCTTATACTCACTGGAATTTAGAAGATTGAGGGGGGGTGGTCTTATAGAAATGTATAAAATTCTTATGGGATTGTACAGGCTAGATGCAGAAAGGTTGTTCCTGATGTTGGGGAAGACCAGAACCAGGGGTCACATTTTAAGGAGAACAGGGAAGTCTTTTAAGGCTAAGATTAGATTTTTTTTTTCTCTCAGAGAATGGTGAATCTGTGTAAATTCTTTGCCACAGGAAAATAGTTGAACCCAATTCCTGATCTATATTTGAGAGGGAGTTAGATTTTGCCCTTGTAGCTAAGGGGATCAGGAGGTATGGGGAGAAGGCAGGTACTGGGTACTGAGTAGATGATCAGCCATGATCAAAATGAATGGTGGTGTAGGCTCGAAGGGCCAAATGGCCTACTCCTTCCCCTATATTCTATGTTTCTATGTAAGACAAGGGAATAGGAAGAGCACCTAAAACCACCCTGCCATTCAATATGCCAGTAGAACCTGCGCAAGCCCATCAGAGACACCAAGAGACAGAAATGAACCAGAGGTGAGTCCCAAATGAACTTCACAGACATCAAGTGTTTGGACAGGGCATACATGCCATTACAGGCTACAAAGCAAATCCAGGAAGAATAGTAAACAGCAGTGCATCCCTCCCAGACAAGATCAATGCATTCTACACTCGCTTTGAGAAGAAAGCCAGTAAGCTGGAAGGACAGGATTGGCTGATGCAGGGACCAGGATTTCACAAGATGTGTGGTAAGAAAGAGGGGGAGAGCAGCATTACTGGTCAGGGATAGTATCATGGGTGTAGAAAGAGAGGAACATTGTGGCAAGAGTTAGTGTGGGTAGAAGTCAGATATAAGAAGGGAGCAATCACTGCACCAGGAGTAGTCTATAGGCCCCCAAATAGCCCCCGGAACACAGAGAGCAGATGAGAGTAGGCAGATTTTGTAATGGTGCAGAAATTACAGGGTTGTTGATTCAGAAGATTTTGACTTCCTAAATATTGCCTGGCATCTCCTGACTGCAAGAGGGAGAGATGGAGCAGAATTTGTCAGATGTCTCCAAGAAGGTTTCAGCATGGTTAGCGTAAAGGTTAGCGCAATGCTGCTACAACACCAGTGATCGGGACCAGGGTTCGAATCCCACACTGTCTGCAAGGAGTTTGTACGTTCTCCCTGTGTCAGTGTGAGTTTTCCCAGGGGGTTCTGGTTTCCTCCCACTGTTCAAAAAAAAGTACTAGGGCAGTGGTTTTCAACCTTATTCTTTCCACTCATGTACCACTTTAAGTAATCCTTATGCCATCAGTGCTCTGTAATTAGTAAGGGATTGCTTAAGGTGGGATGTGAGCGGGAAGGGAAAGTTGAAAATCATTGCTCTTGACCCAATTGTTACTGAAATATTTTGCTTGAGAAAAATTGTCATTGGCCCATTTCCTTTGGAGTTATGAAACTGTGCACATAATGAGTCAATTAAGATACAATTAAAGAAATGGTTTTTAACCTTTTTCCTTCCACCCACATCCCACCTTAAGCAATCCCTTACTAATCACAGAGCACCAATGGCATAGTGAATACTTAAAGTGGGATGTGAATGGAAAGAAAAAGGTTGAGAACCACTGTACTAGGGGTTGTAGGTCAATTGAGTGTAATTGGACAACATGGGCTTGTGGTTCGAAAAGCCCTGTTACCATGCTGTATGTCTAAATTTAAAATATTTAAAAGTATGTGGACGAGAGGAGAGACCATAATGCATAGAGTACTGGGTAATCAACCTGGTGAGATGACAGAACTCTCAGTGGGGGGAGCATTTTGGTGATAGTGGCTTCAACTCCAGTTTTAGCACAACTAGGGACAAGGATAAAAGTGGACAAAACAGTGAAGTGTTTAACTGGGGTAGAGCTAATAATGATCGGATGAGGCAGGAACTGGGGAAAGTAAAATGGGAACAGCAGTTCATGATAAAAAGCATAAATGTAATGTGGAGGATATTTAGAGACCATGTGTGGATTCTGGATAGGTTTCTCCCCCTGAGACAGGAAAAAGATGGTAGGAAAAGGGCAGGAAGGGCTCATGAGAATTATATCATAGCCACTAAGGAACTTAAGACTCTGTGTCTTGGATTTCATGGACTTCCAACACATGCATATACTCCATGTCCCAGTTTTATGGGCCTATCAACACATGCATATACTCCATGTCCCAGTTTTATGGGCCTACCAACGCATGCATATACTCCATGTCCCAGTTTTATGGGCCTACCAACACATGCATATACTCCATGTCCTGGTTTTCCAGGACTGGTTTTCTGTCCAGTCATTAGCTGGTTTGTACTGGTGTTTGTACTTTGTTTACCCGTGGACACAATCTGGAGTACAGTATACATTATGAAAGGCTGGAGTACAAAGGGTTAAGAAAGAAATTAGGAAAGTTTGAAGGGGGCATGAAAAGGCCTTCGTAAGTAGGATTAAGGAGAACCCCAAGGTATTCTATGCATATGTGAAGAACAGAAAGACGATGAGAATTAAGGTGGGGCCACTTAAGGATAAAGGAAACAACATGTGCCTGGAGGTAGAGGAGGTTGATGAGGTCCCGAATGAATACTTTTCTTCAGCATTCACCAGAGAAAAATATCTTGATCATGGTGAGTTCAGAATAGAAAAGGTTTGAGAGTTAGGAAAGAAGAAGTACTGGATCTTCATAAAAACATTAAGATTAATAATCTCCTGGGGCCAGATGGGATATAATCCAGGTTGCTGTAGGAAGAGATAGCTGGAGTGTTGGCTATGATCTTTCCATCCTCCTTTGCCACAGGGGATGTGCTGACAGATTGGAGAATGGTAAATATGGTCCCCTTTTAAAAAAGTTAATATGGAGGGGTATATAGATTAAGTTTTTCTGTCTGCGCTGACTTGGAATTTCAACCTTAACAGTTTAACTGTTTTGTCACTTGCTTATTTCAATCATCTGTAGACATTCCTTCAGATGTGGTTTTATCTTGTACAATATACAATGTTCTGTTATACCTTTATGCTATATTCATATATGATGGATTACAAGGTCTTTAATCTAGTATCATGGAATTTGAATGGCACGTACCATCCAATTAAACTGAAAAAGATTTTTTAATGTGTTTAAAAGCTTCAGGCTAACATTATATTTGTGCAGGAGATGCATATTCACAGGGAGTAGTCATGTTTTTTTTAAATTTTGGAAGGGCCAACAATTTCATTCTACATCCCAAGCCAAAATTAAAGGAGTTTCGATTTTTATCAATTGTTTCACTCCCTTTAAATATTTTGATACTGTTGCAGATTCTAATGGTAGATTTTTAATTATAACTGGTTCTTTAAGTAAAAGGAAGGTTGTACTGGTGAACATTTATGCTCCCAATATTGATGAGCCATAAATTTATAAATGTGTGTTTCATTATTGCTGAATTTGAATGAACATATATTGCTCATGGGGGAGACTTTAATTGCAGTCTCAATCATTTGGTTGATAGATCAGCCTGCAATCAGATACTCCAAATAAATTAGCTACTTTTAGTAACTCTTTTTTGTTGGACTCAGGGCTTCTGGATATTTGGAGGTTTTTGCATTCAGACGATAAAGAATTTTTTTTCTCATGTTCACCATAAATATTCTAGGATCAATTATTTCTTTATTGATATTCAGCTAGCACCCTTCATTACTGCTTGTGATCACAAAGTGATTGTAATATCTTCATTCACTATTGAAGCTTTCAAATAAACTGTCTGATGTAGCTTCCAGTTCTAGACAATGGTAGTTTAATACTACTTTTTTACAGGATGAAAAGTTTGTTAATATTATTAAATGAATTCTACTGAAGGAATGTCTAGCTTGATAATATGGGATACTTCTAAGGTTTATCTTCGAGGTTAAATTATTTCATATTTGGCGGGCCTGAAAAGTGAACAAATGAAGAAAGAATGTTGTTGGTTAACAAGATTTTAAAAATTAATAGATTATACTCAGTAGCTCCTAATTCTGCTCTTTATAAGGAGAATTTTGAACTTCAAATGCAACATGATCTGGTTTTAATTTACCCAATTGAAAATTATCTTCTTAAATCAAAAAGTCCATTTTACATTCATGGGGAGAAATCTAGTAAATTATTGACTAGACAATTGAAAGCTGCTGTAGTTAAAAGAGAGATTACCAAGATTCATAAGCAAGATTGGAACCTGATTATTGATCATGATGAAATATACAAGGCATTCCATGAATTTTATTCCAATGTATATAAATCTGATTTTCCAGATAATTCAAGTTCAATGGATAATTCCATGGGATGATTGAACATTCCTAAACTGTCCCATAATTATAATGTATCATTAGGGAAACCTATCTCTGAAGAAGAGATTTTTAAAGCTATTGCTTATCTTCAGTCGTGCAAGACACCTGTTTCAGATTGGTACACAGTTGAAATTTTAAAACAATTTTCTAACCTACTTACCCCATTGTTATGTAAAGTGTTTAAGGATTCCATTTTCTTGGGAAACTTGCCTCAGAGCTTTTTAGGAGGCATTAATTTATTTAATTCTTAAAAAGGATAAAGACTCTACGACTGGGCTTCTTATAGACCAATACCATTAGTAAATGTTAATTCTAAAAATTATTTTCCAAAATTTTTGCTAGCAGGTTGGAAAATGTTCTTCCCTGCATTATTTCAAGTGATCAGACTGCATTTATTAAAAATCATTATTTTCATTCAAATATTTGCAGATGAATAAATATTAATTATTCTCCCTCAGTAAGATTCCGGAACATGTTATCGCATTGGATGCTGAGAAGGCATTTGACAGGATGGAATGGCCTTATCTGTTTGAGGTTTTATAGAAATTTAATTTTGTCCCTGGTTTTATTTCTTGGATTAAATTGATCTTTTATGCTCCTTCTGCATCTGTTGTTACTAACAATCAAAGGTCCTCCTTGTTTAGGCTCCAGCGTGGAAATAGACAGGGCTGCCCTTCTAGCCCCTTACTGTTCATTTTAGCTTTGGAATCTTAGCTATTGTGTTTAGAGTTTCTAGTATTCATAAAGTATCTTTATATGTGGATGATTTGTTACTATATGTTTCAGACCCTGAGAAATCTATTCCTTCTATGTTATCTTTCCTGTCGCAATTTAGATTTTTTTTCTGGCTATAAATTAAATCTTCACAAGAGTGAATTATTTCCCCTGAATATTTATGAACTTATACCATTTAAAGTAGTTAATGATTATTTTATCTATCTTGGTGTTAAAATTATGAAAACATTTAAAGATTTATATGTTTTTTTCCTTTGATTGATCATGTGAAACAATCCCTCTCTGTATGGTCCCCATTATCATGAGTGGGTCATATTAATGCAATCAAGATGATGATTTTACCTATTTTTTTGTATTTAATTAAACACATTCTAATTTTTATCTCAAAATCATGTTTTGATATTATTGATTCCAAGATATCTTCCTATATTTGGCAGAATGAAAATGTTAGTCTAAATAAATCTCAATTATAGAAGTTGAAAAAGGATGGGGGCTTGGTATTACCCCATCTTAGATTCAAACTATAGGGCAATTAATATTCAATATATATATACCATATTCTGGAATTATTGTTCTGATAAACTCGAACATCCGCCATTGGTAAATCTGGAAATGAAATCGGATGAGAAATTTCCAATAGATTCCCTATTGGAAGCTACTCTTCCTTTTGCACTTCCCAAGGTTAGTAAACTGATAATTAATCCTATACCCAAGCACACATTACAGATATGGTTTCAGTTCCAGAGTTTTTGATTTAAAAAAAAGTTTTACTTAATCTTGTTTTATTTTATCTATCTTTTTTTCAGACGTGTGAATTATCAAGCTTTTTTTCTCTTTGGAAGGTTAAGGTGTATCATATATTTTTGGGTTTTGTTCATGGAATGTTATCTTATGTCCTTTGATCAACTTTCAAACAAGTATGATCTGCCTAATTTGCATTTATAACCATATAATCTTTTACAGCACAGAAACAGGCCAGTTCGGCCCTACTAGTCTGTGCCGAACATCATCTCCCCCTAGTCCATTCAGCCCATAAACCTCCATACCTCTCCCATCCATATATTCCATCCAACTTTTCCTCAAATATTAATATCGATCTCGCTTCCACCACCACTGTTGGAAGTTCATTCATACCCCTACCACCCTCTGTGTGAAGAAATTCCCCCTCGTATTTCCCCTTTTATTCTCAATCCATGCTCTCTTGTTTGAATCTACCCCAATCTCAATGAAAAAAGCCTATAAATATTGACTCTATCTTTCCCCCTTATAATTTTGAAAAACTCTATCAAATTACAACCCCTCAACCTTCTATGCTCTGGGGAATACTTTTTCTCCTCATGGCAGGACCCAGTAAAAACATACAGTGGACCCAGGAGGTGACCGAGGCTTTCCAGGCCACCAAAAACACCCTAGCTAATGCCACCCTCCTTGTGCACCCACAGACAGATGTCCTAACCGCCCTCACAACAGACACCTCCAGCTCAGCAGTCAGGGGTTGTACTTGAGCAACTAGTGAATGGACAATGGCAACCGCTGGCCTTTTTCAGTAAACACCTCAGGCCACCAGAGCTCAAGTAGAGTGCATTTAATAGAAAACTGTTAGCTTTATACCTGGCAATTCGACACTTTCATTACTTCCTGGAGGGGAGGAAGTTCAAAATTTACACAGACCACAAACCTCTTATCTTTGCCTTCAGTAAGGTGTCAGATCCGTGGTCAGCCGGCAACAGTGGCACCTGTCCTACATTTCTGAATTTACCAAGGACATTGAACATATAGTCAGCAAATCCAAAGTGGTGATTAACACCCTCCCATCCGGCTATCTTGGCGGTGTACGACCCTACCCTTGATATCGACTATGCGGCCCCAGCTGATGCACAGCAAACAGACCCTGACATTCCCACATACCAGACAGCACTCAGTGGCTTACAACTGGAGGACATCCAGATTGCCCTTGACAATCGCACGCTGCTCTGCGACACCTTCACGGGTAAATCTCGCCCTATCATTCTGACTGCATGAAAGATGTGGGTTTTTGACTCGAACCACAACTTCGCTCACCCCACCATCAAGACTACAGGCAAAATGGTGGCAAAGAGGTATGTCTGGCACAGCCTCCGCAAAGACGTCACCCTGTGGGCCAGGACTTGTACTCAGTGCCAGTCATCCAAAATCCAGACTCATATCAAAGCTCCACCACAGACATTCGAGCCAGCATATCACTGCTTCAGTTACATGCACATTGACATTATGGGGCTCCTACCCGTATCCAGAGGTGCACGTTACCTTCTCACAATGGTTGAATGGATGACCAGATGGCCAGAGGTGGTTCCACTATCACTTCATTATCACAGGCTTTACTCAACACTTGGGTAGTGTGTTTCAGGATCCCAAATACCTTGGATTGGACAGGTGGACCCAATTCACTTCCAGTCTGTGGATCGTCTTTAGCCTATGCCCTGGTGACCCAATTCCACCACACCATGACGTATCACCCACAGGTCAATGGGTTGGTGGAGAGGTTCCACAGACACTTTAAGGCAGCCTTAATAGCATGTTTTACCGGACCTAACTGGGTCGACGAACTCCTTTGGGTTCTGTTAGGCATCCGTACCACACCCAAGGAGGACCTTGAGACATCCTCTGCTGAGTTAGTCTATGGTGCACCCCTAGATATACAGGGCAAATTTATGACAGCTCCTGAGGAATTGCGGGAGCCCCCGGCAACCACATTGTCCCGACTATGCGAGTGCCTAGGCACTCTGGCTCCCGCTAAACCTAAACCCCATGGCCAACCCTACACTTACATCCAAAAGAACTTTACTGACTGTAAATATGTGTTTGTTTGGTGAGGGGCTCACCGGCCACCTCTACAGCAGCCTTATGAGAGGTCATACCGTGTCCTCAGACACAATGATTCCTCCTGTGTTCTGGACATTAGTGGCAGCGAAGAGACTTCCAGTCTCGACTGGTTGAAACCGGCCTACTTGGACTTTGACCAGTCCATCACTCACCCGACCCCATGGTGCAGGGGTCGGTTTCCTAAAAACAGTGCCCCAATCACCGGTTCTGGGGGGAAGTCATGTAGTGGCCCACGGCCTACGCCTCAGAATGACACCTGAAATGGTCATCGAATGCAGCAAACGGCAAAGCATCATGCGGGCTGAAATGCCCGTATCCATAGGGCGCTGGGAGAGCAGTAAAACTGGCTAATCACCGCCAGTGGATCGCAGGGGAACCAATCGGGTCCTCGGAATCTGAGGTAACCAATTGGCAGTCATCCCGCGAAAGCCACACCCCGGTGGTGACATGGCCGAGCTGACTCTCCTGCGGATTCGAGCTACAGCCTTAGGGCTATAACCGAGAGCCATAACCCAGCTGTAACCGTAACGACCTCGCTACAAGTGCTACATTTGACTCCTCCATTAAATTTGAAGAAAAATGGCACCCATTCATACAATATTTTGGTATGATATAATTTCTAACATTTTCTCTGATTAATTGATGTTTCATGATGCCATTAAGTTTCTCTTTTGGATGAGACCCAGGCTTCTTAAGTTTGATGAATGCTGAGCCAAGGCTTTCCAGTTTTTTGTTTTTCTTTTAGATTAGTAAAAGGGGTTTTACTATAAAGTGAATTCTTTTATTTTCCTTTGATTGAGTATGGGGAGATGAAGACAATTATTATTTACTGATTGTTGCATATTGTAATCTTTTCAATTGTGAATCCTTACTCTTTCTGTGCATTTGTCTTTTAAAATAAATTTTAAAAAAGATTGAAAAAGAAAGAGAGAAGAAAGAGAATCCTGGGAATTATAGAGCAGTGAGTCTTACGTCAATGGTGTGCAAACTATTGGAGAAGATTCTTAAGAATAGGATCTATAAGCATTAGTCTACTCAGGGATAGACAGTGAGGCTTTGTGAGGGGAAAGTCATGTCTCACAAGCCTAATTGAATTCTTTGAGGAGGTTACAAAATAAATGAATGAAGGTAGGGTGGTATAGGTGGTGTTTATGGATTTTACGAAGACATTTGACAAGGCCCCTCCCTCCCAAGAGAGACTCGTACATAATGTCATGAGGCACAGGATCCAAGGAACCTTGGGTATGTAATTCAGAACTGGCTTACCTATAGAAACCAGAGAGTAATATGTACAATATTCTGCCTGGAGGTCGATGACTAGGGGAGTTCTGCAGGGATCTGTTCTGAGACCCCTGCTCTTTGTGATTTTTATGAATGACCTAGATGAAGAAACGGAAGGATCGGCCAGTAAATTTGCAGATGTTATGAGGGTTGGAGGAGTTCTGGATAGAGCTGATAGTTGTCACAGCTTACAAAATTATATGGACAAAATGCAGAGTTGGGTTTCAAAGTGGCAGGTGGAGTTCAATCCGGATAAGCAGGAGGTGATGCATTTTAGAAAGTCAAACCTGAAGGCTGAGTGCAGGGTTTATGGTCAGATGCTTAACATTGTTGGAGAACAGAGGATCCTGGTGGTCCAAATCCATATATCTCTCATGGTTGCTGGGCTGATTGATAGGTTAGTTAAGAAGGCCTCTGGTATGCTGGCCTTCATTAATCAGGGGATGGATTTCAGGAGTTGAAATCTCTGATGAGATAGGATGTACAGCTAATGTTTTTTACCCTGGGTGAGAATAGCAAGCAAGAGAGGACATCTGGGCAAAGTGAAGGGTGGCATGGCTGCACCATTTGCCCTGCCTCCCTCAACTCAGGAAAATGGCTCCCGACTCAGCTCTCCATAAAGGCTACACTGGATCCGCCTTGTATGCTGTCACCATACCTATTTTTCTTCCTTGAGTCGGCTTTAATGCAGGGTTGCACCATAAAAAAAAGGCCTTGTTGAGGAATGCAGTGCAAGATGCTCAGCTTTTTTTATTGAGCTGTTCTTTAGTGCAGGTTGAGCAAGATAATCAAAGAGACAGACGTGCCTATCTGTGACAAAGCCTGTCTGCATCCCACCCACAGAAACAAATTCAAGTCGACCCTGTTAAGGATTTTGATTGCTCCACAATTCTTCCAGCCTGCTTTAGTTTTTTGTTCTTTCTGTCTTACAATTAGAGATCAATTGTTAAAGATGAAGCTTCACCCATAATTCTTGACTTTTGCAATAATCAGTCAGCACATGTGAATTTCAATGGTTCTTGGTGATTCCCTCTTATTGGCCTCCTTTCCCTTAATATCATGCCTAATCACAAATGTACTGTTAGATCACTTAATTTTTTTTATTTCTCACACTGTGAACCATATCAACCAAAATATGTACAAGCGTTTTTCATTAAATATACACAGTGGCATTCCACCCCTTTTTCTCCCCTTCCCTCCCTCCCCCCTTCCTACCCTCCTCCAAAACCAATAAATATTCAACGTATACAATACAAATAAAACCATAAAACAATGTCTTCACACAAGGGAAAAACAAACCAGAAAGATGTGTCATTTACTTTTACACACTAAACCAAATCGTTTTGTCTTATCATTTTAGGGGATGGAGGTACGAGGCAAGCTCTCTCTATTATGTTCCATGTATGGTTCTCAAATTTGTTCAAACTATGTAACTTTATTTTTTAAATTATATGCTATTTTTTGTTAGATCACTTTCAATGCCAACCCGGCCTTCAAAAAATTTGGCGCTTTTTTTAAGGACCAAAGAATTTTCCCCATAAAATCAATATTTGAAGAATCTCTGTAAATCCTAAAATTGTTAAAGGACACGTGATTCCTCTTTATTTGGAAACATACTTCCATCATCCTGAAGATTACAATACATGATTAGTCTCGTGGTTTGCACAATTCTATCACAGCAGCAGCAACTTGGGTTCTAATCTGGCACTGCCTGTGAGGAGTTCATATATTTTCCTTGTGACTGTGTGGGTTTCCTCTGGTTTCCTCCCATGTTCCAACGACACACAAGGTCAATGCAGGTGCATGTGCGTAGCAGGGTTCATGGGTTGGAAGGGCCATTACCATTATTGTATCTCTATATTAAAACTTTAAAAATCATAATTAAAGACAGTTAATTGATAAGAAACTGTTCATTCACTGGTTTTTTTTAACAACTAATTTCCTTGCACCTCTATTTACTTGATGCTAATCTGCCAAACCATCTTCTGTTCACCATTCAACACTCCAATATGTAATAGAACATTACAGCATAGAAAACAGGCCATTCAACCCTTCCAGTCTGTGCTGACCATCATTCTGGTTCTTAACCTTTTTCTTTTCACTCATATACCATTATAAGTAATCCCTATGCAATCGATGCTCTGTGATTAGTAAGAGATTGCTTAAGGTGGTATATGGGTGGGAAGGGAACGTTGAGAATCATTGCTCTAGACCCAATTGTTACTGAAATATTTTGCTTGAGAAAAATTGTCATTGGCCTATTCCCTTTGGAGTTATGAAACAATGCACATAATAAGTTAATTAGGCACAATTAAAACAGTGGTTTTCAAACTTTGCCTTTACTCCTGACAGGAACATGCAAACTCTACACTCTCAAAATTTTGCCTTTGAAGTCCTTCCACTCACTGAACACATCCTTGCCAGAAAGCACCAAATCCCAATCCACTCTTCCTAACAATAATTCCTTTTTTCTCTTTGCATTACCCTTCCACAACAATTATTAGATTTTTAAAACTCAGAAATGACACTCAGGCATTATTTTCTTTGTTGCCACATTCTGCATTTTGTGCCTTTATCCACACTACTGCCTGCACTGTGGAGCCTTTCCATTTCAGTATCATGTCCTTGAGACCTAAATTTACCAGATTCAGCTCTCCCTGTTATTTTAGTGCGGAAATTACACTTGCACATGTAAATCAGTTTATGCTAAAGTCCTGGCAAACCTTTGATGGCAGAACCAGAGAATAGTGCTGTGGATATTGATTGATTACAAATTTACATTCAAATACCTTTGTTTAAAAACATCTTGTCTCACAATGATCAAACATAATATGTGTCTGAGTGATAAAGTAAATCAGAAATGCAAAGTATTTTGGGGATATTGATGATCATCCTTGCTGAAGATTCAATCAGTCAATCAGTTGGAAGTTGCATTTATCTGGTTTATTCTTATTAAGATATCTCGAAGTCAATATAATAGAAATGTAACATTTTTAATAACATTAGTATTACCAGCTTTACATGATAATTGCCACAAGAGAGAAAAGCAAAATAGTCACTAAAATGATGGATTATTTGGTCTAAACTTGAAGAAAGATTGCAGATAAACTTCAACTTTAACAAAGCCTCTAAGTTTTTTAACAAATATTTCTCCATGAAAGTTATTTCCAACCTGAGCAATAGCACTAGAGATGGAGTGAGCTTGAACAAATTTCACTTTTGTAACTGGATATCAGAATCAGAATTTATTGTTATGAACAAGTCACGAAATGTGTTGTTTTGCTGTAGCAAACATTCATGAAAACATAGAAACACAGAAAATAGCTGTAGGAGAAGGACATTTGGCCCTTCAAGCTGACACCGCCATTCATTTTGATCGTAGCTGATGATCGACTCAGTACCCAGTACCTGCCTTCTTCTCATACCCCCAATCCCCTTAGCCACAAGGGCCAAATCTAAAATATAGATAATGTCGGACTCTGGCTTTACCTTAATTTAGTCTATGTGTGGTCTGAGTCCAGCGTGTTCTTTGAATGAAGTGATAGGAGAAGGTATTCGGTTCAACAGTCAGTTTATTACACAGCACAAGAATAAAACTTAACAGAGCTCTGGGTCAGTCGTTAGTTCATAGGTCACCTGCACAGTGAGCTATTCCCCAAGACTGACCCCTATTGTCCAGTTGGCTCAGTTTATATAGATCAACCTTATCATACAGAACAAAAGTTGTCTTCCTTTGCTAGATCTTTTTGCATAAGGGTTATCACAAGTCATCTCCTGTTTTGCAGATATCTGGGGTGTAGCGCTCCCATCTTAATCCTCCAAGCCAGACTATCCTGTTGATTGGATCAGAAATTAATTCATCCCCAGATATTTCTAATCACCATTCTGTCCCTGTCTGGCCAATTTCTGCTGTTCTCTTTAACACCTCCTCATGCCTTAATCTTCCTCCTAGACTGGTTTTCCATTCACTTTGTTTCTTGCAGGCCATTCTTTGTTCTGGTCTGGCCTGTGTCTCCTGTGCTACTCACCACCTCCTTCAGTTGAGCATTCGTCCTAAATCGTTTTATGCATTTCCTCTCCCTGTATTTTGAGAGCAGACAATTTTGCTCAGCCAACTTTGCTCCATGCTGTGATTGCCACTTAATCACATTCCTCTTTTCCCCTGAACCATGCAGTAAATATAAACTTATTAATTAATCATTTCTTTCATAATGTTTTAGCCCCTAGATTCCAACAGTCCCCCTTTTGGTCTCAGGAAACTGAGACCAACCACCTGTTACCTTATGGGACCAAGACCTCAGGAGTTTTTGCAAGGACAGGCATCTCTGACCCCTTGCTAAACTTAACCTCACAAACTTGGCCATTATGAACACACTTCAGTCCAGTGGGGGCCCCAACACTGTGTTCAGGAACGTCAGTCCAATCCGCAAAGTACTGTTTCGGTTCGTTATGGGCCTCCCAGGCTGACCACGAACACTTTGTACAGTTGTTTCCTTCTCCAGATGCTTCAAGGGCTAGGAACAACATCACCCATAGTCCCCACATAGTGTCCATCACAGCCCCCTAAATTCTGTTGACTTCAATATAGAAATATCACTTTGAATACTGAAATACAGTCACCGTAGTCCAATAGTCTCTTTAAAAAGGGACGTGTTAAGTGTTCTTAGTCCGTGGTTTCTTCACAGAGTCCCAGTCACCTCCATTCGAATCTGTTCCAGTGTCCGTGTAGGTGGGTCCGTTGCTGTTCACTGACTCCAATGATACCACATCTTGCCTTTTCCCTGTAGTCGAACCGCGTGGGACGTCCTCTCCACCACTCTGTGGGGTCCTGTCCACCTGGGCTCCGACCACTTTCTTCTGATGACCTTTAGCAGAACCCACTCCGCGACTGAAGGTATCGGTGTTTCCTCTTTTCTGTTGGGACTTGTGACCTGTTGTGAAAAATCTGACACCAGAGCCATTAGTTTATCATAATAAAGCTTGCATCCCATTGAACTTACCTCATTCTTCGTAGTCTGAATTCCGGCTCCCGGTCCCGGAAAATGGTGCCCCATTTGTAGTTCATATGGAGTAAATCCTGTCACAGAACTTACCGAACTCCTTATTGACATTAATGCCAGGGGCAACGCATCCACCCAATTTAGTTTGGTTCGTGCCTGTACTTTCCCGATCTTACCTTTTATTGTTTGGTTCATCCTCTCCACTTTCCCTTGGGATTGTGGATGGTACACCGTTCCAAAGGCATGTTTCAATCCCAACATCGCTTCTACCTCCTGTAGATCGTTATTCTTAAAATGACTTCCATTATCGGACCTAATTTTTCTAGGAAATCCGTGTCTCGGAATATACTGGTTGATCAGGAATTTACATACCGTCCTTGCATCTTCTCTTTTGGCAGGGATTGCCTCCGGCCACCCTGTGAACACATCTACTGCTACTAAGAGGTATCGATAGCCACTTACCCTCTCAATCATGTCCGTATAATCAAGTACGATTTCCTGCCCTGGTAACTTAGGTAACGGGAACTGTCCTTCATGTGGCTTTACAGTCGCCTTGACATTGAAAGTTATACATACCTCACACTCTCTAATATGGTTCTCCACCATCGCCGGCAGGAAGGGGTGCCACCAATGTATCAAGTACCTTATCATCTGCTTCTTTCCACAGTGTGTTAGCCCATGCGCCTCCTCGAGGAGGGGTTTCATGAGTCCAGATGGTAAAACTGGCCTCCCGTCTATCGATCTCCACATTCCTTGATCCTCGGTTGCCCCCCTTTCCTCCCATATCATCCTTTCCTGAGGTGATGCCTTTGCTTGTTCCTGTATTATTACTTCTACCCTACACGGTGGTAATAAGTCATGTGCTGTTCTGTCTGCCTGTATCATAATAAACTGAGGGCCGTATCCTGCTGCCCTTTTAGCGACCATGTCCGCTTCCTGATTTCCCCGAGCCACCATCGTATCTGTTCTATCATGTCCTTTACATTTAAGAACTGCTAATGCCCTTGGTTTCAGGAGGGCCTCAGCCAGTTTCCTAACGTCCTTCTCGTGTTTAATTGGGGTCCTTGCTGCTATTAAAAACCCACTTCTAATCCATTGACTAAGCTCAACCTGTATTGTCCCTACCACATATGCCGAGTCTGTATATATATTGACCTCCTTCCCTTCTGCCCATTCTAATGCTGCTATCATTCCCTGTAGTTCTGCGAGTTGTGCTGACTCCTTTCCTCTCACTGCCCCTGTAATGATTTCTTCAAATCCTCCTGTAGTTTTTCGTACCACCGCATAGGCAGCTTTCAATCCATCTGTGAGGTGTCTGTAACAACACCCATCTGTAAATAAGGTTTCATCTGGTTCTCTTAAGGGTGTAGCCTGTAAGTTAGGTCTTATTTTAATATCCTTCACTACCCTCTTCTCACAACAGTGTGGTTCTCCCTCTCCCATATTGTCTGCCATGTTAATGCCTTCATGGGTAAACGTAACATTTGGAGCATTCAGGATCTTTTCTAGTCTCGTCTGCCTTAGCGAAGTCATTGTAAATGCTGTCGAGCTCACAAATGCTATAATACTATGTGTTGTTAATACCGTCAGGCCATGTCCCATTACTATGTGTGCCACCTTTTGTAGAATCTTTGCTACTCCCGCTGCATGTCTCGTACATGGTGGGTGTCTGTCTTCCGTCGGGTCTAGTGTGATACTCACATACATGAGCACACATCTTCCACCCCCTTTTTTCTGAAAAAGAACACCATCAATTGTGTGTGCTTTTTGAGAAACATCCAAAAAGAAAGGTAGTTTATAATTTGGAATCGCCAAATCTATAGCTGTTGTAAGAGCTTGCTTCAATAGAATAAAACTAATCTCAGCCTGTGCAGTCCAATCAAGTGTAGCTCCCAGATTCCTCATCCCCTGCTCATTCACCAAAGTTCGCAGTGGATGTGTCAACTCACCATACGATGGGATAAACTGCCTACTATAACCTGAAAAACCCAAAAACGAAAGCATTTCCTTTACTGTCTCTGGTTTTGGATGATGTAGTATCGCTGTTTGATGTGCAGGGGAAATCCCTGTGCTTTTCGCTGAGACCATTCTACCTAAAAAGGTGACCACCTGTCTGCAGCATTGCAGCTTTGAGCGAGAGACTTTAAAGCCTGCCTTGAACAGCTGCTCTAGCAGGAGACAGGTGGCCTCCAAACAGGAAGTATGATCAGGTGCTGCTAATAGGATGTCATCTACATACTGGATCAGAACTACCCCACCTGGCAGTGCTAGCCCCCCCAGCTGTTCTTTCAACACCTGATTAAAAATCCCTGGAGATAAGATAAAGCCCTGCGGAAGCCTAGTATACCGCAACTTTCTACCTCTATACGTGAACGAAAACACATCTCTTAATGGTTTTGCCATCGGCAAGCAAAAGAAAGCATTTGCTAAATCTATGCAAGAGAACCACTTGTGGTTAGGGGTTAAAGCAGTCATGGCAGTATATGGGTTTGGTACTGGAACTGTGGGTGTTCGGACAATACCATTGATGCGCCTTAAGTCATGGGCCATCCAATATTTGCCCGTGTCCTGTTTCGGAACAGGTAAGATGGGTGTATTCCAACTAGAACACGAATGTTCCAACACCCCTGAATACATAAGGCCATCAATGGTATCTGCCAAACCTTCCTCAGCTTCAGGTTTGTGGGGATACTGCAACTGCCAAATTGGGGTGTAATCTGACAGTTCGAAGGTTATGGGATCAACCTGCTGACAAAAACCCACATCTGCTGATCCCACTGACCACAGGTTCTCAGGGAGAGAATCTAGCATAGAGGCCGAGTCGGGGTGATCCATCTTCTCTCTACAATGAAAGCGTTCAATCTGTCTATGCTCAAGGAGGACTCGATCATATGTCGGGGACAAAATCCTGTTTGCCTGACCAGATGAGGAGAACTGCACTGTCGGTATTTGGGTATCGGACCAGTCACTTAGGGATATCAAGTTCCGACACATCGGTCCCAAATCTTTTGCCTGGTGAGTAGTGCCAATTCCAAGGGTGACATGAGGAATGGCCTCACCTGCCATCTCATACCATTCCAGCTGTTCAGATGTCAGTGCCACCGTAGCAGCCACTCCCTCCTTTCCTACCACTATGTAGTCCGAATTAATTTCCCATAGCATGCCCTCTACCTCTTTATAAAAGGCTTGCTGATACATTTCATCCCCATCCCTATCGTAAAAGAGGGTCATATGGGGGGGGTCCGAGGGAGGGGTATACGGGTGTAACGTCTGGATCCACGGCTTCCATTGATTATAAAGCTTTAGCAGCCCTCCCTTCTGTGGGTCCTCTGGTTCCAACAGCCCCCAGTAAATGTCAGCCCATTGTCCCTCAGACACGGATCCTCCAGCTGCCGCCAACAACATCTGAGAACCGGAATGAAGTGTAGTTAATGAACAGTTCATAGAATATCCATTTGGAAATGTGACCTCTATTCCGCTGGGTCCACAAAGGATCGATGCTCCGCACCTCCAGCAGGTCTCTGCCCAAAAGATTAGTAGGGCACCTGGCTGACAAAATGTATTGATGTGTAAAAGTCTTTCCTACCACAGAAGTGACTAGTGGTGTAGAAAACGGCAGATTTTCTGGTGTACCCGAGAACCCTATCAGCTGGACACTAGAGGATGATGTTTTATCTTGAAACTCAGCGCCAGTGAGTGTTGAAAATCTGGCTCCCGTATCCACTAAAAAGGATACTTCCATGTCCATTACTTTAATCTGCAGGAAAAGGTCTGCCAACCTAGCCTGCTCATGGGTGCTCGGGCTCCGTCACTGTGGGCAATATTGCTCCTCCTCTGTCAGCAAAGGGAATTGTCTCTTCGGAGCTAGAGCCGCATGGGGTGCCTGATGTACCGGGGGTGGCACTGACGATCTCTGGGGCTGGACCCAATGCTCATTTTGTGGTGGTCCATATCCCCTTCCCCCAGTGTCCTGAGGACCCCAAACTAGGGGGCAGTCTCTCTTCCAGTGTCCTGGCTGACCGCATACAAAACATACGGCTGGCTGCATTTGTGGAGCACCCCGACCTCTCCCTCTTACTCGGAATCCCCCCATTGGACCTCCCATTCTGCCCACATAGGTGGGACCCGGTGCTCAATATGGGGCCGGGTGCCAACTCATATTATTCCCTTGTGGTGGCTGCGGTGGCTGCTGAATCATCTGGTTCGCACCCTTTGAGGAAATCTTTTTTTCCTCATTCGCCTTTTTGCTAGCCTCTTCCAATTGAAGTTTAAGGAGTTGCACTTGTGCCGACTCCGTAGTTTGTGTGTCCTCCTTTTGCTTAGCCCTGTAACGTTTCATGTGATGGGTCAAATGTTTTTCCCATTGCTCACTCGAGCAGCCAGGAATATCAGGGTTATTCTCTAACGCCTCCCTAACTACAGCTGGCAGTCCGCTCGTTACTGCAGCCCTAAAGAGTGTAGTCTGCAAGGGATCTGTGGCTGGGTGTACTCCTGCTTTATCCGTCCAACTCTCCCTGCACTGACTCAATAAAGTCGAGATCTCCTCATCCTCTGACTCCTTTTGTCTATTGTGAGGAGTGGGGGTGGTGTGATCCTCTGACATTCCTACCGAGAAGGCATTCTCAAGTGTCTGTTCTTGCTCTCTCTCATCTGTTTTTTCCAGTGGCATACTAGTTTCCCTTACTTTACATACATTCTGTATTTCCTTTGTTAACTCCTTCATTTCCTCCACCCTTTCCTGCATAACTCTCGTAAGTCTCTCCTTCGCCTCCTGGAGTTCGTGACCTGCTAATTCAGTGACATTCACTATTCCCTCATTTATCTGCATCACTGGCATCTGGGGAATAGGATAAGGTGGTGGCAATGTCTCTGGTAACTTTGGATATAGCGGGGATGACGGCTTAACCTCCCCTATTTTCTCCTTTGTGATAGGGGATCCCTTTTTAATATCATGTTGAAGATTCGCTTCCACAGCCATGCAAGCCAATGTCATATTGTGTAAATCTGCCCTTCTCTGTTCCTTCACTTCTTTCTGCTGTTTAAGCCTTCTTCTATTCCAGATAGATCCTTGTCCCTTTGCCTCATGTTCCTGTACCTCCTTGGCTGCTTCCCTCTCTGCTTCTCCTAAGTACAGTACCAGCCGGATTTTTTCAAACCCTCACGGTACCTTCCCCTGACTCTGCAGCTCTTTCCATATCTGTTCGTACTGTGCCATAGCCTGTACCTCCTCTCCCTTTGGTAATCCTTCCAGTAATTGATTCCTTGTTTTTTCCCACTGTCGGTTTACAGATGCGGGAACCCATCTGTCTTCCCCGAACTCTTGCCCTACATCCCTAATTACTCCTTCCATCTTATGTTCCGATTTTTAACCCTTTAGACTTTGTACTTCACTGGGTCTCTCCCCTGGTAGGATTTTGACACGCTGCAATCTACTTCGACCCTTCCCACGTTATTATAAACACCAGCGGCACACTGTACACAATCCTTAAACAAATACTTATTATAAACTATTATGATACACTATACGATTCTTAAACAGATACTTATACACTATAGAAACAAATAACTATCACAATACACCTTATACAGATACTTATTATACACAACTATGGTAAACGATCCTTAATCAAATACTTATTACACACTATAGAAACAAATAACTATCACAATACACCTTATTCTAATTGGCCAAGTGTCTAAACCTATCTCTCGAGATCGCTATGAGGGGACTCCAACCCCATTCTACTAGGGGGACTCTAACCCCCTTTTTTTCTACAGGGGACTTCAACCCCGTTCTACTAGGGGAACTCCAACCCCCTTTTTTCTACAGGGGACTCCAACCCCGTCCTACTAGGGGGACTCCAACCCCCTTTTGTTTTATTCTTTGGCTTTAACTAGGGCTTTTGCAGAGTAGTGGACAACACACAATTTTATCGTTGCCAATAGCAGAACTTTGTTTAAACAGGCGTCTGCTTACCTCCCTTTGTAGAATGGTCACTTGTTGTTATCACCACACCACAATCAACCGGTGTTTCGTATCTTTTTCTTCCGTCACTTCTCCATCTTCATCACGTCGGGGTCACCAAATTGTCGGACTCTGGCTTTACCTTAATTTAGTCTATGTGTGGTCTGAGTCCAGCGTGTTCTTTGAATGAAGTGATAGGAGAAGGTATTCGGTTCAACAGTCAGTTTATTACACAGCACAAGAATAAAACTTAACAGAGCTCTGGGTCAGTCGTTAGTTCATAGGTCACCTGCACAGTGAGCTATTCCCCAAGACTGACCCCTATTGTCCAGTTGGCTCAGTTTATATAGATCAACCTTATCATACAGAACAAAAGTTGTCTTCCTTTGCTAGATCTTTTTGCATAAGGGTTATCACAAGTCATCTCCTGTTTTGCAGATATCTGGGGTGTAGCGCTCCCATCTTAATCCTCCAAGCCAGACTATCCTGTTGATTGGATCAGAAATTAATTCATCCCCAGATATTTCTAATCACCATTCTGTCCCTGTCTGGCCAATTTCTGCTGTTCTCTTTAACACCTCCTCATGCCTTAATCTTCCTCCTAGACTGGTTTTCCATTCACTTTGTTTCTTGCAGGCCATTCTTTGTTCTGGTCTGGCCTGTGTCTCCTGTGCTACTCACCACCTCCTTCAGTTGAGCATTCGTCCTAAATCGTTTTATGCATTTCCTCTCCCTGTATTTTGAGAGCAGACAATTTTGCTCAGCCAACTTTGCTCCATGCTGTGATTGCCACTTAATCACATTCCTCTTTTCCCCTGAACCATGCAGTAAATATAAACTTATTAATTAATCATTTCTTTCATAATGTTTTAACCCCTAGATTCCAACAATAAGGAACCGGCTTCAACTACTTCCTGCATTCTACTTCCAAGATTCACCATTTTCTGAGAGAAAACATTTTTCTGTTTGTCATATAAACCAGCTTACAACAATAAATCAAAATAGTGCATGAAAAGTCAAAGTGATGCATTGATATTAGAGCCCAGCTAATACAATAATTATTATCAATGCGTCTGATATCTTCTGCAAATTTTAACTGTGAAAGAAACAATGTTTTTGTAATCGTAATCTAATGAATGAATTTAACGGCATCTGTCTCATATTTTTTCACTCAGCACTGTCAGGCAGGGTGATTACTTTTTAATTTAGTTTATCTTAGATATTTACCAGCTAGCTCTTGGGGCCTAATTAACTTGAAAATATATTTCATGAATAATTTCCACTTGAATTGTTCCAAGCAATCAACAGATTAATAAAATTTAACCTATAAGTTTTACATTCATGACATGCTGCACTCTCTCATTTGTAACATTATCAAACGCTAACATAGCACATTTAACACATCTAGCAAATAATATTAGAATTTTTTTGTGTGTGCAGTAGGATTGTTCAGCAAACATTTTATTTATTTATTGTCAGGATGCAGGAATTATTTCTCATTCCCAGTGTGGCTCCTTAAAGCAGATGTAATGGAGTGGCTAGCTCGCCCGCTTGAGGGGGCAGTTAAGAGTCACTGATAAGGAAGTACTGTTGAGGCCATAATAAAGGCTAAACAAAACTTCCAATAGCTCAGTGGTTAGAGCACCGGTCTTGTAAACCAGGGGTTGTGAGTTTGTTCCTCACTGAGGCCTCACCTCTGTGAGGGGGTGCTGGACAAAGTTGTGACTCTCTGACTTCCTTAAAAAATTTCTTGTATGTTAAATTCTAAATGTGGTATACGTGGCAATAATGAACCAAAAAAAAATCAAATAAAAATCTCAGCCTCCTTGCTCAAGGATATGAGCAAAACAATTGTGTTTCTTCATGGCAGTCTGAAAATTCTGTAGTACAGGTGATTTCTGCTTTTGTTTCTGAAGTTTTAAATAGCACTCATATTGTGAAACAATTACATTGGGATTTGAGCTCATGCTTTATGGATTATTGGTCCACAGATTTGCATTATTAGTCCACCATGATAATTAGTAAACCACTACATTGTTATATTTCTATTTAATCTTGGCCCCATGGGTCTTTGAATATTTTAATTCAGTAATTCATTATAACCAGTGATGAATGATGGCATGTGAATATTGTGAGCAATATTGAACCTTGCCTTCAGAAAGGGTACCACACTGAAGATTAGCATTAATATTGCAGGAATTCAGTAAGAAATGTGTTTGGTGGTCAACAATAGATATTATTGCATATTTCATCAGGCAAGTAACCTTTTCCACTTTTGGCAATCTTCCAGCTGTGAACATCTGTGGTGAAGTTAACCAGTTCCAACAGTCATGACGGTTGTTCCAAATGTCTCTGAATATCATAAACATTTAAAACTGCTGCTAAGACAAGATAGCTCAACCAATAAAACTGTATCAAAACTTAATGGTTTTTATTTGAATGTGCAGTGCAGCTACAATAAATACAATCTGGGATTTTTTTCTCCCAAACCATCCCATTGGATGATGATGTTTCCTTTCAGTCAGTTTGTGGGTTTTATATGAGGATACCTCGCTTCTCAAAAGGAACAGCATGTGCATGAATGGATTTAGGTGAGTAAGGGTTGCATAGGTCCAGACCCACCCTCTTGACATCCCCTCCTGGATCCAGTGGCATGGTGAGGTCCATGATGGCTGGGGAAAATTCAGTTGCAAGTGAATGGCCAGACCAAGCTTCAATGTAAGGGATGCCTTCTTGCGCTTCATGACATATGTTTGCTAGATGGCCGCTGACCCTACAAGAGGGATCATCCGCCCTTTGACAGGTCTTGTTTTTCAACCTGCAGGGTGTCTAGCCACCCTCTGCACCAGGCAGGTCTGATGGGGGAACCAGTTTAGTCACCAACCACCTGACCATGTGACAGGTAGAACTGGGTTACATGGTACTAGTTGCACTCAGACGAGTCACGTGACATCCAAGATGATAAAATCTACCAAAATAACAAATCTAAAGGAAAAGGAAGTAACCAAGGAAGGTATCAGTGCAATGTTGAGTTGTGTATGGAGGCAGTGGATATTAAGGTAGAATTGGTTATGGCTGAAATTAAGAAAAGTAAATGAGAGAAGACACAGGTGGTTTATTATGAAGGGTTGTGGCTGTCACATGACAGCACTGCCCACTTCCTAGTTGGAAGACACTCCACCTGCCAAGCAAGGTTTGGCCCTGCCCCACCCCACCCTGCCCTACCCCACCCCGCCCTACCCCACCCCACTCCACCCCACTCCTTGCCATTGGCCAATTTAAATTCCTTGGCCTTTGGCCATTGGCCTTTGTAATCAATTTAACATTGCTGGCACTGAGCCATTGGGACCCTGTAAATTACCTGGGCTGGACCACTCAGATCTCCAACATAGAACAATAAAAATAGAACAGAACAATACAGTAGAGTACAGGACCTTCAGCCCTTGATGTTGTGCCGACTCATATATTCCTTCCTAAATAAGAAGTACTAATCCCTCCCTACCTAGTAACCCTCTATTTTATTTTTATCCATATGTCTGTCTAAGAGCTTCTTAAATGCCCCCAATATTTCAGCCTTCACCACCATCTCTAACAAAGCATTCCAGACATCCACAACTCTCTGTGTAAAAATAAAACTTACCCCTGATGTTCCCTTAAACTTCCCTCATTTAACTTTGTTCATATGTCCTCTGGTGCTTGCTGATCCTACCCTGGGAAACAGGTGCTGTCTGTCCACCCTATCTATGCCTCTCATAATCTTGTATTTGCCTGTCAAGTCTCCTCTCATCCTTCTACATTCAAAAGAGAAAAGTCCCAGCTCTGCTAACCTTGCCTCATAAGACTTGTTTCCCAATCCAAGAAATATCCTGATGAATCTCCTCTGCACCTTCTCCATAGCTTCCACATCCTTCCCATAATACACTCCACTAGAGAGTGACTTCCAAGAAGTACACTTTCCTTCCATTACTAATCTCTGCTTTATTTGTACAAGCCAATTTTTTAAAATCCACAAAGCCAAGGTTCCACTGATCCCGTGCCTTATAACTTTCTGGGTGAGTCTCTTGTGGGGGACCTTGTCAAATGCTTTGCTAAAATCCATTTAGACCACATCTACTATCCTATCTTCATCAATTTCTTTTGTTACCTCCTCAAAAACTCAATTAAACTCATGAGGCACGGCCTTCCCTTCACCAATCATGCTGACTATCCTTGAGTAGACTGCACTTCTCCAAATGCTCATTGATCCTATCCTTAAGAATCCTCTCCATTAGTTTGCACACCATGACGTAAGACTCACCGGTCTATAATTCCCAGAATTCTCCCCATTTCCCTTTTTAAACAAGGGGACTACATTTGCTTTTCCCCAATCCTCTGGCAACTCCCTTGCAGCCAAAGAGGACTCAAAGATCATAGCTATTGCCCCAGCTCTCTCTTCTCTCCCTTCCCAGAGCAGCATGGGGTATATCACATCCAGCCCCAGGGACATCAATCTTGATATTTATATAAAGATCCAACATTTCTACTTCCTTAATATACACACTGTCCAGCACCACACCATGATCAAGCTCCTTTTCTCTTATGAAGACTGAAGCAAAGTATTTATTTAGGACCTCCCCAACTTCCAGGCACATGTTGCCTCCTTTATCCTTTAGCGGCCCCAGCTACATTCTTCACAAATGCATAGAACTCCATGGGGTTCTCCTTAATTCTACTGTACATGCCAAGACTTTCTCATGCCCCCTTCATGCTCTCCTAAGTCCTTTCATAAGCTCCTTCCTGGCTATTATATACTTCTCATGAGCCCTTCTTTTTTTCCGCTTCCTATATCTAATGTATGCTTCCTGATCTGTTTTGTCAGCCATGGTTTCCTTTTACTATTATCTTTTCCTTGTCCCAGTATGGCAAACCTATCTTGAACCCTGGTCGAGTGGCCCCTAAACTTCTTCCACATTACTTCTGCGCTTGGACCCTTAAACATCTGTTTCCAATTTATTCTCGCTAGTTTCTGCCACATCCCTTCATAATTAGCATGGATTGAATGGTGAAGAGTCAGGGCTGTCATGTGACTGCACTGCCCACTACTTGGTCGGAAGGCACATCACCTGCCAATCAAGGTTTGGCCCTACCTCACCTATTAGTGAACATCGTGCCAATGACCAATTTAAATTTGGCCTTGGGCCTTTGGACTTTGTAATCAGCTTAACCTTGCAGAAACCGAGCCATTGTCTCCTCTAAACAACCTGGGCTGGACCCCCCAGCACTCCAACACTATAAAGGTCACCACGTGTGCTCAATTCACCTTCTTTACAATCTTGGGACCACCCTCCTTCACTCCAGGCCTCGAATCATGGAGCAGAGCTGGAGAAATTGTTGGTAATATGTGCATTCTTATAAGTTGGGAGTATTTAATTAGTGTCCCTAGTAGCATAGAGCCGTGTCTGCCCAGAGTCAAGGGGTAATGGGTATCGTATTGTTTTATTTCCTTAATTGTTTGTAACTTGTTTGTTGTGTACGCATGTGTGTTTTATCCCTGCTGTGACTTTCTCACATTCATCTACAAACTGCGCTTTTTGTGTGTTATTCCCATTACCATTTTCCTATGTTTGTCTTTTGTGAATAAAATCATTTACTACAAAACTGTGTTCCTAGTCCTTGCTTTAGAGACCCATCAAATCTGTTTTCTCACTCACAACAGGTGGTGTAAAGTAGCAGTCGACAGAGGCCCAAAATTTGACCGCAGAATAGGTTAGAGCATAAAATGGAGAGATATCAAGTGCATCTTTGAGCACAATTGCAATTGCGAGGACAGATTTCAATCTTCATATACAGTACATTGGATGAAAAAAACAAGTAAGGATGTTGGAGGTGAGTGTGTGGCGTGCATTAGGGTTTGCTTCCTAAAACTGTTTATTCTGGAACGTACCCAGAAATAAACTCTTAAATTTGTTCATGTGTAATGAGGAAGGATTAACAGGGAATCTTGGGTTAATCAATCCCCTCAGAGGGATTGATCGCAATATAATATAATTCCAAATCTAGTTTGAAGGTGAACATCACAGGACCAAAATGGCTCTCTTCAACTTCAATAAATACCACAGTAACACAAGAGACACATTCATAGATGAATAGTGGCAGATGCCTGTATCTAGGTATAAAAGAAGAAAGGGGATTGACATTTTCACCTATTATAAGAAAGATTATTTATCATTTGGAACACTAAAGTGAAACAGGTAAGAGTCAGGGTTGCATTGCTGCCAGAGCTCACTGGAGCATTGCTCCAGCACTTCATGCCCCCCCCCCACTGCCCCTCCCCCGTTGAATGCTATTCTGGACATACAAGCTACCTACCTGTTAGACGTAAGACCTAAAATGAGGCTGAGGAAATATCAATTAAAATGTGTTAAGCTTGCTTCAGCAGTGGCCAGGAAATGCATAGCAGTTACTTGGAAATTTGATTCCCAACTTGGTTTAGCCCTCTGGAAGATAGAAATGCATCATTGTGTTCCCCTGGAGAAAATCACCGATAACATCAGAAAAAAGGTAGGATGCATTTTCAAGAATATGAAATCCAAACCCAGAGTAAATCTTTAACAGTTCCCCCCTCCTGCCTCTTACCCCCGTACTTGTTGTGCCGAGGACCCGGGATAGGTCAGGTTATTTGCCCCTTGATGGGAGAGGGGTTTATCCAATCTTTTCTTTTATTTGTTTATTTTTTCTCTTTTTTTACTTTTTCTTCTTGTTTGTCACAGTGGGGTGGGAGTTGGGAGGGTTCCTCTTATTTTGTTCTTCTTTCTCTATATTATCTTTATGATCTTTTTCTTCCTTTGGTTCGACACCATCATTGAATTTAAATTTTTGTTTATTGTCATTTTTCTTTCTTTATAATAATAATAATCATGTGTTGACTTGCCTTTTTTCTCACTTTCTTTATTATTGACATGTAGATCGATGATTGTATTATTGTGTCAATGTTATGGATATTGATGTTTTTTTTCTTTTTGATTGTTCTTCATTTTGACTGTATGTTGATTGAAAATTATCAAAATAAAATATTCAAAAAAAAGGTACCTACCTGTTTCTTCTACGACCGCTTGTTCTCACTCCTCATTCTACTGTTCCCTTTCAATTATGCAATGACAAATACAACATGGCGGCCACCAAGGCCTGGTCTCATGAGACCACCTTGTCCCCGCTTTTGGTGAGCTCAGGCACCAAACAACATTGGCACTGCTACCAATGAATGGCCAAAATAGCCCACCGATTTTCCTCTGTATCTCTTGTCAGATATTATAGATGCACCATAGAAACTATCCTGTCCAGATTGGTATGGGAATTTCTCTACCCAAGACCACAAGAAATGGCAGAGAGTTGTGAGTGCAACTCAGGCCATCACACAAACTAACCTCTCCTCCACAGACTTCATCGACATTTCCTGCTACATCAGGAGGCAGCCAACAAAAGACACATCCAACACTGGTTACATTCTCCCCAGGTTGTGGCTTGCGCGCAGCTAGGATGTATCTGGCATAGACTTCATTCATCTGGGCACAAAGTACTGGCCTTTCAGAATGTCTATTGCTGCGGTGAATGAATCGCAGTCTCCGACCATCAGGTGGACATGGTACCTGACCCATGAGAACAGCAAGTGCAGCTTTTCTGCATCGCATTGGATGGTCGCTGTGGAGGCCTGCAGAAACACATTGAAGCAGCACAGCCAGGGTTCAAATTTGTTGAATGCTTCTGGTGATTATGGGTCAATTTCTGGTGTCTCTAGTCTCAGCAACTTACAGTAAAATGATGGTAGTTAAGTTGATGCGCTATCAATAACTCCAAAGATGACAGTCTTTTATTGGCATAAACTGAAAGCATCTCTCACGATGCTGACCCGAGACCCGCGCTTGCTCTGGGGGAGGGGTTATGGTGTTGTTGCATTTATTAGGAGAATCAAGGGGGAGGAGCCAGAGGTACAATCAGCAAGGAGTGGGCCAGCCATACACATACAAACAGTATTAACAGTGGTTTCACCACAGTACATTGGTCATTGTAGCCTATGCAGCATGCCCATGCCCACTCATCCTTAACAATGATACAATTTTAGCCAAAATCCTGCTCCAACTCCATTGCCCCCATGATTTAATTCCTGCATGCAACATCCAAAGAACAGAAACATGATTCAACGACTATGAACAAAAGTACAGCCATGCATTTTGCAAGTTAATGGTAATAGTATTAAGGGTGTATGTCAGTGATCAGGCCATGTAGTCATTTAATCTAATTATCTATGATGCACAAAGCACCCTCCCATCATTTTCATCGATGTATCGTATACCCCTCCATCTGATGTTTTTCTACAAATCCAAGCATTTGCCTTAATTACTTCTCATTCTAATCAGTTTCTGAAAGAGACTGCTTCTGATATATTTTTTATCAAATTTATCAGTACTCTTAGTATGATAAATACTATTGAGGTAAAATATAGATTACTTCTGTATAATGTTTTACATCAGCTATATTTCTTTCTCTCTTTGGCTTGGCTTCGCAGACGAAGATTTATGGAGGGGTAATGTCCACGTCAGCTGCAGGCTATTTGTGGCTGGCAAGTCTGATGCGGGACAGGCAGACACGGTTGCAGCGGTTGCAGGAGGAAATTGGTTGATTGGGGTTGGGTGTTGCGTTTTTCCTCTTTGTCTTTTGTCAGTGAGGTGGGCTCTTCAGTTTTCTTCAAAGGAGGTTGCTGCCTGCCGAACTGTGAGGCACCGAGATGCACGGTTTGAGGCGATGTCAGCCCACTGCGGGTGGTCAATGTGGCAGGCACCAAGAGATTTCTTTAGGCAGTCCTTGTACCTCTTCTTTGGTGCACCTCTGTCACAGTGGCCAGTGGAGAGCTCGCCATATAACACGATCTTGGGAAGGCGATGGTCCTCCATTCTGGAGACGTGACCTGCCCAGCGCAGTTGGATCTTCAGCAGCGTGAATTCGATGCTGTCGGCCTCTGCCATCTTGAGTACTTCGATGTTAGAGATGAAGACACTCCAATGAATGTTGAGGATGGAGCGGAGACAGCGGTGATGGAAGCATTCTAGGAGCCGTAGGTGGTGCCGGTAGAGGACCCATGATTCAGAGCCGAACAAGACTGTGGGTATGACAACGGCTCTGTATATGCTAATCTTTGTGAGATTTTTCAGTTGGTTGTTTTTCCAAACTCTTTTGTGTAGTCTTCCAAAAGTGCTATTTGCCTTGGCGAGTCTGTTGTCTATCTCGTTGTCGATCCTTGCATCCGATGAAATGGTGCAGCCGAGATAGGAATGGAGGACCTCAGTTTTCTTCAGGCTGACTTCCAGGCCAAACATTTTGGCAGTTTCCGCAAAACAGGACGTCAAGCGCTGAAGAGCTGGCTCTGAATGGGCAACTAAAGCAGCATTGTCTGCAAAGAGTAGTTCACAGACAAGCTGCTCTTGTGACTTGGTGTGAGCTTGCAGTTGCCTCAGATTGAAGAGACTGCCATCCGTGCGGTACCGGATGTAAACAGCGTCTTCATTGTTGAGGTCTTTCATGGCTTGTTTCAGCATCATGCTGAAGAAGATTGAAAAGAGGGTTGGTGCGAGAACGCAGCCTTGCTTCACGCCATTGTTAATGGAGGAGGGTTCAGAGAGCTCATTGCTATTTCTGACCCGACCTTGTTGGTTTTCGTGCAGTTGGATAACCATGTTGATGAACTTTTGGGGGCATCCGAGGTGCTCTAGTATTTGCCAAAGCCCTTTCCTGCTCACGGGGTCGAAGGCTTTGGTGAGGTCAACAAAGGTGATGTAGAGTCCTTTGTTTTGTTCTCTGAAGTATTCTTGGAGCTGTCTGAGGGCAAAGACCATGTCAGTAGTTCCTCAGTTTGCGCGAAAGCCGCACTGTGATTCTGGGAGAACATTCTCTCGAGACTAGGTATTATTCTATTTAGGAGAATCCTAATGAAGATTTTGCCTGCAATGGAGAGCAGTGTGATTCCCCTGTAGTTTGAGCAGTCTGATTTCTCGCCTTTGTTTTTGTACAGGGTGATGATGATGGCATCACGAAGGTCCTGAGGCAGCTTTCTTGGTCCCAGCAGAGCTTGAAAAACTCATTCAGTTTGGCATGCAGAGTTTTGCCGCCAGCCTTCCAGACAATACCACAAAAATTGTATGGAATGAAATCAGTTCCATATTTTAGGTGCAGTGAATAGATAGGCACTTTCCTCCATTCAACTTGATCATGTTCTAAGGTAAAAACCTTTTTGGGTGGATCTACCTAACTTCTTAGAACAAGTTACAAGTATAGTATTTGTATTAAACCCAGATTTATTTCTACTGGGAAATATAGAAGAAACAAGACACAAATTAAAATTGTCAATATATCAAACAAAATGTGTTAAAATAGCATTGGAAGTAACAAGGAAATGTATTGCAGTGACTTGGAAATCAGATTCACACTTAGGTTTGGGAAGATGCAATGCAGAAATTCAAAGCTGTGTTCCTTTAGAGAAAATTACATACAATTTGAGAAATAAATATCCTATATTTTTTGTGAATTTGGAGACTAGGTCAGTGGTTTTCAACCTTTTTCTTTCCATTCACATACCACTTTAAGTATTCCCTATGCCATAAGTGTTCTGTGATTAGTAAAAGATTGCTTAAGGTAATGAGAGTAGAAAGGAAAATGTTTGAAAAACCACTGTTTTAATTGTACCTAATTGACTCATTATGTGCACCGTTTCATAACTCCAAAGGAAAGGGGCCAATGACAATTTTTCTCAAGTAAAATATTTCAGTTACAATTGGATCTAGAGCAGTGAATCTCAACCTTCCCTTTCCACCCACATCCCACCTTAAGCAATCCCTTACTAATCGCAGAACACCGATGACATATGGATTATTTAAAGTGGTATGTGAGTGGAAAGGAAAAGGTTAAGAACCACTGTCCTAAGTATCAATATGTAGAAATGTTCTTCCAGCCTCTTCAGACCTGTGATAACCTTCTTCATTAAATGAAAGTGATCAGATAAAATCTGTTGAGTTCCAGTGTGTTGGGGAGCGATGCTCTGGGTAATCCATGATACTATATTGTTTCTTTCTCTTTTTCTTCTTTTTACTCTATATATAATTCTTTATATACATATATATTATTCTTTATGGGAAGATTGGGGAGTTAGGAAGGGAGGAGTTATGACCATCATGCTGAACCAAGAAACACTTACTGTATAATGTTTTATTAATTACATGTATGGAAAAAAAATAAATTAAATAATTTTTTAAAGATTTACTAGTTCTCCTAGATCTTGCATGTATGCCCTAGTTTTAGTCTAACCCTCAAGTAAAAAAAATTGAGTATATACAATAGGAAAGGGTGATGCCATGTTGGAATATATAAGCAAATTTAAACAATAGTTTTGCTTAACCAGGAACCGAGGAGTGCTGTAAATTAGAATACATATGGAATAGCTTCGAATGAGCTCAACTTATGGATGGTGAAAGAGTGAACCCCATCCAGGAGGATTATGAAATAATCAAATCCATAGATAAAAGAAAGATATGGCTGAGACTTTCAGCGGCGAACAAGTTGAGACATAACAAAGTTACGATGATGGAGGAGGTTGCCTTGGTGATGGAGTCAATGTGTGGTCCAAAACTTGTGCTAGAGGCACATATGACATTAACATTGTGAATAGCAGCTACATTCAGAGCTGGACATCAACAACAGAGAAACAAAAATAGAATAATTATTGTTGAACACCCTGCTGTTTTATATGGTGATAATATCCTGATTTGACAGATGAGGTGTTGCTTTGCAAGCTGATGAGGAATTCTGTTGGAACAAGGGTAGGAGAACCATGCGATTGAGATCAGAGAGGCAGTGAGATGGAGAATTAAAATGAAAGGCAATTGGAAAAATCATAGTTACACTTGCTAACAGAGCGGGTGTTCTGGCAAGTAATTACCCAGTACGCCTTGGTTTTCCTCAGACTAGCAACGATCATGATGTGACAAGCAAACAGAATATTTTTAGCTGCAAGAAATACAAGCAAATAACTCTTAGACGAAAAAAAAACTGAATGGGAGATGAGCAGCAGATGGGGAATCTCCTGAAATTCCATGGCAATTATGAAGTGGGACAATCCAATGGGAATTTCCCCTTCATAGCGCTGATAGAAGAGGGGAATGGGAAGGTGTGTCCGATGGCAGCATCACATTTGGAGGAATCGAAAACTGCAGAGATTGATCCATTGAATATGAAGTCTGGTGGTGTAGGAAGGGAAAACACTACCCCTATTCTGAGAGGAAAGAGCAGGAGAGCAGATGTAAGGGAAATGATCAGACATGGTTGAGACCCCTGTCAAGGAGAGGGGAAAGCATGGTTAATGTAGAATAAAGAAATCTCAGAAACATTAGGGAGTTGACAAGAAAATGGAAGGATGGACTATTTTCTATGGTTTCCTCAACATTTTTCAGCATGTGAATATTTGTTTTATTTTGAACTACCAGCATCTTCAGTTTTTGTCTTTAGGTTTGAATGGGTATGCATAAAAATCTCACCCAGGACAACAAAGAGAAAAGTCACGGCAGGTCAAGCAGCATGCTGCTGATTCTATCAAGTCCCTCCAGCTTCTCATTGTTTGTTCAAGGTTCTAGTAGTTCTTCAGTGATTTTCAACAAAAAATGGTGTTAAGGAAGAATGGGGTAGTTCATGCCCGGCACCAAAGGGGGAATTTGTGGGCATTGGCTCCCCCAAATGAATTATTGTGCCTCCCCACCCACAACTATAGTGCAACTAGTCTCTGCGCCATTTATGCAACATATTTCTTTGTTATGTCGGATGGAGGGGAATGTGTGACGGCGGCGCAAGGAGGAGATTTATGGCAGGTAGGCACCACCAACTCCCCCCCACTCCACAGAGACAATTTTCAAGCATCACATTGTGCCCACTCCGACCAACACGGTTACCTGAATGAGCACTCCCCCCCTCCCGATTAGACTTGTTCTAATGCCGATCCTGAGATAGTTGACCATGAAGACAGGTTGAAAAGAGCAAAGGATGAAAGCTTACTGCAATCACAATTATACAGGGATTACGCGGGGCTATTTCAGGACTGTGGCATGAGAGATAATCTCAATGTGGAGATTCAAGCCTGGAGTTCTGAGAGTAAGGGATGTAAACATGGGATTCAAAGTGAAGTAGAAAAGGAGATTCTCAGATGGACAAATAAATTATAGGAAGAAAAGTGCAACCAACACCTCAGGCCTGAACTCTTCATCAAGGTACGAGTAAAAATCAGGCGGAGGTCTTAATAAAAAGGTGAGGAGAGGAGAGAAGAGGAGAGGAGAGGAGTGAAGGGAAGAAGGGGGAAGAGCATGGGCTAACAGGTAAAGAAGAGGTCATAAGTAGATATAGGTGTGTGATAGTACAGATCTATCACCAAAGTATATAGTGTATATAGTTACAGTATCTAGACTGTGCTTACAGCGATTGGCTGAGAGCTAAGCCACGCCTACTGTCTGGGCCTTAAAGGGTTGTGACCTAGCCAGGTCGGATCATTCCGGACTGGTCGGCCACCTGTGAAGAGCTCCTGTCTTTTGCTAATAAAAGCCTTGGTTTGGATCAACAAGTCTTTGATTCTTTCGACGAGCTCTACAATTTTATTAGCAAAAAGAATTTTTTTTGAAAGGGATGAAGCATTTAACGGCCAGAAAAACTTGATATCATCCCACAGTCAGCTACAGCCTTCAAAGCCTTTATGTTCTGGCTGCGGAACTTTGAAAACTTCCTGAGATTCATTCAGGTAGAGGAGGATAACCAGCGTCTAACAGCATTGCTGTCTATGGTGTCCTTGAGAGTCTACGAGAACATCCAGGATGAGAGCACTTACACCGCAGCCATAAAGGTACTGAAAGAACTGTATGATCAACCGGTGAACAGAGTTCATGCCCGGTTCGTGCTTGCGTCAAGGAAGCAGCAGCCCGGCGAGTCCAGCAGGGCATATTTACAAGTATTAAAGGTGTTGGGCAAGAGCTGTAAATGTGTGGATAAAACTGCTGCCGAGATTACAAATGATCTCGTCCGGGATGTCTATGTGGCCGGGCTCCGATCGAACGAAGTGAGGCTGCGCTTGCTCGAACAAGGGGTAGAAAAACTAGAGGACGTGGCCTGGATTGCAATCACAATGGAGGATGCAGCCTTAAAGTCCAACGAGTTCTCTAGGGACTGGACCCCTCGTTCTGATGTAAGTAGAGTGCCCTTCTACCCTACCACCCCCCGAGATACTGACGGCCTGTCAGCTGCTGCTTCACTGCCCCCTGCGAACCCAAAATGTTATTTCTGCGGGAGGGACAAGCACAGCAGGTCCCAGTGCCCAGCAAGAAAAGCAAGATGCCAGAAGTGCCTTAAAAACGGCCACTTTGCTGCAGTCTGTAGGTCTAAAATGGCCGCAGGCAAACACAGTGCCTCGTGTGAAGCCCAACCGCCACTATCCCGTTCAAGCTCTTCTTCCCCAGAGCTCTCGCCCAATGAGAGCGAGGGCTCCCCTGCTCGGCAATGCCTGACGTCACGGATACGTCGAACCCGGAAGGAGCAGCCCATCCTCGCAACCATGGTGTTGGCCTGCCTCTCGCCACAGTGCGGAACCCTCGACCCAGCCTCGGTCCCGACTGTGGCAACCGCTGCTGATGCTGCCACCACAGCCACCCCCGAGGCCAACGCTACTGCTGCTGCTGCACGCTCCCCGTCTGCCGCTGCCTACGCCGCCGCCGATGCAGCCACCACGACCGACTGGAGACCCACCGCGGCCAACCAGATACTTACGCTAGCGTCCATCACTGATGACCGTTGGGGCCTGACCGCCGCGACCGATGACCTACCCACCGCCAACCACGAGCAACTACAAACCCCACTACTTACCTTTCATCTGCCGACGCCGCCACAACAGCACTTCTGGGAGGTCCTCCAAGCTGCTCCTCCAGCATTGACTATGTCTATTACGTCATCCCGTTGCGTGACGTCATCCCATTGTGTGACGTCATCCCGTTGCGTGACGTCATCACGCGGAACTCCCCTGTCAACTGGATCAGTGGCTGCTTCAATAACACTAAACCAGCAATGCTCTCATCCCCTCACCAGAGCAATGGAACTGATTAAAGTGCATGGACACTACACCAATTGCTTATTTGACTCTGGGTCAACTGACAGTTTTATCCAGCCAGATCTGGCCCTCCGTTGGGGACTTGACATTATCCCCACTACCCAGAGGATCTCCTTAGCGACGAGGTCGCAATCGACCGGGATAAAGGGGTATTGCATCACCACGCTGGAAGTACAGGGCGTTACGGTCACCCACTTCAAATTATTCGTCCTTCCACAATTGTGCGCCCCATTGTTACTGGGATTAGACTTTCAGTGTCAGTTCCAAACGGTGTCCCTACACTTTGGGGGACCCCACGCCCCCCCCCTCTCGGTCTGCCATCGCCCCACCCCCGAAGCACCCGAGCAACCCGCCCCCGTGCCCCGGGACCAATCCTGCAGCCTTTCCACACTCCGGATTGCCCCGCCAGCACTCTTCGCAAACCTCACCCCTGGCTGGCAGCCTGTGGCCACCAAAAAAGTCGGCAATATAGTTATGAAAACAGGCAACTCATTAGGAGTGAGGTGTGTAGATTGCTGGATGAGGGCATCATCGAACCCATTTCAAGTCCCTGGAGAGCCCAGGTGGTGGTTGTCAAGAACGGGGAAAAGCTACAGATGGTGGTCGACTATAGCCAGACCATTAACCGCTTCACTCTCCTGGATGCATACCCCCTGCCACGCATCATGGATGTGGTGAACCAGATCGTCCATTACCGCATATTCTCCACCATTGACCTACATTCGGCCTACCACCAGCTCCCGATCCACTGTGAGGACCAACCATTCACGGCCTTTGAAGCGAATGGGCGGCTGTATCAATTTCTCATGGTACCATTTGGGGTCACGAGTGGCGTCGCGGTCTTCCAGCGGGAAATGGACCGGATGGTGGACCAGAACGGGCTAACTGCTACCTTCCCGTATCTGGACAATATCATCATCTGCAGCCATGACACGCAGGACCACGACAAATTTCTTCAAACTGCACGTTGGCTGAACCTGACTTACAATTTGGACAAGTGTGTCTTCCGGACCACATGACTCGCGATTCTAGGTTGCGTGGTGGAGAACGGGATAGTCATGCCAGGTCCTGACTGCATGCGTCCCCTAATGGACTTACCCCCCCCCCCCCATACCCAGAAAGCGCTCAAACGCTGCCTGGGCCTTTTCTTGTATTATGCCCAATGGGTTCCACACTACGCCGACAAGGCGCGTCCTCTTATCAAGACCACCTCCTTTCCCCTCTCGATCGAAGCCAGAGCGAGGAGGCTTAAAGGGAACCTTAGGAGTATTTTCTTCATACAAGAAATGATGGTGAATGAGTACTCGAGTGAGCAAGGCTTCGAAGAATATATAATTAGTGCTGGCAATTGGGATTAGGGTGGATGGCATGATGTTTGGCAAGGAAGTGATGAGCTGAGGGCCCTGTTTCTTTTTTGCTGTACAACTCCATAACTCTAACTGCAAGTATTCAGTTAGAAGGAAGGAAACAAGATTTAAAACAATCTGGCATTTAAAAAAATAAATTATTATTTTGCACAAGCATTCAGCAGGATAAAGGCAATGAATGAGATCCATAGAGACCAGCCTCCACATGAACTGGCACAACTCCAGCTTGCTGTCAGCATTGGTGTCCCTGTTTAATGAAATTCCAACTCTGAAAGTGTTCTGTACCTCCAAAGGGTCAGCTTTTGAGTTCTACGGTAGCTTAGAATCACAAGCTTCAATCAAATGTTAATCAAGAAGAAAGCAATCTCAGGCGAGACAGAATATTACGTTTAAATGAAAATGTCATTATCTATATTCATTGTAGACCAACATTTAGGGTATATTTTATGCTATATGTTTTATAAAAAAGTTGCTGATGTGTTTCAGACACCATCTTACAAATCTCATCTCCTGATGCAACACAATGAACCAACCCAAGCACTGATTTCAGGTAAGTTGACGTTTATTATCTGCCTGTGAATCCTGCACACTGACAACATTTACTAGAATGTTGCCAGGATTATGGGCGCGAAGTTATAGGGAAAGGTTAAATAAGTTAGGTCTTTATTCATTGTAGCGTAAAAGGTTGAGAGGGGATTTGATTGGGGTATTCAAAATTATTAGGGGTATCGATAGAATGCATGTGGAGAAACTTTTTCCTTTAAGAAAGGGGGAGATACAAGCGAGAGGAGATGAGTTGGGAGGTAGGAGGAAAATGTTTAGAGGAAATATGAAGAGCGTGTCGAAAGAACCAAAGACTTGTTGATACAAAACCAAGGCTTTTATTAACTAGAAGACTGGAGCATATCACATGTAGGTCGACCAGTCCAGAATGACCTGGTCTGGCTAGGAGCAATCCTTTAAGACCTGCCAGTAGGTGTGGCTACACTCTCAGCCAATCAAAGTCATCCTACACTACAATCTATACACATTGGTGATAGAATCTGTACTATCACAAAACATGAGGGGGGGTCTTCATTTCTCAGAGAGTGGTGGGTGTGTGGAACAAGCTTCCAGATGAAGTGGCAGAGGCAGGCTCAATATTAGAAGTTGGACATGTATATGGACAGGAGAGGAATGGAAGGTTATGAGTTGAGTGTATGTCAGTGGGGTTAGGTGGGAGAAGGGTCAAGTTGGCCTGTTTCTATGCTGTTATTGTTGTATGGTAATATATGACCATCGCCTTCCCAAGATCGTGTTATATGGCGAGCTCTCCACTGGCCACCGTGACAGAGGTGCACCAAAGAAAAGGTACAAGGACTGCCTAAAGAAATCTCTTGGTGCCTGCCACATTGACCACCGCCAGTGGGCTGATAACGCCTCAAACCGTGCATCTTGGCGCCTCACAGTTTGGCGGGCAGCAACCTCCTTTGAAGAAGACCACAGAGCCCACCTCACTGACAAAAGGCAAAGGAGGAAAAACCCAACACCCAACCCCAACCAACCAATTTTCCCCTGCAACCGCTGCAACCGTGTCTGCCTGTCCCGCATCAGACTTGTCAGCCACAAACGAGCCTGCAGCTGACGTGGACTTTTTACCCCCTCCATTAATCTTCGTCTGCGAAGCCAAGCCAAAGAAAGAATATATGACTGTAGTTACCTGCAGGGTTCACCTCTTTTCTGAACCCCTCTGATCTGTCGAGCTACAAGTTTGTGAATAGCAGTCTTATGCACCAGATTTTCCTTGTAATGCTGGCAGTGATATAGTTCAGATTGCTCCAAGGACCACATCAAAAATGGTCCTCAAGCTACTTAAAATAGTTAAGAGGTAAAAGCATAGATCTGTCCTCCAGAATTCCAGTGCAGGTTCCAGTCTTCAAAATGTATCAAATAATCTTTCACCAAAGGAACAAGTCACAGAAACAGTCAAGGAAGGAGGAATAAGTAGTTGATGACATATCTTCCTATAGCATTTCTGAATCAATCTTCACCTGTTACTTTTATACTTCTCCAAATAAGCTTGGAATCTTTGGACCTGCAATTAGAAGCATGTTGCATCACCTATATTATTCATCTCAATATCTACCCAAGATATTTTTTCTTCCCTTTGATAAAGGTAAAAGGTAAAAGATTTCTGGAAAAAAATATGTGTTATCTTAGAAAAGATATTAAAAGTGAAGGTTAAATTAGATCCAAGAATTTTTTGTTGGGTAATATATATGATTAAGACATTAAGTTGGAATTAAATAAATATAAAAAGGGATTTTTGAGTCGAGCAGTCGTGAGAAAGTGTGTCGCTAAAATGTTGAAATTTGAAAATAATGTTAAATTAGAAGAATGGATTAATTAAATAAAATATTGTCTCTCATTAGAAAAAAATTACTTATAATGATAAATTTTGTCAAATATGGGAGCCTTATATGAGATTTATGAATATAGATAAATCCAGACCTTCTAATCCAATCCCCCACCCCCAACCACCCCCCCCGAAAATATGGTACTTTCATCAAGGAATATATTATGGTATCATTAATGTGGTAATAATTATTGCAATTGAAGTCTTCTTTCTTTTCTTTTTTTCTGTCTGTAGGGATTAGGAATGGTGGAAAGTGGTGGTGGATGGGGGGGTGAAAATTGAAAACTATTTAGTATCTATTATGTAATGTCATAGCAAGTTAATTTGAAACGTATGAAAACACTAATAAAAAAAATTCAAAAAAGAAGCGTATTACATAAACATTCGAATCATGAGCAAGAAAAGGTAACTTGGCTCCTTGAGCCTGCCATGCCCTTCAATAAAATTAGGGCTAATCTCATTGTAGTCTTAACTCTGCATTTTAGCTTATTCACAAAAAGCTCCATCCCCTTTACTTAGTATCTCAGCCTTCAACGCATTCACTTTGATTGCACTTTCCTTTGAGGAAGAGGGTTTCAAAGACCTGTGACTTATTGATAAAAAATAATTGCTCACTTCAACTCCATCTGAAATGGGTGAGTAGCCCTTTTAAAATGTGACCCCCTCCTTCGGGGATTCTTCCTCAAGATGAAGCATTTTCTTCATCACATCAAATCTCCATAAATTCATATGTTTTGGTCAAATTCAAACTCCCTCTTAGGAATTACAGTGGATGCAAGGCCATTTTGTTCAACCTTTCCTCGACAGGGAACCCACAACCAGTCCAGATATCATCTAGTAAACCTTTTGACAATTATCAATGCATTTACATCCTTCCTTAAATAAGGAGGTCAATACTACACATTATTCTGCATGTGAACTCAGTCACATAGAACCATAGAACACTAGACCATTGAAAACAGGTCATTCGGCTCTTCTCGTCTGTGGCAAAACATCATTTTGCTCATCTCACTGACCGGCTCTCATTCCATAACCCTCCAGACCTCTCCCATCCATGTATCTATCCAATTTATTCTGAAAACTTAAGAATGAGCCTGCATTCACCATGTCAGGCGACAGTTTGTTCCACAGTCCCACCACTCTCTGAGTGAAGAAGTTCCCCCTAATGTTCCACCAAACCTTGACCTTTTCACCTGAAAGCCATGTCCTCTCATACTTATCTCTCCTAATCTAAGTGGAAAGTGCCTACTCACATTTACTCTGTCTATACCCCTTATAATTGGAGTAAATACTTTACTCCAAGGAATAAAGTTCTAATCTGTTTAATCTTTCCCTTTAACTCAACTCCTGAAGACCTGGCAACATCCTAGTAAATCTTCTCTGCACTCTTTAAATCTAACTGATATCCTTCCTGTAGTTTGGCATGAAGAACCACACACAATACTCCAAATTAGGTCTCACCAATGTCTTAGACAACTTCACCATAACATCCCAACTCCAATGCTCAATACTTTGATTTATGAAGGCCAAGATGCCAAAAGCTTTCTTCACAACCCTGTCTACCTGTCACGCCATTTTCAAGGAATGATACATCTGTATTCCAAGATCTCTTTGTTCCCCCTCACTCCTCAGTGCTCTTCCATTTATTGTGTATGTCCTACCTTGGTTTCTCCTTCCAAAATGCAACACCTTACAACTGTCTACATTAAATTCCATCTGCCATTTTCTTTCCCATATTTTCCAGCTGGTCCAGATCCCTCTGCAAGCTTTAAAAGTCTTCCTTGCTGTGTACACCTTTGTATGATTGTGACATAACTCTTGAGGGTTTCTGCTCAGAACATTCACACTAATGAGAACTGGTATGCTATTCTATCATTATGATTGGTAAAAGCTGAAGAGTTAGCTGTATATTTTCTTGACTTAAAGTGATAAATGCTGCTCGTTCTTGTTATGTTACTTTCCATGTTTAGATGTTTGCGTTCTCTCAAAATTTTGGAATATTTTATATTGCTTGGCAGATCAACATTGCATTCCAAATTTGACTAAATGCTATCTCTGTGTAGAAGACCTACCACTGACGCTCTTACTTTAATTATCAAGTAAATTATGTTGCTCTGAAGCCTTCCTTCTGCGTAGAAAAGCAAACCGTATTTCAGATTGCATTGTTGTTAACAACTGAAAGATAATTCATTTTGGTGCATGGATGCATTGCATTCAATTGGAAGCTGTACAAAGGGAACATCATAGTAAGATAGCTTTTGGTCTAAAAAAAAGGGCAGCCTTTTCATCAAACATTATCTCCCTTACTTTCACCAGTCCCTGAATCAAAACAAAGAACCATATCAAAATGACATTAATTATCATTTAATAATGCTACCTTTGTTGTTATCTTAATTGCTCAGGAAGCAGGAATCATTCTCATTGCAGTCTTGACAAGGATACCATCGGTCTTCTTTATATTTCTAAAGGATTCATGGGAAATTGACATTACCAGTGCAACCTGAAATGCTCTTCAAAAGGTGATGGTCTTTTATTGACACACTGCCAATATTGCAATGGCAGAATACAAGGTACGCCCCAACATTCAACCTCTGCAACTTAGTCCATCCGTGCATGCGACCAAATTTTTTAATCTATATAAAAAATTTAACCAGTTTCTGTTATATTCTACAAGAGAGAACAGGGATACAGGGCATGTAAGAGCCAAAATGTACATACTTACCTTGTAAGTCAGCCATCTTGATTCCTGTGCACGAGTCTTCGGTGGACGCATGCGTGAGGGGGTTTGCGTAGCGGAGCTCAGTTGGCACATGCATGATTTCAATATTGCCAGGGCGCTTAAATCTTGCGCATGCGCTGACCGAACTCCAAGACACGAAGCCACCGAAGGCTCGCGCATGCGCCAACCGAAGACTCGCGCATGTGCACAGGAATCAAGATGATCACACCCAGCCCCGACACTTTGGTATTCCACATGCATGGGCATTTAAGTCCATTCCAAGTTACAACCGATTCTTCCGTCCCATTATGGTCGTAAGGTGGGGAGTACCTGTAGTCAGGACAGGTGTTTCTTGCTTTGATCCATGGATGATGGAAAAAGAACAATGTATTTCCATGTTATTCTAGAGCGTGACCTGGAGGACATGGTCCTGATGTGATTGTCTTTCCATTTTTCAACTTTGCCTCATGTGGATTGTATAGATTGGAGCACCAAGGATTGGATGGTTCAGTGAATGTCCAGTGGTGCCAAGAGATTGCCTGGTCCTGTGCAATGCTGCATATCTTGAGAAAATTGTTGGAGTTACATTCATTCAAATGACTGTAAAGCTTTCCATCATGTTCTTGTTTTGGTTTTATCCATTCATTTACTAAGATCTGGGAGTGGATGGCAAGGCCAGAATTTACCACCCTTTTGTGATTGCTCCTGAGAAGGTGTTGGTGAGCCACCTTCTTGAATCATGACCTACCGTGTAGTAAAGGTACTCCACAATGCCAATTGAATACATGATCTAAATACATGGAAAATTGCCAATTCATGCATGATGGATTTTGGGCTAAGGATACTGCTTCAAGGAAGGCCTGTGGTGATGATCAAAGGCCGAGATGAGATGCCTACCTCTAACCACCACAACTGTCTGTCATGTGTTCCATATAACTCAAACATGTTAGGGCTCTCTTACATCAGAGTCTGAAAAGATCTCCCTTAATATCAAGAATTGATAGTTCCTTGAAATGCATTTCTATGTTTACCTCACGGCAGTAATGATGGTTTTGAAGTACAGTAAAATCCCTGTTAGCCAAAATTCAAGCAACCAGCAAAAAAAATTGCAGAAAATAAACACCATATATCTTTGTATAATGGTTGAGTTTTTTGGACAAATTTTTCAAATTTGGGGGGGAGGGGTCGACTTTTACATGGGTCGTGCTTTTAACCTGCATTGTTCAAGTTGTTGGGAGCTTGGATGGCCAGGACTGGGTGTAGGTCCAAGTTCAGGGCATCAGGAGCTCAAATGGGCAGGCGACGGTGGCCAAAAATAGATGGGGGTCAATTATTATATGGGATCAACCATTGCATGAGTATATAGATAAAAAAATACAAAAGTCTAAAATTGGCGCCTCCTAGAGTTTAGTTAATCAAACACGCAATAAGCAATCTCAAGCAATCGGCATAAACAGTATAACTCGAATTTTCCAAAATCGGATTCTCCAAAATCCTAATTTATCTGAATTTTTTTAAAAATTGGAATAAATGACGATATCTGAAACAATCAGAAATCCTCATTTATCTGAATATTTTTTGGAGCCGATCTGACCTCACAGGTTGAAAAAAAATTCACCCAACATGAACTTAGAATGACAATTGTCCTCATTTCAGGTAACTCCCTCCCCTCTCTCTTTCAATTTCTTCTTTACCTTCCACTATTGACTTTTCTCTCCAACTTTCCCTCTCAAACTGCATGCTGCTCTCTCCCTTCAGCAAGCGGTTGGAAGAATTCCTTCTCCCAATGACATCAAGGAGAGTGACCTCCTGATGTGCCAGTTGATGAAGTAGACAAAGACGATGTGGTCAAACAATAATCATGGCTTTTATTAGCAGAAACTCATGGTACAATAATGAAAGACAATAGGTGCATATACAGTTATATCCAAGGGGAGTGTCCTAAACAGTAGAGATAATGCACAGCCAATGTTAGTACAGCAAGGCTCGCCGGAGGGGAGACAGGCAGCTTGGCAGACATTCACCACACCTCCCGGGCAAGAGCGAGGACCTCATCTCAGTGGCGTTCCTTCACCTCCCTCCATCACTCCTCTCATGTTCCTCCCTCCCTCTCACCTTCCTTCCCTCCCCTTCCCTCCTATCTCCTTTCCTCCCTCCCTCCTCAGCACACTGGAGCTCCCAACTCTGAATTCTCCTCTCAGCCTACTGCACACGCACACCGGACTCCTTGGTGTGCGTGTGCGGTAGGCTGAGGGGAGGAATCAGAGGCAGGACTCGGGTGTCAGGATCTCAAGTGATTTGGGAGACAGGAGCCCGCCGACTCACTGGTGAGTGTTGCACCAGCCCAGGAAGCCTCCCTGGGGTTAAATGGAAGCTGAGCAGACGTGTTGGGGATAGGTGGCGGCGGTTGGGCGGTCGGTCTCAGTGACTGACAGCAGTGGTTTGGACATATTGGGGATCGGAAGTGGCCAGAAATTTTTTAGTGAGAATAAAACATTATTTTAATGCTTAAAAAGCCTTCCCCTGTTGTTTGTTGTTGCTTAAACACTGTTACACGTGATTTGCTGTTGCTACTGGGCTGTTTATTAAAAAATGACCAGTTGTCCAAAAATAATGTTTATCCGACATAGCCCCAGTCCCGACCATTTTGGAAAATCAGAGTTGTACTGTACACTTATCCAGAATCTACCAATCCCCATCGATGCCAGATATTGGGGGGTATTTACTGCATGTGGAAACCAATCACTGATCAGTGTGTACTGCCTAATAGGAAAGTTGAGAGCAATTTTCAATTTTATTTTGTTAACAGAAGGTGGAAATCACTGGCAAGTTGAAATTTATTGTTCATACTTAATTCCTCCTGGATTTGAAGCATTGCTATTTCAGAGGTTAGTTAAGAGGCAAGTTCATTAGTGGGGCTCGAGCTGCATCCAGTCCAGATTGAATAAGGATGACAGGGCCCTATCCCAAAGGATTTCTTAGAATGATATCGTAGAATTACAATCAATTTTTTTTATATATTGGCCTTTTACTTTGTTGCAGATTTATTGAATTAATTGGTCTTAGATTTCCCCATCTGCCAAGCTGGGAATTGAACTCATAGAAAGTGCACAATAAAAGATTTTCAAAGAGAGCATGGAAAAAAATGTCTTAAAATATTAAGGGCTACAATAACAGAAGAGGAGACAGTGCAGACTGTGAGAATAATATAACAGTACAGAAGGTAATATTAGTAATAAATTGAATGTAAGGAAGGAACTCTGCAACTGGATCCATGACTTTCTCGTGAGCAGACCACAGTCAGAATGAATTGGAAACACACGCGCACCCCAAGGATGTGTGATTAGCCCACTGCTCTACTCATTATTACACCCACGATTGTGTAACCAGGCACAATTCTAATGTTATCTAAAAGTTTGCCGATGACACCACAGTTGTCGGCAGAATCACAAACAGCAATGAGGAAGCGTCCAGGAGGGAGATAGATCAACTCATTGAATGGTTTTAGGACAGCAACCTTGCATTTAATATTAGGAAAACCAAAGAGATGATTGTGCACTTCAGGAGGAAGTTGGGGAACACAATTCAGTCCTCATCGAGGGTTCAGTTGAGGAGAGGGTCAAGAACCTCAAATACTTGGGTGCCAACATCTCCAAGGATCTGTCCTGGAGCCTCCATTTTGATGCAATCACAAAAAAAAAACTTGCCAGTGGCTATACTTTGTGAGGTGTCTGAGGAGATTTGTAATGTCATCAAAGATTCTCGTAAACTTCTACAGGTGTACCATGGAGAACATTCTAGCTGGTTGCATCATTGCCTGGTGTGGAGGTGCCAACTCTCAGGACAAGAATAAACTCCAGAGGGTTGTTAACTCAGCCTGCGACATCACAGGCAAATGACTTCACTCCATCAAAGAAATCTACATGAGACGGTGTCTTAAAAAAGGAGCCTCTATCCTCAAGGACCCCCACCACCCAGGCCATGCCCTCTTCACTCTGCTACCATTGGGAAAAAGGTACAGAAGCCTTAAGACGAGCCCTCAGCAGCACAAGGACAGCTTCTTCCCCGCTGCCATCAGATTCCTGAATAATCAATGAACCAAAGACCCTGCCTCACTTTTCACACACTATTATTTTTATTTTTTACAGTAATGATGTAAGATGGTTATAATATGTATCTTTACACCATGACGCTGCCGCAAAACACCAAATTTCATGACTTGTTCACGACAATAAATCCTGATTCTAATTCTGAATTAGGAACGCCAAAGTGGGGATTTAGCTGATTTCGCAGCCATTTGGACTTGCTCATCTAATAAGACAAGAGATTCTGGAAAGACAAAAAAAAAGCATCTGTCAGCTTGAAGCATCATGTCAGTGTTGAGAAAGTCTATGATTTTCTTGATGTCGGTCACATTTCCCAATCACTGGAACAGGTTGAAGGGATGCTCCTTTTCTCTGTGGATAACAAAGGTTTTTGTTACGGATGCAACCAAACTTGGACAGCATTCAAGCATGAATTTATAATTATGGTGCTTATTTGGACAATTGAAACCCCATTTGGTAATTGTGACAACAACTGCACAGCAGCAAATTGGGTTAGTGGAGCCCTTCCACAGGCACGTCAAGGCTGCGCTCATTCCCAGAGGAAACCAATGCCTTCCATGCCTGATTTGATTACAATAACAGCAAAGCACCACCCCTCTGCACCCCCATGTCCCCTAATGATCCCATCCTGTCCATATCTGAGAATGACATGTGAGCTGTCTTGAGGAAAGCATCTGGCCCGGACGGAGTACCTGGCCGAGTAATAAAGATCTGTGCTGACCAACTTACCATTGTGTTCAGGGATATCTTCAATATCTCACTCCAGAAGGGCATAGTGTCCACCTGTTTCAAACAGGTGTAAATCATACTGGTGTCCAATAAGAGTGTAATAACCTGCCTTAATGACTATCGGCCAGTAGCACTTACATCTACAGGGATGAAGTGTTTTGAAAGGCTGGTGTTGAAGCATATCAGCTGCTGTCTGAGCAGTGACATGGATACATTCCAGTTCGCCTATCACAACAACAGGTCTACAGCGGATACCATCTCACTGGCTCTACACAAAGCCCTGGAACAGCTGGACAGTAAAGGTGCATTCATAGGATGTACTTTATCGACTACAGTTCAGCATTTAACACCATCATGCCCTCAAAACTGGTTGGCCAACTCCAAGACCAGGGATTCAACAACCCACTGTGTAATTGGATCATAGATTTCCTCACATCCAGGCCACAATCAGTGAGGATTGGCAAGAATCTGCTGCAATTTACCTATCGTCACAATCGCTCCACAGCAGATGCAATATTGCCTGCTCTCCACTCAGCTCTGGATCACCTCGAAAACAGTAATTCATAAATATGGCTGCTCTTCATCAACTACAACTTGGCCTTCAATATCATTACTCTCTCAGTGCTGGTCAGGAAGCTGCTATCTCTAGGCCACTGTACCTTCCTCTGCAACTAGATCCTTGACTTGCTCATTGGAAGACCACAGTCAGTACGAATTGGGAACAACATCTCTTCCTCACTGATTATCAACAAAGGTGGACCCCAAGGATGTGTGCTTAGCCCACTGCTCTACTCATTATTCACCCACAACTGTGTGACCAGGAACAATTCCAATGTCATCTACAAGTTTGACAATGACACCAAGGTTGTTGGCAGAATCACAAACGGCGATGAGGAAGTGTGCAAGAGGGAGATAGATCAGCTCATTGAATGGTGCAATGACAACAACCTTGCACTCAACATTAGCAAAACCAAGGAGATGATTGTGGACTTCAGGCAAAAGTCAGGGGAACATGACCCAGTCATCATCGAGGGCTCAGTAGTGGAGAAGGTTAAGAACCTCAAATTCCTGAGTGTCAACATCTCCGAGGATCTCTCCTGGAGCCTTCATGTTGATGTAATCACAAAGAAGGCTCGCCAGCAGCTATGCTTCATGAGGTGTCTGAGGAAGTTCGATATGTCACTGAAGACCCTCATACACTTCTATAGGTGTACCGTGGAGAGCATTCTGGCTAGTTGCATCACTGCCTGGTATGGAGGTGCCAACTCTCAGGTCAAGAATAAACTCCAGAGGGTTATGAACTCGACCTGCAACATCACAGGCAACTGACATAACTCCATCGATGACATCTTCATGAGGCAGTGTCTTAAAAAAGTGCCTTCTATCCTCAAAGACCCCCACTACCCAGGCCATGGCCTCTTCACTCTGCTACCATTGGGGAAAAGGTATAGGAGCCTTAAGATGAGCACTCAACGGCACAAGGACAGCTTCTTCCCCACTCCCATCAGATTCTTGAATGAACAGTGAACCAAAGACCCTGCCTAACTTTTCATGCACTATTCTTTTATATCTTCTTCTTTGGCTTGGCTTCGTGGATGAAGATTTATGGAGGGATATGTCCATGTCTGCTGCAGGCTCGTTGGTGACTGACAAGTCCAATGCGGGACAGGCAGGCACGGTTGCAGCGGTTGCAAGGGAAAATTGGTTGGTTGGGGTTGGGTGTTGGGTTTTTCCTCCTTTGTCTTTTGTCAGTGAGGTGGGCTTTGCGATCTTCTTCAAAGGAGGTTGATGCCTGACGAACTGTGGGGCGCCAAGATGCACGGTTGGAGGCGATGTTAGCCCACTGGCAGTGGTCAATGTGGCAGGCACCAAGAGATTTCTTTAAGCAGTCCTTGTACCTCTTCTTTGGTGCACCTCTGTCCCAGTGGCCAGTGGAGAGCTCGCCATAGAACACAATCTTGGGAAGGTGATGGTCCTCCATTCTGGAGACGTGACCCACCCAGCGCAATTGGGTCTTCAGCAGCATGGATTCGATGCTTGCGGACTCTGCCAGCTCGAGTACTTCGATGTTGGTGATGAAGTCATTCCAATTAATGTTGAGGATGGAGTGGAGACAGCGTTCTAGGAGCCATAGGTGATGCCGGTAGAAGACCCATGATTCGGAGACGAACAGGAGTGTGGGTATGACAACAGCTCTGTACATGCTGATCTTTCTGTGTTTCTTCAGGTGGTTGTTTTTCCAGACTCTTTTGTGTAGTCTTCCAAAGGCGCTATTTGCCTTGGCGAGTCTGTTGTCTATCTCTTTGTCAATCCTTGCATCCGATGAAATGGTGCAGCCGAGATAGGTAAACTGGTTGACCGTTTTGAGTTTTGTGTGCCCAATGGAGATGTGGGGGGGCTGGTAGTCATGGTGGGGAGCTGGCTGATGGAGGACCTCCGTTTTCTTCAGGCTGACTTCCATGCCAAACATTTTGGCAGTTTCCGCAAAACGGGACGTCATGCGCTGGAGAGCTGGCTCTGAATGGGCAACTAAAGCGGCATCGTCTGCAAAGAGTAGTTCACAGACAAGTTGCTCTTGTGTCTTGGTGTGAGCTTGCAGGTGCCTCAGATTGAAGAGACTGCCATCCGTGCGGTACCGGATGTAAACAGCGTCTTCATTGTTGAGGTTTTTATTGGCTTGTTTGAGCATCATGCTGAAGAAGATAGTAAAGAGGGTTGGTGCGAGGATGCAGCCTTGCTTCACGCCGTTGTCAATGGAGAAGGGTTCGGAGAGCTCATTGCTGTATCTGACCCGACCTTGTTGGTTTTCGTGCAGTTGGATAACCATGTTGAGGAACTTGGGGGGGCATCCGAGGCGCTCTGGTATTTGCCAAAGCCCTTTCCTGTTCACGGTGTCAAAGACTGCTCAAACTACAGGGGAATCACGCTGCTCTCCATTGCAGGCAAAATCTTCGCTAGGATTCTCCTTAATAGACTAATACCTAGTGTCGCCGAAAATGTCCTCCCAGAATCACATTCTTTTATATAGCAATGTTGAAAAATGGTTATAACATGTATGTTTGCAGGATGCTACTGCTGCAAAACACCGAATTTCATGACTTGTTCATGACAATAAATTCTGATCCTGATTCTTTTTTTTTGAATATTTTATTTAAAATCAACACATATATAACAATTAATAAATCATAAATCACAATAATAGAGTTTACAAATATGATGATTAATATATAATAAGAAGAGAAAAAACTGGGAAAAAAACAACTAATCCCTCCTCCCTGCCCCCAAACCCTTACTAACCCTACAAAACTAAAACCTAAATCTAAACTACAGCTATATATTGATTTGGATGCTTCAGAGGATGGTCTAGGAACTCAAAGAAAAAAATTTTCTAATAAGTCCCTTACTTATTTTCAGGGAAAACTTCACCAGTTGGTGGATTCCAAAAAAAATGTATAATTTTAGTCCCTTTATTCGAGCATACAGGCTCCAAACTTGTAAAAATACAGAATATTTACCCCTCAAATTATATGTAATTTTTCTAAAGGGATACAACTTTGAATCTCTGCATGCCATCTTCCAAATGTTAATGAAACAGCTGATTTCCAAGAAACATCAATACATTTCCTTGCTATCACCTGGGCTAATTTATCAAATTTCAATTGGAAATTTAATAAAATAATTTAGGAGTTATATTCTCAAAATTTCCCATCAACAATAATATTTATTCCAAATATTTAATGGGAAAAAACCCACCATAATTCGTTGTAAGGATTTAATCATGGAAATCTGAAAAGGTTTAAGCTTTGAACCAGAGCATGTAGAATGAACAAAAGTTCCATTATCCTTTCCACATCTAAAACATTGATCCGATATATCCGATTTCCATCTGTTTAATTCTGAGGCTAATATACCATTGATGTAAAAAGTTAAAATGAAGTCATCTATATCTTACATTAATTGTATTGGACATAACTTCTTTAACTAAATCTTGCCAAACCTGTTGATCTATTGATATATTCAAATCTTATTCCCATTTTTCCTTTGACTTAAACAAACTTAATTTAGGTGCTTTTTCTTGTAACATCAAATATGCTACTGAGATACATTTTTAAATCATTCCATCAACAATTAACTGTCCGAAATCTGTAAGATCTTTTAAAATCATATCAGATCCTAACTTCTCTCTTAAATATGCTCTTAATTGAAAATAACAGAAAAGTATATCGCAAGAAATATCAAACTTAATTTTTAATTCATCAAATGACATCAGCCTATAATTATTGTAACAATCTCCTAATTTAGAAATTCCTTTTTTATTCCAAATATTCAAAAAAGGATGATCTTATGTAAAAAGTAAAAGAGGGTTAATCAATGGCATTTACTGTACAACTCTTCCACAATCTCCATCAGTACCAGAGCACCACAGGGATACGTTCTTAGCCCCCTGCTCTACTCACTTTACACCTAAGACTAGTACAACAATAACACTATCTACAAATTTGCCAACGATACCACGAGAGTGGGTTGTATAAAGGAAGGGGACGAGTCAGCATAAAGGATGGAGATTGAATACTTGGCTGAATGGTGCACCAACAACAGCCTTCCACTCAGTGTTCCCAAAACAAGGGTGCCCAAACTTAGTACTTTTCTTTAAGGAGTATATGGATCACCATAACAAAAAGGGCCCAAGAGCCTGTACTGTGGTATAGAGTTCTATGTTCTTATTGTTGACTTCAGGAAGGGAAAACAAGAGGTATACATTCCAGTGATCATTGGGGGATCAGAGGTGGAGAGGGTGAGCAAATTTAAATTCTTTGGGGTCACTATCTTGGAGGATCTTTCCTGGACCAAACACATTGCAGGCATCATGAAGAAAGCTCATCAGCATCTCTACTTCCTCAGGAGTTTGTGGAGGTTTGGTACAACACCAGAAATCCTGGAAAATTACTATAGAGGTGTGGTGGAATGTGTGCTGATCGGCTGCATCATGGTCTGGTTTGGAGACACCAATACCCCTGAGTGTAAAGCCCTGTAAAAGACAGTGGACACAGCCCAGGACACCACAGACAAAAATGCACCTCACTATCGAGAACGTCTACAGGGAACGCTGCTGTCGGAGAGCAACAGCAATCATCAAGAATCCACACCACCCAGCACACCCTCTGTTCTCATTGCTGCCATCAGCAAAGAGGTACCGGTGCCATAAGTCTCGCACCACCAGGTTCAGCTACCCCTCCACCATCAGACTTTTCAACAAGAAACCCACTTAAGGATTCTGACTTGGGCACTTTATTGATACTTCTTATTCTTTCTGTATTGCACAGTCTATTTGTTTACATTTGTCATCTGTTTACAGTTCTTTGTTTACATGTATGCACTGTGTACAGTTTATTTTTGGCATGAATTTTGCCTCACCCGCAGTAAATGAATCTCAGGGTGGTATGTCATACCACGTATGTACTCTGACAATAAAGCTGAAATCTGGATTGCTTCAATTATGAGAAGTAAATGGATCAGTTTGTGTTGTCTTCCTTGGAGAAAAGGAAGCTGAACCAGTAGATAGAATGCAACATTTCCCCACAGCAGAAGTACCATAAACCTCCAATTTTAGACAAGGGGTAAGAACTTTGTATGGGACCTCGGTTAGAATCTTCTGTTCTCCAGAAGAAGGCAGGAACTTGGAATGGACTGTTAATGGTGAAGGCAGGAACTATCATGCAATTGAAGAATTATCATCAAGAGCATTTTTAATTGTCAATGAAGAGAAGCCTAAGGACTTAGTGGACCAGTATGGCTGAGTCCATTGTGTTTGGCGTGAACATCAAGACTGAAGATTCCATTGGTTTTTCATATGAGAGTGAATGTAGGTGAACATTTGGAGCCAGTGTATGTGAGCCCAGCTCATCCTCCAGGGCACAAGGTTTTCATTTAAAATCCCATGATTCCTGGGTCTGAGCCCAATTTGGTGGCATTGATGATGGCGGCAGCCATTAGGGTTTCCAAACGCCAGAGGAGCAGAGAACTGGCACATGGCACCAGGAAACAGGGAGACCATCCCCATCAGAGAAGATGACCCATGGGACAGTTATCATGGCGGCGGACCAGTGAGGGGGCTCGGCGGCTGAAAGGCCCATGCATGCGGCGGGATGCTGGCGACCTCAGGAAAGGAACCCGTGGAGGCCAGGGGCTGCTTGAGACTGCTGTTGGAAAACTAGCACCGGGTTGTGTACTGCTAGAGACTGGCTCAAAACTGGCTGAAGTGGTACCAGATATCGGAACTGGGATGCGAGGGGGTGCTGAAGGGTTCCTGACCGTGTCAGTGGTTTGGATCTGGAGCTCAGGTCGCCAATAATGGTTTGGACTGGACTCTGTGTGGCTGCAATAGGTTGCAGAAGTGCTGGAGGTGACTCTGAGGGAGAACTCTCTTATGCTTCTCTTTCTCTGACTGTAAGGGGCATTTCAGGCAATTTCTGCTGATGGTGATTCTGTCTCCCTTACAGCAGGCAAAAGCAATTTCACGTAATATGGCACTGCTTTATTACAATGACAATAAATTGAATCTTGATCTTGACAACACCCATAATCTTTCTAATTTCCAATATAGACTTGGTGGCAATAAGAACCTAACTATTTTGTTACCTGAGCTCTGAAGGGGGAAAAGAAAATGCTGGAAATATTCACCAGGTCCGATAGCATCTATGAAAGAAACGTTTCCGTTCTGACAAGGCTTTTAGAAATATTAAACTGGTTTCTCATCTCCAGTATTTTCTGGTTTTATTTCAGATCCTGAAATGTTTTACTTTTGAAAATTGAATGTATTTTCTGACTGCCTTTCACCACCAAATATTGTCTCCCCTCCACAAATAATCCTACTTCATTCCGCAACCCTTCTGTTTTCTTCCATTTAGCTTAACACCAACAGTCATATTAAAGGTACTGAGATTGATGTTCTTAGATTTAAAAACCTCCAATATCCTGACCTTAGATAAATTTGATCAAAAAAGCACACCAATGCCTTAATTTTCTTAGAACACTTTAGGAAGATCAGCAAGTGACCCCTGCCCCTCAACAACTTCTTCCAGAGCACCATCAAAAGCATACTTGCTTGATATGGGAGCTGAAAGTGCACAGAAGTGCTGGTGAAACCCAACAGGTCAGACAGCATCCAGGGAAAGTAAAAGGCCGTTAATGTTTCTCCTCTGAGACCTTCTTCAAGACCGCTGAAAAACAGGCAGATAGCTGAATAAGAAAGATTGAGGGAGGCGGTGGGGGAAGGAAGGGGAAAGTGGAGGAGAGGGGGGGTGGGGTGGAACCAAGGTGGATGTAGGTTGCTGGGTAGAAGACAAAGAAACTGAGAAGTGTGAGGGTGGAGAGGGCAGATGGTTAAGAAAGATAGCTCTCTGATAGGAGGAAAAGAAGTGGGTGGTGAGCTCGGAAAAGGGAAACGCAGGGATCAGGCTAAGAGAGAGACTGGGGAGGGGCTTAACAAAATTGGAAGATGCCATCCGGTTGAATACTGCTGAGATGGAAGACAAGTTGTTTTACCTCCGATTAGAGGTGCTGCTCTGGTTGTAATCGGAAGAAGCTCAAGAAGGAAACAAATGCAGCTAACACAAACTTCCTTCTCCTCTGTCTACATCTCCCACTCCCTAGAAAAGGTGGTCATCCTCCTGAAAGATCATTCGCACCCGGACACTTTCTATTTTTTTTCCCACCTCCCATCAGGGAGAAGGCGCAGGAGTGTGAAAGCACAGTCCAACGGACTTAAAGACAGTGTCTTCCCCGCAGCCATTAGGCACCTGAATGAATCCCATAACAGTCAGGCTGCCCCTGCTTGGTATAATCAATCTTCCATTTCACTGCAACCCTATCCTCTGTAAATTGTGATCTTTACACAGCATGTTTGAGATAACCTGTCAGTCTGCTCACACAAGAACACTTTGTATTACATCAGGTTTTTGTTATGAAAAATATATTTAGTGAAATCATCTAAATTGCCAAAAACTTCAATTTAACTGGGTTACAAGGAACTATAGATTAACATTTTCTGTGAAGTAGATTGTTCCTTTAATCTTTGCACAGAGAAAAGCTTTCTAAATCAATCATTCTGTCTCGTTTATATCATTGAGGCCATATGTTCAACTGGTCCATGTCGGTCACAGCAGAATAATTATGGATGCATTCCAATGACCTCTAGATTGCACATTATTAAAGCTCAGAGTCATGGAGTATGTTTGTACATTCTGTTGAGAGTCTGAAGAAAGATGGGAATTAAGTTGACTCTCCCTGGAGGAGAGGAACAGTTCTGATCATTCAGCTTCACAGTTCCTTTCTCCCATTTTGATCCATTTCGTCAAATCATCTTCATGTGTCAGCTTCATATCCTTCTACCACACCCAAAACCTATATATCTGAGATTTTAAAGGACTATTTGAATTAACCCTGAAGGACTTTATATGGAGAATGTTTCTCAATTTTACTACTTGATCTGTAAAGAAAATCTACTAACTTCTGAATGGTCTGACTTTGCTGATGTTTATATCAGCCAGTTCTTAACATCACACCCACAAAAGTTGTCCCCATCTATTCTCACAATGGCACACAAACTCCACAACATCACCATCATTCAAATCCTTAACATGTTGTTTTGAAATCATAAAAACCTAGCTTTTATAATCTTTCCTCAATTAAATCTTGAGACATTCAAGTAAAATTCATTAGTTATACCTCAAGGTGTAGGACCATCACCATCTAAATTTTTGCCGATGATATCACTGTAATGGGCTGTATCAAAAGGGGCGATGAGTCAGTATAGAGGGGGGAGATTGAAAACTTGGCTGAATGATGTCCAACAAGAACCTCATATTCAATGTCACCAAATCCAAGGAGCTGATATTGACTTCAGGAAAGGAAAGCCTGAGGTTTACAATCCAGTGATCATTCAAGGATCAGAGGCTCATTTAAGTTCTTGGGAGTCACTATCTCGGAGGATTTTCCTGGACCCAACACACCAATGGCATCGTGAAGTGCCTCTACTTTCTCAGGAGTTTGTGGAGGTTTGATATGATATCAGAAACCCTGGCAAATTTCTACAGATGTGTGGTGGAAAGTGTGCTGACTGGTTGTATCATGGTCTAGTATGAGGACACCAATACTCCTGAGTATAAAGCCCTCCAAAAGGATATTACAAGCAAAACTCTCCTTACTATTGAGTACATCTACAGGGAACACTACTGTCGGAGGGTAGCAGCAATCATCAAAGACCCACACCACCTAGAGCACACCCTGTTCTTGCTGCTGGCATCGGGAAAGAGGTATAGGTGCCACAAGACTCTCACTGCAAGGTTCAGGAACAGCTGCTACCCCTCCAACAGCAAACTCAGTTAGAGACTCATTTAAGAATTCTTACTTGAGCATTTTATTGATTTTCTTTAATTCTCCCTGCATTGAACAGTCATTTATTTACATTCATCATCTGTTCACAGTTCTTTTATTTGTTTTCATGTTTATGCTGTGTACAGTTTATTTTTGCACTACAAATTAGTGGTAATTCTACCATGCCCACAGAAAAAAGGAATCTCAGGGTTGTATGTGATGTCATGTATGTTCTCTGACAATAAATCTGAGTCTGACTTCCTCGCCCTTATTTATCTTGTGCCTCTCTTACAAATATGTATCAGTACATTTACACGAATAAGCGAAATGCAGACTCAAAGTTGGACATGGAATTAAGGATATGAAAGTACAAAATATTATTGCAAAATAAGGAATTTCAAATGGAATAAAAGAATCTAAATCAAGATTTACAGTCATGAACAAGTCATGAAATTCAGTGTTTGCAGCAGAAAGCATATATATTATCATCATCTTACAACATTATTATAACAAAATAAAATAAAATAATAATAACTAATAATAATTCATGAAAAGTCAGGCCGTGTCTTTGGTTCTTTGGTCATTGAGGAATCTGATGGCAGAGGGGAAGAAACTGTCCTTGTGCCGCTGAGCGCTCATCTTTAGGCTTCTGTACCTTTTCCCGATGGTAGCAGAGTGAAGAGGGCAAGGTCTGGGTGGTGGGGTCTTTGAGGAGAGAGGGTACTTTTTTTAAGACACCACCTCATGTTAATGTCCTCGATGGAGTGAAGTCTGGTGCCTGTGATGTCGCAGGCTGAGTTAACAACCCTCTGGAATTTATTCTTGTCCTGAGAGTTAGCGTCTCCATACCAGGCAGTGATGCAACCAGCCAGAATGCTCTCCACGGTACACCTGTAGAAGTTTATAAGAGTCTTCGATGACATAATGATTCACTTCAGACACCTCACACGTAGGAACATAGGAACATAGGAAGTAGGAACAGGAGTAGGCCTAAAATGGCCCATCGAGCCTGCTCCGCCATTCAATACGATCATGGCTGATCTAATTTATGACCTAACTCCACCTACCTGCCTTCTCCCCATATCCCCAAGTATAGTGACTGGCGAGCCTTCTTTGTGATTGAGGCTCCAGGACAGATCCTTGGAGATATTGAAACTCATGAATATGAGGTTCTTGACCCTCTCCACTACTGAGCCCTCAATGAGGACTGGGTTGTGTTCCCCAACTTCCTTCTGAAGTCTACAATCATCTCCTTGGTTTTGCTGACGTTGAGCATAAGGTCGTTGTTGTTACATCATTCAACAAGCTGATCTATCTCCCTCCTGTAGGCTTCCTTATTGCCGTTTGTGATTCTGCCGACAACTGTGTAGTGTCATCAGCAAACATGTAGATGGAATTGGAATTGTGCCTGGCCACACAGTCATGGGTGTATAATGAGCAGAGCAGTGGGCGAAACATGCATCATTGGGGTGCGCCTGTGTTGATGGTCAGTGAGGAGGAGACATTGTTTCCAATTTGTACTGACTATGGTCTTCCAATGAGAAGATCAAAGATCCAGTTGCAGAGGAAGGTACGGAGGCTGAGAGTTTGTAGCTTCTTGACCAGCACTGAGGGAATAATGGTTTTGAAGGCCAAGGTGTAGTCAGTGAAGAGAAACCGTATGTATGAATTGTTGTTTTCGAGGTGATCCAGAGCTCAATGGCGAACCAATGATATTGCATCTGCAGTGGAGTGATTGTGAAGTTAGGCAAATTGCAGTGGGTCCAGATCTTTGCTTAGGTCGATGTTACTGTTCTATCCATAGAAGAGATAGGGTTAGGACATGATACCAGTGGGCTGAAAATAAATAAATAAATAGCTTTTTCGAATTGCCATCATCTGCATAGACAGTAAAAGTTGGGAACTTTCCGCTCTGTTGAATAGAGTCTGTTGATTCTGAATTAGTGAGCAACAGGCAAGAAGTTGTGTTTACATCTAACTCAAGAGCTCATTCTACTTCTCTAAGATCAAGATTGAGGTCTGCCACGTTCTCTAGCCACATAACTGTCCAGACAATTCAAAGATTGTGAACACTGCTGTGCGAAGAATTCAGGCATACAATTCGTAAACTGGACAACAGGCTTAAACTTGTACACACACAAGGTCTCTGTATCTTCCTGGCTCCACGTGCCTGACTGACTCCCAAAGGGGAAGCCAGCTCGAGTCTTTATATAGGCCGGTGATTGACAGCAGGCAGGTGGGCCCAGTCTCCCAGGTTGCCTACTTGCAGGTACAGTGGTTGATCCCTTCAGCAGGCTGGTAGGAGTGTGTCCAGTGTAGAGGTTGCATCCAATTGCCAATCTCACCTCAGAGAACAAGGGAACCATACATGTAGTTGGAGGTGGACGCTCCATAGAAATTCAACACAGCCTTCAGACATGCCCACCAATGCTGAAATCATTTTAGTCTTCAGCATGTGTACTTGTCCATCTAAATTTTCATGTGTCCATTATGACAGCACTTGGGTCTGACTCACCCTCTGGGGTGCTGTTACTTTGACCACAAATTCTCTGTCCTGTGAACACAAAATTGATGACTCACAACATAAAGATCTCCATTTGTAGAGAATGTCATTATTGAAGTTTGAAGTTTTTGAATGATACAGCAAGGTAGAAGCCCATGCCTCCCAATTACACCCAATTAATCCATAAACCCCATACATTTTGGAGGGTGGGACGAAACCGTAGAACATAGAACAGCACATTACAGGCCTTTCAGTCCTCAATGATGTGCCAACCCACATATTCCTTCCTAAAAATAAGTACTAAACCCTCCCTATCCCATAACCCTCTATTTTCCTTTCATCCATGTGTCTATCCAAGAGTCTCTTAAATGCCCCCAATGTTTCAGCCTCCACCACCATCCCCAGCAAGGCAGTCCAAGCACCCACAACTCTCTGAACCCAGAGAAAACCCACACATGGTATTGGGAGAAGAGACAATGCCGCATTCAAGCCCAGGTATCTGGTGATGTAATACCATTGTACTAGCCCCTATGCTAACCATACTACTTACAGTAATGGGTAGCAAGTAAAAGGACAAGTGAAGGATATCCAGGATCGTCAATTTACAGATATTTATATTTGTTAATTCATGAGCCATTTCTTTGAAGCAGTGTATGAGATAGAACCATAGAACCATAGAACATTACATTACAGAAACAGGTCACTTCAACCATTCTAGTCTGTGCCAAACTATTTTTCTGCCTAGTTCCACTGACATGCACCCATGTCTATATGGGTTTTCCAGGGGTCTCCAGTTTCCTCCCACCATTCAAAAAAAATGTACCGGGGTGTAGGTCAATCAAGAATGAATTGGTGGCATGGACTCGTAGGGCTGAAATGGCCTGTTATCGTGCTGTATATCCAAAATAAATTAAATGTTAAAATGGAGCCCGCATTCACCACTTCAGTTGTCAGCTCATTCTACACTTCCACCACTCTCTGTGTGAAGAATTTCCCCCTCATATTCCTCCTAAACTTTTCCCCTTTTACCCTTAACCCATTTCCTCTGGTTTATACCTCACCTACCCTCAGTGAAAAAGCTTACTTGCATTTACTCTGACTATCCCCCTCATAATTTTAAATACCCTAATTGAATCTCCCCTCATTCTTCTACACTCCAGGGAATAAAGTCCTAACCTGTTTAACCTTTCCCTCTACAGATACTCCCCAACTTGTGACCTATGCAACTTATGTCCATTCACATATATGACCAAAACTATTTTAAATAAAGCAAAAATATAAAACTTGCACAATTACAGTGAAAAGCTGGCCTAGCTATGGTGGCCGCCATGTTGGCTGGTCACCATCCTCTCACAACAACTAGCTTTGGTGACTGCCATGTTGGCTGGTGGCCAATCTCTTGCAATAGCAGGCCTTGGTGGCCACCATGTTGAGTACTGGCCAATTTCTCACAATAGTGGGCCTTGGTGGCTGCCATGTTGGCTGGTAGCCAACCTCTCATAATGGCAGGCATTGGTGGCTGCCATGTTGGCTGGTAGCCAACCTCTCACAATTGCAGGAATTGGTGGCTGCCATGTTGAGTTATTTCACCGCATTTTAACTCCTTGTGCCTCATTTGTTTTGATTCTGTTGCTCAATATTCTGATGCTCAGACAGATTTTAGAGGCCAGTAGAATCCGCAAGGTGCTCAGAATCCACAGCAACAGAGAAAACGAGAAGGATTCAGAGATGAAGAACAGAAGTAAATCGATCATTTTACTCTTCAGGATCACAGATAGGGCAACACTGACATGTGTCCATTCCAAGATACGACCAATCACCCAGATCGGAACACGGACGTATGTCAGGGTGTACCTGTAATCTGTTCCTGTAGTCCAGGTAATGTCCTAATAAATCTTCTCTGCACTCTTTCATTCTCTGCACTCTTTCCTTTAGTTAGGTGACTACCAACTGTGCACAATACTTCAAATTTGGCCTCATCAATGTCTTATACAACTTTACCATAACATCCCAATTCCTATACACAAAACTTTGATTTATGAAGGCCAATATGCCTAAAGCTCTCTTTTCAACTCTATCTACCTGTGACACCACTTTCAGGGAATTATGTATCTGTATTCCCTGATCCCTCTCTTCTACCATAGATCTCAGTGTCCGACCATTTATTGTGTAGGCTCTTTCTTGTTTTATCTTTCCAAAATGCATCACCTCACATTTGCCCATTTTTCCATTAGGTCTTGATCCCTCTGCAAGCTTTTAAAGCCATCACAAAATCTTTTGCAATACTGTACTTATATTTTGGGACCATCACTGGTATTTAGATGAAACCAAGTTGTGTCTTTTCACCAAAGATATACATTAGCTCAGTCAGTACAGATGTCTCACCTCCTCTCATTCTTATCATAAAGAGAGTAAAGGAAAAATTAAACAGGTCTGTCCCATCAGTCTCCACCCATGATTGCCACAAGTTTTGCAATGTATCCAGGAGAGAAACAAATCTCTAGGCATTAATGTTGAGATAGTCAGATTGGAGAGAGATGCCAGCGAGACATTCTGGATAACAGTCCGTCAGAATGGAGGCCGGTGATGAGCGATGAGCCTCAGGGATTGGTGTTGGGTCTCTTGATGTTTGTCATTTACATTAATGATTTGGATTCTTCTTTCTTTGGCTTGGCTTCGCGGACGAAGATTTATGGAGGGGTATGTCCACGTCTGCTGCAGGCTCGTTGGTGACTGACAAGTCCGATGCGGGACAGGCAGGCACGGTTGCAGCGGTTGCAGGGAAAATTGGTTGGTTGGGTGTTGGGTTTTTCCTCCTTTGTCTTTTGTCAGTGAGGTGGGCTCTGCAGTCTTCTTCAAAGGAGGTTGCTGCCCGCCAAACTGTGGGGCGCCAAGATGCACGGTTGGAGGCGTTATCAGCCCACTGGCGGTGGTCAAAGTGGCAGGCACCAAGAGATTTCTTTAAGCAGTCCTTGTGCCTCTTCTTTGGTGCACCTCTGTTTCGGTGGCCAGTGGAGAGCTCGCCATAGAACACGATCTTGGGAAGGCGATGGTCCTCCATTATGGAGACGTGACCCACCCAGCACAATTGGGTCTTCAGCAGCATGGATTCGATGCTTGCGGACTCTGCCAGCTCGAGTACTTCGATGTTGGTGATGAAGTCATTCCAATGAATGTTGAGGATGGAGCGGAGACAACGCTGATGGAAGCGTTCTAGGAGCCATGGGTGATGCCGGTAGAAGACCCATGATTCGGAGCCGAACAGGAGTGTGGGTATGACAACGGCTCTGTACACACTGATCTTTGTGTGTTTCTTCAGGTGGTTGTTTTTCCAGACTCTTTTGTGTAGTCTTCCAAAGGCGCTATTTGCCTTGGCGAGTCTGTTGTCTATCTCTTTGTTGATCCTTGTATCAGATGAAATGGTGCAGCTGAGGTAGGTAAACTGGTTGACCTTTTTGAGTTCAGTGTGTCTGATGGAGATGTGGGTGGGCTGGTGGTCATGGTGGGGAGCTGGCAGATGGAGGACCTCAGTTTTCTTCAGGCTGACTTACAGGCCAAACATTTTGGCAGTTTCCGCAAAACAGGACATCATGCGCTGGAGAGCTGGCTCTGAATGGCTCTGAGGAGGACTTCGCTGTCTGAAATGATTTGGATGATGGAGTGCTATATTGGGTTAGTAAATATGTGGATGATACAAAAATAAGTGGAGTTGTGGAGAGTGAAGATGGTTTTCAGGGACTGCAGAAGGATTTGGACTGCTTAGAAGAATGGGCTGAAAATTGGCAGATGTAATTTAATATCGATAAGTGTGAAGTGTTTCATATTGGGAAGAATAATCAAAACAGGACATATGCAGTGAAGGGGAGGGCATTGAGGAATGCAGAGAGATCTTGGATTAATGGTTCATCATAGAGGGGCCGAGATGGCCTGCTTCCTTACTGTAATTGTTGTATAGTTATATGGTAAGTGGGGGGAAAGAAAGGTTTGAGGACCTCTCATTTAATTCACCCTTGTTATTTTGAATGACCTCAAATGTTCATTAAAATGGACTAAACCCATATATAATAAGGCAATAAAAGTAGCAGTTAGAACCATGATTATGTAAATGAGCCAAGAGCAAGAAATCTGTTCAGAACATTCACCAGAACAAATGGCCTATGATTTCGATTGCATTACACCTTTTCTATATTTAATCTCCTCAGTCTTTAATCCAGACCGCATTGCTTTATTTTCGCTCTGAATTCCCTAATGGTTGATTGGCCCGTGGAATTTGTTGACATGTTGGGGGTCGCAGCTCACCTTGACCTCTCCATCTGTATCTTGACTGCTGTCACTCTTCGTCATTGTCAGCCTCTTGTTTCAGATGTGCAGCTGCTTGACACATGTCTTTCTCCATGGGTTTCTCCTCTCCTGGAAGACTGCCCTCTTACATCCTGTTTACTGACTCATTTCACTATTTAATAGAGCTTGCAGCACCTTCTTGTCAGAAGTGGTTTTGAACGGTTGCCACTGAGCTCTAGTGCTCTCTCTTTGTTTGAGATCAAGTGGATATTAACAGCCTTTTAAAGCGTCTGAAGCATGTAATGCAGGTTAGCCACAATTAACTGATGGCCTTTCTACTGTTGCTAAAATGGCTTTATCTCTCAAAGTCAGCATTTAAAAAGAACGTGTGCTTTAGTCATTTCACAATCTGTCAATTTCATTACCTAATAGGTATCTGCATATTTTGCAATTGAAGTAACATAAACCCAGATGATTAATGCAGAAAGGTAGCATCTAACTCAACAGTTTACATAGAGATTAATATTTTGCTTCCTTGTGGTTTCATTGTTCATGAATATGGATCTTTTTCGACACACCAATAATTTCCATTGCAAGCCGCAAAATAGCCCAATGCTATTGAGGAGAGAATTAATCAAACAAAAAATTGATGTCTCCATATAATCATATGTTCTCTTTTTGTTCTCTTTCTCTAATTCAGTGGCTCTCAGCCCTTTTCTTTCCACTCACATCCCACTTTAAGAATTCCCTATGCCATCGGTGTGCTGTGATTAGTAAGGGATGCTGAAGCTGGGATGTTAGGCAGGGGGAAGAAAAAGTTTGAAAACCACTGTTTTAATCATACCTCATAGACTCATTATGTGCATGGTTTCAGAACTCCAAAAGAAATGGGCCAATTACAGTTTTTCTCGAGCAAAATATTTCAGTAACAATTGGGTCTAGAGCAGTGATTCTCAACCTTCCCTTCCCGCTCACATCCCACCTTAAGCAATCCCTTACAGAGCACCAATAGCACAGGGATTACTTAAAGTGGTGGGTGAGTGGAAAGAAAAAAGTTGAGAACCACTGCTCTAATTGTTGGGGACACTAGGCTAGCTCATTGTGCCTCTTTGAGTACATTTATGACAAGCAAAGATGGACAAATTTTGTGCATTTATTGCTTGAGTATAAAGGAATTGTGAATCTCATTCAATAATACCCCTGGTATTCATCACCTATGGGGATTAGTAGATGCCGGATTAGTGTATTCGCTGTTTGAGATTGCATGTTGCCTGATTGGCAAACTAATGGCAAGGTGTGCAATTTTAAACTTCGTATTTTTTTACCTATCTATTTTTCTCAATTTTTTTGCCGGTTGTTGGAGGTTGCCAGTTGCTTGGATTCCGGATAACAGGGGTTTTACTGTGTTTCGTTGTGCAGATGAGAAATAATAAATCTCGGGATGGAGATTGAAGGCAGCATCTCAGTGGAGGTAGAAAGTGAGGACTGAGGAGATGGGGGTGGGGCGCAAGGGGGAAGGGGGAATTAAGGCCTAAACAGTTGAAGGTCTGATGACTATCAGTGAAGTGATTATAATGAATGATGAACAGGAGATCAGAAAAGGTCCACAGATGTCATAAAGGATTATGGGATTGGAGATCTTCAGAAAAGAAAATGAAAGTGAGAACATTAACACGGAGATGAAGCTGCATTAGGAACCAATGTAGGTCAACTTTATGGGCATTGGATGAATGTAATGATGTATCAGTATTAAGTCGGCAGAGATTTGGATTACCTCAAGATTGTGAAATATAAATTTGGCCAGGGAGGGGAAAACAATGGTGGAGGAGTGGGTTCCAGCAATGGAGGATGTTATGATGAAGGAAGCAGGAGTTGGTAGAGTTGTCAGAAAATGGTTCCCAATTCATCTCAGGGTCACAATGAATTTGTGACCAGACTGGTTCGGTTTCAGTTGGGATGATAGCCAAAGCCAAAGACGAGAGATGGGAGCTTGTGACAGAGTCCAAAGACAAAGTGCTTAGTCATCCCAATGTCAAATCAAAGAAACTTTCTGTGCAACTTGTAATCTCGTTTTTTATATTGCCAGATATGAGTGTTCAGTAAACCTCTGGTGATGATCATCTATTATTTTTTTTAAAAGAGAAGTAATATAGATGAATTACCAGAAAGCAGGAAGAGATCAATAGGTAAAAGAAACTCACTATTTGCTGTGGAGAACTCGATTCTTATTTTGTCAAGTTCTAGTTCACATAATCTCCTTAAACTAAACTCTATATAAATTACCAATGCTGACAGACAGAAAAATAACTTACTATGGCTTTTGCTGCAGGCAAGGTGTTTTTCTTATTTCATAAAAAAGGCAGCCTATGGTTGCCAACACTACTCTGATATAAAATTCAAAGTTCAGATTTATTTGTCAGAGTACATACATACTACCCTAAGATTCCTTTACCTGCAGATCAGTCAGAATTTATTATCGGTAATTGTAAACTGTATTCAGAGAGGTATGTAAACAAACTGAATATGCAAATACTCTGAGATATCGAACCTCGCTCCTGTTACTGTTTCTTCTCTATTTTCTTTCTTTTTATCTCCCTCTATCCCCTGCTGTTGGTCCCCTTCTCTTTCCAATCAAAGGAGTGGGCATTGGGAGAAGACAGACTCTCCTTTGTTTTTCGGACCTTATGAATGTTTTTATATTCCATTTAACCATATAACCATATAACCATTTACGGAGCGGAAACAGGCCATGTTGGCCTTTCGAGTCCGCACCGGTTCACTGATTTTGTGCACCCTCTTCAGGCAATGGTCCCGGTAGATCTTCATTCAATAACGATGGGCGAATTCAATGCAGGTGGAATCAGTCGTAGAAATGTTTGTGATGTTGGAGGACTAACTGTCAGGGACAAGCCATGGCTGTCAGGTCTCTGGAATAAAGCCTGGCCTTGTGGTCAATTCAATGTATTTTTTTTATTATATTAATTCAGTCCCATATTCTGTATCTCTTAAAACTTGAATAAAATATATTTAAATAAACTGTGCAAATGCAGAAAAATGAATATTCAATAATAAATAATAAGCAAATTAAGAGTCTTTAAATGAGTCTGTGGTTGAGTTTGTTGTTGAGGAGTCTGATGGTGGAGGGGCAGTAACTGTTCCTGAACCTGGTGGTATGAGTCTAGTGACACCTATATCCTGATGGCAAAAGGGAGAGCAGAGTGTGTCCTGGCTGGTATGGATCCTTGGTGATTGCTGCTGCTCTCCGATGGCAGCATTCCATTCAGATGCTCTCGATGGTGGGGAGAATATTTTCCTGTGATGTACTGAGGTGTCCATTATCTTTCACAGGGCTTTCCACTCAGAGGAACTGGTGCCCCCATAACAAGCTGTGATTCACTGGTTGACATACATTCCACTACACATCTGTAGAAGGTTGTGCAGATTTCTAATGATGTACTAAACCTTCACAAACTCCTGAGGAATTTGAGACGCTGACGTGCTTTCTTCACAGTGTGATTGGTATGAAGAGTTCAGTAAAGGACTTCCGAGATAGTGATTCCTATGGATCTAAATGTGCTCACCCTCGCTACCTCTAATTCTCCAATGATCACTGGATCGTACACCTCTGGTTTTCCCCTCCTAAAGCCTACAATCATGGTAATATTGAATGAGTTTGTTATCATTCAGCCAAGCATTCAATCTTCCTTCTGTATACTAGCTCATTGCCCCTTTTTATACAGTACACCCCAGTGGTATCTTCAGCAAATTTGTATATGGTGTTGTCATCAGGACTAAGCCACACATTCATAGGTGTAAAGCGAGTAGAGCTGGGGGCTAAGTACTCCAGTGCTGATGAAGACTGTGGAGGAGATGTTCTTGTCAATCCACACTGATTGGGATCTGGAGATGAGGAAATCCAGGATCCAGTTGCATAGAGGGCTGTTGAGGCCATACATAAATGTTTCTGACATTTATTATATCTAAAGAAATCCTGAAATTATTTGAGCCTACCAAATTTCTATAAATCATGATGTCTGGTGGCAAAGACAACCTGGGCACAGCACAGAGAAAGTTTGACACAAGGATTTATTTCCAATATTTCAACGGAAGGAAAATCTGGCAAATCCAATTATGGGCACTAGGTCCTTCGTGCCAACTTTCACTTGCTGCACTCTGCCCAAGTGAGAATGAACAGCTGTGCAGTAAAGCTAAAAATCCACCTCATACGAGTAGTCGTTCCACAGATCTTGCATTGCTTTTTGTTTTTTTTTAAAAAGGCAAATTTTTGACTACCTCTGGATTGGCTCAATCACACCAGATTGCGGCTTATCATATGACCTATAATACTCCAGGTGCTTCTCTCGTCTTATGAAGTACTCAAACTTTATTGGATTTATTTTTGTTCCAAATTGTGTCCAACAAATACTAATCCCTCCAGTCAACACATAAATCTGTTCAGCTTAGTGCGATGGACAACTGGTAAATCACACATGTCATCCTGGATGAACGTCATTTGTTTGCGAACTTTTGAATATGTCAGACGCCAAAGGGCATTGAGCATTATTTTTGGATAAAGGCATGTGTCAGCTTGTGGTGCATCTGGAAGCCAATCAATTTGAGAAGGAACAATTTGGTGAATTTGGGAAGGATGCCAGTAAACAGTAATGCTGAGAACAGTTTACAGCTGTTTTATCCAAATGCATGTTAAATGAATTTTCCCTAACACAAATAACAATATGCATAGGACAATTAGAAAGATCATTCTTAGCAAAATAATGGTCATATATATTATGAAAAAACTGAATTCATAATTAGACAATCCATATGCATTTTATTCTGCTTTTATCCTAACAAATGTTATTATAATATTGTGAAGAAACAAAAAATCTGGTGACTAATCAACATTTTTGACAATAATTCCAACTACAAAAAAATAGTTAACACCTCATTTTGAGCTGGTTTTCTCACAATTAATATCACACACCTTTATAAGATTTTTTGGAGCCATGGTACATCATCATTATTATTGGTCGTCCCTCAGTTTGAAGAAGACATGTTGCTGTGCAGTTCATCTGTGGACACGAAGGTGACTTTGCAGTCTCAGTTTGGAAGATCACAGTCTAGCACTATGGGGGCACTGGAAAACCATTGCTGTCATAACTGCGGCTGCTGCTTTGTGACCCCGTTCGTGGTTCTCCTTCAGTTTTTGGCAGCGCCTATCCTCAAAACTGGTGTTGGCTTCACACCACAGGGCTCACCAATGGGATCTGTCAGCAGCCGCAGCTTCCAGTTCACTTGGCTGGATGTCACGGTAGCTTAGGGTTTCCTTCACAGTGTCCTTACAGCGCTTGTGTGGATGACATTGGGGTCTCTTTCCAGTCTTAAGTTCACTAAAGAGCAGCTGGAGAAGCATACGGTGGTTGTCCATTCTGATGATGACTCACCCACCGCATCTGGGCTCCGATGATCAATGCTGGTGGACTTTGAGCCACCCAAGACTTCAAAATGAGGTTTTAATTTTTTTGTAATGGAATTATTTTCAAAACTCTTTTTCTGACGTCACCCTCAGAGATAGATATCACAGGCTCCTCAGCCTTTTCAGGGGTTCTAGTAGGCATTGTTTGGTTCTTCTTCTCTAAGTGGGCATAGAAGGTTGTTCAAAAGCGTACCAGATTTTTCACCATGAATATAAAATTAACTTTTACTCTTCAGAAATTGCTGTTCAATGGGATAAGTAGAAAGATCAAATTTGTTCTTTAGTTCAACTCTTTTAATATAATTCAGAGTTTTTAACTTGTGCATACTGCAAGTTAATGTGTTTAATCAGATTGATTAAATCTAATCTTTCCATAGAAACATAGAAACATAGAAGATAGGAGCAGGAGTAGGTCATTCGACCCTTTGAGCCTGCTCCACCATTCAACGAGATCATGGTTGATCTTAAAGTTCAGTACCCCGTTCCCGTCTTCTCTCCGTAACCTTTAATACCCTTATACTGAAAAAATAGATCTAATTCCCTCTTAAATATATTTAATGAACCTGCCTCTACTGCCCTCTGTGGCAATGAATTCCACAGATTCACCACCCTCTGGGTAAAGAAATTCCTCCTCATCTCGATCCTAAATGGTTTGCCTATTATCCTCAAACCATGGCCCCGGGTTCTGGATTTTCCCATCATTGGAAACATCCCATCTGCATCCATTCCGTCCAGTCCTGCCAGAATTTTATATGTCTCTATGAGATCCCCTCTCAATCTTCTAAACTCCAGCGAGTACAATCCGTATTAGTCTTCTTCTTTATATTAGCTGTATAAGAAATAATTTGACCTCTAAGATATGTTTCATAGTGTCCCAGACAATCAAACTAGAAACAGTTTTTTTTAATTTTATTTTCCATTTGCATAAAATACAAATAATTAATAATTCATCTAAGAATACAATACAATAAAGATTTTTACAAAATTATACACATTTTTTCTTCTTTTCTCCCTCTCCCTCCCTCAACCTTACTCCCAAAATAGAAAGAAAAGAAAGAAGAAAAAACATAAAGTTGCTAAACACAACTCAAAAATATACATTTTAAATCCATACACTCCTTATTTTAAAAGAATAAATAATAAATTTTCCCAGGCAATAAAAAATGATATAAAAGAATATATGTTTGCAGTAAATAAACACAATACGAACACGTGTAATAAATTCATTCTCCTTCCCACTATAAGCAGTAAAGACAAAAACATACTCAGACGCATTAAATTCATCAAAACTTCTAAACAGTAAACATTCAAAATAATGCCATTTCACTAATAATTAAAGAAAACCCCTAAAGAATATAAAGATGCATTTATTACTTTTTAAGTTCAATAAAAAAGTATCCAAAACCTATACTAGAATAATCTAACATTTTTCCGCACTTAAGATAGACTATGTGCATGTACATTATTTTAATGTTAGCCCTATTTCCCATGGTCGGATAATAAACTAAGCACACAGCCCTATTTTCCCATGATTGATTATTAAACGCACAAGCCTATTTTCCCATGGTCCAATAATAAACTACACACACTGTGTTACTTGCGCTATGGATAAATGAATAGCCAAAATAGGTAACTACTGTCAACATTAATGAAGTAAGATTAATATATTCCAGTTCAATCTTTACTGTCAAAAAGAAACAAAATAAGCTAAAATAAAAAATAAAAGAGAACACAAAATTATTAAACCATTTAGCAAACAAAACAATACCCTTCCAATTAACGAAAAGAGAACAGCCAAACTTCCCCATTCAAAACAAGAAAAAACTTCAGCCACCAACTATTAGTTCATGTTAGACTTGAAGTAGAAGGAAATTCATTCAAAACTTTGTGTGCCTCTTACACCGATTTCAGAAATTCCTTGTGATTGTCCTCGAACATGATCCACAGATGAGCCAGATATAACAAAGTGGGTACAACTCAGACATGACTTCTTCATATTCTTTTTGCATATTCATAACTTCAAGGCTGTAGTCTTCAACTAATCTAATTTGTTGCCCCTGGTAATTCATATTTCTTCTCAGATGAGCCTTGAGCGATACTTTACTTGGTAATAATGAAACCGGACGATTACCGAATGTGAGTGGTGTCCTGAAGTTAGCTTGTGAGCTAAGGACCAATGAGCCCTGTCAATCTCAGGATTAGTAGAAAAAAAACTCCCTTCCAAAAATCTCCCCGAGTAAATTTGAAAAGAAATTGGTCAACCGACAATTTTCTGTGTCCTCTTTTAATCCTAAGATCCATATATTTTGACAGTTGTTCAAGTCTCCAAATCAACCACTTTTGAAGCTATCTTGAGGTTGTTAACAGACTACATTGTTAACACATTCATTAACTGACTCCAAACCAACCTCCACAGCTCCCAAGTGATTGTTAATTGCTAATATCATCTGTAAAACCTTTTCAAATGCAAATTTGATTTCCTGCTGCGTTTCTTATACTATTGCGGTGATTTCCTGTGTATGTTTGTTCAACATATCAGAAGTGAAGTCTGCAGATGGTGTCCCTTCCTCCTTTTTGGCCATTTTATTAAATATTTTATTTTTGATTTTCCAAGACTCACACCAATTTAAAACAACACTACAACCTTCTCAACAATGATCTATTACTGTTACAGAGTTCTGTGTTGTGTATTGGCCTATGTGCTGTGTGGTTTTATGTTAAAAAGTGACAGTTTGCCTTTAAGAGTGTAAGGTAAAACATCATGAGATGGGAATGTGTAGGGAGTTACCCTGTACAAGGCTGTAACAAGAAGGGGAGGTGTCCTTGTACTCCTGTTAGGTAAAACATCATGAGATGGGAATGTACAGGGCAGTAACAAGATGTGAATGCATTCTTGTACTTACAAGATAAGAGAGACATTGATGGATTGAGAGGCAGGAAGCTAGCAGGGAAAGGATAGCAACAGTTTTAGTCATTGGACAAGTAATGATATGATGATGTTCTAAGCACATATCCAAGGGTATAAAAAATCACCATTTTGCTGATAACGGCAGAATGCATTCTCTGACTAACTTTGTTAGTCGCAAGTGTTACAATCCAGTAATAAAGAACAAAGAACCCTGATTTCGACTCAGCCTGGTGTTTGTCTCACTCATTCATGAACAAAGCAGACCTAACAAGAGCCAAGGTTAAAGTGGACTGCAGAGAGAGTGGGAGACAGACTGAGCATGTGCAGAAAATTATCTAAAAATTTCTGGACGGATGATAAACCACCACTGGGGGTGCTGTGGAGTGGAAGGCGGCCCAAAGCATGAGTCATGGTCTGGTGGACAGTTTAGAATGTTGGGATTTCAAAAAGGGATAAACATTCCAAAGGCAGCCAGAAAGATCTGGACCAAGTCAGTTGTTCCTCTCTCTGCAAACAACACAAGAGAACTTCAAATATTTAGGCTGGGGAATTTATTAGTTTTACGCTGTTATAGAAATTTGCATAGTAACCAGTGGGCATGGTTATAAAAGGGGGGATTTTGAATTAAAGTTTGAAGGTAATTTTTTGTTAATAAAATAATTGTTCATCTTCATCCCTGTGTGATATGCCTTCTTTGTGGTTGCTGGTTTGATCTTGTAACAGAAGTCATTTTCTCCCATAGCTTTTTTACTTTGTAATGTTTTCATTGCTTCCTTAAACTCTAACTTGTTAACCGGAGAATTCAGCTCTGATTGTCCTTCCACAGACAACACGGTGTCAAATGTATTTGAGATATATAACTATCAATTTTGTTGTCATCCTTTAAAGACTCTGAACTATATAGTTTTGAATAAAAGTCCCAAAATGAGTTATTTATATCTTGGGATTTATAACTAATATTGTTAGAGCCTTTCCAGGTAGCATTTATGGTCCTGCTGATCTGTTCTGTCTTTAGTTGCCATACTAGTACTATATGTGATTTCTCACCTAATTCATAAAATCTTTGTTTAGTTCTCAATATTGCTATTTTTCTGTTCTGTAAGTCTGCATAGTGCTATATTGTTTTTTTTTATTAATTAATAACCTCCTTCTATTCCCTGAACTTTGAATATGTAGATCTTTTTCTATATCAATTATCTCCTTTCTAATTGATCCAATTCCCTCATATAGTCTTTCTTTATTTTAAAGATAAAACTTATAAGTTGTCCCCTCAAATAAGGTTTCACTGCATCTAAAATTGCAAACTTATCAGTTACTGAATGCAAGTTCAGATCACCAAACAATCGAATTTGTGCTCTTACAAAAGCACAAAAATCCGATCTTATTAAAATAAAGTATTTCACTTCCATCTATGAATTGGTTTCCCTTTATCAGGCACTTAAATCTGTTACCATAATGGTGAGTGAAAAGACAAAACTTGAGCTATATAATCCACCTGAAGTACTCTATCTTGGAGTTGTGCTGAAAGTAAGAAAAAAACCTATTCTGGAATATGAGTCATGTTGGTTCGAATAAAAAGAGTAGTCCCTATCAGTAGGGTGTAACCCTCACCATATATCTATTATGTTCAAATCTTTCATTGAGGTCAAGGTTGTCTTGGCTGCTCTACTTCTATTGGTTCCTCCTAAAGATCTATCTAATAGTGGATCTAATCAAAAATTAAAATCTCTAGCAACCATTACATTCTCGTGGGCATTTTTCAAATTTAGGAAAGCTTCCTGTCTAACATTTTCATCATCTGTATTAGGTGCATAAATTTTCAAAAGGGTCCATAGTTCAGAATAAAATTGACAATGAACCATTATAAACCTACCTGGTGGATCTGTCTCAATATGTTGAATATATGGACGTGCATTAAATCAAACAGTGCTTCTTTTGGGGATAATACAAAGACTCTAGAATACTGTTGGAGCTACACATACCTAGGTAAGTAGAAAAAAAATATTCCATCATGCTCCCCACAAGGCCTGCAGATAGTGGGAAGGCTTTGAGGAAATCAAGAAATTAATCATTTCAGAATATCCCAGTTTCTGTTCAGGACCAGCCACATATATGCTAGTCTGCAAGACAGGGGTGGCGGGGAAATTGGCAATAGTAGTATTGTTGGCTGACAAGTGTGGTGAGCTCTTTGTGAGGGTGGTCTTTTCCCGGGATAAATGCCACTAATTCCATCATCTACACATCCAGGCAAGGATGAGACATAAAGCCCAAGCAATGGAAAGCTTTCCACTTGCCACCATTTAATTTCCATTTCTCAAGGGTCCATTCTCGATGTGCACTCAGTCAGAAACTTTTTGATGTCATCAGCAATCATACTTATTTTTAAGACTTCATCATTATTTTATCTAGAATTTAAATGAAGTTTAGTGCTGAATTGTATGGCCAAAATCCAAAGTGAATCTGAGCACTGATGGGGGACATCACGCGAGGATGCTAAATCCTGACCCTCCTGAAAATTTGTTTTAAAAAGTAGCTAAATAGTAATGCAACTTGTATAAAAACTCCTTTAAACGGCTTCTGAATACTTATGCTTGCCATGGGGAAAAGAAAGGAAAAAACTGTTGCCGACCTGCCTGAGCAACGCAATAAAGACAAGAAGAAACAGGTACCAAGGCCTACACTGACTCTGGAACCAGGGACTAGTGCTTCGGCTGTCCCAGAGATGGATGTGCTGCCTCCGCTGCCGCAACAATGAGTGCCGCACCTGGTGAAACAGGATGATGGTGCTGAGGAGGAAGAAACACAAAGTCAAACTGGAAGTTGAGCAAGTCCATCCAAATCCACATCGGAGTCGGATAGTTCCTCTTCTGGCAGTGACGAAGGAGCAGGTGAGGACACAGAAGTACAGAATCAACCATCCCCAGGGAAGTAAGTAACATGGATATATCTAATATCTAAGGACCTTAGAAGCATGAAAGCAGAAATAAGTAAATTTACCGAAGTTATGAATACTATGAAAAAACTTAGAGATCAAATTAAAGATGAAGTAATAAACTAAAAGAAAATGTGGAACAAGTTTAAGATAAAATGTTTCATATAGAAAGAAATGAGACTGCCTTGACCATTTTAAATCTAAAGCCTTGTCAAAAAGTGGGTGGCTTGGAAAATTATAGCAGAAGGAAAATATTAAGATAGTGGGTTTGAAAGAAGGGGTGGATCAACAAGATATGCCACAATTTTTTTCAAAAATGGATTCTAGAAGTACTGGGCCAAGAAAACTTTGTGGGGAAATGGAAATTGAAAGAGCTTAAAGAGCCGTCCAACAAAATCCGCGTTTAGTGTTGATAAAATTCCTGCATTATCAGGATAGAGAAAAAGTATTGAGAATAGCTGCACAGAAAGCTTGTCAGAGACAAGGACTGTTTGAATATCAAGGGAGCAAAATTTTATTTTATTCAAATATCAGTGACGATCTTTTAAAAAGAACAGTATTCAATCCTGTAAAAAAAGGAGAAAGGTACCTCTCCTTTTTAAGACATCCTGCGACCTTATTTTTTTTTACCAAATGGACAAAGCAGTTTCTTTCTAAACCATCAAGAGGCAGACAAATTTTCTAAAATATTGCCAAGTCAACAGTCAGGATGAAGACATTGTGGACTAAATGTAATGTTTACTTTTCTTGTTATCTCTGTAAAATTGAACAGGAGTTCAATTATGACTATGAGGGTTTTTTTAAATGAGAAATGTACTAAGAATTTCGGGAAGGTGGGGAGAGGTGGAGGAGAGTGCGGACCACCGCTGATTCACGTGGGTATCTGCGACTTTGGTCATGACCCGCACAGGGAGGGTGGGGAGAGGTAGAGGAGGGTGCGGACCACCGCTGATTCACGTGAGTATCTAGGACTTCGATAATGGCTCACACAGGGAGGGTGATAGAGTTGCTATGGTTAGCAACGTGAGAAAGGTTTTATTCTCTTTCGTTCTGTTAAATGGCATCATATTTAGTGGTGTATCTTATTTGATTCTCTTTGTACATTTTTTTTCTTTTTTTGTCTTTGGACTTCAGGTGGAAAACACACGGAGGAAGATGAATTATACAATTAAGTGGTGGAGGTTTGTGGGAAAAAGTGATGGAGATAGAAGGTTAAAACAAAAGATAATGAGTAAATCAGTAAAAGTCTTAAATCTTGATATTAATGGGACCATCAAACAGACGAAAATACTTGTACATATTGTTAGGTCTGCTTTGTTCATGAATGAGTGAGACAAACACCAGACTGAGTCGAAATCAGGGTTCTTTGTTCTTTATTACCGGATTGTAACACTTGCGACTAACCATGTTAGTCGGAGAATGCATTCTGCCGTTATCAGCAAAATGGTGATTTTTTATACCCTTGGATACGTGCTTAGAACATCATCATATCATTACTTGTCCAATGACTAAAACTGTTGCTATCCTTTCCCTGCTAGCTTCCTGCCTCTCAATCCATCAATGTCTCTCTTATCTTGTAAGTACAAGGATGCATTCACATCTTGTTACAGCCCTGTACAGGGTAACTCCTTACACATTCCCATCTCATGATGTTTTACCTTACAATCCCTCCTTTGTCCTCTTTAGAGGACAATCTCGCCCTGACTATGCTACCACCGCGTTACATTAGTTCGCCTATTATTGCCAAGCTCTATACGGGTTCTGTTCACAGGGTAGTTCGGCTGGTGGGCGAGGGCTCCCCCAACCCTCCTTTGCGTACACCCCCCCTCCGTCACCCCGATCCCATTGCCCGTTTACAAGTTTCATCCCATTTGCCCCCAAGCAAAAAACTAGCTAACCCCCCGTACATTAGTAAATTCCCAAGTTAACATATGGTCTACAATCTAATTCATAATACTTGTTCTACAATCTGATTAATAATGTTTGTGTTACAATCAATGTTATAATATTTGTTCTACAATCAAGGTTATAATATTTAGGTTACAAGCAAGGTTAAAATTATATGTGTAACAATCTAATTCACAATCCCTCCTTCCCATCACATTCCCCTTCAGACTCCAGATCGATCTCAGCAACTTTCTCCGCCTCCTGTAATGTGAGATAGTCTTGCTCCACAGCCTGCACAGCTTGATATTTCAGAGGCAGTTCATCACGGTCAGCAAAGGCTCTCTCTATGGTCCTCGTGACCAGCGTTCGAATGCATGAAATACAACAACAGCCACAAGTGATAAAAATTGATACAGAAATGAACAAACCCAGCAAAAGTTGTCCTAACAATGTGCTCCATCTCCCAAACACTCCCTGTAACCAGGATAAAACAGGATTGGAGACTCCAGACTGGGCTTTTAATTCTTTCGCCAATGCCCTAAGTTTCGTTAACCCCTTAGTGAGTGATCCATCTGGCCCTGTGTTATTAGAGATAGAAGTGCAGCATAGATCTCCAAACATAGCACACACTCCACCTTTCTCTGCCAGGACCATATCAATCGCTATCCTATTCTGAAGTGTCATAAGGGAAGTTTCTGACAGTTGTTGATGTATTGCCTCAACAACGTCCCTGGTCAAATTTGCAAGGCGCTGGACATTATAGTGAATAAGGTTGATCCTATTAACATTCTTATTTACAGTGATGGGAAAAATTGCACTAAAAACAGGAAAGCTTTCAAACCCAGCTGCAATCTCATCGGCTAATTTAAATTCGTCCGGAATATTCCGGGCTTGGCCAATGGCATCAATCCATACCCCATCAGGGTTCCTTCCTCCCGGCCCCAAGAGTCCAACACTCCTCCTTTTTCTCCACAGCCAACTCTCTGTGTGGCGCAATTCTAGGGAATCCTCGTCTCCCTCCTGCCTTTTGACAATCAGCACTGGCGCATTAAGGGTTACTAGAGCACACCGACCATCCCAGTTAGCGGGGAGCCAGTTGTACAGCACTCTTCCTCCACAAAACCACCAAATATCCGCCCTAGCCTGGGTCAAGCGGGTTGCACTACTGCTATGTGAGCGATCAACATGAGTCCTGCACGAGTCGCTGGGCAGCCAACCCACATGGAAAACGTGCGCTGCTGTGTTGTTGTTGGCAAAACAAGTAACATTAGTTATGCCTGTGGATCTAAAGACAGGGGGAGCTACATTAGCCGGAGCTATGGGAAACGTCTGTTCCCATATCAGACACCTATTCAGTGGGTTGGATTCTGACATTAGGTTCAAGGCGCAGTCCATAGCATCTGTCTCCTCAAAAATTGATCTGCTCATCCGTAATAATGGCCTTCCTCGGGCACAGACCCAGCAGTTCCCATAGCCTGCTTGGTCCGCATATTTACCCATCTGATCTATCCAGGAGTTTGACTCATCAATACCTGTCTCAATTGCTATCTTCTCTCCCCTGGACATCTTCGTACTGTCGAATTTTCTCACTTCCCCCTCTTTCGAAGTGGGTTTAATTATGTCCTTTGTGTATGTTAGTAAGTCGAACCTCACCACTCCCCAAGGATCTTTTCCATTAATAGACACTCCAATCATTAGATAGAAGAGGTCTCCGACACCATGTTCTCTCCCTGTGCCCCCCTCGCATGTCTTAGAGCTCCATCCCTTCATATTCCACGGGTTGCGCAGCCCCGCCTTTACTGTCAAAATCAGGGGATTCTCTCCTTTCATTGAATAGGTCACAGCACCACGTATTAGGGAGATTTTAGTGAAAAAATTATAATAAGGTTTGCTGGACCCTTTGTTAAGGGGTTTTCTTATCCATCTAGTGTCGGGTCCTGTCCACCACCAAACCTCACCCCAAGACGGACAGACATGTAGACCCCATTTAGGATATCCTATTTGAAAGGCACACATGTAAACATCATATCCTCTCCAGGACGCCTCATTCTAACCACACGCTATTATACTGCATAGATCGAACTGGAAGGTGTTATCCCTGTCTATGTCTACCTTTAGAATAACTTTGGCCCCGCAGGAATCCGAGCTATTCTGCTGACTTATCTGGCATCCCATTAGTAGTACTGCCCATAGGGCCCCCGGTATCGTCTGCATGAGTCTCATCAATTCTATCAAGGCTGGCTACGTGCTGTTTTGCCTTGGAACAGTAGGCAAAATGATGCCAATTATGATCGCCTGGTTTGTCAATTCTTACCGACCTATCTGTTACGGCGGTAACAGTGTATGGTCCAGACCACCTAAATTCAGTCCAATGTACTTTACCTGGTTTACGGATATACACCAGGTCTCCCTCCTTTACTGGAACTCTTTCGGTGTCCGGGTTCTCCTTACTAGCATTCGCCACCTGTTGTGAAACTAAAGCAACCATATTACCCAGCATCTGCATATAATGATCTAGTTCCACTTCCCTTTCTTCCCACAACTTAACCCATGCTGGATCAGTCTTTGGACCGGGCATGGGTCGACCCGTTAGAATCTCATGCGGTGACAGGAAGGTATCTTTGGCCTTCTCTTGTCGCATAGACATCAGTACTAATGGCAATGCCTCAACCCAATTCAACCTGGTCCCCCCTAAAACTTTCCCTAATTTAGATTTTATCGTTCTGTTTGCCCTTTCTACTAACCCCTGGCTCTCAGGCCTATAGACACTACCAAAACGGTGTTTGATCCCTAGGTATTCTTCAACCTGTCGGATCAGCTCATTCTTAAAATGAGACCCATTATCAGAGCATATCCTGCTGGGGACTCCATAGCGGGGTATTAACTCTCGCGTTAGCCAGCCTATTACACTATCCGCATCTTCTTTCTTTGTTGGAATAGCCTCCACCCATCGTGAGAACCTATCTACTGCCACTAAAAGATATCGGTAACCCTCCTTTGTCCTAAGGTCAGTACCCATATCTGTATAGTCAATATAGATCTCTCTCCACGGGGCTGTCGGTACTGGAAATCGTAAAAGCGGGTGGGGTAAGGTGATCCTTTGGTTATGCCCGTTGCAGATAGTACATTCAGCTCTAAAGTTGTCAATGTGCTCGCGTAAGTGGGGATTCCACCAATGTTGTTTAAGCGTATTATAAGTTTTGGTGGCGCTAATGTGAGTCGGCCCATGTGCTTCTTCAAATAATAGCGGGAGTAATTGACGAGGGGCAACTATCGTACCTATAGGGGAGCGCCAAACATGTACTGTCTGATTTTCATAGCTGATCTCCTGTCGAGTGGCTCCGCGTTTCATCCATTCCTCTTTCTCACTTGGGCTAGCTTTTTCCTGTATTTCTATTAGGTGCTCAATATTCGGTGGGGGTCCCTCTCCCTTCTCATCTGTGTAGTCATTCAATCTGCTACAAGTCTCCTTAGTTTCAGATTCATTTTTTTTTGTTATGGGACCTCAAAATCATCCCCTGTATATGTTCATGATAACCAGTAACCTGTTTGGCTGCCCTGTCAGCCGCCGTGTTTCCCTTCCCTTCCTTTGTGTTATCTGGGGAATGGCCCGCCACCTTAATTAGGCTCAGAGCCCGGGGAAGCATGACCTGTACTGTAGTAGGTTTTCGATACCCTAGTATCTTTTCTCTATGTGCCTCAGACATGGCCGTACCGTTTTTACCCACGAGTCTTCCTAGGAAAGTTACCACCCTCCTTCCGATCTGACATTTCGACCTTTTTACTTTAAATCCAGCCTCGCCTAACCCCTTGAGTAAAACTGCTGTCCCTGTCAGGCACTCATGTGGCGTTTTCCCTGCTAATAGTAGGTCGTCTACATACTGAATCAGTGTAACATCTTCCGGGAGCTTTAATTTCATTAGGATTTCGCTAAGGGCCTGATTGAACAGTCCTGGACTGTCCTTATAACCCTGAGGTAATCTAGTGTATGTGTACCGATGTGCTTGGTAAGTGAAAGTGAACCAGTCTTGGCATTCCTCAGCTAATTTCAAGCAGAAGAATGCGTTTGCCAGATCAATGACAGTATAGTATTCGTGCTCCGGACTCAGAGCCCTAAGTGCTACATATGGGTCTGGGACTGGTCTCCCGATAGTCTTGGTAGCCAGGTTAATCTCCCGGAGGTCGTGTACCATCCTCCAGTCTTTTCTACCCGGTTTGGGAACAGGCATGATGGGCGTGTTCCACATACTGTCAGGTGCCGCCCTTAAAACCCCTGACTCCATTAACCCTTCTATCGTTCCTTTAATACCCTCCTCCTGACTGGGCGACAAGCGGTATTGTTTTCTCCATATTGGTTTCTGCCCGGGGTTGGCCAATTCTAGAAATACCTCTCCTTTTATTACTCCCACATCATAGGGCCCCGTTGTCCATATATGTGGACTCAGATTAGAAAGATATTTGTCTGAGTCTCTGTGATCAATATTTTCTCCTTCTATGGCTCGGTCTCTTTCTACTTTCTCATTCAATACCTGGTCCCATGCTTCAATATTCAGTCTGACAAATTTTCCTCCCTCCGAGGTGGAATATCCCGGGATTTCTGTCTGCCTGTATTCACACCCTATCGCTTCCTTTACCATCGGACCCAGCTGTCGAGCGTGATGATCTTTGGCAATACCCAAGGTCACATGAGGCACACTTTCTACTCCTAAGCAGAACCACTCCATTTGTTCTTCTGTCATGACAACCATAGCAGCTATTCCCTCCTTACCTACAAAGATAAATGGACAATGTATCGTTTCTGTCTTCCCTTCTTTTAGAGAGTCCCACCTCTCCTCATATTCCTGGTCCAGGTGGATGGTGTAGTTTAATGTAACATGCATAGGATCTAGTGGAGAATGGTAATCCCCATACCGAGGAATACTGGCCCTCCACTCAAAAAACTGTTTAACCAGCCCTGGGCCTGGTTCATCATACAGTAGCCGACTCCAGAAAATACTAACCTCCACAGAGTCTTCTGAAGCGTTAGATGGGGTCATTACTATAAACTGTCCTCCCCTTCTTATTGTATCCCCTGGGTATGTTAACCGAAGGCCCTTCTCAGAACATTGTATGGTTATTCCTAGTTTGGTAAGAATGTCCCTTGCTAATAAATTAATGGGGCAACTTGGCACAACCAGGACAGGCGTTTTAACCCTTTGTCGTCCAAATGTCATGTCGATGTTATCTGTATAGGGCTGTGTTTCCCTTATCCCGGAGAATCCTATTGTAGATAATGTTTTGCCCGAAAATGTGCTCCCTGGGGGTTTTTTAATCACTGTCGTAACTGCTGCCCCTGTGTCAACCATAAATTCAATTTTTTCTCCATTTACCGTCCCCCAAATTTTTGGTGGCTCCCAGGGAGGCGTGATTTTTGATTCTCCAGGGCACCTTCAATAATCAAATTCAGCACCTTCCACAATATAGTCATTACACTGAGGTGCCTGGACTTGTTGATCACTCTGCCACCCCCCGATTCTCTGGGGCCCATCAATGTGTCCACCCTTACCCCTTGCTTGTCCTCTTAAGTTTCCTCCTCTTCCCCGATAGCCTCTAATAGAGGGTAATCTTTTTCCCCTTGCTCTCCCAGCCTCCGGACAGTTCCGCTGGTAGTGTCCAGGATTTTGGCAGTACCAGCATACTGCATGTTCCCCTCTATACATTGTACCTAGCTGTCTTTCCCAACCATTTCTTACTTGGGGTCCCGGATTTATCACTGGCCCCATGACCTGTGGGACTATCTGTTGGGCCGCTAATTTAACCCCTATATGTTCTATGGCTCTCACCAATTTATCGGTTGTTTTGTCCACCTCCTTCTGGGACGCACTTTCTGACTTAGCATGCTCTGATTGACGATGTCGTTTGATTGCATGTGTCAGTTGTCTTTTCCACAAATCCTCTGACATTGTCTCTACTCCCACAATGTCCCTTAATTTTGCTTGAACCGTAGCAGGTAGTCCGTTTATTATCCCATTACGAAAGTGAGCCCTTCCTAAGGGGCTGTGGTCGGGTCTTTCTCCAGTCCCTGTTTCCCATAAGTCCCATGCTCGAGTGAAATACTCGTGTGCAGTCTCTCCTTCCTTTAGTTGAAGGGTTACCAAGGCATCCAAACTATAGGGTGTATGAAATGTTTCTCTAAGTGCTTCCCAAAATTTATTCCGAAGTGGGTTAAATTATATTTCATCCCCCAATTTACTGCTTCTTACAATTCTCTCTATTTGCTTCAGGGCCCCTTCTGCCTTTAATTTTATCATGATAGTTCTGACATCTGCGAGTGCTAATTGTTCTTGGCAGGTTTCTCGCTCAAAACAAGAAATCCATGGACTAGCCCCATTACTCAACGGAGGTAGTTTTTTCATTAAACTCTCTAAGTCCATTCGTGACCAGGGTACATATTTTTGAGTTCCCCGTCCCGTGATCAGTAATGGGCATTGATATCTCAATTTTGGGGATTTCTGCTCCTTCTTTACTCTTGGCATGCATTTATTTATCCCACCTTGTTCTGACTCTTCTTCGTCACTGTCACTGTCCCTATCAGCTTCCAATGTCTCAGGGTCAAAGGTATATTGGTCACGTTCATCTCTAAGATAATCTTTTCGGCCATAGTTTAGTTGTTTCACATCTTTCTCTTTTGTCCTAACTATGTCCAGGTAGGCATGTCTATTTTTCTCCCTCCCGAGTCTTTTCCTTTTACTTTCCTCCCATGGTGGATCGTATCTCGTTTCCTCATCTGTACTACACTTTTCGTCCTTTACTCCTATTACCATTCCTTCAGCTTTAATTTCTCCTGACAGTGTTGTAGTTATCTTTTCCACTTCCTTCAATACACCTACCATTAATTCTTTTTGATCCTCACTGATCTGCCCCAGCACATTAATATCTCTGTTTAAGTTTTTAATGTTATCCTGAACCTTTTTCATGTTCCATTTCTGTATCTCTAACTCCTTTTCTATTTTCTTGGACTCCAGAGGGGTCTCCACATCTATTACTCCCCCTTCTATTTTTATTAAAGGGGCCTGTACCTCGTCTGATGTGTCCCTATTCCCGAGGTTCTTGACACACCCCAGTGTCTCAATATCTGGATATAAGGGACGTGACTCCAGTATCCCATCTGGGGTGCCAGGGGCACCTTGTGACTCCACATATGCATAGGGCGGGGGTCTACAAGCTATTTCTACAGGGGCCATAATAGGTGGGTTATCAGGGAGACCAAATTCTTCGAATATAGCTAGGACATCGCGGTACTGCATCTCCTTGTCTCTCACCCTCTTTTTTGCTGACTCGCGATTAAAGATTTTGTTTTCTGTGTCCCGTTTTGTTTAATTGTATAAGACTCACTTATAAATGATTTATTGTCAGAGTACATACATGACATCACATACATCCAGAGACTATGAGAGAGAGAGAGAGAGAGAGAGAGAGAGAGAGAGAGCATAGCGAGAGAAAGAGATAGAGAGGCAGATACACAGAGCACAAGAGATAGAGAGAGAAAATGCCTTGCACTGGCCCCACTGGGAGAAAAGTCTTCAGATTAACACTTTCGTTTCAAAGGTTTTAAAAGGTTCTCATCCTGTGATCACTGGTCTGGATCAGATTGGGTCTCCCACCACTGGGAACTATCACTCCTTCCTTCCCTCCCACCTCGAGTGAGCTACACGTCAGCCCACAATGTCTGCCCTGATCCCGCAATGGTGGGGGTGCGGGAAAGAGGGAGGGAGAGAGGATAAAACAGGATCCCATTTGATGCGGAGCTGGAATTGTGGGCACAAAATTAAAACCAAATTGTATTTCTCTGCCCTGCCCAACCTGGGGATTTCAGGGCAGCACCGCCACAGATTGGGATTGGGAGGGGGAGTGGGTGAGAGAGGAGGGGGGGGAGAAGAGAGAGAGGGGGAGAGAAGAGAGAGAGGGGAGGGTGAAAGGAGGGAGGGAGAGAGCAAACCCGGACACTTCGTGGCTGGAAACTGGAAACAGGCACTTTTCCTTTCCCTTCTGTGTTTTGTTTCTTCCAGCTTATCTAAGCCTCTACGTTTAAAAATTTTTTTTTTCCCTCACCTGTCAGGAACATCTCAGTTCCCCCGGGTAACCAACCCCTCTTCCTCCAGCGGTCTACACATTTTCGGAGCATTTTTTGTTTTTCCAATGCCGCATTACTGGTATTTCGCTCCTCTAATTCCTGATTAATTTCCTTAATAACTTGGTCAAAAGTCTTAGCAGGCAACTGTACAGCCATAGCTGCGGGACCGCTTTCTAATGCCTGTTTTAATTTAGGTTTTTGTCCGTTTAGGGGATCTATGTCAACGAAAATTGCTTTTAAAAATGTCTCCTTGCAAGCTGGATGACTAATATCTTTTAAAGGAACAGTCTCTAAGTCTTGTCCTCCAATTGACTTCAGACTGTCCTGTATACTCTGATTGCTCGTTTTCCACTCTCTGTTTTCCCAAAGGGGTCTGAAAGTTAAATTACAACTAGAAAACCAAATATTTGGGCTATACTTTTGTCCTGTTTCCCTGTACCAATCTATGAATTTACGTAACTTTATCTCCTTGGTGATGTTGGGAATACCCTCATTTAACTTATCAAAAGTATTTCGAATAAACTGGGTGTCTCTTAGGAGTTTGTCAACTTTTTCATTAATATCTCCTACCTGATCCGGACACAGCTGTCGCAGCCTTCTGTCGTCGTTCTTGTTCACCAGGCAGGCGTCCCTGAGTACTTTTTTTGTTGTCTCAAGGTCTCTAGTGTCTGCTGTGGTATTCCACCACGGCGAATTGGGGAAATAAATTCTTAACTTCTCAAGTGTACAGACATTATCATACCTACCGGACATTTATAAGTCAGTCTCTCAGATACAATTGAGGCCAATAAGCCTGAACCTTTGTTTTCTTTCAAAGCCCAACCTTCACGTGGGAGATTTCTCCTCTTAATAACCAGTTTAGGGCAGAAAACTCAGGTCCTCAATTGTTTATAGACCACCTTCTCACTCTATTGGACTTTGCAACGACACAATAAAGACTTTTAAACTCTAGTAGTTTCTTGCGAAGCACTTAATAAATGTCATTCAAACACCTTAAGGACTTTTATCTTGTCTGTAATCACTTACGTGTTACAATCCTGGCATGCGACCTTCAATTGTGGTCGTCTAATTTGTCCGATCTCCAGTTCTTACTGACAATCATAAAGATTTTTAAAAAAAAGAGAATTTTGTTAAAACAGGCTTCTCTGGACCTTTTTATCAGCCGGCTGAGATGATTGTCAGAAAAAACAGAAACCGTCGTCCAGTGTTCACTCACCCATCACGTCGGGGTCACCAAATTGTTAGGTCTGCTAACAATTTTTAGCAGACCTAACATATTAAAAAATGGGTGTAAAGGCTCTTTATAGGAGACACCTTTGATAGAGAAAGAACATTCAAAATTGAAAAGAATCTGGATTGGTCATGTATCTACCTCATTCAATTCAGAATCAAGAGGGGTAGCAATTTTATTTAATGAAAATCTTCCAATAGATCAGTGGTTCTCAACCTTTCTCTTTCCACTCACATATCACTTTTAGTAATCCCTATGCCATTGGTGCTCTGTGATTAGTAAGAGAGATATGCTTAAAGTGAGATATGAGTGGGAAGGGAAGGTTGAGAACCGTTTGTCTAGACCCAATTGTTACTGAAATATTTTGCTTGAGAAAAATAGCCATTGACCCATTTCCTTTGCAGTTATGAAACCATGAGTCAATGAGGTTTGATTAAAACTGTGGTTTTCAAACATTTTCTTTCCACCCACATACCACCTTATGTAATCCCTTACTGATCACAGAGCACTGATGGCGTAGGGAATACTTAAAGTGGTATGTGCGCTGGATGGGTCACATCTCCAGAATGGAGGACCATCGCCTTCCCAAGATCGTGTTATATGGCGAGCTCTCCACTGGCCACCGTGACAGAGGTGCACCAAAGAAAAGGTACAAGGACTGCCTAAAGAAATCTCTTGGTGCCTGCCACATTGACCACCGCCAGTGGGCTGATAACGCCTCAAACCGTGCATCTTGGCGCCTCACAGTTTGGCGGGCAGCAACCTCCTTTGAAGAAGACTGCAGAGCCCACCTCACTGACAAAAGGCAAAGGAGGAAAAACCCAACACCCAACCCCAACCAACCAATTTTCCCCTGCAACCGCTGCAATCGTGTCTGCCTGTCCCGCATCGGACTTGTCAGCCACAAACGAGCCTGCAGCTGACGTGGACTTTTTACCCCCTCCATAAATCTTCGTCTGCGAAGCCAAGCCAAAGAAGAAAGATTGAGTGGAAAGATAAAGGTTGAGAACCACTGATCTAAACACTCATTCTCTCCACCACCAGCAATGCCTGCAGTATGTATTACCTACAAAATACAATGTAGAGACTTAATCAGGCTGCTCTGATCATACTTTCTAACAGCAATCTCTGCTGCAGGGAAGGTAAGAGTAGAAGGTGGATAGGGAGATGAACTTTTTCATGTTGCCATCCAAATTATGGACCATTGTGACATTCCTTCATATTTGATCTGAATCCCTGGAAGACTTTATCCAACGATACTGTTAGAGAACGTTCAGCAGAAAGAATGCAGCAGCTGAAAACTACAGTTTATTTGAAAATATCTTCTAATGTTTTACTTGTTATAGATGCATGCATTAGACAAGAATTAGTCGCATATGATTTTTTTTGTTCCTGGACATTGTGCCAACATTTATAATCATATCAAAATTAATAATTTAAACCTTCCCTACCTCGTAACCCTCTATTCTTCTTTCATCCATGTGCCTGTCTAAGAATCTCTTAAATGTCCCCAATATTTCAGCCTCCACCACCATCCCTGGCAAGGCATTCCAGGCACTCTCTGTGTATAAAATGTATCCATGACATCTCCCCTAAAGTTTCCTCCTTCCATTTTATACAAATATCACCTGGTATTTGCTACTTCTGTACCAGGAAACAGGCACTAGCTGCTACCTTATTTATGCCTCTCAGAATCTTTTAGACCTCTATTAAGTCTTCTCTCATCCTTTTTCACACCAAGCAGAAAAGTGTCAGCACAGCTAAATTTGCCTCATTGGACATTTTCCAATCCAGGCAACATCCTGGTAAATCACCTCTGCACCGTCTCCATAGCTTCCACATCCTTCCTATACTACAAATGTGGTCTCACCAGAGATTTGTAGAGTTGTAACATGACCTCTCGATGCTTGAACTCAATCCCCCATTAATAGGCCTTCTTATCTATTCCATCAATCTGTGGGGGAACTTTGAGATATGTATAGATTTGGACCTAAGGTCACTCTGTTCCTCCACACACTTTTAACCCTGTACTCAGTCTTCTGGTTTGACCTTCCAAAATGCATCAACTCACACTTATCTGGATTGAACTCAACCTGCCATTTTTCCACCCAACTCTGCATCCTGTGTATATCCTTATGTTACCTATGACAACCTTCAGCTCCATCCATAAGTCCTCCAACCTTCGTATCATCCGCAGACCTGCTGGTCTAGTCGATGATGATTTTATTCAGTAAGTAAATTTACATTTAGCAAACTATAGAGGATGTTAATTGAAAGCTTAAGCTCTTGAATAATATAGGCTTTCCAAATGCTAGACACTGAATACCACTACAAAATCATATTTTGACTTTCAAACCAAACCCTTGATTTTAACAAAATTCCCCATTGAAGGGTATAATTTATTCAGCATGTGATTGAAGCCAACAGCTGAGAAAGAGTAATAAATATTTCAGATGCATGTCATTCTGGATGGCTTTCTCTCACACTTCTGCCAGGAAATGTAAAGTATGAATGAAAATGTCATTTATAATTTGCCGGTTCAGTCTGATAATGACATTTACATTACATGATAATGCATAATTAAAATTCTTTCTCTGAAAACAAAGTTCATAACTGCCACATTTCCATTCCCTATTCATTCTCTTGAGAATTTTACGGAAAACAAGAGTTTCATTGTGCAAGATTGACCAAGTTGAACACAATCTTTTGCAAAGTAACATTAGATTTCTTGATATGATTTACTTGGGCCAGTGGCACTTAACATTTGTGCGATTGTCACATACCCAGAAACAGTACCCCAGTGTTGCACCACATTATTGTCCTCTAAACTCTTACAATATAGATGGACCTTCGGTTCATCTTGTCTTTGCCAGCTCTTCAAAAGCAGTCCAATTAACCTCAGCACTCAGCTCACAACTCAGCCGATTTCACCTTCTCGATTATGTACTATCTATTGTGGTTACAAATACACGTTAAATGAATCCTCGCTACAACTGACTAGTTCATGTAATTAGTCACTATTATTGCAATTTTAGTTCAAATTACTACAATGAAGGTTAAGTTCCACAATTTACATCTAGCAGCATACCTTGTAAATTGCTGTTTTCAGGTTATCAGTGTTCTGCCTGCATCAGCTTCTGAAATAAGTTAGTAACATTCCCATGAAATTTTGCAATCTCATCCAATAATTATGGCAGCCACAAGATAAAGGAACAGAAGTAGGCCATTTGGCCCAATGAGCTAAACTGTTCTCACATCTAGTTCCAAGTTCAGGCCTCTTCCCCTTATCCCTTGATACTTTGACTAATTAGATACCTATCAGTCTCCTCCTTAAACTCCCCCAATGATCTGGCCTCCACAGCTGTATGTGGCAACAAATTCCACAAATCCACAACCCTCTGGCCAAAGAAATTTCTCCTCATCTCTGTTTTAAATGGGTACCTTCTAATTCAGTGATTCTCAACCGTTTTCTTTCCACTCATATCCTACTTTAAATAATCTCTATGCCAATGGTGCTCTGTGATTAGTAAGGGATTGTTTAAAGTAGGATGTGAGTGGGAAGTGAAGATTGAGGATCACTGCTCTAGACCCAAACGTTACTGAAATATTTTGCTTGAGAAAAGTTATAATTGGCCCATTTCCTTTGGAGGTATGAAACCATGCACATAACAAGTCAATGAGGTACGATTAAAACAGTGGTTTTCAAACTTTTTCTTTCCACCTACATACCACCTTAATCAATTCCTTACCAATCACAGATCACTGTTGGCATAGGGAATATTTAAAGTGGTATGTGAGTGGAAAGAAAAGGGTTGAGAACCACTGTTCTAATTCTAAGACTGTTCCTTTTTATCCTGGACTCACCCACCAAGGGAAACATCTTATTCATGTGTATTCTGCCCAATCCTTTCCGCATTCAAAACATTTCTATCAGATCCCCTCTCATTCTTCTATACCCCAATGAATACAGTCCAAGAGTTGCTATATGTTCCTCATACGTTCGACCTTGCATTCAGATGACCAGAATCAAATTCAGCGTTCTTGCTAGCTTTGAAAATAGCCGTGTTACTGGAGATGATGCAAGGTTGATGAGAAGTAGGGGAAAAAGAGAGAAGAAGTCTGCAATTGCTCAGGCATTTGGCTCAGCAGTCAACTACATCTGCCATTATGGGAAACCAAGGAGAGGAGAGGACAGCACAAACCTCTGACTCTTTTAGGTGCTTGATGTAGATTCGCAGGAGGTTGAGAATGGGTAATGGAAAAATGCCTACCAGTCCCCACTCTCCTCTGGCATCATTCAAGAGAAGGGACAATTCAGATGGCATGACCTAAAAATAAAGTATTGCTCACAAACATATCATGATTGATATCCCCCCCAACAGTCTCCACCCCACTAACTCCCAGTCTGACCAAGTCTCCACCCCACTAACTCCCAATCTGACTACTGCTTGGTCTTTACCATTCCCTCTGACCTTCCCTTCTCAGAAATGAAATGCTCTGTCCTCAGTAGACTCCTTGGATTCAACTCCTTTGCCCACATCTTAATGAGTTCCATGATTCTCCATTCCTCACTCAAGATCCCTTCTCCTGGTTTAAGCCTTCTTCCTCCTCTTGAACATCTGCCTGGTCTGGACCTTTTTATTTCATATTGCCACTGAGACATCAACTGTCTCAACTTCATCACTCCCCTCTCATTCCAATCTCACCTCCTCCAAACGCCCTTCCCCTTCTCAAACCTTGATGAAGGGCTTAAGCCTGAAACGTTGGTTATGTACCTTTATCTTTGCTAAGTAAAGTACATTGTATTTCCTCCAGCAATGTTTTTTTCTTATTTCAGTCACTGTGTCTGCAGATTTGTGTGTTTTACAGCTTGATTCGCTCTCAGTCATCAAGGAGGTTACCAATGGCAATATTGTTGATGCCTAATGAGGTATGAAGGAGTTGGAGATATAAAGAATGGTGGAGATATGCCCAAGCATTTGTATGATCTAAATAGGAAAGGATGATCTTCATACCCTGGACCTAGATGTGCGTTCTGGGATTTCAAACAGCCAAGGTCTATTTGGCCCCTATTCTCGTGGGCAATGCAAGTGGAGATTTTAGATTTAAATTGTACCTATCTATCACTTAGAAAACCTGATGGAACTGAAAGTTTTATTGAAGGGAGCTCTGCTAGTTTCCTGCCACCAAGAACTGAATATTTCGGCGAACAAGTCGAGTTGTGAAATCCTAAAAACTTTCTCAAAATGCAGGGGTCAATTTATATGCCAGAAATACTTTTGAGACTCAATACGTCTTTTTTGTCAGTGGATCTGGGCAACTCTAAAATTGCTTTCACCTTGTGTGGCGTATTACTATTGGTTACTATCTCTGTGCTCTGTGTTTATGGCTGGCCCACCTCTGTGTTAACTGTACCAGTGACTCCTCACCTTAGAACCCCCTAATAAAAGCAGTTATGGCTTGACCCCTACCCATTATGAGCTCTGTACTCAGTCCAAGCAACATGAGTGAATGTACAGTTTTAAGCAATTAAAAACCTATCATCTGGAAACCTCATCTTTGAAGTGCATCACCCTGGTCCTGTCTGGCTCCACACCTGCCTCTGAGACTTTATCTCCCAGAAAGGTGACTACCTTCACACCAAACTGACATTTGGCTCTGTTTAACTTTATTCTATATTTCTGGATGTGTTGTAGCACTTTGATGAACCTCTCATGTTGTTTTTGTGTGGATCCCCATTGAATCATATCATCCAATTTGTGCTCTATTACCCTGTGGAACACTTCTAGAGCTGAGAAAATTCCAAAAGGCATCCCCAGGCAGGAGTATTGGCCAAACAGTGTATTAAATGTACAGTATTTTGTGCAATCATCGTGCAGTTTTATTTGCCAGAAACCCTGGGATGCATCCAATTTGGTGAAAAACTTTGCACTGGTCATTTCACTTCTAATTTTATCCCTGGTCAGAATCTGATAATGTTCCCTCTTTATATTGGCATTCATATCTTTTGGGTCCATGTAGGTCACTGTTCTTCTTTTTGTCACACACCTGTGAATTCACCCATTCTGTGGGCTCCTTCATTTTCTTTATGAACCCTAGCGATGTAATTCATCGAGTTCCTGTTTGAGCTTTTCTTCTAGTGGTACTGGAAGCTGCCTCGGGCCATGCACTAGTGGCTGTGCTTTCTCCTTTAACTGTATCTGAACCCCTTGAAGATGTCGAGAAACTGATCCAGTATTTCCTCTATGCTATTCCTTGCATTGGTGCTGTTAATGTGATAGGCCCTCTTGACTAGACTTAAGTTTTCACATGTTTTGTCACCAAGCAGTGATTCATGTTCATCTGGACTACTGCAAACCTGAGGTGGTACTCTTTAACTTTCACCTTGGGTTTACATGTAACTTTCATGTTGATGGTCTGTCCATTGTAGGCTTTGACCAGTACAGGATTTGCATGGATGTATGACTTTATCTTCATTGCCCTGATGTCACACTCACAGATCAAACTGGCCTTTGCCCATGTGTTCAGCTTGAAAGGAATACTTGTTCCATTTGCAATGACACTGTCCACTTGTCTTTCTCAACTCTGTTCATGCTTAGTTGTTCAGTGACTGTTTGTTTATAATCTTCCTGTACCACCATGCCAATAAAAAGTGCATCACTGAGGGCAATTTCTTCTATACTGTGCAGTGTGCACACTTTCATTTCAGTTTTGTTTCCCTTTGGAAAACATTGCTTTGCATAGTGATTCTACCCTTTGCACTTAATTCAGACTTTTCAATAGGCTGTGCATTGTTTTGGTACACTTTGAATACCACATCATTTACAAATGAATGTCTCTCCATCTTTTTGTTGTTTCCTATATCTCATTTTATGTTCGTGTGTGTGTGGACACACACTATGGCTATGGCTATGCCTTCGTTTTCACTGGCTTTGCACTCTTACCAAACTTTTTCACGTGCTGCAGAGCTAATTCACCGGCGTGGCATATCTTCACAGCTCTAGCTAAGATAAAGTCTGTCTCTCGCAGCAACCTCTCTCTCACTTTCTTATCAATAATCCCGAACACAATTTGATCACGGATTATTGAATCTTGCAGTGATTCAAAATTGCATGTTCTTGTTCTAAATTTCAAGTTTGTTAAAAAGTAGCAAAGCTCTGTCCCTGCAGTTGTGTGCGCAAGCGAAATACGTAGCTCTTGACCGTTTCATTTTTCTTTGGTGAACAATGTTGTCAAACTTGCCCTGGTCTTCTGCCTCAGCAAAGACACATGTATTGAAAGCCTCTAGTGCTCGAGGCCCTGAAACAGTAAGTAGGAGTGCAATCTTTCATGCATCATGTTTGCTATTGAGTCCAATGGCTTGCAGATGTAGCATGAATCTTTGTTTAAACTTGTGGTCAACATTTCCAGTCCATTTTACAGCATCAGGTTATTTCACACTTTCCATTTCTCTGCTTCTATATCAACTGATTCTCACTCCAGGTATGATGTGATGTTCCTTTTATTATAATAAAGAAACTTGGGTCCTTTTAAAACAACTATACTTTAGCTAAATAACCGTGTGGACGTATCCATCTTGAATCCAACCAAACTGTCACACAATAGTCTCCAACTCCCTATAGTTGTCAGGAGGATCACTACATCCTCTAAACTTACCTCTGTTTGCCTTAAAAAGATGCCGACTGCTATTAGCCATTGTCCCCCTAGGAAAATGGTGGTGTCTACCCACTCCGTCTATGCTCCTCATATCTCATATTAAGTCACCGCTCATCTTCCATTTTTCAAAAGGAAAAGTCCTAGCTTACTCAAGCTAGGACTTGACATGTTCTCTAATTCAAGCAGCATCCTGGTAACTCTGCTCTGTACCCTCTCTAAAGCTTCCACAGCCTACCTATAATGAGGTATAGATGGTGTAATCAGAGTTTTATAGAGCTACAATGTTACCTGATGGCTCTTGAACTCATTCAGCTAAGGCCAAGGCACCAGACAGTTTTTACCACGCCATCAATGTGTACATCTATGGACTTGGACCCAAAGATTCATCTGTTTCTCCACAATGTTAAGAATTCTGTTAATGATCCCTGTACTCTGCCTTTGGATTTGGTTTTCCTAAGTATATCACCACACCTTTCCAGATTGAACTCCATCTGCTACTTCTCTGCCCAACTCTGCATTCGATCTGTATCCTGCTGTAGCCTGTGACAACCTTTTACACAATCGACAACACAGAAAACCTTCATTTCACTTGTAAATATACTAACGCAACCCTGCAATTCCTGATACAAAATATTTATAAAAATCACCAGGAGCAAAGATCCCAGAATGGATCCCTACACAACATTATTTGTCACTGACCTCCAGTCAGAATATGCTCCATCTGTTACTGCACTCTGCCTTTGTGAGCAAGCCAACGCTAAATACATGTAGTCAAGTGTCTATGGATTCCATTCCCTCCTGACTTTCTGGATAAGCCTACCATGGAGAACCTTGTGAAATGCCTAACTAAAATCCATGTAATCCATATCTACGACCCTACTTTCATCAATTTATTTTGTCACCTCCTTGATAAGGTTCATGAGGCACAACTTTAATTTTCACAAAATTATTGTTTCCGTCAGTGTTCAACCTCCCCCCACCCCCCACCCCCACCATTAACTGGGGTAGATCTGAATTTGATTCCCTTTCATAAATATTAAATTTATTTCTATTATTCTTCCAAACATCAGGTTGAGGACTCAATGGGAGAGAGCTAAAGCAAAAGAAATCTATGCTCATCTCCCCAGCTGTTCTTTGGTCAAATAATGTATGCAAAGATTTGTAACCACCACCAAACTGATGGATTTTGTAGCAAGTGAGACGTTTAAATATCGAATTTGAAATCTGAACAGGGGCCATGGATGTACTGGGTTTCCATTCTTTTCTGAGGAGAGACATTGGTAGATCATTTTTTGAAGGGTAAATGCTATCACTTTAATAAAGCTCACTGATTTATCACTGTCCCCTAGTTCAGAGGCAAATAGAGATGGAGAATACTGTTAAGATCAGAATCGGGATATTTTTGTCATGAACAAGTCATGAAATTTGGTGTTTTGTGGCAGCGTCATAGAGCAAACATTCATATACCTATCTTACGACATTACTTAAAAAAATAAAATAAAGTATTATCAACAATAAGAGTGCACAAAGAGTAAGGCAGTGTCTGTGGTTCATTGATTATTCAGGAATCTGATGGCAGCAGTGAAGAAGCTGTCCTTGTGCCGTTGAGTGCTCGTCTTTAAGCTCCTCTACCTTTTAGCCGATGGTAGCAGAGTGAAGAGGGCATGGCCTGAGTAGTGGAGGTCTTTGAGGATCGAGGCTGCTTTTTTAAAATACTGCCTCATGTCGATGTCCTTGATGGAGTGATGTCTGGTGCCTGTGATGTTGCAGGCTGAGTTAACAACCCTCTGGAGTTTATTCTTGACCTGAGAATTGGAGCCTCTGTACCAGGCAGTGTTGCAACTAGCCAGAATGTTCTCCACGGTACACGTGTAGAAGTTTTCAAGAGTCTTCGGCGAAATACAGAACCATTTCAGACACCTCACAAAGTATAGCCTTTGGCAAGCTTTCTTTGTCACTGCATCAGTGTGGAGACTCCAGGACAGATCCTCGGAGATGTTGACACTCAGGAATTTGAAATTCTTGACCCTCTTCACTACTGAGCCCTCGATGAGGACTGGGTCATGTTCCCCTGACTTCCTCCTGAAGTCCACAATCATCTCTTTGGCTTTGCTGATGTTGAGTGCAATGTTGTTGCTATTACACCATTCAATGAGCTAATCTGTGTCCTTCCTGCTCATCTCCTCATTACTGTTTGTGATTTTGCCGACAACTGTGGTGTCATCGACAAACTTGTGGATGGCATTGGAACTGTGCCTGGTCACACAGTTGATGGTGTTTAATGAATAGAGCAGTGGGCTAAGCACGCATCCTTAGGGTGCACCTGTGTTGATAATCAGTGAGGAGGAGACGTTGTTTCCAATTTGTACTGACTGTGGTCTTCTAATGAGAAAGTTAAGGATCCAGTTGCAGAGAGAGGTACAGAGACCCAGAGACGGTAGATTCTTGACCAGCACTGAGGCAATAATAGTATTGAAGGCTGAGCTATAATCTACGAAGAGCAGCCATATTTATGAATTGTTGATTTTGAGATGATCCAGAGGTGAGTGGAGAGCCAATAATATTGCATCTGCTTTGGAGCGATTGTGACGATAGGTGAAATGCAGAGGGTCGAGATCTTTATGTGTTAATTCTGGCCATGTCCAGCCTCTCAAAGCATTTCATCACAGTGGAACACAGAATATCCACAACGTCCACATCGGGTCAACAACCAAATAAAACCATTCCTTTATTCACTTCCAATGAATGTTTTTACAGCTTTTTCTAAGCAATGAAGAGAATGAATACCTCATACAAGCCCATTAAGTTCCCATGTACAACCATCTTTGGAGTTTAATCAACCTTAATCCTTTCCAACCCAGCACCACCCACCATGATTTACTCTCATTTTCCATCTTTCCTTTTGTGACCTCTCTACAACCCCTGTTTTTTTCTGCTATCAATGATTTAATCATATGTCCCCCAACCTATGACCCATAGAACCATAGAGCTTTAAGCACAGAAAACAAACTCCGGCCCTTCCACTCTGTGGCAAACTGTTATTCTGCCTACCACACAGACCTGAAGCGAGTCCCTAACCCTCATTACACCTCTTATCCATCTACCCGTCCTAATATTTCTTAAATGTGAAAATAGAGCCCACATTCACCACTTCAGCTGGAAGCTCATTCCATACTCCCACGATTCTATGCGAGGTTCCTCCTAATCTTTCTTCTAAACTTTTCCCCTTCACACTTAACCAATGCCCCTTAGTTTACATCTCACCTAACCTCAGTGGGAAAAGCCTACTTGCATTTACTTGATCTATACCCCACATAATTTTGAAAACCTCTATCAAATCTCCCTTCATTCTTCTACGTTCCAGGGAATACCCGTTTAACTTTTCTCTGTAATTCAGTTCCTGAAGATCTGGCAACATCCTAGTAAATCTTCACTACACTCTTTCTATCTCATTGATATCTTGTGACCAAAAGTGCACACAATGCTCCAAATTTGGCCTCACCAATGTTTCATACAACTTCACCATAACATCCCAACTCATATACTCAATGCTTTGATTTATGAAGGCCAATATGCCTATAACTCTCTTTACAACCCTGTCTCCCTCTGATGCCACTTTCAGAGAATTAAGTATCTGTATTCCCAGATCCCTCTGTTCTACCCACTCCCCAGTACCCTACCATTTACCGTGCATGTCCTACTTTGGTTTGTCCTTCCAATATGCAACAACTCACAATTTTCTGCATTAAATACCATCTGCCATTTTTCGTCCCATTTTTCCAGCTGGTCCAGATCCATCTGCAAGTTTTGAAAGCCTTCCTCACTGTCCACAACACCTCTAAGCTTGGTGTCATCTACAAACTTGCTGATCTAATTTACCACATTATCATCCAGATCATTGATATAGACAACAAACAACAATGGTCCCAGCAGTAATCCCTGAGGCTCACCACCAGTCACAAGTCTCCAGCCTGAGAAGCAATCAATCACTACCACTCTCTGTCTTCTCCCATATAATCAATGATTAATCAATGTTACTACCTCACCATAAATACTGAGTGTCTGAACCTTCCTGACTGACCTCTCATGTGGGACTTTGTCAAAGGCCTTACTAACAACCATAGAGACAACATCCACATCCTTTTCTTCTGGTAACCTCCTCAAAAATCTCTATAAGATTGATTAACATGATCTATCATGCACAAAGCCATGTTGGCAATCCCTAATCAGTTCTAGGCTATCCAAATACTTATATAGGTGTCCTAATTTCAAAAATTTACTTACTACTGATATCAGGCTCATTGGACTATAATTTCATGGGTTACGTTTAGATGCTTTTTTAAACAATGAAAGAATATAATCTATCCTCCAATCTTCTGGCACCTTATCTGCTGCTAAGGACAGTTTATATATATCTGTAATTTCTACACTAGTTTCCCTCAAGGTCTGAGCAAATATCTTGTCAAGACTGAGGAACTTATCTACCGTTATTTGTTTTAAGACAGCAAGCACCTCCTCCTCTTCAATTGTTTGTTTTCCTTACCTCCCTAGACTCTGTGACAGCTTCCTGAGTAAATACTAATGCAAGTAACCCATTTAAGACCTTTCCCATCTCTTTTTGGTCCAAACAAAGTTGATCACTCTGATCTTCAAGGAGGTCAATTTTGTCCCCTCCTATCTTTTTTCTCTTGATATACCTATAGAAACATTTAGGATTTTTCTTCTCATTGTCTGCCAATGCAATCTCATGTGTTCTTTTAGCCTTCCTTTTCAATTTTTTTCTTGCATTTTTCATTCTCCTGAAGTACCTCATTTGCTCTTTGTTGCCAATACCTGTTCTATACCTCCCTCTTTTTTGTATCCAGATCCCAATATCCCTTGAAAGCCAAGGTTCCCTATGCCTGTTAATTTGGCCTTTAATCCTGACAGGAGCATGCAAACTCTGTACTCTTATAATTTTGCCTTTGAAGGCCTTCCACTTACTGACACACATCCTTCCCAGAAAAAAAAATGATCCTAATCCACCCTTTCTAGATCCTTTCTCATTTCAAAATTGGCCTTTCACCAATTGAGAATCTTAACCCGAGGGCCAGACCTATCCTTTTCCATAATTAACTTGAAACTAATGGCATTATGATCACTGGACCCAACATGTACCCCTACGCATACTTCTGTCACTTGTCCTATCTTATTCCCTAACATGAGATCCAGTATTACATTTTCTCTAGTTAGTACCCCTATATATATGGATTTGGAACGCCCCCCACCTCCCCACAACCAACTACTTGCTCTGAATCTCCAGCACACAATCTGATTGACTAACAGACAAAGTGGGTTTTTGCTGTTGGATTCCATGTTCAGTCCAGCAACTAAATAATGATTGATCCATCCTGTATGTCACGCTGAAAATATTGGACATCTGCATTTGACGGAAGTCAAAAAAATGCTGCAGTTTATTTGATTGAATGTGGCAGTTCCAAATAGAAATGTTGATTCCAGCCAGAAACAAGACTAGTTTTCTTTCTTGAGTATGACAAAAAATCTTGATATGGGTGAGAATGCATGTGCTAAACTTAGATATCCATGAAATCCTTTATACTCTTCAATGAAAACTAAATAGTCCTTATGATTTAAATATTTTAGCTTAAGTACAATTTTGCAGAATAATATTGAAATCAACTCTTAAAAGAAAAATTATTACAGGGTCAATAAATATGGATAAAACTGCCAATTCTTTTACTGTATATTTTATTAAAATTATTTAATTTGGAAGTACAGACTTCTGGCTGGCTACTGCATGGTATAATAGCAGTAGTTAGGAGCTCCTTTACATTTTGAAATTTTTCCCATTCATGCACCTTTAATTTTTAACCAAACAGTTTTAAATTTTTCCCCTTCATTAATTAATATCGCTTTATTTCAAAATGGCTGCTACAAGAAGTGGTCAAACAGCAAAAAAGGGAAAAGATGGCAGAAGCCTTGTTTGGCATTCTTTAAATCAGAAAATATAGAAATGTGCTTTAGGTGTGGTGTGGAGGCTGGAGCCTTTATCCACTCAACCTGGCTGTGTACAAAGGTGAGATCCTTCTGGGAGGACCTGGGCGGCATTCTGAAATAAATTAAAAATGTGGATTTTCCACAGGATCCAGATGTGTACCTTCTGGGGAACATTATGGACGTGTATTTTAGACCATCCAAGTACTAAATTAAGTATGTGAAGGTCGACTTGTCAGTAACCAGGAAGACCAGGGAAGTCTGACTACCAACTAAATATTACATGATGGAATACGGAAATTCAGAGTTGCTTTCCCTTGGAGAAAATCACATACAATTTAAGGAGGAAATATGACACATTCACTAGGGTATGGCAGCCTTATGTGAAATAAATAGGAACACAGATATAACTACACCCCTTCCAAATAGGTTAACATCTGTACTTATAGTGAAATGATTGAGATAAATGAAATGGGTTGTGGCGCAGATGATGTGCTCTTGTTTCCTATCTTTTCATCTTGTTTTCTGTACCTCTGGTTTTATATTTGGTTCCTTTAAGGGTTTGTGCCTCTATAGGTTTCTGGTTCTTTATGTTTCTTTAATTTACATAATCTTTTCCTTTTAATATTAGGGTATGGGAGGGAAGGGAGAGGATGTGCAGTGGGGGTGGTGGAATGCACTCTGAATGTAATGTTACAAGATCAAGCCAGCAACCACAAAGAAAGCATATCACACAGGGGTAAAGATGAACAATTATTTTATTAACAAAAATTCACCTTCAAACTTTAATTCAAAATCCACCCCCCCCTTTTATAACAATGCCCACTGGTTACTATGCAAATTTCTATAACAGTGTAAAACCAATAAATACCCCAGCCTAAATGTAACATATGTAATTAAAGTCTAAGTTATATTTCCAACCAGCCCACAGAAAAATTTTGGCAATAAACAAACACAAAACACACAAGACTCACAAACTTTCAATTTCAGCTGAAGCTAAGATCATAAACAAAATTCAGTTTGTTTGGTAAACTGAAGCCAAAAATTCTTAGAGAGAGAGAGAGAGAGAGAGAGAGAGAGAGAGAGAGAGAGAGAGAGAAAGAGAAAAAGAGAGAGAGAGAGAGAGAGAGAGAGAGAGAGAGAGAGAGAGAGAGCACAAAATTTGAAGTTGTCTTCTTGTGTTGCTTGCAGAGAGAGGAACAATGGTTTGGTCCAGATCTTTCTGGTTGCCTTTGGAATGTTCATCCCTTTTAAAATGCCCAACATTCTAAACTGTCTTCCAGACAATGACTCATGTTTTGGCCCTCCTTCCACTCCACATCACCACCCAGTGGTGGTTTGTCTTCCAAGTCCAGAAATTTTTAGCTCATTTTCTGCACATGCCCAGTCTGTCTCCCACTCTCTCAGCAGTCCATCTTCACCTTGGCTCTCTAAGTAAAACTGTCACTTTCCAATACAAAAGCACACAACACATAGGCCAATACAGCAAACAGAAGTCTGTAACATCTCCCCAGCTAAAAAAAAAATTATTGGTCCATAAGAAAATTTTTTTAACAATTAATGGAAGTATTACTTAAATAAATTAAAATAAACACTCAATTTTTTTACAGTAAGTATGTGATTAGATTCATATCTACCTAGATTAACATCTTGACAAACAATCTGCTATTATGTTATCCGTCACCTTCATATGTGTAATAATTGAATCATACTCTTGTAACATTAAGCTCCAGTTCAATAACTGTCTGTTCGTATTTTTCATTTTAGACAGAAAAACTAATGGATTATGATCAGAATATATTATGAATGGTTTTGAGCAGTACAAATATACACATCAAAATGTTACAACGCTAAAACAAGCACTAATAACTCATTCTCAATGGTCAAGTAATTTCGTTGATGGTCGTTAAACTTTTTTAAGATGTACGAAATACGATGTTCTACTCCATCACCATCCTTTCTTCTGTAACAGTACAGCACCAACCACTTCATCATTGGTGTCCACGGCTAAAGAAAGTGGCTTTTCAAAGTTAGGGGACACAAGTACAGGCTGATGGCATAAAATGGCCTTTAACTTCAGAAACGCTTCCTGGCATGCATCTGACCAGATAAACTTTTCTTTCTTTCCAAGTAGTTTTGTTAATGGGAGTGCAATTTCTGCAAAGTTTTTACAAAATTGACAATAGTAGCCAATCATACCTAGAAATCTCCAAAGAGCTTTCTTATTACCAGGGATAGGGAATACTTTCACTCCAACTGGTGCCACCTTTCCCTGTCCTACCACCTAACCCAGATAAATTAAAGTGGCATGTCCAACCTACTCTTGGGCAAATTCATTGTGAGGTGTGCTTCCACCAGTCTCTGAAATAACTGCTCTAATTCAAGCATGTATTCTTCCCATTTATCCGTACTAATTACTAAATCATCAATATAGGTTCCTGTGTGCTCTAAACTCTGAATTACTGCATTAATCATTCTCTGAAATGTGCCAGTTGCACTTTTCATCCTGAAAAGCATAACATTATACTCATACAATCCCGAAGATGTAAGAAATGCAGAAATCTCCCTGCCTTTCTCTGTCAAAGGAACACGTCAGCATCCTTTTAAGAGATCAATCTTTGTAAGAAACTTAGCCTTCCCCACCTTATCTATAAAATCATCTATTCTGGGAATAGGGAACGCATCAGTCTTTGTCACCATGTTTACTTTTCGATAATCTGTACAAAACCTAATTGAGCCATCTGGCTTAGGCACCAAAGCACAGGGTGAACTCCAATTTGAACTTGATTTTCAGATTATGTCATTTTTGAGCATATAATCCACCTCTTGATCCAACATCTGCTCTTTTCCTGATTAACTTGGTAAGGATGCTGCTTAATAGGTTTACCATCACCGTCCTCCACATCATGACAAGCCACAGTAGTTCTTCTTGGAACATCTAGGAATATATCCTTAAATTTCATATGTCTTAATTTCTTCCCTTCTGATTCAGTCAAATGCATTAATTTGGTTTATAAGTTTTTCAAAACTATGGAATTTTCCAGCCTGGGGCTTATCACTTTCTGTGCTCCATGATCTTCCATGAAACTTATCTCCTCCTTACTTTTCTCTATAACTAACACCTTGGTTGGAATCCAAGTCTCCCCCTTGGTCATTTTCTTAAAGTAAAGTTTAAGCATGTTCACGTGACAGATCTGTGTCTCTCTTCGACAATCAGGCGTCTCAATGACATAGGTGACCTGGTAAATTTTTGATTTCACCTTTTATGGACCTGAAAACTGAGCTCTCAAAGGGTTTGACTGCATTGGATACAAAACCAACACTTTGTCGCCAGGTTTAATGTCCCTAATTTTTGCTTTTTGATCATACCGAATTTTCATTTTTCCCTGAGCAGTTTTTAAATTTTTCCTTGCCATCTCGCAAGCATGATGTAATCTGTTTTTAAATTTGAAAACATAATCCAACAGATTTGATTGTATATCATTATGTATCCTTCAACAATAGTAATGGACCCCTGACTTCATGACCAAACACCAACTCAAATGGACTAAAGCCAAGAGTCTCCTGAGTTGCCTCTCTAACAGCAAACAATAACAAATGGATTCCTTCATCCCAATCCTTATTATTTTCCATGCAATAAGCCCTCATCATATTTTTAACAGTTAAATGGAACCTTTCCAAGGCCCCTTGACTTTCAGGATGATAGGCAGGCGACACAATTTGATGGGCTCCCAATTCATACACCACCTGTTGAAATATTCCAGACATAAAATTAGTCCCTTGATCTGACTGAATTTATCTTGGTAGGCCAAACAGTGTGAAAAATTTTAGCATCGCCTTCACAATCATCTTTGCTTTAATGTTTCCCAGGGGAATAGCCTCTGGAAACCTTGAAGCTGTGCACATGAGTTAACAACTATTCATTTCCTGCTTTGGTTTTTGGCAATGGGCCAACACAATCCACTATCACTTTTGAGAAGGGCTTCCCGAAAGCAGGGAGGAGTTGAAAAGGTGCCACTGGTGGTCCTTGATTAGGATTGCCCACCAGTTGACAAGTGTGACAGGTTCTACAAAAGTTTACAACATTCTTTCTTAATTTTGGCCAATAAAACTGTTTCCTTATCTTTTCTACCATCTTCTTCACTCTGAGATGACCTCCTAAAGGTGTACAATGAGCCAACTTTAATATTTCATTCCTGTAAGTTTTGGGAATTACAACTTGCCTTATTACCCCTCTGTTTTATCACGTGGTCTCCACTTCCTCATCAATATTCCATCTTGAACAAAGTAACCTACTGGCACAGTTTCAATTTCCTGGTTACACAGAATCTTATCTCTTATCCCAGCAAGATCAGGATCATGCTTTTGTCTGGCTATTAATTCTTCTCTTGACAACAGCAAAGCTGGATCGTTATGTTTGTCCTCAATACTTGCCTCCACTACAGGATCATCACAGATTTTCTCTACCTCTACCTTTTTTCTAGACATGGCTCTAGTAATGGCACATGCAGTGTAGATTTCCAAATCCTTTTTGGACTCGTAAACTAATGGCTTACTTGTGAGTTTCACTGAAGATATAACTTTACCCTCTGCTGAATCATTTCCTAACAAAAGAGTAACTCCATCCACTGCCAGACTTGATCTTATCCCTATCGTAATGGGCCATTAAATAAGTCTGATTTCATCATTATTCTATACAAAGGTATAGGCTCTGCTTCACCACCAATGCCTTTAATTAAATTCACATCCCCAGTATCGGTCTCCTCACCAAAATTCAAAACGTTGCTTAATACAAGCGATTGGGCTGCTCCAGTATCCCACAGGATTTTAACTGGCACTTGATTGGATCCTTCTTTAACCGAAATGAAACCTTCAGTCATGAATGGTTTAAAAATATCCCTAACATTCTCACTCTGAAAACAAGCAGTTGGTACCACCCCTTTCTCTTTCTTCCTCTTCAGTACAGGACAATTTGTTATTATGTGCCCTGGCTTCTTACAATAGTGGCAAATAACACTCAAAAATGTTTCCTTCACCCATTTCTCTTCCTCCCTTTCTTTGACCACACTTCTAGATTTTCTTTCTACTCTACTTAGATTATCAGCAGTATTCCTTTGACAGGTTTTCCCTAGTGTCCACTTAGACTTATGGGTTAAAGCATATTCCTCTGTGAATTTAGCCAATTCTTGCCAAGTTTTTATATTTTTCTCTGCCAAGTACACTTGAATATCGTCAGGAACACAATTTTTAATCTCCTCAATCAGAATGATTTCCCTCAATAAATTAAAGTTATTTTCTACTTTCATCATGGCACACCACCGATCAAAACACACAACCTTCCTATAAGCAAAATCCAGGTAAGATTGGGTTGCTGCTTTTTTTAAACTCCTGAACTTTTGTCTATAAGCCTCTGGGACTAGTTCATAAGATTGGAGTATAGCCTGCTTTACAAATTCACAAGCACTGCTTGTTGTATCGTGAGACACAAATACACCTATTGGGCTTTCCTTTTAAGAACACTTTGTAGCAGGAGTGACCACTGGTCTGGTGGCCATTTTAAATTTGCAGCTACTTTCTCAAAATACTGAAAATACTGGTCTATTTCAGTTTCCTCAAATAAAGGAACTAACCTCACTTCTCTACTGACCAGAAACCTCTCCTCCTAACCAGCATGTGGGCTTTGGGCTACTTGCATTTGGGTCAGCTTTAATTTAGCTAGTTCTAGCTCATGCTTCCATTCTTTATCTCTCTCTCCTCCCTTGCCCCTGTCCTTTCCTCCATTTCTGCCTGCCTTACTGCTTCCCATTCAGCTTTCCTTTCTGCCTCTCTTTTTTCCTCTCTCTCTACCCTTTCTGCCTGCCTTACTACTTCCCGTTTGGCTTTCCTTTCTGCCTCTCATTTTACTTCTAACTAGTTTTCTCAAAGCCAACTTTACTTCCTCTGAAGTTTTCTCCTTGGGAAACTGCTCGAATGCAGCTTCTTCAAATACCCACTTTCCTACATAGTACTTAACAATCTTTTGAGCAATTTCCTTATTTTTCATCACAATTTTTACTGTAAGAAGTTTTAACTTGCCAATTATAACTAACAGTTCTGACTTTTTAGCCATTTTTAAATTAACCACTGAAGGGCTAGCTATGGTCAATATTCATAGATGCTGGTTTTTCTGCTGGTGATTTATACCCTTACCATTTATTTTTAATTTCAAGCTGGAGCTTGAATCAAACTCAGATGACTGATAACTAAGCACAAGTCAATCAGCCCTAAAGTTTCCAAATTGGTTTGATCCTGGACGATTCCCCCAAATTATGTTACAATATCAAGCCAGCAACCACAAAGAAGGCATATCACACAGGGGTAAAGATGAACAATTACTTTATTAACAAAAATTCACCTTAAAACTTTAATTCAAAGAACTTCCTTTTAAAACAAATGCCCACTGGTTACTATGCAAATGTCTATAACAGTGTAAAACCAATAATTTCCCCAGCCTAAATATAACATATGTAATTAAAGTCTAAGTTATATTTCCAACCAGCCCACAGAAAAATTTAGACAATAAACAAACACAAAACACACAAGACTCACAAAACTTCGATCTCAACCCAAGCAAAGATCATAAACAAAATTCAATTTGTTTGGTGAACTGAAGCCAAAAGATTTTTGAGAGAGAGAGAGAGAGAGAGAGAGAGAGAGAGAGAGAGAGCACAAAATTCAAAGTTGTCTTCTTGTGTTGCTTGCAGAGAGAGGAACAATGGTTTGGTCCAGATCTTTCTGGTTGCCTTCGGAATGTTCATCCCTTTTAAAATGCCCAACATTCTAAACTGTCTTCCAGACAATGACTCATGTTTTGGCCCTCCTTCCACTCCACATCACCACCCAGTGGTGGTTTGTCTTCCAAGTCCAGAATTTTTTAGCTCATTTTCTGCACATGCCCAGTCTGTCTCCCACTCTCTCAGCAGTTCCACCTTGGGTCTCTAAGGCAAACTGTCACTTTTTAACATAAAACCACACAATACATAGGTCAATACACAACTCAGAACTCTGTAACACTTCCCAGTTGAATTCTAGGATTAGGTTTAGTCAGCATATTTTTTTTAAAGGGTAGATCATGCCTGAATAACCTATTAGAGTTTTTTTTTAAGAATCCTCAGTTAGGATGAACAAAGCGGAGGCTGTGGATGTTGTAAATTTGGATTTTCAAAAGGCTTTTGATAAGGTGCCGCATGTTAGGCTAATAAATAAGATGAAGGTCCACGGAATTACAGGGACGCCATTAGACTGGATAGAAAATTGGCTGATGGGCAGAAAGCAAAGGTTTGAAATTAAGGGATTCTGTTCAGGATGGCTGCCTGTAACTAGCGATGTTCCACAGGGGTCGGTCTTGGGACTGCTGCTGTTTACAATTTATATTGACAATTTAGATTGCAGAATGAATGGTTTTGTGGCCAAATTTGTGGATGACACTAAGATAGGTGGCAGAGCAGGAAATGTTGAAACCATAAAATTGCAGAAGGATATAGACAGATTGGGAAACTGGGCAAAAATATAGCAGATGAAGTACAATGTTGTGAAGTGTTTTGTTCTACATTTTTGGCAGTGGAAATAAACAGACAGAGAACTATTTGGATGGGGGAATATTCAATCCTCGGAGGTGCAAAGAGACCTGGGCGTCCTTGTGCAGAGTAATCTAAAAGTTAATGCCCAGATGGGATTGGTAGTGATGAATGATAGCATTCATTTCAAGAGGAATAGTGTATAAGAGTAGAGAGGTGTTAATGAGACTCTATTGGGCACTGGTGACATCCCATTTGGAGTACTGTGTACAATTTTGGGCCCTCTATCTTAGAATAGATGTAATGTTGTTGGAGAGGGTGCAGAGGAGATTTACTAGGATGATTCCTGGAATGCAAAGGCTGACAAATGGGGAGCATTTGGCAGCTCTTGGGTTGTATTCATTGGACTATAGGAGAATGAGGGGTTATCTCATAGAGACATTTCAAATATTGAAAGGTTTTGACAGAATGATTGCAGATGTTTCCCTTGATGGATGAATCGAGGACAAGTGGTCATGGTCCTAAAATTTGAACTTATCCAATTAAAACAGAGGAGGAAGAACTTCTTTAGTCAGAGGGTCATGGATCTGTGGAACTCACTGCCGCACAAAGCAGTGGAGGTCAGATCACTAGGAGTATTTAAACAAAATTGGACAAGTATCTCATTAGTAAGGGCATTAAGGAATATGGGGAAAAGGCTGGAAATTGGAACTAGGTGTGAACATAATTCAGCTTCGTGTAGAGTCACGGAACAGTCTCAATGGGCCTAGTGGCCTGATTCTGCTCTTTTAACACAATCTTGCGATCTTGTGAATCCTTTTCTACTGCAATTATTATGGTAATATTAAAAAATAGAGTTCCTTTAAAACCTGCTTCATATAGACTGCTATCTTTATTGAATGCAGATTATAAAATCATTGCAAAAGCTTTGACTAATAGGATAAATAGATTATTACCAAAGTGAATTAATGTTGATCAGACAGGGTTTTGTTAAAAGAGACTACCAGCTGATAATGTAGCAAGATTATTATGTATTATTCATTTACCACAATCAAAGGGAGATTTAAGTTTTGCTGTAGCCTTGGATGCAGAGAAGGCCTTCGATAGATTGGAATGGGATTTTCTTTTTAAGGTATTGGACAAATTTGGTATGGGACAATCTTCTATTAATTGGATTATAGCACTGTATATTAATCCAAAGGCAATAGTAGTAACTAATTGACAAATTTTGGCATCTTTTAATTTACAGAGATCTAGTAGTCAAGGGTGCCCTTTGTAACCAGCATTATTTGTAATGGCTATTGAACCTCTTGCAGAAAAGATGTGAATATCAGGGGATTCAGAGTCAGTCATGAAGGACATAAAATTAGTATATTTGCAGATGGTGTATTGAGCCCTCTTTAAAGCAATTACATCTCTGATTAGAAGAATATGGACAGGTTTCAGGCTATAAGATAAATTGGGATAAAATTGAAGTTATGCCATTGACAAAAGGTGACTACATTAAGTGTCAATGAAATACTCAATTTAAATGGCCAGAAAATGGGATTAAATATTTGGGGATTAGATCAGATAACATTCTGAAGAATTTATATAAATTGAATTATTTACCTTTACTTTATAAAGTTGAAGAATATTTAAATAAATGGATGAAGTTACCTATTACTTTAATATGAAGAGTCAACTGTATAAAGATGAATATTTTTTCTAAGAATTCAATATCTATTTCAAACACTACCTATTTTAGTATCTCAGAAGTTTTTTAAGGAACTTAGTAAGTGTATTAGGAAATTTCTTATGGAAGGGTAAAATGTCTAGTGTATCAATGCAGAAATTAACATGGAAGTATGAAGTGGGGGGGATTGCAAATTCCAAATTTCTATAATATCATAGAGCAACCCAGATGTGTTTTATTGCATCTTTTTTTGAAGACGAGACTATACCAACATGGATTCATATAAAGTTGGAGAAAAGTCAGCTGGGGCCTTTCTTTATAAATGGAATTCAAGATTGATGACAGGAACTAAAGATACATCTTTACTGAAACATTTAATAGATATTTGGGGCAAGATAGATGGGGAAATTTGAACAAAGGGTGTTTTATCACCACATATCCCTCTGTTCCAGAATAGTTTGATACCTTTCTCACAAGATAATACATTTCTGAAATTGTGGTCCAAGAAAGGAGTTAGACATATTGAAGATTGTTTGAAATAGTTAATGTGGAATAACTAGGAACATGCTTTTTTGTTACTGTCAAATAAAGAGATAAATTGGGACCAGAGAGCTTGCTGTCCTTATGTAGTGAAGTGGAAAATCATGTTCTTTGAGGACCAGTGTGCAAATTCACTTCTGCAATGTATCTCTTATTACAGAGAGCAACCTGTAAACCGGAACTTTATAAATCTAAACAGAAGTGGGAACAGGATTTGAGTATCACAATATATGAACAAATATGGATGGATTTGTGTAGAGACTGTATGTCGAATACAATTAATGTGCAACACTGATGGGTGCAATGTAATTTTTTGCATCAGTTATTTATCACACTGTACAAGTTGCATAAAATAAAATTGGATTTATCAAATAAGTGTTTTAGATGTGGTATAGAAGAAGGTACCTTTTTGCATTCCACATGGGCATATCTAAAAATGAGACCTTTCAGGGTGAAAGTAGGGGAACAGTTAGAACAAGTTACCAATATCTCATACCCACAAAATCCCAATCAATTTTTAATTAGGGAATGTTGAATGGACCCATCCTAAATTGGAACTCTCACCAACTCAAAGAAAGTTTGTGAAAGTAGTATTGGCAGTGGCAAGAAAATATATTGCAGTCACCTGGAAGTTGGATTCTTATCTGGGTGTAAACAGACTCCATGCAGAAATGCAAAAGTCCATCCCACTGGAAGAAACCACATATAATTTGAGAAGTAAGTATAACACAAATATGGAGCCCATATAACATAGGTATTGTGGGTTAATTCTGTTTTTTCTTCCAGTCACTATTCCCTATTACCTCACAAGATGGAACAGATAAATACTTAATGATTTAAGTCTTCAGTACTCCATGGTCTACCTTAGTACAATCCAGTGATCTTATTTTTCTTCTCTCCTTTTTTTATTTTTAGTGTATTATTGCATAATATTAACATGTATAAGTAATGATTGATTTTATTTTGTGGGTTTGGGTCAGGGAGGGTTTTAGTTTTAAGGGGAGGGGGTGTAAACCTTCTTTGAAGTCAGAGTTAATCTGTACTAAAATTATGGATGTAAACGGAAGTTTATATACTACATGTATGAACATTTTAAAATAAAATATTAAAAAACAATTTACATTTAACAAGTTGAAACTATATTGTATAATTTTCATTGCTAAAACTATTTTTTTGTACCTGATAGACTCAATAGTTTGTCAATAAACCATTCCTGTGTAACAAGCTCCCGTTTCTTTTAGTGAGTATCACTCTAGTACCAGCTGCAACAATTCGCAGCTGTGGAGAGACTGGGCGGCAACAGCTAGTGCAGACTGGACCCAGAATTTATACTTTGGAGAGAAGAAAGAACATTTGTTCCTTTTTCCATGGACACAGGTGGTGAGAAAGTCATGTGGATGAAACAGGACATTATTGACCACAAGCCATCTCATGCAACACTGAGTGACTCTGTGAAATAACAGTTCGTCTGATTCTCCCTGTCAGGGGACTCAATGAACCCCACCGTAACCAAAGGAAATGTCGCTTTGATTGACCCATACCTGGATTTTGGGGGCATCGAGGAAGTTACCCATTTTGTTTTCCCTACGCAAGGAAAATGGGAGTTGTGACAACTGTTCATCCGAAAGGATGTTTCTCAGCAAGAAACTCAACAAGAATTCATGAGTTTTCAGCAATCTGGTCAGTCAATCTCTCCAACCTCCTTCCTGCATTTTGGATTTCTAAGACTGAACTTTGGAAAGACTTTCCAGAATTGTGACTAAGCTGTAATGGTTTGGGTATTCCCCACATTTCCCCCCCCCCACCCTACATCCCTGAAACCCACACACACACACACACACACACACACACACACACACACACACACACACACACACACACACACACACACACACACACACACACACACACACACACACACACACACACACACACACACACACACACACACACACACACACCCAAACAAGTATATTAGCACAAAGTTAGGTTTGATTTAACTAATGTGTTATATTATTAGTAGTTATTAATAAATATAGTGTTTTAAAAGAAAAAAACAATAACACTGTCTTGGTGAATTTCATTTGCTCCTTGTCTGTGACATAACACCTATCTAAGTCAGAGACTAGAATTATTCTTTGGGAGTTTATCAAACAGTTGGCGTAGCAGTTAGCACAACGTCTTTACAGTGTCAGCGATCAGGACTGGGGTTCAATTCCTACGCTGTCTGTAAGGAGTTTGTACATTCTCCCATTCTCTGCGTGGGTTTTCCTCGGGGGATCCGGTTTCCTCCCACCATTCGAAACATACTGGGGGTTATAAGTCAGTTCGGTGTAAATTGGGTGGCATGGACTCAGGCTGAAATGGCCAGTTACTGTGCTGTATGTCTAAATTAAAAAGATTTCTCAGTGATCCATAACTGAGATAAAGATATATGTTACACAACATATTAGCAAAAGGAAGATCTGAACTTATTTTGCCTCTGTGGCATTCCTCAGCTTGTGTTACACCCTCTCATTAACACAAAGGTGGCTGCTACATCGTCATTCAGTTCATTTGCTAACAGTATAAAAATATGCACTTTAAATCTCATTTTTAGAAAGCACTCATGGTATGCATATCTGGAGTTGACACAAATGAGCTGTTTCAAAGCCTGGCTGATGACATCTGTGTAGACTATTTCCAATGCCAAACACTTGGACCTACTGACAGCACAGGCTGAAGGGAATTCAGAAAGCAATCACAGTGGCATGTGCATGTTTGCACAAGAACAACTGCAAAGCAGGCCTCAGGACAAGGGGAAACTAAATAAATACTTGTTCAAGTCCACAAAAGCACATCAAGCACAAAATCTCTCCAACTTCCTTGTTAGTCAGCATACAATGTGCATGGACCTTTGTTTTCCTCTCTCCTTAATATCTCATTGTCAGCAGAACAGAACGTAAAGCAATCTACATTAATTTCAACTAAAGCTGTCTGTCCTTTGTGGGGGGCATATAAACATGTCTCTACTCATTATTCTCTGGTAATATAATGTTGCATTATTATCCTAAAATTCTGATTGTAATTTATACCATGTTAATCTTTTACTTGTATTAATGGAGCACACATTATAATATATAATATGCTTAAAATTAGTGTGTTGCTGCATTTTATTTATGTGTTAGAGCTGATGCCTGAGGATTTTTCTGAGATTCCTTTTTAAATTTGGAATATACATCCAATGTCCTAAATGATCCTCATCATATTCCAGAACAATTTAACTGGTTTTGATCAAGGCTTCTGTATATTTTAAGATGCTTTTGTCATTTCTGTGGTCGCCTGTTGGTAATTGCGAATCACACGGATCCCACCTTTGGAATATATTGCAGTGGCCTACGTACGGAGACGCAGACCGGCCCACAAAATGGCCAACAAACGTGGCAATCGTGCGGACCTGGGGGTGACACCAGCCGTCGTCCAAGGTGACCTCCCACATGGCAGGAAGATGGTGAACTGTGGCGGGAATGTCAGCCAATCCCAGGAAGGCACTCCGATGACTTGGTGCCCTGTCGTCAGCACCTTTGGCCTGTATAAACGCGATGGCCAGTGCAATAACCTCAACATCAAGGCTTTGGTGTGCGTATTGTTCTTCTTCCACGTAGCGCCAATGTTACGATATGTTATCAAGGCAGGCAGTGGAACCAAGTCAAGATATTAGCGATTGGTTTCCTTGATAGAAGATCTCAGAAGGCAGGCCTTGTTGACTGTCTCCATCATGCTTCAAAGCATGTCAACTCTAGTATGTGCCTCAAGGCCTGAAATGCTATCAGTGGGAATAGTCCTGATAGATGGTCTGACAGATCTGTGTACACAAAGTTTAACAGTTTAACAGTTCTTGCTGCCATACATTTTGAGTGAATGATGGAATTCAAAATATTTCTCAGTCCAGATTGCATGCTTCATGCCATGATTGATTTGGCATACTAAAAAGTTCATTGCTCATGAATAATTTTAATAGTGGCTCCACTAAACTAAATCATACAGCAGCGCTGCAAAAATATTGGCAATTGTGATATCTGCACTGTAGATCCTGCTCCCATCGGCTGCTCTGCACCCGCTGCAATTGCATTGCAGCCATTGTACTCGCCATAGTACTATCACTCATTGGCGAGTTCCCGTGAGGCACGGCAGTTGAAAACTAAGCTTGGCTGATACCAGACGCCATTACACGAAACTCCTGTTTTACAAAGTGTTGTTTGAGTTTAATAGTGAAACATTGACTAAGGTTACCACTTGTGTTGTCTGTTTATTTGGTGCAATAACAAACGTTGTCAGAAGTGGGATCGCGTGCATCCCAAGACTGAAGTCTTCAAGTGAAAAATGAGTAACTAACTGTGGTCATAGGAGGTATAATACCTGCACCCACTCCTCCTCCCTCACCATGGTCCGAGGAACCAAACAGACCTTTCAGGTGAAGCAACCCTTCACCTGTACCTCCAAAGATCTCATTTACCCTTTGTGTCCTTCTCTACATCAAAGAGACCGGTCGCAGATTAGGAGATCACTTCGCCCAGCACCTCCTCTCTGTCCGCAACAAAAGTGGCCCCTACCCCCGTAACCAACCATTTCAATTCTGAGTCACACTCTCAAGCTCACACGTCTGTCCATGGACTTTCACACCACCCCACCCTGACCACCCACAGATTGGAGGAACAACACCTCTTTTTTTTTTGTCTGGGTACCCTCCAAGCCCAGGGCATGAACATTGAGTTCACTACATTCCACTAATCAGCTTGTCTTTTTCCCCCCTCCCCCTTAACTAGTTATTCCAGTTCCTACTACCTTTCTCTCTCCACCTAGCCTTGACTCCTCCCCCCCTTCCTGCAGTCCTTCCCCCCCCCCCCACCTATCATCTCCCACCCTCACTATCCCCCCTCCACCCACCCACTTTTGTTCGGACATCTCTCATGTTCCCTCACACCTTGAGGAAGGCCTCAAGCCCGAAACATTGGTGATGTATGATAGATGGTCACTGTTTGACCTGCTGAGTTTCACCAGCATTTGTGCGGTTTTTCACTTAACCACCAGTGTTAACAGAATCCTGCGTCTTACCTCATGCTTGCAACATAATGGTGGACGGATTCAGAAGGCCTGACCTGCTCATGTTTGAGGGAAATGTGGCCGAGAATTGGAGTATATTTGAACGAGAATACAACATTTTCACTGCAGCAGCACATAGTGATAAGTCTGCCCGAGTCAGAGCGCACATTTGACTAAATTTGCCAGGCCCCGAGACCATCAAAAGGGAAAGGTCATTTATATACGCAAACGAGGTGTGTGAAGGGGGTATCGTTATCAGCCCAGCAGAGCTGAGAGAGGACCCCAAGCATTTACAAAGGTGTTATGGCAGAAACAGCTGACCGCTTGAGCAAGTCATAAGGATGCAGACTCCACAAGGTTTAGGCCACATGGGCATAGTCGAAAGGAGCTGCCAAGAGCCCAGGTCATACCTAGTAAATCAGAAGGAAGGCTGTTTCAGAGAAACCGTCGACACATCCCACCTCCATCGCAACCCATTCCTGATGTGACTGAATATCAGGACCTGGAATGTGAACCCAGGGTAGATAGAGCTCTCTCTGGAACAACCCATGAAACCAATGGCTGCATTCCTGAGACCACAGATGGCGCATCCTCTCAGGTTGAAGCACCCTAAGCATCCATTTCCACCAGTGGCTACTACGTCACACATGCTCGGCATATTTGTATGCCCAACCCAATATATTGGGATGAATCTGGACAGGCTGTTCATTGCTGAACTGTAACTATTGTAATGTACAGCACCAACATGGATTGTGGTATGGGGGGGTTGCTCAAGAAAGGGGATGTGGACAACTGCTTCCATCAGCTGTTCTGCACCTGCTGCAATTGCATTGCAGCCACCGTACTTGCCACAGCGCTATTGCGCATGTGAGGTGAAGCAGTTGAAAAAGGAGCTTGGCTGATACTAGATGCCATTACTTGAAGTTCCCATTGTAGATAGTGTTGTTTGAGTTTAGCAGTAAAGCGTTGACTAAGGTGACGACATGTGTTGTCTGTTTTTTCAGTGCAATAACAAACCAAACCAAAATCTACCTCTTCACTTCTTACCAATGACTTTTCATGTCTACCTAGAGCCAGTAATTTTCAATGTTCACCTTCACAAACACTTTTCCAGACTTTATAGTTGAGGCAGAACTTCTTTCTTTCTTTTTAAAATATTTTTATTGATGTTTACATTATGCACAATTGAACAGTACAATTTTATATTGTATTGGAAGATTCAAAAGAAGAGGTAAAGAAAAAACAATCTTATAATTCAGTACCCCTACCACTAAGGAAGGTTAAAAGCTGATATGTAAAAATCAACTGACAACTAACTGGGAGATGGACAACACAGCACCAAAGCTTTAGAACTACCCAAATTCTTTAGGTTATGATAATTGTCCGTAAATGGGCCCCACGTCTTTTGGATGTTTATATTTGAATCTTTAATGGCATATCAATTTTTTTCTAAACTTAATCAAGACATAATATCTCTGCACCATTGTGTATGTGTAGGTGGAGTATTGTCTTTCAATTTCATCAAAATTGCACATCTGGCGATCAATGAAGTAAGGGATAAAATTCAGTTTTGCGTTGTCATCATCTTGAAATGATCTGAACAGAGAAATTAACAGGCAAGGTTCTAACTTGAACTTGAAAATCACTGATTAGGTTTGAAAGCTATCTTTTCAATTTTTTTTCTAAACTAGGGCAGCCAGAGAAGCATCAGCAATGTTACATTTGTCCATAGAGGATATATATCTGAATAAAAATGACACAATTTAATTTTAGACATATGTACTCTAAAGACCACTTTAAATTGAAACAAACAGTAACGTGCACAAAAGGAGATTGTATTAACAAGATTACAAATGGAGTCCCAAACAACATCTGAAAATGATAAATTCAAATCCTGTTCCCAATCATTCTTGATTTTAACTAACAAGGCTATCCTTAAATCAACCATATTATTATAAATAAGAGATATTAAACCTTTATGAGAAGGCTGTAAATCAAAAAGTGTATCAAGGATATTTGTCTCAGGAAAGTCAGGGATTGAACAAAATGTCTAAATGGTAAATATCTAAAAAAATGTGTTTGGTAAGCTAAATTGTACCACCAATTATTCAAAGGAAGCAATATTGTTTCAAATAAAAAGTCTTTAAAACATTTACTACCCAATCTGTGCCAATCGTTAAAGACAGTATCTTGCAGAGAATGTTGAAAAAATAGATTAGATATAATGGGGCTGGCAAGAGAAAAGGTCTGAAATCCAAAAAAAATGTTTTAAATTGTGCCCACATTTCAAACTATTTCTAATTATCAGATTATCAGTTAGTTTATATCAGAGGATAAAAAAAAGACACTGAAATTGCCAACATAGAAATACTTCTAGTAAAATTCAGTTCCATTTCCACCCATGGAGGGCAGTCGAGTAGATTATCGAAGTGAAACAAAGGAAGCAAACTAAGTATATTGACCACCCAGTCATAACATCTAAGATTAGGAAACATCAATCCACCATTAGCTTTATGAAAATGAGCTTTATTTAATGGAGGCATTTTCCTTATGTAGGAAGATATAAATGAATTTAGTGAATCTCAAAAGGATTTGGGAATGAAAATTGGTATCAATTGGAAAAGATGCAAAATTGTAGGTAAAATGTTCATTTTAATAGAATTGATGCGGCTAATCATGGAAATAGATAAAGGTGGCCATCTCAATAGCAGTAATTTGACCTGATTAAATAAAATAGAAAAAAAATTCCTTAAAAAGATATTCATAACTCTGAGTAATTATAATACTGATGCCTCACTATCTTAAAAGGAAAATTAGAATATCTTGGTATAGAACCATTTAAAGTTAAAAGTTCACCTTCATGCAGATTCAACAGGTACCTATAAAACTGACTAATATGAGAAAGCAAAGCTAACATGCTTGGTAAAGAAACATTTGGATTAGATACATAAACAAAAAAATCATTTGCATATGAGGAAATCTTATGTTCAATTCCATCCCTATGGATCCCGATAAAATCACTACTTTCATGAAGAGTAATCGCTAGAGGTTCTAATACCAAGTCAAAAAGTAATGGACTTAAAGGACAACGTTGAAGAGTACCCCAATGAAGATTAAAAGGTTTTCATTGCTGTAAATTAGTAGAATTGAGGCAGTAGGACATGAATATAATAACAATCCATTTGATAAAACATGGTCATAATTTTTTTTTAAAGTGGCAAATAGATAATACCATTCCACTTGATCAAAAGCCTTTTCTGCATATAAAGAAAGAACACATTCAGTGGCAGGAGTGGGAGGTAACCATGTAACCATCTACAGCACAGAAACAGGCCAGTTTGGGCCTTCTAGTCTGTGGCAAACATCCTCTCCTACCTCGTCCCACTGACCCACATTCAGCCCATAACCCTCCACACCTCTCCCATCCATATACCTATCTAAACTTTCCTTGAATATTAACATCAATCTCGTATCTGCCACCACTGCCGGAAGTTCATTCCATAACCCTACCACATCTGTATGAAGAAATTCCCCTTATCTTTCCCTTAAACCTTTACCCTTTTACTCTCAATCCAAACCCACTTGTTTGAATCTCCCCCACTCTCAGTGGAAAATGCCTAAGCACATTGACTCTATCTGTCCCCCTTATAATCTTGAATACCTCTATCAAATCACCCCTCAACCTTTTATACTTCAGGGAATAAAGACCCACCCTGCTCAACTTTTCCCTGTAACTCAAAACCTGAAACCCCAGCAACATTTGCATAAACCTCCTCTGCACTCTCTCTATATTGTTTATATCCTTTCTGTAATTCGGCGATCAAAACTGTATACCATAATCCAAATTTGGCCTCACCAATGCCTTATACAATGTCAACATAACATCCCAACTCCTGTGTTCTATACTCTGATTTATGAAAGCCAACATATTAAATGCCTTCTTCTCCACCTTATCCACATGTGATTAATCTTTCAGAGAATTATGTATCATGACTCCTAAATCCCTTTGTTCCACTCCACTGCTCAGTTGTCTATCATTTAATGTGTCTGTCCTATTTTGATTATATCAAAATGTAGCACCTCACATTTATCAGTATTAAACCCCATCTGCCATCTTTTAACCCGCTCTTCTAACTATTCTATATCAGCCTGTAAGCTTTGATAATCTTCTTCACTGTCCACAACACCGCTAACTTTTGTACCATCTGCAAATTTACTGATCCAATTTACCAGCCTATCATCTAGATCATTAATATATATGACAAACAGCACTGGACCCAGTACCGATCCCTGAGACACTCCACTCATCACTGGCCTCCAATTCAACAAAAAATTTTCCACCACTACTCTCTGACATCTCCCATCCAACCATTGTTAAATCCATTTCTCCACTTCATCATTAATACCTAATGCTTCCACCTTCCTTACTAACCTCTTATGGAGAACCTTATCAAAAGCCTTACTGAGGTACAAATAGGCAACATCCACTGCCTTCCCTTCATCAACCTTTTCAGTAACCTCCTCAAAAAAATCTATAAGAGTCAATCCCTGTCTTTCCAAATAGTTATATATACCATCTCTAAGAACACTTTCCATTAATTTACCCACCACTGACTTACAAGGGTATAATTATCAAGTTTACTTTTGGAGCCACCCTCAAGTCCTCTGGCAATTCCCCTGTAGCCAGTGACATTTTAAATATTTCTGTCAACACCCCCACTATTTGTTCATTAATCTCCCTCAGGGTCCTAGGGAATATTTTGTCAGGACCTGGAAATTTATCCACCTTAATCTTTTTCAATATAGCCAACTCTACCTCCTCATTAATCTTTATGTTATCCGTGAGCTCCACTGCACTTCATCTGGCTCAATATTCTTTTCTTTAGTGAATACTGAAGAAAAAAATGTTTAAAGTTTCACCCATCTCCTCAAGTTTTTTTTTTTACACTCCTTATATTCCTCAAACACTTCATCCCTTCCTTGCTGTTTATACCTGTTGTACACATCCCTCTTCCTCCAAACTAAGTTCCCAATATCTTTTGAAAACAAAGGCTCCCTACAGTACCTAAACTTCCCTTTAATCCTCACAGGGACATATCAACTCTGAACTTTTAGAACTTCTCCTTTGAATATTTTCCATTTATCTGCTACATTCTTCCCTGAAAATATCTTATCCCAATCCACACACTCCACATCTTTTCTCATCTCCTCGAAATTTGCTTTCTTTCAATCAAGAATCTCAACCTTTGGCCCACCTCTATTCTTTTCCATTACCAGCCTAAAACTAGTAGTATTGTGATCAGTAGACCCAAAGTGTTCCCCAACACAAACCTCTGTCACCTGACCTATCTCATTCCCTAATAGGAGATCCAATACTTCAGTCAATTCTTCTATATATTGATTCAGGTAACTTTCCTGAACACACATAACAAACTCTACCCCATCCAGCCTTCTTAATGTATGGGTGTAAATATAAAACATTAAATAAACTTTCTTTGGCTTGGCTTCGCGGACGAAGATTTATGGAGGGGTAATATCCACGTCAGCTGCAGGCTCGTTTGTGGCTGACAAGTCCGATGCGGGACAGGCAGACACGGTTGCAGCAGTTGCAGGGGAAAATTGTTTGGTTGGGGTTGGGTGTTGGGTTTTTCCTCCTTTGTCTTTTGTCAGTGAGGTGGGCTCTGCGGTCTTCTTCAAAGGAGGTTGCTGCCCGCCAAACTGTGAGGTGCCAAGATACACAGTTTGAGGCGATATCAGCCCACTGGCGGTGGTCAATGTGGCAGGCACCAAGAGATTTCTTTAGGCAGTCCTTGTACCTCTTCTTTGGTACACCTCTGTCACCGTGGCCAGTGGAGAGCTCGCCATATAACATGATCTTGGGAAGGCGATGGTCCTCCATTCTGGAGACGTGACCTACCCAGCGCAGTTGGATCTTCAGCAGCGTGGATTCGATGCTGTCAGCCCCTGCCATCTCGAGTACTTCAATGTTAGGGATGAAGTCGCTCCAATGAATGTTGAGGATGGAGTGGAATCAACGCTGGTGGAAGCGTTCTAGGAGCCGTAGGTGATGCCGGTAGAGGACCCATGATTCGGAGCCGAACAGGAGTGTGGGTATGACAACGGCTCTGTATACGCTAATCTTTGTGAGGTTTTTCAGTTGGTTGTTTTTCCAGACTCTTTTGTGTAGTCTTCCAAAGGCGCTATTTGCCTTGGCGAGTCTGTTGTCTATCTCGTTGTCGATCCTTGCATCCGATGAAATGGTGCAGCTGAGATAGGTAAACTGGTTGACGATTTTGAGTTTTGTGTGCCCAATGGAGATGTGGGGGGGCTGGTAGTCATGGTGGGGAGCTGGCTGATGGAGGACCTCAGTTTTCTTCAGGCTGACTTCCAGGACAAACATTTTGGCAGTTTCCGCAAAATAGGATGTCAAGCGCTGAAGAGCTTGCTCTGAATGGGCAACTAAAGCGGAATCGTCTGCAAAGAGTAGTTCACGGACAGGTTGCTCTTGTGTCTTGGTGTGAGCTTGCAGGCTCCTCAGATTGAAGATACTGCCATCTGTGCAGTACCGGATGTAAACAGCGTCTTCATTGTTGAGGTCTTTCATGGCTTGTTTCAGCATCATGCTGAAGAAGATTGAAAAGAGGGTTGGTGCGAGAACGCAGCCTTGCTTCACGCCATTGTTAATGGAGAAGGGTTCAGAGAGCTCATTGCTGTATCTGACCCGACCTTGTTGGTTTTCGTGCAGTTGGATAACCATGTTGAGGAACTTTGAGGGGCATCCGAGGTACTCTAGTATTTGCCAAAGCCTTTTCTTGCTCATGGTGTCGAAGGCTTTGGTGAGGTCAACAAAGGTGATGTAGAGTCCTTTGTTTTGTTCTCTGCACTTTTCTTGGAGTTGTCTGAGGGCAAAGACCATGTCAGTAGTTCCTCTGTTTGCGCAAAAGCCGCACTGTGATTCTGGGAGAACATTTTCGGCGACACTAGGTATTATTCTATTTAGGAGAATCCTAGCGAAGATTTTGCCTGCAATGGAGAGCAGCGTGATTCCCCTGTAGTTTGAGCAGTCTGATTTCTCGCCTTTGTTTTTGTACAGGGTGATGATGATGGCATCACGAAGGTCCTGAGGCAGCTTTCCTTGGTCCCAGCAGAGCTTGAACAACTCATGCAGTTTGGCATGCAGAGTTTTGCCGCCAGCCTTCCAGACCTCTGGGGGGATTCCATCCATACCTGCTGCTTTGCCATTTTTCAGTTGTTCAATTGCCTTATATGTCTCTTCCCGGGTGAGGACCTCATCCAGTTCTAGCCTTAGGGGCTGTGGAGGGAGCTGGAGCAGGGCGGATTCTTGGACTGAGCGGTTGGCACTGAAAAGAGATTAGAAGTGTTCTGACCATCGGTTGAGGATGGAGATCATGTTGCTGAGGAGGACTTTGCCATCTGAGCTGCGGAGCGGGCTTTGGACTTGGGTTGAGGGGCCGTACACAGCCTTTAGAGCCTCGTAAAAACCCCTGAAGTGTATATTGAAATAATGGTTTTTAATAAAACTTGTTTGATCTTCTAAAATTATTAATAGTAAAATATTCTCCTCGGGGGGCCTCACAAAATGAAGGGTGAATGCGATGATGCACAAAGCCCACAGCACTGCCCTCCAATTGGTCACAACTAAAGGAGCTTATCTGGCCTATCAAGGAAAGCGGATCACAAATGCATCAATCAGAGCTGAGGGGCCTCAGCTTGAGAATAAAGGCTGGGCTGTGAGCCCAATAAAGCTCAGTGTTAACTACACTCAACTGTGATTTGTAGTAATTCTTTCCAGGAACAACATGTTCATTCTAAGCTAACCTACATGCAGCTATAACCTCTCCTGCACTATAGGCTCCGCAGAGCCATAGCTTGTAGCAGCTAACTACACTCCAATCTATGGCCCAATATATTTCACAAAATCTTCATATCTACATTATGTAAAGTAATAAGAGAAATATAAGCTTCATTAGAAAAATGAGTCATTAGGCACAGAACTCAAATTGGGCACAAGCAATTTGGAAAAGGATTTATAAAATTCCATGGGGTATCCATCAGGTCCTGGAGATTTACCAGATGGCAATGAGTAAATTACAAAAAGTGTTTCCTCTTGAGGGAAGAGGTGCCCCAGACTCATTTGTTTATTCTGAGAAAGTGTAGGCAAATTAAGGCAGTCCAGAAAATCCAACATTGATGTACTATCATTATTGGAATCAGAAGTATACAATCTGGAATAGAATTCTCTAAAGGTGCTATTTATTTTAGAATGGTCAATAGTATGCATACCATCTTTCATCTGAATCATATTAATTGTCTCTTAGCAGCCATTTATTTCAATTGGCTAGCCAAAAGCTTACTAGACTTATCACCATGAATGTAGAACGGACTCCTACTCCTCAAAAATAGCTGTCCTATGGGATAAGTAGAAAGAAGATCAAATTTAGCTTTTTCAACTTTCCTTTTATATAAATCAGGATTTTTAACATGTGCATACTGTACATTATTTTGTTTAATCTGATTGATTAATTCCAATCCTTTCTTATTAGTTTTTATATTATCTGCATAAGAAATAATTGGCCCTCTCAAATATGCTTTCAAAGGGTCCCAGAGAATCAAGTTAGAAATTGTTGGAGATTAATTTGTAGTGAATAAATACTGAATTTCTCCCCATAAAACTCAAAACCATCATTATCTGAGAATAAGGCAGAATTAAAACACCAGTGCCACTGTAAAAGGAATGTCAGGAAAATTCAAAGACATGATAACAGGAGCAGATATCACTATTTCTTGATATTCACATGATTTGGGCAATTAAATCTATTGATTATTTATTAAAATTAATCAATCCAAGTATAGGTATGATGCACATTTGAAAAAAGGAATATTTTCTGCTGATAGGATATAAAAAATGCCAAACATCTGAAATACCAAAATTTGCTTGAAAAGAATGAATTACAACTGCATATTTACTTAAAACAGCAGGTTTAGAATAAGAATGATCTAGAACAATATATAGACAACAATTAAAGTACCCTCCCCCAATACCAGTGAGTACAGGTACACAATCCTTTATCCGGACATCTAAAATCTGGAAAGCTCCAAAATCCAGTAAGTGGGGAGAGAGGTGGCTGGGTGCTGGCACTGGGGAAGGTGGCCGAGGGACCGGTGCTTGGGGGAGATGGCCTGGTGACTGGAAGGGGGTGGGGGTGGATACGGCAGCACAATTTGGGTGGGATTTCCGAAATCCGGAAAAATCCAAAATTCGGAACAGACTGTCCCCCAAGGGTTCCAGATAAAGGATTGTGTGCGTGTATTGACTTAAATTTTAAAAAATGTTTCAAAAAATTCCAGATCATCGGAGTTAGCAGAAACAACCATTTCATTAAATAATGTACCTGTAAAAATAATATAATCACTTTGTTTGTCTGATAAAGTGTTATTAGGAACAAATAAAATGTTTTCATTAATTAAAATGAAAACTCCTCTGATTTTAGCATGAGAAGAAGAATGAAAACATTGTCCTTTCCATTTAGATAGAATTCCTGATAAGGATTTCTTGAAGAAAAATAAATATCAGCCTTTCGGTGTCTAACATGAGCAAGTACCCTCTGAAATTTAACTGGATCATTCATACTTTTAACATTCCACAATATAAGCCTAATTGGGTTAATCATGAGTCTTAATTAATATTGTCACCATTCCAAGATCAGTCACCTTGAAACCATGCTGTAACACAGAATATATCAACCAGTGGTTCTCAACCTTTTTCTTTCCACTCACATACCACTTTAAGTAATCTCTATGCCATCGGTGCTCTTTGATTAATAAGGAATTGCTTAAGGTGGGATGTGAGTGGGAAGGGAAGGTTGAAAACTACTGCTCTAGACCCAATTCTTACTGAAATATTTTGCTTGAGTAAAATTGTCCTTGGCCCATTTACTTTGGAGTTATGAAACTGTGCACATAATGGGTCAATTGGGGATGATTAAAACAGTGGTTTCCAAAACAGCCTTGCAAATCCAATAAAAACCCAAACAGGAACCCTTCGTCATATATCCCAGCTCTAAAGGTTGCAAAACAAAGTAGCAGTCAGCTCAAAAAATACATAACCTCACACACTTCTACTGAAGATTAAGAAAAAAGAATATTAAAACATTTTTCCCAAAGGAAAGAATTCTATAGAAAAGATATTTAAACAAAGTGAGAAATACAATGTTTGCTGTAAAGAAGGACAATATATCTACATGCATAAAAGAAACATATCTCATTCACATTATCAGCAAAAATGAGCACATATGCAAATGTGTTAACATCATCAAAACTTTCAAAATAATATCAAATATTTAGTAATTAGAAAAGAAGTTTCCTTATAAGAACCCACATTTAACTTTCCAAGCTCAGTAACCTGAACACTAGAACTTACATTTGATTATTATAACATTTTCCAAACCTAAAAGAGATTAAGCGCATATCTGTTATTTCAATGCTGACTGCATTTTCCCATGGTCCTAGAATAAATGAACTGATCAAACCTACTTTCTCACCACCGAATAATAAACTACATATATTATATCACTTGTGGTATTAATAAATGATAATCAAATAGAAAAATACCATCAACCATTAAATACCATTAAAGTAAGATTATAACAATGTATTCAACATCAAAGATAAACAAAATAAGCTAAATAAACAAAGGTCAAATAAAAACAACAGGATTATTAAGTCAATTAATCCTTTAATTAAAACAAGAAAAGAGTGGTCAGACTCCCCCCCACTTGGAAAAAAAACCCTTTCAAACCCCTTTCAAGACAAAAGCAACTTCATACACAGGCTATTCATTCATATTAAACTTGAAGTTGAAATGGAATCAATCAAAACTTTGCAAGCTTCATCCACTGAATTTAAAAATTTCCAATGGCCATTTTCCAAGATAATCCACAGATGGGCTGGAAACAATGAAGCAGGTCTAAATCCTTTCTTGTATAGCTCAGTCATAACTTTGTGTTATTTCTGCATCTCCATAACTTCAAAGCAAAGATCTTAAACGAGTCTAATTTGTTAACCCTGATATTTCAAATTTCTGTTCCAACGAGCTTCACAAATAACACAATCTTTCTATTGATGGTATTGAAAATGAAGAATTACCAAGTGTGTACAATGTTCCAAGGTTGGCTTGGGAGCCAGAGCCTGGTATTAATAGCAAAAAACTCACTTCCAAACACTTCCACAAGCAAATTTGAGAAGAAGTCAGTTAACTGGCCTTTCTCAGCATCTTCCTTTAAGCCCAAGATCCCAATGTTTTGGCGTCTGCTCCTGCTCTCCAATTGCTGAAGTCAATTGTAGGACTTTTTCAAGCTTAGAATTAATCTCTCGTTGGCTCTCTTTCACTGCTGCAATTATTTTTCCTGCCATCTCCCGTGCTTGCTTTTTCAACATGTCTGAAACGAAGTTTGCAGTCAGAGGGGCTGTATCCTCTTTACCATTTTTTGCTGCTTCAGCTCCTCTGGTAGTCATCATTTTCAAAAGCAATGATATTAAATATTGACAAAGCAAAGCCTAAGCTGCTTAGGTTAAAGATTAAAAATGATTGATGAGAAATGTTTGAAAGCTGGCTGGAGCACATAGCTACTACCTCCTATAGCAGCTGGAAGTCCAGAACCTCATGTAATTTTTTCTACCTCATCTACTCCATTTAGCAGACTCAGGGTGGCTTCCATTCCATCAGCGAGGCCAAACATCATTGGGATGTCCGCTTTGCCAAACACCTGTCCTCTGTGAGTCTAAGCTTAGAGCTCACCTCCTAGCCATGTGCCCCCCTCTCTTTTTCACCGCTTCTGACTTCAGCCTTGATGAAGAGTCCCAACTTAAATTGCTCATTTCCACTCATGGATGCTACCTGAACTGCTGAGTTCCTCTGGCAGCTCCGTGTTTGCCCTTGTTTTCAATTATTTGAGTGACATAATGGTCTGAAGTGAACATCATTGTTCTCTAGAACCACTTTCCATTTTGCTTCCAAAAAAAAATAATTTTGTATGAGCAGGCAATATTGCTACCACTAGAATGATTACACAGTAATAACTTACTGCCATTGTACCAGGAGTGGGAATTTAGGGGTGCATGTTAGAAGCATAGGTACCCCACATCGACAATGATCAGAACAGCATAAACATAATTTCAATTCAGCTTGTGAAACATTTCACTGCCAGTGATAAATTAGAAAAAGACCTCTTGTATATGAGCAGCACCACAGAATATTTATGATTCACTGCATCTGACATGTTTAATTTCACACCACTTTCTGAATATCTGTTTTATATGGCATGCAAGATTCAAGATTGCAATCAGCGCTCTGTTGCCATTTTCTTAATTGTACATCCATGCTGGCCACCTCATTGCATAGCAATGTGGGAGCATTAATTCCCTGATATTTGCAGTACAAATCCCAAATAAGCCTGCTCTACCAGTTTGTACCTGGAAGAAAATAACAATTTTATTTTAATAAAGGAGAATGGCTATGAGGAATATTAAATATTTGTTTAGCTTGAAATGTGTTTGTGTACTTTTAGCTTATTTTCCAATGAAAATGTTAAATGTTTTATTTTATTTTCATTGCCGAGGATGCTGTTGGAGGCTGAAACATTGGGGGAATTTAAGAATCTCTCAGACAATGAATGGAAGAAAAATAGAAGACTATAGGGTAGGGAGGGTTTAGTAATTTTTTAATGAAGGAATATATGGGTTGGCACAGCATCAAGGGCTGAAGGGCCTGCACTATGATGTATTGTTCCATGTTCTATATGATTCTGAATGGCTTAAAGTGTCAGAAATGTTCAGAGCTTGACAGCCAATTAAGTCAACAAACATTGTCAAAATATTGTTACTTTAAAGCAGTAGTTCTCAACCTTTTTCTTTCCACTCACATACCACCTTAAGTAATCCCTATGCCATCGGTGTTCTGTGATATGTAAGGGATTGCTTAAGGTGGAAAGGGAAGGTTGGGAACCACTGTTCTAGAGCCAATTGTTACTGAAATATTCTGCTCGAGAAAAATTGTCATTGGCCCATTTCCTTTGGAGCTCTGAAACTGTGCACATAACGAGTCAATGAGGTACAATTAAAACAGTGGTTTTCAACCTTTTTCGTTCCACCCATATCCCACCTTAAGCAACCCCTTATTAATCACAGAGCACCGATGGCATAGGGAATACTTAAAGTGGTATGTGAGTAGAAATAAAATGGTTGAGAACCCCTGCTTTAAGGGAAGCAAGGGGGTTGTTCTGGCCTCTTCAATCTGCACATCATCCGATTATGGAGCCAGAAAGGGCTGTCACCAACTATTAACTCACCAGCAGGGTTGTAGCTATCTCTTGATCACAACATGCAACTGTCTGAATCACTCTATGCGAAGATAGTTGTTTTAAAAGTTAGCATAAACCTTTAATGTATGACCTTACTAGATGTCATCTAAAAAGGCAATGACCATTTGGTGTTCCTCATCTATTCCTCACCCTAAAATCTCCAGCAGATTTGTTAAGCTATGTTTCCTTTTTGTAAACCCATGCCGACTTTTGCCCAATCTAATGTTCTTCAATTTTTTTCAAGATTGATATTTTGTCCACAACTGATTTTTGACTTAATTATTTTAACTCTGCTTCCTGTGTTTCAAAGATGGTGCCACATTTCCCACCCTCCAGTCCATTGGATCTGCTCCATTATCAAAAGGATTTTGCAGGGTGATCACCAATGAAAGCTCCATTTCCATTAATCCACTGGGAACCAAAGAATGAGGTTCTAGTGGTCTGCCAACCGAGTCGCAACCTGGCTCACAAAATGGCCATCAAACACAGCGATTGCAAGTGCCCCACAGGGACCAAAACCTGTCATCCTGTGTGACCTACCACACAGAAGAAAACATAGAAACATAGGAAGTAGGAACAGGAGTAGGCCAAAAATGGCCCATCGAGCCTGCTCCGCCATTCAATACCATCATGGCTGATCTAATTTATGACCTAACTCCACCTACCTGCCTTCTCCCCATATCCCCTAATTCCTCTATCATGTAAAAATTTATCTAACCGAATTTTAAATATGTTTAATGAGACAGCCTCAACCACTTCCCTGGTTAGAGAATTCCAAACATTCACTACTCTCTGGGAAAAACTATTTTTCCTCATCTCTGTCCTAAATCTACTCCCCCGAATCTTGAGACTGTGTCCTCTCGTTTTAGTTTCCCCGGCCAGCTCAAAAAACCTTCCTACATCTATCCTATCCATACCCTTCATAATCCTATATGTTTCTATAAGATCTCCTCTCATTCTTCTGAACTCGAGCGAATACAATCCTAGACGATTTAATCTTTCATCATAAGTCAACCCCTTCATCTCAGGGATCAACCTAGTAAACCTCCTCTGAACCGTCTCCAAAGCCAGTATATCCTTCCTCAAATATGGAGACCAGAACTGGACACAGTACTCCAGGTGCGGTCTCACAAGTACCTTATACAGTTGCAACATTACCTCCCTACTCCTGAATTCAATTCCTCTCACGATGAAGGCCAACATTCCATTTGCCTTCTTAATAACCTGCTGCACCTGCAACCTAACTTTTTGCAATTCATGCACAAGCACTCCCAAGTCCCTCTACACAACAGCATGTTGTAGTTTTTCGCCCTTTAAATAATATTCAGCTCTTTTATTTTTCTTGCCAAAGTGGATAACCTCACACTTACTAACATTGTACTCCATCTGCCAGACCTTTGCCCACTCATCCAGCTTAACTATATCCCTCTGCAGACTCTCCACATCCTCATTAAAATTTGCTCTTCCACTCAATTTGGTGTCATCCACAAACTTGGCTACACCACATTTTGTCCCCTCCTCCAAGTCATCAATGTAAATGATGAACAGTTGTGGGCCTAACACTGACCCCTGCGGCACCCTACTTACCACTCTCTGCCAACCTGAAAAACTCCCATTTATCCCGACTCTCTGCCTCCTGTCAGACAACCAATTTTCAATCCAGGCCAATATACTTCCCTGGACTCCACTTTCCTGTAACTTGCAGAGAAGTCTCTTGTGCGGCACCTTATCAAACACTTTCTGAAAATCCAAATATACAACATCAACCTGTTCCCCTCTATCCACCACACCCATTACATCCTCAAAGAATCCTAACAAGTTTGTCAAACAAGATCTTCCCTTTCTAAAACCATGCTGCGTCTGCCTGATTGAACCCTTACATTCCAAAAGTTTCACTATTTCATCTTTAATGACGGCTTCAAGCATTTTTCCAACTACAGACGTCAAGCTAATTGGCCGATAATTTCCAGTCTTCTGCCTACATCCTTTCATAAAAAGTGGCGTGACATTTGCTGTCTTCCAGTCTGCCGGGACCTGCCCAGAATCGAAGGAATTTTGGTATATGACCACCAATGCAATAACTTCTGCCATTTCCTTCAGAACCCTTGGATGCATATCATCAGGACCAGGTGATTTGTCTGGCTTTAGTCCCATTAGTTTCTCCATCACTACTTCCTTTGTAACAACTATTTTATCAAGGCCCTCCCCAACATTTGCATCCTTAACTCCGCACTTGGGCATGCTGGACATGTCTTTCACCGTGAAGACTGACACAAAATATTTGTTTAATGCCTTGGCCATTTCCTCATTTTTTGCTACCAGTTTTTCTTTCTCATCCTCCAAGGATCCTATGTTAACTCTGGCCACCCTCTTCCGTTTTATATATTTATAAAATTTTTTGCTTTCTGTTTTTATATTTTGTGCCAATTTACTTTTATAATCCTTTTTTCCATTTCTTATTACCCGCTTTGTAACCCCTTGTTGTCTCTTAAAGTTTTTGCGCTCTTCCAGTTTCCCACTGTTCTTTGCAGCTTTGTACACCTGCGCCTTCAATTTTATACTCTCCTTTATTTCCTTTGTTAACCACGGTTGATTTTTCCCTCTCTTGCTGCCATTTTTCCTGACCAGAATATATTTTTGTTGAGCATTACAAAATATTTATTTGAAAATCTTCCACTGTTCCTCAACTTTTTCATCAATTAGCCTGTGCTCCCAGTCCAATCTGCCCAATTCCTCCCTCATCCTATGGTAGTCACCCCTGTTGAAGCATAATATATTAGTTTTAGATCTAACTATTTCCCCTTCCATCTGAATGAGAAATTCAATCATACTATGATCGCTATTTCCCAGATGGTCTCTGACTATTACATCATTTACTCTACCTATCTCATTGCACAATACTAGATCCAGGAGAACATTTTCTCTTGTGGGTTCCTTAACATGCTGCTCAAGAAAGCTATCGTGGGTGCATTCTATGAAGTCCTCTTCCAGACTCCCACGACCAACTTGATTTTCCCAATCTATGTGGAAGTTAAAGTCCCCCATGACTACTGCCGTATCATTATTACATCCCTCACTTATCTCTCTATTTATTTCCTGTGCCACTAAACTATTGTTATTTGGTGGGCGATAGATAACACCCACCAATAATTTTTTTCCCTTTGTTATTCTTTATCTCTACCCAAATGGACTCAACATTATGCTCTTTAGATCTTATATCATTCCTCACTACTGCCTGGAGCTCATCTTTGATTAAGAGTGCAACTCCACCTCCCTTACCATCCTGTCTATCTCTTTGCACCAGCTGATACACTTGAAACTTTAATTCCCATTTAGAGTCATCTTGTAGCCATGTTTCTGTGATGGCTACCAAATCATCGGCATGGGTACCGATTTGCGCCTCAAGTTCACTAACCTTATTTCTAATACTGCGGCATTCAGATAAAGTACCCTTATGCTCTTTGTCCTTTTAATATCTAGTGACTTCTGTAACCTTTTCTTTTGATTTTTCTGCCCACTATTTTTCTTTGTAATTTTCTTAACACTATCATTGACCCGAAAACTCACTGCACCATCTGATTTTTTACTTTCTCCTCCCAACATTACTTTTCCTATTTTACTTTTCCTGGCCATTACTTTATCTTCCCTACCCTTTTCCCTATCACTCTGGTTCCCATACACCTGCCAAATTAGTTTAAACCTTGCCCCACTCCTGTACCAAACATATTTGCCAAAATGTTGACACCTTTTGGATTTAGGTGCTACCCGTCCCTCTTGTAAAGATCATGCCTTTCCCAAAAGAGATCCCAATGATCCAAGAAGCCAAATCCTTGCCTTGTACACCAGCAGCTCAGCCACACGTTCATTTTCCTTATCCTTACATTCTTTTCATCACTTGCATTTGGAACAGGTAGTAATCCCGAGATCACCACCCTAGCATTCCTGTCTTTCAGCTTTCGTCCCAGCTCACTGTAATCCCTTTTCATTACCTCCTCCCTTTTTTGTCAATGTCATTTGTACCCACATGTACCAAGACATCAGGCTGCTCTCCCTCTCCTCTCAGAATATTTTGGACCCGATGTGTGATATCTCGTACCCTTGCACCAGGGAGGCAGCACACCATGCGGGTATACTTATCTGGCTCACAGAATCTCCTGTCTGCACCCCTGACAATGGAGTCCCCAATAACTACTGCATTTCTCCTTTTCCTTTTCTTTTGCAACACTCTGCCAGGCTCATTGCCATTGACCTGGTTCCCATTGGCCATCTTCTGTCAGGTCATCTCCCTCAACAGAATCCAACACAACACAACTGTTTCTGAGTGGGATAGTCACTGGTGTGCTCTCCATTTTTCTCGCTTTTTTCTTTCCCCCCTGACGGTCAACAAGGGGTTAACTCCTCACTCTCCCTTACAAGCCGCAGGTCATCAATCTGCAACTCCATATCCCTAATTCGCTCCCTTAGTAACTGCATCTCGGTACATCTGGTGCAGATGTGGCCATTTGGGAGGGTGGAGGTCACCCATTGTTCCCACATCTGACACCCAGTACAGAGCACTAACCCTAATGGCATGACTCTGAATACAAAGGCAAATAACTCAGCTTACCTTTTCTCTTTGACTGCTTTCGCCAAAACCTGATAAGCCAAAGCCAGGAAGTCTCACTCCTTCACTGCTCCACTCACTCACTGAGCCACTCCTTGCTGGCCGCTCCCTCCCCTTTCACTCCTTTTATTGGCCCCTTGACCAATTAACTCTGCCATTTTCAGCAAGCTCCTCCTCCTCTGATTCACAGCTCGACTCTCTCCAAGCTCCTCCTCCGACTCCCAGCCGAACCAAGTAGGCCCAAGCCCCGGTAAGCCCCCGACTTTAATAGCTCACCTTCTCCTCACTTTCAGCAAGCTCCTCCTCCTCTGACTCACTTTCAGTAAGCTCCTCCTCCTCTGACTCACAGCCCGACTCTCTCCAAGCTCCTCCTCCGACTCCCAGCCAAACCAAGTAGGCCCAAGCCCCGGTAAGCCCCCGACTTTAATAGCTTACCTTTTCCTCACTTTCAGCAAGCTCCTCCTCCTCTGATTCACAGCCCGACTCTCTCCAAGCTCCTCCTCTGACTCCCAGCCGAACCAACAATGGCAACAGCGGGATTGCCAGCCAGTCGGAGGCTGGCATTGTGATGGCATCACTTCTGTCATCAGAGGCAGGGAATGAATATAAATAGAGCTGGTAGAGCAATAAATTGGTCTTTGATTTGACCATTGATGATCTGAGGTCAAAGGACTCACACCAAGTGGAGGGCTGCTGGAGACGTGCTCATGAAAACCAGGTATCAGAACTGAGATTCAAGAGGATGCTCAGGTCATCCAGGCTCCTGAGGAGCTTCCTCACCTTGTCGGAGATTTGGATCTGGAGCTCTGGTTGATGGTTTGAACTGAACTGGAGTTTTGTGCAGCTGAAGAGGATGCGGGAGCGCTGGAGATGAATCCATGGACACTCGGTGACTCTGAGGGACTCTCCTTTGCTTCTCTTTCTCTGACTGTATGGGGCACAGGGTAATGCTCTTGGTGAATCTTAAAGGCAATTTTGTGTAATATTACATTTCTATTTTATTACATGACAATAATTAGTATCTGATCTGATCTGATATTTCAAGTGGAGGTTGATAGGTTCTTGATTAGAAAGGGTGTCAAATGTTTTGGCACAAACTAGAAGGGCAGAAGGGGCCTTTTTCAGTGCTGCAATGTTCGATGGTTCTATGGTTAGGGGGAAAAGGCAGGAGAATGGGGTTGAGAGGAAAAAATTAAATCAACCATGATGAAATGGGAGCGATAACTCAATCCTTATGGAGTTAAAACAGATGAGGAACATTACTTCATTACCTAATCAGGAAGTTTGTAGGTGTATCTAATTATTTGTGAATAGTTCATTGATGCAATGAGATAATTAGGAGAGCAAATTGACAATTCCTTCAAAAACAGACATTTAAGTGTCCGCATAAAATCCTATAGCCAGCCAACAATCAACCTGGCTTTCCAACGTCCTGCAGAAGGTGAAGATCAAGGAAAGCAAAACAGGAAGTTTGCTGCTGCCCATGACTGACATTGAGATATTCAACTGATTCCTCTGAACAACTTACCGCAATGTGAACCTTAACATCTGTTACAGAAATCACATCCGTTTAGCATTGTGACAGCCATTTCTTTTTGCATCAATAAAACCACTCTCTTGAGTACTCTGTGATACTTCAAACGAGTTCTTGTCCGCCTTTCCATGTGGATATAAAAGATCCTGTGGAGCAAGTTGTGAAGAGCATGTGTGCCTGCCATGTGCTGATCATCCATGTTGTTTGGGAGCTTCCTGTGTACTAATTGCTGCAAATTCCAATAGGTCAAATGATTTGATTGAGTGTTAACCACTTTGAGATGATATAAATGACACAAGTACGGAGATTTTTTTGAAAATTTGGTACACATATATGCAAAACATTGGTGTGGTTACTTTATAATTGATCATATTAGGACTATTAGCTAATTTTGGAGTAATCTGTCACACCCTAGCTTCATCTTTTACATTTTATTTCATATTGAAGGTATAATTTACATTTACTATAACATTGTTAGGTTGTAATTAACATCATATATAATTTTATATTGATATCCATTAAATTAGTTTAGTTCCTTTTCTTTTTTCTCTTTTCTTTTTCTGTTTTCTTTCTTCTCTTTAGGGGTTTTCTGTGGGAGGGAGTGGCCGGGGGGGGGTGGGGGGAGAGAAAAATAAAAAATAAAGCATGTATGTTTTATCTTGTCTAGATTAATTTTGGGATAGGTATACAATTTTGATTACTTGTGTTCATAAAATAAAATTTGAAAAAATGAGGAATGCTCAAGCAATATCATGGTTTACATATATTATTTTATATTCTTTGTGTTAAATTCTCAAAAAAAACCCAATCTAAATACATGTGCTTTGTATGCAACATATATATGGTGCAAGAGTGAAAGCTGCTTTCAATGTTCAGCTTCAGCTGACTGAGTACATCTCAAATTGAACTGCAGCAGTACACAAGGAAAATCAGACAAACCAAAGATTTTTCCCAGAATTATTTTCCATTCTACTGAAGATGAAACAAAATAAAATCGCAAGATACTGAGAAAATAGGGAAGCAAAGAAAGATAAGACCATAATAAGGATTAGACCTTATAGTTCCAACAACTATTGTGATCTTGATTCAAAGTTAATTTATCAATCCTAGTCCTATGACCTCAAATACCTTTCAATTACAAATGATTCCATCAAGCTCAAGCTTGAAATGAATAACGGACTTTCCAACAATTGTCATTCATAGAAGAAAGTTCAAGCCTTCAAACACCTCTTACATTTAGAGTGAAACACAAAAGTCTGCAGATGTTGTGATTGTAGTAAAAACACATAGAAATGCTGGAGCATCTCAGCCAATCTCATAGCGTCCATAGGGGGTAAAGAAATATTACTAATTTTTCAGGCTACATGTAGTGATGATCCATGTTACAAGCCTACATGGGCAAGATCCCAGAACTCTTCCTCCACTACATTAACTACTATTTTTGGTGCTGCCTTGTGTACCCATGATGAGCTCATCCACTTTTCTGCCAACTTCCATCCTGACCTCAAATTCACTTGGTCCATCTCTAGCAACATTTTCATTTTTCTCGATATCTGTATCTCCATCTCGGAAAACAAACTCTCAACAGACATCTTCTAAAAACCTACCAACTCCCACAGCTACCACAATTATACCTCTTCACATCTTGTTCCCTGTACGGATTCCATTTTCTTGACTCAAATCCTCCGTCTCCATCGGATCTGTTCCTAGGATAAGATCTTCCATGCCAAATCATCAAAGATGTCTTCCTTCTTCCAACAATGTGTGCTTCCCACTACTGCTGTCAAATTGCTGTTCACCCACATATCCTCCATTACCCGCACATCTGTCCTGGCCACTCTGCCCCCATGCACAACAAGGACAAGATTTTTCTTGTCTTCACTGACGATCCCACCAGCTTTCATATCCAATACATCCTCCTCCACCATTTCTGCCACTTTCTACGTAATCTCACCACTAAACACATATTCCCCTCTCCACCTTCTGCAGGGATCACTCCTTCCATGACTCCCATGTCCACTCTCCGTTCGCCACCATTTGTTCCCTTGGCCTCTACCCCTGTGATTTGAGAGATGCTCCACTTGAACCTACACCTCCTCTCTCACCACCATTTGGGGCCGAAAACAGTCCTTCCAAGTGAAGAACAATTCCACTTGTGAATCTGCAGGGGTCACCTACTGCAGCCGGTGTTCCCATTGTGGTCTCTTCTACTTTGAAGAGACTGAAACTAGATTGGGAGATTGCTTTGTTAAGCACAGTAGAGTGGATCTCCCAGTGGCCACCCATTTCAATTCTCCATCCCATTGACATGTCTCTCCATAGTCTCATGCACTGCCAGACTGAGACCAGTGCAAATTGGAGGAACAAGGCTCATCTTCCATCTGAGCAAATATCACAGTGATAAAATCAATTCTGACCTTTCCTCATCATTTCCAGTTAACACCTTTTGACTGTCTGTCTGGATTCCTCCCCCTGCCTTTCTTCAATCTTTATTCAGGTGCCTTCCTGATTTTTACTTAGACCTTGGAGAAAGGTTTAGGCCCAAAACATCAGTAAGACAGGAACATAATTTTTATCCAAAATTCTAAAAACTGAAATCTCTGAAAACCGAACATTTTTTTCCATGGTGACATCCATGCAGCTGACATGCTGCACACCAAAGCTCACATTTGGCGCCAAACACGACCCAATGAGACCCACCTCTGTCCAGTATCGTGTCTCATTGCTCCTACCTGCCAGATGTGCCTCTGCTGCTCATGGACTTTGAAGAACGTGAAAATGTCAAGAAGTGCTGCAGAGACCCCTATGGGTAACAAGGAGAAGCAGGAAAGGAAGCACCTGTCATTATCAATAGCACAGAAAGTAGTTATGGTAGATAGTGGAGAGGGTCAAGAACTTCAAATTCCTGGGTGTCTCTTCATCTCTGAAGATCTGTCCCGGAGCCTCCATGTTGATGCAGTCACAAAGAAGTCTCATGACCATCTATAATTTGGGTCTGAGGAGATTTGGTATGTCACCAAAGACTCTTGTAAACTTCTACTGGTGTTCTAGCTGGTTGCATCACTGCCTGGTATGGAGATGCCAGCTCTCAGGATCAGAATAAACTCCAGAGGGTTGTTTTTTTTAAACTTTATTTAAAATTTTCAAGAGAAAAACATACAAAGTCCATAATATAAAAATGAAAAACTACAACTAACCCAACCCCCTCGACCCACCCTCAGCAAACTCCACAAGGGAAGTATACAAAAAAGATCATAAAAGAAACACATACAACAATTTAAAATATTACTAAGCTCATACATTTCAAATAAGGCGACCATATCTTGATTTTAAAAAAAAGTAATAATTATCATTCAAGTTATATGTTATTTTCTCCATATAAATACAGGACCTCAACTCATTATTGCCTATGAATTACATTTACTTCAGCCTCATCGTTCCATGAAGTCGCAACACATTTACGTGCTACAGCCAATGCTAGACAAAGAAAAGCTGTCTGAAACTTGTCCAAGCCCAAATCAGTAAATGGGGCAATACAACCCAACAAAAAATTTTTGGGGTCTAGCAAAAATAGGAGCTTAAACAATTTTTGAAGAAATTCCATAATTTTTTGCCAAAATGATTGAACCTTATCACAAAGCCAGGCAGAGTGTAAAAATGTTCCTACACATAATCCACATCTAAATCACAATTCTGAATTACTAAATCCATATTTTTTCAATTTCACAGGGGTCAGATACAACTGATGCAAAAAATTATAATTAACCATACTATATCTTACATTAAGCAATTTAGTCACACCATCAAAACATATTGTCTCCCAATCGGCCTGATTAATTTCACAAATTAAATCATTTTCCTATTTAATCCGAGATTTATCTAAATTTATTTTATCCATAGTGTCTTGCAACAGTGCACACATCTCAGAAATAAAAGCCTTATTTAATGAGTGAGAAATCAAAAACTCAAATTTCGTTAACTTAGGAATTTTAATTTCTCTTTCAAAGTTATCTTTCACTAATGCTCTAATTTGGTAGTACACAATAAAAAATTCACTGAAATTCCAAATTTCTTTCTAAGTTGATTAAGCAAAACAATCCTGCAAAAACTTTATTCCTTTAATCTGCTATTCTTTAAAAAATCTAATATTCAACAAAAAAGGAATCAATTTATTTTGATATATTGGAGCCTGAACTGATATTTTACCTTTCATACCTATCAATAAATTCCTTTTAGTCCAAATCTCTAACAAATGTGATATCCCTGTAATAAAACAGAATTCCACTTAAATATAAAATGATGTGAATAAGGTTCTGAAATACCAGTCAATTCTACCCTAGCCCAACTATGGAGGTACGAAACATCCAACATGCGATTAATAAATCTTAATTGAGCTGCTTCATGATAATTATGAAAATGAGGTCATTGTAAACCTTCTAAGACATATTTCCAAGTCAATTTATGTATTGCTACTCTAGCTAATTTTCCCTTCCATAAAAACTCTCGTACTACTTTATTAAAATCCTGGAAAAAAAGATTTTGGAAGTAAACAAGGAATCGACTAAAACAAATTCTGAATTCGCAGAAAAATGTTCATCTTAATACAATTTACTTGACCTATTAATGACAAAGGTAAATCCTTTCACTTAATCAAATCAGCCTTAATCTTTCTCATTAACGGTACATAATATAGATTATACAATGGTTGAACATTTACATCAATCATTATACCCAAATACTTGATTTTATCAGTCTAACAAAACATAGTAATTTGTCTACACTGATCATAATTTGCATCAGAAATTGGTAATATTTCACCTTTATCCCAATTCACCTTATGTCCTGACAGTTTACCATATTGTTCTAAACATTCTTGCAAATAAATTAAAGATAATTCTGGATTAGTTAAATATATCAAAACATCATCAGCAAATAAATTAATCTTATATTCATCATTTGCTATCCTTATACCTTTAATATTCTCATTCTGTCTAATAGTTTGAGCTAACAGTTTGATGACCAATGCAAATAGCACTGGCAACAAGGGACAACCTTGACGAGTTGAACGCGATAATTTAAATAATGAACAGGTTTGACCATTTGTCATCACCCCAGCAACTGGATTATTATATAGTGCCTTTACCCAACCAATCAAAAAGGGTCCAAACTTATATTTCTCCAAGATTTTAAATAAAAAAGATTCCATTCAACCCGATCAAAAGCTTTTTCAGCATCAGAAGCAAATTCCATTGGTAGGTTAGGTTGCTGATGTGATGTATTGATCAGCAAAATCACTCTAAGAATATTATCAGAGGAATACCTATTTTTAATGAAACCAGCCTGATCTACATGTATCAGTTGAGGTAAATACTTAGCAAGTCTATTTGCCAATAATTTCACTATTATTTTATAGTCTGCATTCAATAAAGAAATTGGCTGATATGAAGCTACATTCAAAGTGTCTCTGTCTTTTTTTGGTATAACTGTTATTATTGCACTCAAACATGAATCTGGTAAAGCTTGTTCCTGCTTCACCTGCTGAAGAATGTCCATAAATAGAGGAGAATAATCATCATAAAAAACTTTATAAAATTTAACAGTAATCCCATCATCTCCTGGAGATTTCCCATAAGGCATTTGTTGTATAATATCCTTTATCTCTAAATCAGTAAAAGGAGAATCCAATTTCCTTACATCATTTTCCCTAATATTGGCAAATTTAAATCCGACAAAAAAGATTCAATAGAACCATCGTCTCAAACTCCCTCAGAAGTATATAATTTCTGGTAAAATTATAAAAATTAGTCATTAATTTCCTGAGGTTTAAAAGTAACTGAATTATCTTTCCTCACAGCATTAATAATTCTCGACACTTGTTCTGTTTTCAATTGTCACACTAGAACTTTATGAACTCTATCCCCTAACTCATAATTATATTGCTTAGATCTTTAAATCAAACATTCATACTGATATGTTTGTAATGTATTATATCGTAACTTCAATTTAGTTAAAACTGCTTTATTATCCTCTGTACAATTCCTCTGGAATTCTTTTTCCAAATCAGCTATCTGTTTTTCTAACAACTGACTCTCCGCCAAAAATTTCTTCTTTTCTTTTGATGCATAGCTAATAATTTGACCACGTAAAAAGGCCTTCAAAGCATCCCATAAAGTAAAATTACTCTGAACTGTGTTCCTATTCAGATTAAGAAAAGAAACAATTTGATCCTTAATAAATTTTAATAATTCAATTTTTGTCAATGACATTGCATTAAACCTCCAACGAAAAGATGATTGAGTAACTTCCAGCCCAACACAAGAAATAAATAACAATGAATGGTCAGAAGTTATTCTACTCTTATGTTCAGCTTGAGTAAAGTGAGATTGCAAATGTGCTGATGCCAAAAATAAATCAATCCTTGAAAATGAATCATGACGCAAAAAATAAAATGAAAAATCTCTCTCAGTAGGATTTAACCTTCTCCAAACCTCTATCAAATTTAAATCTTTCATCAAAGAAACCAATTGGACTGCTGCTTTTTATATTTTCTAAGTTTTTAGAGACTTATCCAATGATGGGTCTAATACACAATTGAAATCTCCCCCAAGCAAGATATTTTCCTTAGCTTGACTCGGAGTTAAAAAAGCTTCAGACATAAATTGGTCATCATCAACATTAGGTGCATATGCATTCAACAAAGACCATGACTCAGCAAACAATTTACAATTAATCATTAAGATTCAACAAACTGTTTTCACCGAAGATCCAAGTTCAAATGGTGTTTTCTTATGAATCAAAATCTCCACTCCTTGTGCTTTCGAAATGAAAGAAGATGAAATTACATGACCAGCCAACCCAGTCTCTCTTCAATTTTAAATGTTCTTTATCGGTTAATGAGTTTCCTGCAAAAAAAGCAATATCGACTTTCATCTTTTTTATATAATCTAAAATTCATTGATTAAGCCTTAATTAACTGGGATTAATAATTCTGGTTATTAATTAGGGATTAATAACCTGATTAGTTATTAATCATGTTGATTAATAACTAATAATTAGACATTATTAGTTAATGTCTAATAACTAGACATTATTTTGACAATTAAAAAAAGTCCTCTATTCACTCAATCTGTGAAAAAACCCTCTCCTTAATAAAATGAAGCCCCCCTTGCCAGATTACTCCTAAATTAATCAACCACTAAACCCCCCCATAAACAAAATTTTAAAAAAGGTTTTTTAGATATAACTAAAAACTACAAAACTCCCCATTTAACTGGGTGTGGAAATAAATAACCCCCCCCCCCCCCGCAAAAGGTGGCGGATGACTTCCAAAAGCTTCAGCATCATCCATTCACCCCCCCCCCCCACCAAATCGGACATACAAAATTAAGAGTCTAAATCAATTCACAACCCCAATAAATTCAGTCCCAAAGCTTGTTCTGGATCATCAATATCAATCAAACTCTTTGAATTGTTTGTCTTCCCATTCCCATTTCCATTCTTCTTATCAGCTGTCTTCCTCTTAGGTGAAGAATGCCTTTCTTTGCGCTGTCTGGCAAAGAATTGGCAAAAATTAAAGCGTCATGGTCACTCTCAAAAAAACTGTGATTGAAAATTACCATAAAAGATCTTCAAAACTGCAGGATATCTAAAAGAGAATTTATAATCCTTCCTCCAAAGCATTTCTTAAGCAGAATTAAATTCTTTTTGCCTTTTAATAATTTCTTGACTTAAGTCCTGGTAGAAGAAAACCTTATTATCCTGTACCATCAACGGAGACTGATATCTACTTGCATTTTGAACCGCCACTCGCAAGATGGTCTCCCTGTCTTGATACTGTAGACAACGAATCAAAACAGCTTATGCAGGATAGCCTGGGTATGGATTACTTCTCAAAGCTCTATGTGCCCTATCTAACTCCAGACCTTCCATAAAAAATTCCAATCCCAACACTTCAGGGATCGACTTTTAAAATTTTTTTATTGAATCTGAACCCTCAATTCCTTCCGGAATTCCCACTACTTTGACATTATTCCGGCGACTTTCATTTTCCAAAGAGTCTATCTTCTTCAATAAATCCTTCTTCTGAATTTCCCATCCAACAAAAGAATCTTCAATTTTTTCTATTTTTCTTTATTACATTCCATTTGTTCTCTACAGTCTTGAAAGGCACCTTCCCTTTTCTTAAAATTATCTTGAACTGTATCCACCATATTCAAACATCTATTGACATCAGCTTTAACAACAGAAATATCTTTCTTAACAGAAGCGGCATCCTCACAAATATTATTCTTTTTTTCAGTCATGTTCATAAACCCATGATCAATCTGAGTAGACATTTGTGTTGACATATTACCCATTTGATGAGCTATAGATTCAAGAATTGTGAAAACAGCATGAAAAGTAGTTTCACTTGTCTCTCCTTGAGGCCTCGCTTCTCTCCCTTCAGTAACAGTCAATGATTCTTCTTCCATAACTTCAGTTTGCAGAGAGGCTTTCCCTTGCTGTTCTTTCAATTCCACTGATGATGTATTCACTTTACTCCAGGTCTGCATGCCTACAGACGCAGTTCTGGCATGTTCAGCCCGTAGCCGACCCACTTCACTGATGGCCCAAACCCTCTCGAGAAGATCGCGGAACCGGGATGCACCGCGCATGTGCCTCTTCTGGTGCGCTGCCTCAGGCCTCCGCGCCACCGGGTCCCGCAGCGGTGTTGCGCACCGGGCCTGATGTTATGCATTCCGGCAATTCTAAAGCGCGCTCAATGTCGCAAGCATGCTGATCAGGATAGGCTGAAAAATCGGAAGCCCGGCGCATCTTGCGAAGGCGCCGGGGTAATACTCAGGCGGGCTGGAGTGCGTTGGTGCTTAGGTAACTGACCAGTTGATTCCGTACATTCCACTTGGTAAGTAGGCCTCAATTCTTCAGTATTCTTGAAAGGAAGTTTCTTCTGAATCTGTCCTTTCGACTTCTTTGTATTGGCAGCCTTTGTAGTCTTGAAACATTCAGACAACCTCAGAATAGATTTTCAGAACTTTTTTAAATTCTTTAATTCGGGTATTTGTTAGTCCAACTGGGGAAGATGGAATTACACTTCTTCTTCCTTTGTCATCAGGCCATGCCCCCCCCCCACCCCTCCAGAGGGTTGTTAACTTGGCCTGCAACATCACAGACACCAGACTTCACCACATTGACTCTACTCCACAGGAGGCAGTGTCTTCAAAAAGCAGCTTCTATCCTCAAAGATCCCATCACCCAGGCCATCCCCTCTTCACTCTGCTACCATCGGGGTAAAGGTACAAGTGCCTAAAGGTGAATATAAGGACAGCTTCTTCCCTGCTGCCATCAGGTTCTTAAGTAATTAATGAACCAAAGACACAGCCTTATTTTTCATACACTATTATTTTTATTTTTTTACAGTTATGTTGTAAGATGGTTATAATATGATTGTTTACATGATGATGCTGCCACATAACACCGAATTTCATGAATGGTTTAGGACAATAAATCCTGATACTGATTCTGAAGCTTGATCATGGTGTATCTCTGCAGTATCTTACTGAAGATTATGGTGTGGGAACTATCACCATATGACTTAAAGAAACAAAACACTAAGTTGTTGAAGTTTTACTTAAATATAAAAGTACACTAGCAATTTTATGGTCTCACTTCATTTAAAACCTACTTCCAGCATGACAGCAACCCACACCCCATTGTCCAGCACCACCGCCACCCCTACCCCTTACAGTGCCACCACAACCCCCCATCCAGTGCCGCTGCCACTCTCCTGTCCATCGCCACTACCACCCTGCTCTATCCAGCCCACCACCTCTCCCAGAAACCTTTCTGGCTGGAGTGCGTCTTATTTTTGTGCAAATCTGAAATCTGCGCAATTACTTAATGTCCCCCCATTACTAATCTGAAAGATTCCAAACTCCAAAAAGTGTCTGGTCCCTAGGGTTTAGGATAAAAGATTATGTACCTGTATATCTTTATCTCCTTTGGATGCTGTGAGACCGGCTGAGTTTCTCCAGTAGTTCTGTGTTTTTACCTCTTACATTTGGAGATCTTCACTCATTTCACTCCTGAGAAGACTGGCCCAATTTTTAGTCTATGCAAACCATCCTAAAATGTCAGTCAGTCAAAATTATTTATACTTTGAAAAATAAAGTTATTTATACTTTGAAAAATAAAGTTATTTATACTTTGAAAAATAAAGTTATTTATATTTTGAAAAATAAACCAATTTAACCATTAATGTCCAAATTCTCAGGAATATAAACTTTATTCATGCTGATAAATATAAACAGCAATCCCTCCAATGTATAATGCCCAGGAAACCCTCTCAAATGTCAAACTGGACTTTATAAAACAATTCCTATTGTGTTACACCAACATTCTTCAAATGTAAAGGTCAATATATTGTTAGAGACTTTTGTTTTCTGCACCTTCCATAGACTTTTAGTAATCAGTCTCCTCCAATGTAATTACTTTGCACCTTTATTTACTGTGAAGGTCAAGGAAGCTGAGGGATTAATGGAAATGGAAATGTATAGTACTGGAAAGTTGCTACACTATAGAAGAGATCTCAAAGCACACAAAATGTAGCTAAATCTCCAGGGCCTGGTCCAATATATTCTAGGGCATTGTGAGAAGCTAGAGAAGAAATTACAGGGGCCCTAGCAGAAGTATTTGAGGACCAAGGGTAGGATGGTGGTCGATGTTGTGCTTTTGTTTAAAAAGGGCTGCTTGGACAAGCTAAGGAACAGAGGCCGATGAACCGAAATTCAGAGCTGGGAAAATTACACTGAGGGACAGACTACATGACCATTTGGAACGGAAAAGTGTGATTTGAAGCAGTCAACATGGCTCTGAACACACAAAATCATGCTTCACAAATTGGGTGGCATGGTTGGCTTAGCAGTTAGCGCAATGCCATTACAGCATCAGTGATCAGGATCGGACTTGGGTTCAAATCCAACGCTTTACGTTCTGCCCCTGTCTGCTTGGGTTTTCCCCAGGGGCTCTGGTTTCCTCGCACCAGGAAGGAAACCCTCTGTGGGTTAATGGGGTGTAAATTGGGCAGCACAGACTTGTAGGGTTGAATTGACCTGTTGCAGTGCTGTATGTCTAAAAAAGATAAATTTGATTTGGGTTTTTTGAATAGATAACGGAGAGGATTGTTGACGGCAGGACAATGATCTACAAGGACTTTAACAAAATCTTTGACAATGTTCCCCATAGTAGGATGGTCTGGAATGTCAGATTACTTGGAACCAGAGCAAACTGACCAATAGGAGACAGAGAGTGGATAGCCATTATTCAGATTAGAGGTCTGTGACCAACGGTGTTCCACAGGGGTCTGTGCATGGTCCACTGGCTAACAAAGTCATTAGTAAGGTTATGAGACTTGGAGATAACACCGACATCGGTGGCAATAACAAACAATGAAGAAGGCAGGCTGAGGTTCTTAAAGTGATTTATGGATCATGGATGGCAGATGGAATTTAATATGAATTGTTGCATTTTGGTCAGTTAAACCATGGCAGGACAACACATGGGAGTGTTGGCAAACAGAGGGACCTATGGATACAGGAACATAGATTCTTGAAAGTGTCAATATGGGCATACAGGGTGAAGAAAATGGTGTTTGGCATGCACACTTGCCTTCATCAATCTGAGTATTAAGTGCAGGAGCTGGGACGTCATGTTGCAACTGAATCAGATGTCGGGGAGACATATTGGAGCATTCTGTGCAGATCTGGTTGCTTGGTTGTTGGAAAGATCTCATTAAGCTGGAAAGGTTGAAGAAAAAAAAAATCCATGAAAATGTGGCCAGAAACAGTTGGCTTGAGTAGAAAGAAGAGGCTCGCGTTTTACTTCCCGGAACGTAAGAGAAATAAGACCATGAGGATCATAGATCTGGCAAATTTCTACAATCTTTCCCCAGAGTGGGGAATTTGAAAACTAGTAGAAGTAGACTCAAGGTGAGAGGAGAAACATTTAGAGGGGACAAAAGAGGCAAGTTTTTACCCACGGAAGATGGTTGGCATTTTGAATGAGGTGTTAGAGAAAGTGGCAGATGTTAAAAATGATATTCAAACTAACACATGGGGAGGTAAGGTTGAAAAGAAATTTGGGCCAAATGGTCATCATGGACAAGTTGGGCCAAAGGGCCTCTTTCTGTGCTCCTTATTATCCCCACTTTATAATCTCCTGTGACTCAGTTACTTTCCTAAAAAGGCCTTTCAATAAATTGTCTAAGTCCCTCGAGGTTCATTTTTAGCTCTTTTATAAAGGGGATTTATTTGTAATGTTGCTAGGTATTTATGTGCTGTTTAATAGTGATTCCTCTCTACATTCCTTTAATTACCCCACGGAAAATAAAATGTAGTTGCTTATCAGGGCACAAGTTAGCTTTTACATTTTTTTTCTCTGACCTAAATCCATGCTGGCTCCTTCTGATAAACTAAATAAATTCAAAGGTATTCGCTCATATGAGATGCCTTTTGTTCTTTTTATATAAAGCATCAGCTACTAAATGGTGCCTCCACCAGATTTTCTGTTCAATTTGCCATTCACTTCTTTAATAGTATGTAGTTTCTCAGCAAAGCAAACAGGATAAATATTGCATTTCTTTATGTTCCAAGTAATCAATTTTCTTCAGGAAATGCTTCACGGGTACATTCAAGCTCATTCGCATACCAGAAATGTGAGCAATTCTGATAAAACAACAAATCTTCAAACATAAAAAGCCACTTTTCAAAAGGCAATAGTTATTTCCAGATGAAAATTTGCAATGACTGATTAAGGTTATTTATAGAGCAAAAGAGTTGGTGCTGTCATGGTAACATTTTTCCCCCCAATATGGTGATTCAATTTTTTGACAGGTTTGTTGCTCATTAAGATAAAGTCTATGCAGCTGAAGGTGGATTTAAGGTAAACTGAAAATTATCCCCAATGCCATCTTTTTAATTCTGCTTTGAATATCAGTGTGTGCAATTTCCCTATTATCTCTAGATCTGTACAAAAGAGAAATCTATCACATCAAGCGTACACTTCGGTTGCATATACTAAATATCCTTACAGGAATAACAAGTCAAAATCTAGAGTCAAACATCTGCACTGTTAATCACATCTTAGTTAATCTTGTAAAAAATGACAGCTCATAACTTTGAGTAGCTAATTTATTAGGGACTGTTTGGAAAAATTTTACATATTCACACTGAAGAGAAGGCCTCTTCTACACATCGTACCTTCCCTGCCTCTAAAAGCCTTATCAAACAATTCCCTGTTCTTTTTCCGAAAACCATGTAAATATTTCTTTCTCATCTATGGATTGACTGATAATTTCCAGGTTGATGGCAAATATCGGTGGCATTTTGCAATTAAGCAGCGTTAGAGTGCCATCTGCAAAGCCCAGACTTCCCACCCAGTCGCTGCCATGATTGTTAACTCGCCCTGTGATATCACGGGTTCCAGACTTCATCGAGGACATATACATGAGGTAGTGTCTTAAAAAAAATCAGCCTCTATCCTCAAAGACTCCCACCACCCAGGCCATGCCCTCTTCACTTTGTTACCTTCAGAGAAAGAAATATAGGAGCCTAAAGACGAGCACTCAGTGGCACAAGGACAGCTTCTTCCCCACTGCCATCAGATTCCTGAATGATCAATGAAACAAAGACACTGCCTTCCTTTTTGTGCTTTATAATTTTCACTTTTTTTATGGTTTTAATATGAATGTTTCCACTGTGACACTGCCGCAAAACACTGAATTTTGTGACTTGTTCATGACAATAAATTCTGATTCTGATCATATTGTGATCAGTATCTCATTATGGTCTTTACCCCAAGCTCTCTAATCACCTCTGCTGCATTACACAATACCCAATCCAGTACAGCCAATCCCCTCATGGCCTCATCAACAACTTGCTCTACAAAGCCATCTCGTCGGCCTCAAATTCTCTCTCTTGAAATCCAGCCCCAACCAGGCTTTCCCAATCTATTTGCACATTGAAACATTGCCCTTCTGAAACACTTTTTCAATTTTCCATTGTAATATGTTGTCCATCTCCAGCTACAGTTTGTAGGTCTGTATATAATGTAACTGCCAACACCATCCGGTTACCCTTGCCATTTTCTAACTCAACCCATAATGATTTTATATCCTCTGATCCTACAGCACCTCTTTGTAACGATTTAATGTTATTCCTTCCCAAGAGAGCTACCCCCCACTCCCGCTTACCTGCCTATCCCTTTGATGAACTCTGCATCCTTACACATTTAAATCCTTTCTTTAGCAATGACTCCATGATGGCCACACTATCATACCTGCCAATCAATAACTGCACTACCAGGTCATCCACTTTATTTCTTATGCTGTGTGCATTTAGCCTTCAACCTTCAGCCCCGCTACTTTTTTATTAAATTCTGTCTCCATTGCTTTGCAACTCATCCAAATGGCTGCAATTTTGCTCTAGCTGCCTGCCCTTCCACACAACCTCCATACGAGTTGTCTCTGTCTCCTCTCAACAGCATTAGCAAAGCTCCCTGGTTCTGCTTCCATTTCAGGTGCAATCCATCCCATTCATACATGTCACCTCCTTCCCCAGAAAAGGTTCCAATGATCCAAGAACTTGAAACCCTGCCCCCTGCGCCATCCCATCCACCAGTCTTGTCTGCGCTATCTTCCTGTTCTGACCTTTCCTAGCTCATAGCACTGGGAGAATCCTGAGATGACTACCTTGGAGGTCCTACACTTCAACCTCTTTCCTAACGCCCAAAACTTACTTTGAAAGACCTCTGCCCCACTCTGGTCCATGTCATTGGTACCAGTTTATATCACGACCTCTGGCTGCTCACTCTCCCCTTTAGAAGTATTCTGCACCCACTCAGCCTCGAGCACCCAGGAGGCCACACACTATCCTGGAGCCTCCTTTGCAGCCATAGAATGTTCTATGTGCTCCCTTAACTATCTACCTCCCTATGACTATCACTCTACCTGACTTCAGCCTTTCCCTCTGAGTCTCAGACCTGTCCACAGTGCTATTAGTCTGGCTGCTGCCTTGCCCAGATAGGTCATTCCACTCCGCAGTATACATTGCTGAAGGGAATGGTCACAGGGTGACCTTGCACTGACTTCTATGTCCCCTGATCTCTCTCAGTGCTCATCCTTTTGCTGGCTAAATTATGCACTCTGGGCAAGGCCTTGCTCAAAAGTTATATCCACGACTCTCTCAGCCTCTTGGGTTATCCTCACTTCATCCAGCTCCAGCTCTCGTTCCTTAACACCATCTTACAGGACCTGGAGTTGGCTGCACTTACTGCAGATGTAGTGATCAGGGAAACCATCAGATTCAATGAACTCTCATATCCTACAGGAGTATTTCACTGCCACATCCATCATCACAGCTGCATTGTACATTGGGTAGCCAAGACCAAATCAGCAATAATGAAGGGTAAACACTTGCCCTTCTTACCTGCTGCAACAATAAATTCCAGCATCAAAAGCAAAGAGCTGGTTATAGTCTTCCAGAAGAGGGGAAGAGCTCACTCATTGGTTCACATCAATAGTGCTGAGGTGTATAGGAGTCACGTGATGGAGTAGTGACCGGTAGGGGAACTCCAGCCCTCTCCAGAAAAGTTAAAAAAAAGATAGAGAAAAAGCAAAGGCACAAACATAAAAACCATAACAAAGTGAAAGTAAAAGTGTGGAGAAAATGGCAGCGAAGAAAGTAAAACCAAAAACAACGGGAAGAAAAGAAGAAGGAAAGACGTCGGAAGAAGAAGGTGAAGGCCTTACCTGTACGAGGAGGCCCGCAGTGGAGAAAAAAGCCCGCTCCCTGAGGTCAGTCGAAGCCCCGAACTCGGGACTACAAAAATGGCTCACAGAGCCAAACAAAAGTGCGCAACCGCGCATGCGCGAATCCTCGTGCATGCGCGATGCGCAAGACAAAAATAACACTGATGGGAGGGGGGACCAGCTGAGGAGTAGATCTCCACAGCTGAAACAGACAACTACAACACAACAGCAAGAGGAAAACATAGAAAATAACGAGAAGAAGAAGGAAGAGAATAAAAATAAGAAATCAAAGAAACAACAGATGACCAACCCAGAGGAAGAAGACCAATACCAAGACACTTCTAATAAAAATAAGAAGACGAAAAATACTCAACAAAATAAAACAAACAACCCAAAAAGAAAACCAGAAGAGACAGAGGTAAAGGACACAGATCCTGGAGTGGACTCAGAAGAAGAAGAGGAAGAACACAGAGAAATGGAAGATGAAGGGAAGGGCAAGTACATGGATATTTTTTTTAAAGAATATATGGAAACAGTAAAAGAATGGCAGTCACACGAATTCAGTGAAATAAAAAGAATAAAAAGTACAGAAGAAAAAGTGAATAGATTAGAGATGATCATGACAGATATAGGAAAAAGAGTAGACAAGGTGGAAGAACGAGAAACAGCCATAGAAATGGAAGTAGATGACTTAAAAAAGAAATGAGAAGAATTTGATAAAAAAGTTAAAGAGACACAAAAGCTGTTAACTCATGTTGGAATCTAGGGGCTAAAATATCACGGAATAGAGGACTATGTAACAATTTTTATATTTACTTCATGGTTAAGAGAAAAGTATAAGGTAATTAAGTGGCAATCACAGCATGGAGCAAAGTTGGCTGAGTACAGTAGGGGTAGAATTGTCTGCTTCCAAAATACAAGGGAGAGGAAATGGATGAAACGATTTAGGAGGAATGCTCAAACTTGAAGGAGGTGTTGAGAAGTGCAGGAGACACAGGTCAGACCAGAACAAAGAGTATCCTGTAAGAAACAAAGGGAATGAAAAGCCAGTCTAGGAAGAAGATTAAGGCATGAGGAGGTGTTAAGGAGAACAGAAGACATTGGCCAGACAGGAACAGAACGATGATTGGAAATATCTGGGGTAGGAATTGATTTCTGGTCAAAACAATAGGATGGTCTGATCTGGAATTTTTAAGATAAGAGGTCTACACCCGAGATAAACTGTAGAATAGAAAATTGCTTTATGTAAAAATCTAGTAAAGGAAGCCAACTTTTGTTCTGTATGGTAATTTGGATTTATATAAACTGAGCAGACTGGACAATAGGGGTCAGTCTTGGGGAATAGCTCACTGTGCAGGTGACCTATGAACTAACGACTGACCCAGAGCTCTGTTAAGTTTTATTCTTGTGCTGTATAATAAACTGATTGTTGAACCGAATACCTTCTCCTATTCCTTCATTCAACGAGCACGCTGGACTCAGATGACACATAAACTAAATTGAGGTTAGGGTAAAGCCAGAGTCCGACAATTTGGTGACCCCGACGTAATGAAGATGGAGAAGTGACGGAAGAGAAAAAGACGACACAACGGTCGATTGTGGTGTGGTGATAACAACAAGGGGCAACTCCACAAAAGAAGATAAGCAGACGCCTGTTTAAACGAAGTTCTGCTATTGGCAATGATAAAATTGAGTGTTGTCACTACTCTGCAAAAGTCCTAGTAGAAGCCAAGGAATAAAGCTTCAGGGGTTAGAGGCCCCTGTAGGTAACGGGGGTTAGAGTCCCCTGTAAGGAATGGGGGTTAGAGTCCCCTGTAGGTAACGGGGGTTAGAGTCCCCTGTAGGTAACGGGGGTTAGAGTCCCCTGTAAGGAATGGGGGTTAGAGTCCCCTGTAGGTAACGGAGGTTAGAGTCCCCTGTAGGTAATGGAGGTTAGAGTCCCCTGTAAGAAACGGGGGTTAGAGTCCCCTGGAGAAAACGGGGTTAGAGGACCCTAGTAGAGATCTCGAGATATTAGTGTAGACACTTGCCAAATAGAATAGGGTACATTGTGTTATAGTTATTTGGTTTCTTTGGCTTGGCTTCGCGGACGAAGATTTATGGAGGGGCTAAAAAGTCCACGTCAGCTGCAGGCTCGTTTGTGGCTGACAAGTCCGATGCGGGACAGGCAGACACGATTGCAGCTTATTTGGTTTAGTAGTGTATAATAAATATTTGTTTAAGGATCATGTATCATAGTAGTGTATAATAAGTATTTGTTTAAGGATTGTATATCTTGGGTAATAGTTATTGGTTAAGTATTGTGTACAGTGTGCCGCGGGTGTTTATAATAACGTGTGAAGGGTCAAAGTAGATTGCAGGGTGGCAAAATCCTACCAGGGGACAGACCCATTGAAGTGCGAAGTCGGAAGGGTTAAAAATCAGAATGTAAGATGGAAGGAGTAAGTGGGGATGTATGGCAAAAGTTCAGGGAAGACAGATGGGTTCCCCCATCTGTAAACCGACAGTGGGAAAGAACAAGGAATCAATTACTGGGAGGATTACCGAAGGGAGAGGAGGTACAAGCTATGAAACTTTATGAACAGATATGGAAAGAGCTGCAGTGTCAGGGGAAGATACCGCTAGGGTTTGAAAAGATCCGGCTTGTAATGTACTTGGGAGAAGCCGAGAGGGAAGCGACAAAGGAGTACAGGAACATGAGGCAAAGGGACAAGGATCTATCTGGAATAGAAGAAGACTTAAACAGCAGAAGGAAGTGAAGGAACAGAGAAGGGCAGATTTACATAATATGACATTGGCTTGCATGGCTGTGGAAGCGAACCTTCAGCATGCTACTAAAAAGGCATCCCCTATCACAGAGGAGATTATGGGGGAGGTTAAACCGTCAGCCCCGCTATATCCAAAGTTACCAGAGACATTGCCACCACCTTTTCCGATTCCCCAGATGCCAACGATGCAGATAAGTGAGGGAATAGTGAATGTCACTGAGTTAGCAGGTCCAGAACTCCATGAGGCGAAGGAGAGACTTAAGAGCGTTGTGCAGGAGAGAGAGGAGGAAACAAAGGAATTGATGAACGAAATACAGAACGACATATGTGCAGTAAGGGAAACTAGTAGGTGCCTGGGAAAAACAGATGAGGGAGAACAGGGACAAGAAGAGGAGAATAGGAGGAGAAGTGACCCAGTGAGTGTCAGATGGGAAGGGGAGAGAGGGCAGGATGAGGAAAATGAGATAGCTAGTGTGAGTGTGGAGAGTGAGGATGAGGAACAGCCAGTCACAATCAGGGGAAGAATGGTCACACACAGAAGACAGGGTCAGGAAAACCCTCGCTCCCCTTTGGGATATGCGTTGCGAGACAGGGAGGAAGTATGGCTTCCAGAAAGGTATAGACAGATGCCGCTAATTTATAAGGATCCGCAAATTGGGGAAAGGTATCAACCGTTCTCGTTCACCGACATGAATTGTATTTTGGACAAAATGCCACCTCCGACTGAGGGAGGTGAAGCGTGGATGGGAAGGTTCTGCCAATATACGATGGGACTTAAGATAGCCATAGGGGATTGGAGAGCATTATTAGGAAAACAGTTTGGGCTGTGGGAGATACAGCAGGTAGAAATGGTCGCAGGAATCACTTGGTGCCCCGATGCCGAGCCATTTGCCAAACATGCTACGGCAATATGAGGGGCAATGCGGGATAAGTTTCTCGATCCCCCCGGTGTCATGCAGTCCCTGACCTTTTCCATTAAGGAGGATGAGGAGATCTCGACTTTTTTGAGTCAGTGTAAAGGGAGTTGGACGGATAAAGCAGGAGTACACCCAGCCACAGATCCCTTGCAGACTGCACTCTTTAGGTTTGCAGTAACGAGCGGGCTGCCAGCTGTAGTTAGGGAGGCATTAGAGAATAACCCTGACATTCCTGGTTGCTCGAATGAGCAATGGGAAAAACATTTGACCCATCACATGAAGCGTTACAGGGCTAAGCAAAAGGAGGACAAACAAACTACGGAGTCGGCACAAGTGCAACTCCTTAAGCTTCAATTGGAAGAAGCTAGGAAAAAGGTAAACGAGGCAAAAAAGAATTCCTCAAAGGGGGCGAACCAGATGATTCAGCAGCCACCGCAGCCACCGCAGCCACTACAAGGGAATAATACGAATTGGCCCCCGGCCCCAAATTGGGCACCAGGTCCCACCTATGGGGGCAGAATTGGAGGTCCAATGGGGGGATTCCGAGAAAGAGGGAGAGGTCGGGGTGTTCCACGAATGCCGCCAGCCGTATGTTTCAGATGTGGTCAACCAGGACACTGGAAGAGAGATTGCCCCCTAGTATGGGCAATACTGGGGGACACTGGGGGAAGGGGATATGGACCACCACAATATGAGCCTTGGGTCCAGCCCCAGAGATCGACAGTGCCACCCCCAAGACATCAGGCACCCCATGCGGCTCTCGCTCCAAAGGGACAATTCCCATCGCTGACGGAGGAGGAGCCATATTACCAGCAGTGACGGGGCCCGAGCACCCAAGAGCAGGTTAGGTTGGCAGACCCCTTCCTCCAGATTAAAGTAATGGACATGGAAGTATCCTTTTTAGTGGGTACGGGAGCCAGATTTTCAACACTCATTGGCACTGAGTTTCAAGCTAAAACATCATCCTCTAGCGTCCAGCTGATAGGGTTCTCGGGTACACCAGAAAATCTGCCGTTTTCTACACCGCTAGTCACTTCTGTGGCGGGACAGACTTTGACACATCAATACATTTTGTCAGCCAGGTGCCCTACTAATCTTTTGGGCAGAGACCTGCTGGTCAGGTGCGGAGCATCAATCCTTTGCGGACCCAGCGGAATAGAGATCACCTTTCCAAATGGATATTCTATGAACTGTTCATTAACTACACTTCATTCAGGTTCTCAGATGTTGTTGGCAGCCACTGGAGGTTCCGCGTCTGAGGGACTATGGGCTGTCATTTACTGGGGGCTGTTGGAACCGGAGGACCTACAGAAGGGAGGGCTGCTAAAGCTTTATAATCAATGGAAGTCGTGGATCCAGACGTTACACCCATATACCCCTCCCTCGGACCCCCCCCCATATGACCCTCTTTTACGATAGGGATGAGGATGAAATTTATCAGCATGCCTTTTATGAAGAGGTAGAGGGCATGCAATGGGAGATTAATTCGGACGCCTCAAACCGTGCATCTTGGCGCCTCACAGTTTGGCGGGCAGCAGCCTCCTTTGAAGAAGACCGCAGAGCCCACCTCACTGACAAAAGGCAAAGGAGGAAAAACCCAACACCCAACCCCAACCAACCAATTTTCCCTTGCAACCGCTGCAATCGTGTCTGCCTGTCCCGCATCGGACTGGTCAGCCACAAACGAGCCTGCAGCTGACGTGGACTTTTTACCCCCTCCATAAATCTTCGTCCGCGAAGCCAAGCCAAAGAAGAAGACATAGTGGTAGGAAAGGAGGGAGTGGCAGCTACGCTAGCACTGACATCTGAACAGCTGGAGTGGTATGTGATGGCAGGTGAGGCCATTCCGCATGTCACCCTTGCAATTGGCACTACTCACCAGGCAAAAGATTTGGGACCGATGTGTTGGAACTTGATGGCCTTAAGGGATTGGTCCGATACCCAAATACCGACAGTGCAGTTCTCCTCATCTGGTCAGGCGTACAGGATTTTGTACCCGACAAATGATCGAGTCCTCCTTGAGCATAGACAGATTGAATGCTTTCATGGTAGAGAGAAGATGGACCACCCCGACTCGGCCCCTATGCTAGATTCTCTCCCTGCGAACCTGTGGTCAGTGGGATCAGCAGATGTGGGTTTTTGTCAGCAGGTTGATCCCATAACCTTCGAACTGTCAGATTATACTCCAATTTGGCAGACACAGTATCCCCACAAACCTGAAGCTGAGGTGGGTCTGGCAAAGGCCATTGAGGGCTTAATGGATTCAGGGGTGTTGGAGCATTCGTGCTCAAGTTGGAATACACCCATCTTACCTGTTCCGAAACAGGAGACGGGCAAATATTGGATGGGCCATGATTTAAGACGCATCAATGGTATTGTGCGAACACCCACAGTTCCAGTACCGAACCCATATACTGCCATGACTGCTTTAACCCCTGACCACAAGTGGTTCTCTTGCATAGATTTAGCGAATGCTTTCTTTTGTTTGCCGCTGGCAGAACAATTAAGAGATGTGTTTTCTTTCACGTATAGTGGTAGAAAGCTACGTTATACTAGACTTCCGCAGGGCTTTATCTTATCTCCTGGGATTTTCAATCAGGTTTTGAAGGAACAGCTGGGGAGTTTAGTACTGCCAGGTGGGGTAGTTCTGATCCAGTACATAGATGACATCCTATTGGCAGCACCTGATCATGCCTCCTGTTTGGAGGCCACAAGTCTCCTGCTGATGCAGCTGTTCAAGGCAGGATTTAAAGTCTCTCGCTTAAAGTTGCAATGTTGCAGACAGGTGGTCTCCTTTTTAGGTAGAATGGTCTCAGCGAAAGGTACAGGGATTTCCCCTGCACATCGAACAGCGATACTACATCATCCAAAACCAAAGACAGTTAAGGAAATGCTTTCATTTTTGGGCTTGACAGGTTATAGTAGGCAGTTTATCCCACCGTATGGCGAGTTGACACATCCACTGCGAACTTTAGTGAATGAGCAGGGGATGAGGAATCTGGGAGCTACACTTGATTGGACTGCACAGGCTGAGATGAGTTTTATTCTACTTAAGCAAGCTCTTACAACAGCTATAGATTTGGCGATTCCAAATTATAAACAACCTTTCTTTTTGGATGTTTTTGAAAAAGCACACACAATTAATGGTGTTCTTTTTCAGAAAAAAGGGGGTGGAAGATGTGTGCTCATGTATGTGAGTATCACACTGGATCCGACAGAAGACAGACACCCATCATGTACGAGACATGCAGTGGGGGTAGCAAAGATTCTACAAAAGTTGGCACACATAGTGGTGGGACATGGCCTGATGGTATTAACAACACATAGTATTGTAGCATTTGTGAGCTCGACAGCATTTACAATGACTTCGCTAAGGCAGACGAGACTAGAAAAGATCCTGAATGCTCCAAATGTTACGTTTACCCATGAAGGCATTAACATGGCAGACAATATGGGAGAGGGAGAACCACACTGTTGTGAAAAGAGGGTAGTAAACGATATTAAAATAAGACCTGACTTACAGGCTACACCCTTGAGAGAACCAGATGAGACCTTATTTACAGATGGTTGTTGTTACAGACACCCCACGGATGGATTGAAAGCCGCCTATGCGGTGGTACGAAAAACTACAGGAGGATTTAAAGAAATCATTACAGGGGCAGTGAGAGGAAAGGAGTCAGCACAACCGGTAGAACTACAGGGAATGATAGCAGCATTAGAATGGGCAGAAGGAAAGGAGGTCAATATACAGATTCGGCATATGTGGTAGGGATAATACAGGTTGAGCTTAGTGAATGGATTAGAAGTGGGTTTTTAACAGCAGCAATGACCCCAATTAAACACGAGAAGGACGTTAGGAAATTGGCTGAGGCCCTCCTGAAACCAAGGGCATTAGCAGTTCTTAAATGTAAAGGACATGATAGAACAGATACGATGGTAGCTCGTGGAAATCAGGAAGCAGACTTGGCCGCAAAAAGGGCAGCAGGATACAGCCCTCAGTTTATTATGACGCAGGCAGACAGAACGGCACATGACTTATTGCCACCGTGTGAGGTAGAAGTAATATTTCAGGAACAAACGAAGGCATCACCTCAGGAAAGGATGGTATGGGAGGAAAGGGGGGCAACCGAGGATCAAGGACTGTGGAGATCGATAGACGGTAGGCCAGTTTTACCATCTGGACTCATGAAACCCCTCATAGAGGAGGCGCATGGGTTAACACACTGTGGAAAGAAGGAGATGATAAGGTATTTGATACATTGGTGGCACCCCTTCCTGCCGGCGATGGTGGAGAACCATATCAGAGAGTGTGAGGTATGTATAACTTTCAATGTCAAGGCGACTGTGAAGCCGCATGAAGGACAGTTTCCGTTGTCTAAGTTACCAGGGCAGGAAATTGTAATTGATTACACGGACATGATTGAGAGGGCAAGTGGCTATCGATTACCTCTTAGTAGCAGTAGATGTGTTCACAGGGTGGCCAGAGGCAATCCCTGCCAAAAGAGAAGATGCAAAGACGGTAAGTAAGTTCCTGATCAACCATTATATTCCGAGACACGGATTCCCTAGAAAAATTAGGTCAGATAATGGAAGTCATTTTAAGAATAAAGACCTACAGGAGGTAGAAGCGATGTTGGGGTTGAAACATGCCTTTGGAACGGTGTACCATCCACAATCCCAAGGGAAAGTGGAGAGGATGAACCAAACAATAAAAGGTAAGATCGGGAAAGTACAGGCACGGACCAAACTAAATTGGGTGGATGCGTTGCCCCTGGCGTTAATGTCAATAAGGAGTTCGGTAAGTTCTGTGACAGAATTTACTCCATATGAACTACAAACGGGGCACCAGTTTCCGGGACCTGGAGCAGGAATTCAGACCACGAAGAATGAGGTAAGTTCAATGAGATGCAAGCTTTATTATGATAAGCTAACGGCTCTGATGTCAGATTTTTCACAACAGGTCACCAGTACCGACAGAAAAGGGGAAACCCCAATACCATCAGTCGCGGAGTGGGTTCTGCTAAAGGTGATCAAGAGAAAGTGGTCAGAGCCCAGGTGGACAGGACCTTACAGAGTGGTGGAGAGGACGTCCCACGGGGTTCGACTCAGGGAAAAGGAGAGACATGGTATCATTGGAGTCAGTGAACTGTTAGGTAAAAACATCATGAGCTGGGAATGTAGAGGGAGTCACCCAGTGCTGGGCCGTAACAAGATGCAGTTGTGACCTTGTACTCTCAAGATAAGAGTGGGGATGACAAATTGATGTGCAGGAAACTAGCAGAGAGGGACAGCAACAGTTTATTCATTGGACAATGTCATGGTATGATAATTTACTAAGTACGTATCCTAAGGTATGTAAAAAACACCACTTGCTGATAACGGCAGAATGCGCCTTCTCCAACTAACACTGTTAGTTGCAAGTGTTACAATCCGGCAATAAAGAACAAAGAACCTTGATTTCGACTCAGTCTGGTGTTTGACTCACTCATTCATGAACAAAGCAGACCTAACAGAATAGCAACGGATCCACCGACACGGACACTGGAACAGGTTCGAACGGAGATGACTGGGACTCTGTGAAGAAACCACGGATTAAAAACACTTAACGTCCCTTTTTATAGAGACTATTGGACTACGGTGACTGTATATCAGTGATTGACGTTATAATCAGTATATTAATGTCAAAACAAAAGGGATGAATACTATGTGGGGATTATGGGTGCTGGTGTTCCAAGCCCTTGAAGGATCTGGGGAGGAAAACCACTGTACAAAGTGTTTGCATTCAGCCTGGGGGTCGCATAACGAAAAAGAACAGTACTTTGCGGATTGGACTGACTTTCCTGAACATGTGTTGGGACTCACACGGGACGTAAGTGTGTTCATAATGGACAAGTGAATGATGTTAAGTTCAATAGGGGATTGTTACCATTCATGTCAAATCGAGACCGCTGTCCACAAGGAATAACATGGTTTTGTGCCCTGGAGGGAGACCGAGATAAGGAGAAAGGGGGCTCAATACCAATTCAGAGGATACAGTGGGAACCCATGTGGCAAAATGGAAAGCAACCATACGTATGGGACAGCGAAAAGGGGGATATCTATGACAACGCTAAACGCCAGGCAGCAACTCACAGAGTAGGCGATAATAGATGGGTAGACTTAGCCAAACTAAGGCAGAACTCTTGGGGGTAAAAAACTGTTGGGTATGTGGGGGACCCACAAGAGATGGGTCATGGCCATGGAGCGGGGAGCCCCTGGAGGTGTGGGAGTTGATGGGTTTTCACGGATCGGCAGATGAGATGCGCCCCCGCCAGACATGGCACTTAGCAAATCACCCGTTAGGGGAGGAATGTATCAGGAAGAAGCAAGGCATTCAGTATAAAGGGGATTCGAGGTGCACAAGGGTTAAAATCTTGGGGAAGTTCCCTCAATGGCATCCTCAGCGACCACGGTGGTTCCTGGCCCCACAGAATGAAGCAGATTGCAGACCTATAACAGATAACTCCCGTGGTAAAGTAGTATGGAATTGCAGGGGGGATAATCCATATAAGGGGGTTCCCTCACTCAGACAATTGTGGGCTCATTCCTCTCCACACGGATTTGACCAAAGGGACTATATTGGATTTGTGGGAATATGGCATACACTTTTTTGGAACCAGACTGGAGGGGAACGTGTTGTATAGGTATCATTCAACCACAATTTGTGCTTTTACCCCAGAACGACTCCCATCAGTTAGCTGAGCGTGTATATCAGGGGCTCCGTCAGAAGAGGAATTTAAAGATCGGTGAGTGGGGAGAGGACTGGCCTCCAGAGCGCATTATTTCTTATTACGGACCCAGGATGGGTCCTGGGGGTATCGAACCCCAATTTACATGTTAAACCGTCTGATTCATTTACAAGCTATTTTGGAAATTATCACCAATAACACAGCCACGGGCCTTGATCTGTTGGCAGAAGAGCAGCAACAGATTAGGGCCACGGTGTTTCAAAACCATTAAACTATTTGTTAGCCACGGAGGGGGGAGTGTGTGGGAAATTGAATCTCACTAATTGTTGTTTAAAAATCGATGACAATGGGCAAGCAGTAAAGGATATTTCTTCAGGCATTCGCAAATTAGCTCATATCCTGGTTCAGACCTGGCGATCCTTGGGCAGCGCATGGCTAGGAAATTTGTTTTCAAGAAGCTGGGGATGGATACAGACTGCAGTGCTAGTTGCTGGAGTGGAGGTGTTGGCTTTGATCCTAATCCCGTGCATCCTTCCCTGCCTCCAATGCCTGGTTCAATGAGCGTTTTCACAGAGAGCCATCCCCAGATCCCAAGGCATGTATTTGTCCCTACTGCCCTCCCAAGAGTATACTGACACCAAGGGGTCGGAGATGCCGGTCCTTGCAATAACTCCTGAGATCTCGGTCTAATAAGGTAGCAGATGGTTGGTCTCATTTTCATGAGACCAAAAGGGGGACTGTTGGAATCTAGGAGCTAAAATATCACGGAATAGAGGACTATGTAACAATTTTTATATTAACTTCATGGTTAAGGGAAAAGTATAATGTAATTAAGTGGCAATCACAGCATGGAGCAAAGTTGGCTGAGTACAGTAGGGGTAGAATTGTCTGCTTCCAAAAAACAAGGGAGAGGAAATGGATGAAACGATTTAGGAGGAATGCTCAACTGAAGGAGGTGTTGAGTAGCGCAGGAGACACAGGACAGACCAGAACAAAGAGTATCCTGTAAGAAACAAAGGGAATGAAAAGCCAGTCTAGGAAGAAGATTAAGGCATGAGGAGGTGTTAAGGAGAACAGAAGACATTGGCCAGACAGGAACAGAACGATGATTGGAAATATCTGGGGTAGGAATTGATTTCTGGTCAAAACAATAGGATGTTCTGATCTGGAAGATTTAAGATAAGAGGTCTACACCCGAGATAAACTGTAGAATAGGAAATTGCTGGTGATATACTTTATGTAAAAATCTAGTAAAGGAAGCCAACTTTTGTTCTATATGGTAATTTGGATCTATATAAACTGAGCAGACTGGACAATAGGGGTCAGTCTTGGGGAATAGCTCACTGTGCAGGTGACCTATGAACTAACGACTGACCCAGAGCTCTGTTAAGTTTTATTCTTGTGCTGTGTAATAAACTGATTGTTGAACCGAATACCTTCTCCTATCACTTCATTCAACGAGCACGCTGGACTCAGACGACACATAAACTAAATTGAGGGTAGGGTAAAGCCAGAGTCCGACACTCAAAAGATAGATATAATGGAAAATTATAATAGAAGGAACAATATAAAGATAGTGGGCCTTAAGGAAGATGAAGAAGGCAAAAATATGAAAGAATTTATAAAAGAATGGATCCCCAGGGTCCTTGGAAGACCAGAATTACAGGAAGAAATGGAAATAGAAAGGGCACACAGAACACTAGCCCCTAAACCACAACCACAACAAAAACCAAGATCCATTCTAGTAAAATTCCTAAGATATACGAGAGAAAATATATTGGAGAAGGCAATGAAGAAAATAAGAGAAGACAAAAAAACCACTGGAATACAAGGGTCAAAATTTTTTTTTCTATCCAGATATAAGTTTTGAACTCCTGAAAAAGAGGAAGGAGTTTAATGCAGCAAAAACGACCCTATGGAAAAAAGGTTATAGATTTATGTTAAAATACCCAGCGGTACTTAAAATATTTATTCCGGGGCAGCAAAACAGACTATTCTTGGATCCGGAAGAAGCACGAAAATTTGCAGAACAACTACAAAACAGACAGAGAGATGAAGAGATGTTACAAGAAGAAAAATGACAACAAACTATATGTATGTGTGTATGTAGGTATATATATATATTGTGTATGTATATATATATGTGTATATATAAAAAATAGAGTATAGGTAAAAATAAGAAGGGAAAGAAAGGGAAGAAAGGAAGTAAGGAGGGAATTAAGAGAGTGACCTTTGTTATATATGAAGATTAAAATCTTTTCTGGGGGGGGCTGCGTGGGGAAGAATTACAGTCACTGCAAAATCAGTTGACGCTTACGAGTGAATTCGCAAATCCAAATGGAGAGGGGAGATGTGGTTGCCCGACAAGGGTCAAAGGGCAACTCAGAAAGGGGAGGGACTATTGGGGTTAAAGGAATTTTAGATATGAGAATAGTAGAAATATTTTATGTTTTAGAAATGTTGTCTTATAATGTGTTCAAAAAAAGAAAGCAGAAATGGATAAGAAGGGAAGGTGGTGATGAGGAAATGGAAAGGAAAGATAAACAAAGTATGAAATGGCTATGTTGAACTATATGACTTTAAATATTAATGGAATACATAACCAAATCAAAAGGAAGAAACTGTTAAATTTACTGAAAAAAGAAAAAATTGATATAGCATTCGTACAAGAAACACATCTAACTGAAGTGGAACACAAGAAATTAAAGAGAGATTGGATAGGATATGTAACAGCAGCATCATATAATTCAAAAGCCAGAGGAGTAGCTATATTAATCAATAAAAATGTACCAATCAAAATAGAAGAGGAAATAATAGATCCAGCAGGGAGATATGTAATGATAAAATGACAGATATATTCAGAATTTTGGAATTTACTCAATGTATATTCACCTAATGAAGAAGATCAAAAATTTATGTAAGATATCTTTTTGAAGATAGCAGACACGCAAGGGAACATACTAATAGGAGGGGATTTTAACCTTAATTTGGACTTAAACATGGATAAAACTGGAAAAAAAACTAACAGAAAGAACAAAGTAACTAAATTTATAATTAAATCGATGCAAGAAATGCAACTTTTGGATATATGGAGGAAACAACACCCAAAGGAAAAGGAATATTCATATTATTCGGGTAGACATAAAACATACTCAAGGATAGACCTATACCTGTTATCAGCCCACATTCAAGGGAGAGTTAGGAAAATGGAATATAAAGCTAGACTATTATTGGACCACTCACCCCTGTTATTGGCAATAGAGCTAGAGGACATCCCACCAAGAATGTATAGATGAAGATTAAACTCCATGCTACTTAAAAGACAGGATTTTAGAGAATTAATTGAACGACAAATTAAAATGTACTTTGAAATAAATATGGAATCAGTGAAAGATAATTTTATACTATGGCACGCAATGAAAGCTTTCATCAGAGGGCAAATAATAAGTTATGTAACTAAGATGAAGAAGGACTACAATCGGGAAACAGAACAGTTGGAAAGGGAAATAACAAATATAGAAAAAGAATTAGCAATAAAGGAAGATACAACTAAAAGAAGAGAATTGGCAGATAAAAAAGAATAAAATATGAAACACTACAAACATATAAGGTGGAGAAGAACATAATGAAGACAAAACAGAAATATTATGAGCTAGGAGAAAAAACGCACAAAATTCTAGCGTGGCAGCTTTCAGTACAAACTAAAAGAATGGTATTGGCATTAAGGAAAAAGGACAAACAAATTACATATAATCCAATGGAGATCTACGAGCAACTATATCAAACTGAAAACGAAGGGAAAGAAGACAAAATAGATGAATTTCTAACTAAAATTGAACTACCGAAATTACAAACAGAGGAGCAAAATAAATTAATAAAACCATTTGAAATAGAAGAATTACAGGAGATATTAAAAAAAATACCAAACAATAAAACACCAGGAGAGGATGGATTCCCAATAGAATTCTATAAAACATTTAAAGATTTATTAATTCCTCCCCTTCTGGAAGTAATCATTCAGATTGATAAAACTCAAAGCATAACAGATTCATGCAAAACAGCAATAATTACAGTAATACCAAAGACAGGGAAAGATCCACTTGCACCAGCATCATATAGACCAATATCTCTACTTAACACAGATTATAAGATAATAGCTAAACTATTAGCAAACAGATTAGCCGACTATGTACCAAAACTAGTAAATCTAGACCAAACTGGATTTATTAAAAAAAGACGAACAACAGACAATATCTGTAAATTTATTAATTTAATTCATGCAGTAGAAGGAAATAAAACTCTAACAGTAGCGGTGGCTTCAGACGCATAGAAGGCCTTTGACAGAGTAGAATGGAATTATTTATTCAAAGTACTACAAAAATTCAGCCTACCAGAGAAATATATTAATTGGATTAAAGCATTATTTAAGGGGCCATTGGCGAAAGTGACAGTAAATGGATATATATCAAACCAATTTAAATTAAGCAGATCAACAAGGCAGGGATGTCCACTATCTCCCTCACTGTTCGCGTTAGCTATAGAACCACTAGCAGGACTGATAAGAACAGAAAATAAAATAAAAGGGATAAAAATAAAAGAGAAGGAATATAAAATCAGTCTATTTGCAGATGACGTTATAATATACTTAACAGAACCAGAAGTATCAATAAAAGAATTACATAGGAAATTGAAGGAATATGGAGAAGTGTCGGGGTACAAGATCAACGCAAATAAAAGTGAAGCAATGCCAATGAATAATGCGGATTTCTCAAAGTTTAAGAACGAATTGCCATTTAGATGGCAAATGCAAGCAATGCAATACCTAGGTATACAACTAAATAAAAATCTCGGCCATCTATATAAACTCAATTACCATCCATTAATGAAAAAATTACAAGACGATTTAGAGCATTGGAAAGACTTACCACTAACACTGATAGGAAGGATAAACTGTATTAAAATGAACATTTTCCCAAGGATACAATACCTATTTCAGTCATTACCAATACGCCTAACAGAGAAATTCTTCAAGGAGTTAAAGAAAATAATAAGGAAATTCTTATGGAAAGGGGGGAAACCGAGGATAGCACTAGATAAATTAACAGAATGGTACAAACAAGGAGGCTTACAACTACCAAACTTTAAAAATTATTATAGAGCCGCACAATTAAGATACCTATCAGATTTTTATCAAACAAGGGAAAAACCAGATTGGACCAGATTAGAACTAGATAAAATAGGGGAGAAGATACCTGAACATATACTATATAAATGGGATGAAAAAGTGGTACAACATAGGAATCATCTGCTCAACATTTGGAAGAAGATTCATGTAGAAAGGAATAAAACAAATTACCAACTACCAAAACTAATATTGACGCAAAATCAGCTAATCCCTTTCACAATAGATAACCTTTCCTTTAGAGAATGGGAGAGAAAAGGGATCAAAAGAATAGAAAATTGTTTTTTTGGGAAATAAATTATTATCCTTTGAACAAATGAAGGATAAATATAATATAACTCATGATACAATGTTTGCATACTACCAACTGAAAACCTACTTGAAGGACAAATTGGGAAACAGTCTGAAGTTACCAGAAGGAAGCAATTTTGAATGTGTGATTACAGACACAATGATAATTTAAAAATTCGTAACAAACATGTACATCAAACTGCAAGAAAAGGAGAACAAGGAAACAAATGGTAAACCTAAACAAAAATGGGAACAAGATCTAAACATAAAGATAAAGAATGAAACATGGGAGAAGCTATGCTCCGGAACAATGAGAAATACAATAAACACGAGGTTACGCATGATACAATATAACTGGATACACAGGCTATACATCACACCTCAAAAGTTAAATAAATGGGACCCAACAGTATCAGACAGATGTTTTCGCTGTAAAAAGGAAACGGGAACAACAATTCATGCAATTTGGACATGTGAGAAAGTGGAAAAATTTTGGGAAGATCTAAATCAAATCAAATCAAATCAAATAGCTTTTTATTGTCATTGTACAAGTTATACAACGAGATTTATGACAGCTGTACAAGGTTACCAATGCAGTGACGCAACCACAGGCAGCACCACAGAAGTTAAATAAAAAATTTAATTTACAGTGCTGTATATGTCCTTTATGTGAATAGAGGGGGGTGGGGGGTGTCGTCTGTATGTATAATAGATATGGAGGACAGAGATATCTAAACCAGATATTAAATAAAATCACAAAAAGCAATATACCAAAAAACCCAGAGATCTTCCTCCTAAGTAATATAAGAAACAAAGAATTTGGACTCAATTTGGATGGAGCACAAAAAAGATTTGTTATGATAGCCCTAGCTGTAGCAAAAAAATGTATTATGTCAACCTGGAAATTAGAAGACAACTTGAGAATACAACAACGGTATATAGAAATGAATAAATGTATTCCATTAGAAAAAAATAACATATAATTTAAGAAATAACATTACAATATTCGAACAAATATGGGAGCCATACATGAAACACAATAGAGAAATCCTACCGTGGACTTCCACCACCTAAAATGACAGAAGGAGAAGATAACGAAAAGAACTGACTCAGTAAAATTTCTTGTTTATTTTTATTAAGTGACAACATTGTTTAATGGGTTTAATGTATCTTATAGATTGAACTTTAAATAAATGGGAAAGGGAGTGAGGGAGGGAGGGAAGGGAGGGGGGATAAAGGGGGAGAAAACGACACTGTATATATTTAAGAAGAAAAATGTCTGTATGTATCTTGGTCAATATGGTTTATAGTGTGAAAAATAAAAAAAAAATTTTTAAAAAGTGGTGCTGAGGTGGAGATAGTAGGCCGAAGCTTTTAAGTAAGCATCTCCAGTGGCTTGTCCTTGTCCATCCACATCCACACAAGGGCGAAGAATTTGCATCAGCACCTCTACTTTTTCAGAACACTGAGGAAATTTAGCATGTTACCTGCATCCCACAACAGTTTCTACAGGAGTACCGTTGACAGAATCCAATCAGGGTCCATCACTGTGTGGTTATGGTAATTGCTCTGCTCTAGACTGTGAGAAACCACAGAAGAAGATTTTGAACTTGGCTCATCAGTCAAACCCCAAAACTAGTCCAATAATGTTACCTTTGCTGATCTCTCTCTTCACTTCATAGCAGTTAGTACCAACACTATTAAAGCACCAGTGACCTGGGCTCGAATCTGGCACCACCTGTAAGGGGTTTGTCTAATTTCTCCCCGTGTTTGTGTGGGTCTCCTCTGGGTGATCTTGTTTCATCCTACCCTTCAAAACGAACAGGAGTGGTAGGTTAATTGGGTGGCAAAGGGAAGGGCCTGTTACCATGCTGCAGGATGTCTAAATTGATGATTTTTTAAAATTGTATTATTTATGATATGTCTATCTCTCTACTCACAAAACAACCTATCACTGCATCTCAGTACAAGTGACCATAAACACGAGCTTGAAATGCGGTACCAGTGGTATACAATGTGGTAGATGTCATTAATGGCATCTTGCACCAAGGGGGAAGCCTGCCATTCTCACATGACAACTTGGTTCAGTCTCTGGCAGGAGATGATAAAATAGACACACCCCTCTGAATAGAAAACAGTGACCTCCCTCATGCAGCAGTTGGCAGCAAATCTTTAGCTACCACCCAGAAGGACACAGGCCAATAAAAGGCACCGTCAGAGCCACTGTAAATGAACAGTTGTTCCAGACTGGAGATCAAAGTTGACATTGCAGCAGATGGACAATTTCAGCGAGTTTGTCAGCCATGAGGTACAGATTTTCCATTCTTTCATTCAAGATTCAGGTAAGACGATAGATCCTTGAATATGGAGTAGATATGGCAGCATGTCCTTTGGCTCCTTTTCCACCTGGATCCAAAATCATGCCCTGTTTCACACTCACCAATGCATCCCTCATTCCTTTTGCATTCGTAAAGAACTGTTTACCAAAACAATGTCTGAAAGAATCCAAACTCATACAGAAAGTCTGCAGTCGGCAGCTGCCACACAACTCCCTGTGGACCTTCAAAACATAAAATGATTAGAAAAAGCACCAAACTCTCAGAATTATAGCAACCTTTGTTTAACTGGTTATGAACCAAACAATAGAAATTGAATCTTTTAGCCAGAACTTCTTAGTTTGTGGTTCTAAAAAGGTGCTTGAAGAAACAATGAGTTTAAAATGGCAACAATAGTGCCAAGTGAACATTGCACATTGACGACTCTTGATCCGGGGGCTCCTGCAGATTTTCTCTCCAAAACCCACTGATTTTCACAGCCATGTAGAATCTTGCATGATTTGTCCAACAAAAGGACCACTGTCATTTCAAAATAATAGAAGCACATTTTCAGAACAAATGTTACCACAAAAATAAATAAAATAATAATAAGATACAATCAAATCCAGTTTCTCAGTCACCATTGCTTAGACAATGTCTTCTTTGGGTTGTGCTGAGATTATCTGGTTCCTTTTCATTCCTACACAAATCAAGAAATATTGAGTCTTTGGAAAACTACATGGAGAACTAGGAGGAATATATTCTGGATATATAAAATGTCTTAAAGAATCAAGTTTGTATATGTCAGTGAAGTGATGAGCCAGTATCAACTCAAGATGCATGTGAAGGAAGTTAACCATGCTCAGAGGTATTTTACTGTTTTTTTTTAAAAAAGCAAACGTAGAATTTGGTTGAAATGTTGACAATCTTCCTTTATCCAGAGAACAATAAACAAGCAAGGGACAGTCATCGCAAATGATGAATGCTAATCTATTTGTTCAACACGATGCAAAACAAGATCATTTTGATCACCTGAATTAATTTTGGTAATTTGAAGAAGGTCAAAGAATTTTCATGACCTTTATTTCCTGAATTCATGGATCATGTGCCTGTTTTTTTTTTGTGACTGTCCAAGGAAACTCTATCGTTTCAAGGAGGTAGGGCATGTCTGAATTTAATGCACATTATGACAACCAGATGGTAAAGATTAGGTTGACTAGATGTTCCTGTCAAACATTTCTGTATGTTCAGAAGTATTTTTTTAATTACTGTACTTTTTTTTTTGGACAGCAATGAAATTTTTTAAAAGTGAAATTTTGTGCACCACCTAAAATGGCAATTGTCCGTCGTGTGCATTATTCACTAGAATCCCATGGCAATCAGTACAATGATGAACAGAAACAATTACCATTTTCACCTTGTATTTAAAACTCAGAATTTAAAATATGCTAATGGGTACAATTGGTACAAACATTGTCACACCCCAGGCCTCACCACAATTCATTTCATTTTATTTTATTTTATTAGATGTTGTTTGTGTAATTTTGAATTAAGTGTTAAATATTGCACAATAGTATTTTATTTCATCATATATTTCATATTTAAAAGATGCAATTGTAAGTATTAGAACAATTAGGTCACAATTTATTAATTAAGTAATATCCAGTATTTTTAAAAAATAATTAGTCTATTCTTCTTTTTCTTTCTTTTGATTTTTCTTCCTTTTTTCATTTCTTCTTTGGGGTTTTTCTGCATGGGAGGGAATGGGTTAAAGGGGGGAGAACATTATTTTTAAAAAGCATGTATTGATTTTGATATATAGAATTTTCTAGTTTTGTATGCAATTGTGTTACATGTGCTAAATAAGATAAAATTTGAAAAAAAACCACATCTCTAAAGTTAAACAGAAAAGTCTGCAGACACTGTGATTATAGCGCAATAGACAAAAGTGGTGGAAAAACTCAGCATCCATGGGAAGCAAAGGTATGAAACCAACGTTTTGGGTCAGAGCTCTTCATCAAGTTATCAGCAAAAAGCGGGCAGATACCTGAATAAAATGAGTTGGGGGAGGGGGAAAGGAGGGAAAACAGGGCAGGGGAGGAGCACAGGTCACCATGGTAGGGGGGGAGAAGATAAAAAATAGCTGAGAAGTGATAGTCGGGGGAAGCTCTCTGAATGGGGGTGGGGAGATGGAGGAAAGGAGACCATGATAAGGAAAGAGAGAGTGAGAGGGATGGGGGAGGAGACTAACAGAAATTAGAGTTAATGCTAATGAATCTGGTTGGAGAGAGCACAAGGCCATGGACAGACATGTCGGTGTGGAATAGGTGTGTGGAATTGAAAGAGTTAGGCAGTAGGAGGTTCCTATTATTGTGGCGGACAGAGTGAAAATGAAATGTTCTCCTTGTCTGCATCCAGTCTTGCCAATGAAGAGAAAGCCAAATGGGGGCACCGAATGCAGTGGATGACCCTCTCCTGCAGATTCACATGAAGTGTTGCTCCACTTGGAAGGGCTATTTGAGGCCCCAAATGTGTGGGTGCAAGTGTAGCACTTCCTGTCATCACAAGGGTGGGAACCAAGGGGGCGATTAGGGGGAACGGATGATGGACAAGAGAATGATGGAGGGAGGGATCCCTGAGAAAAGTGGAGAGGACCAAAGGTTAAATTATTTTTTAAATATATTTTTTTTTACTAAAGGACAAAAAAAAGATCAATTCTAAATCCTTTCCCCCGCACAAGGTTGGACGGTTGACTTTTAATAGATTCAGAGGCATAATCTTGGAGAGAGAGAATTCCAAAATTCCAAATCTACACTAACCCTTAAGGTTATGATAGAGTTCCATAAATGAGCCCCATATCATTTGGAATTTGATATTTGTATCACTGACAGCATATCTAATCTTTTCCATGTTTAAATAAGACATTATATCTCTTATCCCAGTGGTTCTCAATCAACCTTTATCAAGCAGTGATTTTCAACCTTTTCCTTTCCGCTCACGTACCACTTTAAGCAATCCCTATGCCAGAGGTGCTCTGTGATTAGTAAGGGATTGCTTAAGGTGGGATGTGAGTGGAAAGAAAATGTTTGAAAACCACTGTTTTGATCGAACCTAATTGACTCGTTATGTGCACAGTTTCAGAACTCCGAAGGAAATGGGCCAGTGACAATTTTTCTCAAACAAAATATTTCAGTGACAATTAGGTCTAGAGCAGTAAATCTCAACCTTCCCTTCCTTAAGCAATCCCTTACTAATCACAGAGCACCAGTAGCATAGGGATTGCATAAAGTGGTATGTGAGTGGAAAGGAAAAGGTTGAGACCCACTGCCTTTGCCATTATGTATGTGCAGATGAAATTTTGTCTTTCCATTTAATCAAAATTGCATATCTGCCCATTTACAAAGAACAGAATAAAATGTGACGTTGAATTGAAATGAGTCTAACATCTTTCTCACAAAGTATTCCAAAAAGTGCTATTAAAGTGTTAGGTTCCAATTTTAATTTAATTTTAATTTAATTTTAATTTAAAACTTCCTTCCAAAATGTTTCTAAGCTCAGGCAGGTCCAGAACATGTAAATTAAAGAGGCATCCCCATTTTACGTTTGTCACATCGAGGATTTATATGTAAATTAAAAAAAGAGGATTTAAATTCAGAGATATATGCTCTATAAATCACTTTCAATTGTACCAGACAATGCCATGCACAAAAGGATGGAGTGTTAATCAGTTTAAGAATAGCGTTCCCCACCTCAATGGACATCTAAAGGTTCAAATCTTGCTCCCAGGCATTTTTGATTTTAATTAATGAGGCTTGTCTTAAATTACCCACTTGGTTGTAAGTAAAAGATATTAAGCCTTTATAAGGAGATTGTAGTTCAAAAAATGTATCAAGAATATTTGTCTCAGTAATTCCAGGAAAATTAGGAATCTAGGATTGAATAAAATGCCTACTTTGTAAATATCTCATAAAATAAACTTTAGATAAATTTACAACCCATCGTTCAAAGGATGCAAAATTGTTGTCAATAAAGAGGTATTTAAAATACTTAATACCCAATCAATTCCACTCATTAAAAGTTACATCTTGCGAAGGAGGTTGGAAAAGATGATTAGATATAATTGGGGCAATAAATTATTTGTCACATTTTTTTTGCTTCAGCAAATCAAGGTCAGGGCCAGTGCTACCATTAGGCCAACTAAGCAGCCACCTAGGGCACAGACCTCAGTGAGGAGCTGTTGAAGAGAGATTCAATCAGCACCTCTATGTCAGGAATGACGTGATTCTGACTAACGTGCTATAAGAACGTGCATTAGAGTTGGAGGGAGGAATTGGTACGGTGCATGTCGAATGTCACATCAGGTATTGCATCCACTGCTCAGCTTGGTCAGCAGCTACCCCCACTAATCCCTGTGGTCTGCCCGGCCTAGGGTGCAAAATAGTCTGCCACCAGTTCTGATCAAAGTTATGACAGATTAAATATCAGTAGAGATGGTTAATATTGAAGGTGTCAGAATTAATAAAAATCAATGAGCAATGGGATGCAAGAAGCTGTAAGGGTCATTTATAGCATCCAGTGCTCCCAATGCAGCTTCTTCTACATCAGAAAGACAAGTTATATATTAGGGCATCACTTCACTAAGCACCTTCGATCTGTCCACTACAAAAGTAAGGTTCTCCCAGTGACCAACCACTTGAATTCCACTTCCCATTCCCACACCAACATGTTTGTCCATGCCTCACTATACTGCCAGATTGATGGCATGTAAATTAGAGGAAGATCACCTTATATTTCCTCTTGGCAATCTCCAAACAGATGGCATCCAATATCAACCTCCAATTTCCAGTAGCCCTCTTCCCCTCCTTGTCCCCAGCTTTCCTGTGTTCCAATGGTTCTCAACCTTTTCCTTTCCACCCACATACCACTTTAAGTATTCCCTATGTCATCGGTGCTCTGTGATTAGTAAGGGATTGCTTAAGGTGATATGTGGGTGGAAAGAAAAAGGATGAAAACCACTGTTTTAATCGTCCCTAATTGACTCGTTATGTGCAGAGTTTCATAACTCCAAAGGAAATGGCCAATGACAATTTTTCTCAAGCAAAATATTTCAGTAACAATTGGGTCTAGAGCAGTGATTCCCGACCTTCCCTTTCCACTCACATACCACCTTAAACAATCCCTTACTAATCACAGACCACCGATGGCATAGGGATCACTGGAAGTGGTATGTGAGTGGAAAGAAAATGGTTGAGAACCACTGCCATATTCCTTTGGCCTCATTCTTCTTTCTCTTTCCCCTCTACCATGCTCTCTGCCCATCACCAGCACCTTCATTTCCCTCAGCTACCCAACCCCTTTCAGTGCATCTTTCTTTCCCCATCACCACTCACTTCCTTTCTTTCCTTCTCCCTCCCATCTGCCATTCTGTTCCCCTCCCCCAACCCCATTCCTGTTGTTCAAGTGTCCGCCTAGTCCTTGCTTTTGCCAAAACTTCAACAATCTATTGCTTACCGTGGATGCTGGCTGATCCACTGAGTTCATCCAGCAATTTGTATTAAGACAACATTTTTAAAATGTGTGCAGTCTGTGTCTGTGTAAAAATCAAATGTATCCTCAATTAAAAATGCTTCAAAACTAGACCAGCAGGAAAGGTTAATATTAAGTACTATTTCCAAAGGAAAAATCAAATTTTCCCTTCTCTTCATCAGAATGGAAGTGAAAGAATTTGCATCTAAATAACTTCTTATCTTACCGTCATGTAGTCTTACAATGTTTCATAATGATCTCATTCATTTAGCATCCAGAACTTGTATCTACTTAAGCAAATTAATTGCATATATTAAAGTTCTGTTATGGCAAATGTCACAAATAACCAGTTAGTGGAGACTGATTGATGGAGGAAGGTGAGTCAGGAAATGCTTCTACAGATTCCTGAGCTTTGCCTTTTCACCATCTGTAATTCACCAGTAAAAGCTTAGATTTGACTCATTTTGAAACAGGGGTGTGACATGCTGTGGTAGCAGCGAGCAGACACAAAACACAGAAGGCTGAACTACAGGCTTTATTCTGCTAAAAGTCCGTACACACCAGTTTCAGCTGTGGTGGCTCCTGAGAGACTGGCTCAGGAGGGGCCAGCTAAGGCTTACATTCGGGTCTGCTGATTGACAGTTGGCCAGGCGGAGTTAGCCCCAAGGTGGTCCTTCTGCAGGTATAGAGGTCGCCCCCTGCAGTAGGCTAGTGGTCATAACAACACAAGGGGATGGATCAAAATACTGCTAAAACTGTTTAAAACTGGGAATATTGAAACTCATAGTGGACGGAATGTAATCAAGAAGAGTCTTGAAATGTTTCTTTGATAAGGAGAAAGGCAGAATAGAGGGAGAATGAAGCTGCGCCACAGCCTTACAAAGGTCCGGTCAAACATCAGCTGCAATAGGTGCGTAGAACCAGGCACCACCCTTTAAAGAAAGGAGGGGAGCCAGATATCATCCCATAAAATGGGGCAGAATTCAGATTTGTCTGCAACAAAAATTGTCACCCCAGACAGTCTAGCTGAAGCTAGCTGACAATATTCAGAACCAGGTCTACATCTTTTAGAAAATGTGTTTCATGGCCCTAAACCATGTTGGTTAATTTTCAACAGCTGGGAGAACGCAGCAGTAGGAGATGACCCCTTCTGTAGTCTGACAGGCCTCTAAATCTCCGACATTCCTCCTTGGCTATCTTCTACTCACAGGGGGTAAAATTTACATAATGGCTCTACTGAGGCAAGTCTCTATGGAAGGCAATACTTTGATTCCTGCCCCAAGCAAGCTTAATGAGCTCAGTAATCAAGACTCTATAATTACATTCACTGCAGACACACTAACGTCCTCCAAGATTACCCTCTATACCACACAACTTCTGCAAATTGCCAATATTCAACGAGTTCACCAAAAAAAAATTATTTATTTTTCATTACAAAAGGAAGATGATGTACATCTCAGACAAAAATAGGCAATAAGCACCCGTGCATTGGACAAGTACACTGGATGAGAGTCCTCACAATGAACAGAATACTAAAATATCAGTCAAAACCACTAAAAAAGAGAGAAGAAGGTGTAGATATGAGGAATTATTCTCCCATTCCAATCCCCTTGTGTGCTACCAATCAACCACATTAGACAAGGATCTGTGATTAATAGGCTTTAATTACTTTAAAGTGTCAGCACAACTTTGCATGTTTCTGCCTGGTTCTAAGGTAGGTACTGAGGGAGGGGTTTGGGTGTAACAGCCTTTATAGGGATATCTGGGAGGGAGGAGTCACAGGTCCAGGGGCGGGCCAGCCCTGAAGCACTGACAGAGTAGATACATAGTGGTAGCACCACATTCATCCCTTCTTTTAAGTCCAGCAGGGGTGATGTGGTACAATGTTCATTTCAGATGGTCTCGTTCGTCACTGTGACCATTGCAGGGTTTGCTGTGGCACAGCAGCTGGTTCCCGGGCAGTGTGTTGTGCGACAGGCGGTGGCCGAGGAGAGGGTGGGTACAGTGGGATTGTTCAGGTCAGTTTGTGTTCGGGGTGCAGGGTCAGCTGCCAATGGTGGGGCTGATTGGTGAGCGTTACCGAGAGGTGTGTGAGCTTGTGGGTCACAGGGTCCCCTGCATGAGCCAGGCCTCGGATGGAGAAGGTGTCCACATAGTGGAGTTGGCATGGACCTTCTCGACCTGGGGGTCAGACATGGTGCCTGATGTGCCTCCGGAGCAGTACGGGCCCAGGGTTCATCAGCCGGGGTGGCAATATTGTTCCCAATGCCCACTTCCTGGGAAAGGAAAAGAGCCTTTCATGTGGTGTGGCATTTGTAACGGTGCAGATGAGGAACCTGGTAGCATGGAGCGCCTTGGGGAGGACGTCTTACCACTCCTCAAAGTCTCTTTGATTTTAGGGCTAGGAAGACTGCCCTCCAGACAGTGGTGTTCTCTCTTTCTACTTCCACTTTCCCCTAGGGGTGATAGACTGTGGTCTTGTTTGTGGCTATGTCCTTAGCCAACAGGTAATGACGCAGGTCCTCGCTCATGAATGAGGATCCCCAGTCACTATGAATGTAGGAGAGGTATCCAAACAGAGCGAAGATGCCATGCAGTGCCTTTAAGACAGTGGCAGTGGTCATGTCTGAGCAGGGATGGCAAAGGGGAAATGGCAGTGCTCATCTATGATGTTGAGGAAATACACATTGTTATTTGTGGATAGGAGGAGTCCATTGAAATCCATACTCAGCCACTAATGGGGGTGGATGGCTTTGACAAGGTGGGTTTTATCTGGCCAGTAGAACTGGGGTTCTACATAAAAGAGTCTGGAAAAACAACCAACTGAAAAACTTCACAAAAATTAGCGTATACAGATCCGTTGTCATACCCACACTCCTGTTTGGCTCCGAATCATGAGTCCTCTACCGGCATCACCTACGGCTCCTAGAACACTTCCACCAGCGTTGTCTCCACTCCATCCTCAACATTCATTGGAGCGACTTCATCTCCAACATCGAAGTACTTGAGATGGCAGAGGCCGACAGCATCGAATCCATGCTGCTGAAGATCCAACTGCGCTGGGTAGGTCACGTCTCCAGAATGGAGGACCATCACCTTCCCAAGATCAAGTTATATGGCAAGCTCTCCACTGGCCACCATGACAGAGGTGCACCAAAGAAGAGGTATAAGGACTGCCTAAAGAAATCTCTTGGTGCCTGCCACATTGACCACTGCCAGTGGGCTGATATCACCTCAAACCTTGCATCTTGGACCCTCACAGTTCGGCGGGCAGCAACCTCCTTTGAAGAAGACCGCAGAGCCCACCTCACTGACAAAAGACAAAGGAGGAAAAACCCAACACCTAACCCCAACCAACCAATTTTCCCTTGCAACCGCTGCAACCGTGTCTGCCTGTCCTGCATCGGACTTGTCAGCCACAAACGAGCCTGCAGCTGACGTGGATATTACCCCTCCATAAATCTTCATTCGCGAAGCCAAGCCAAAGAAGATAAAGAAGAACTGGGGTTTACACTCAGAAGAGACAAGGCAGTTCTGTGTCAACTCCCTGATGTATTTGACAGAGTAGCTCTGACGAAGTGGTAGAGCCTAGTGATACCAGGGTGGCAGAGGTTGATGTGAGGGCTTGGAGGCAGTCTAGCACATGTCCCCCAGGACAGGGCATCGGAAGGCTTGTTGAGCTTCCCAGGCCGGTACAAGATCTCATAGTTGTAGGTGGATAGCTCAATTCTCCACCTTAGGATCTTGTCATTCTTTATTTTTCCCTGCTGTTTATTATTGATCATAAAGCCGACTGCATGTTGGTCAGTCAGCAGGGTGAATGGTTTTCCGGGCAGGTAGTGCCTCCAGTGATGCACAGTTTCCACTATGGCCTGGGCCTACTTTTCAATGGCTGAGAGCTGAAATTTGGAGCCCTGGAGGGTTTGGAAGAAGAAAGCCATGGGCCTGCCCACATTATTCAGCATGGCAACCAGGGTAATGTTGGATGCATCACTCTCCATCTGGAAGGGGATGGATTCATCCACAGCATGCATCACGACCTTGGTGATGTCGCCCTTGATGCATGTGAACGCGTTTTGGCTCTGCCAATGGGGGAAAGTGGTCGATTTCACCAGGGGCTGGGCTTTGTCTGTGTAATTCAGGACCCACTGGGTGTAATAAGAAAAGAAGTCTGTAGTGCACGTCAAAAGAACCAAAGGCTTGTTGATCCAAACCAAGGCTTTTATTAACTAAAAGACTGGAGCATATCACAAGTAAGTCGACCAGTCCAGAATGACCTGGTCTGGCTAGGAGCTATCCTTTAAGACTTGCCAGTAGGTGTGGCTACACTCTCAGCCAATCACAGTCATCCTACACTACCATCTGTACATACGTACATATACACATTGGTGATAGAATCTGTACTATCACAAAGCCCTCAAAGCATCTTTTCAGAGCCCTGAGGGTATGGGGCAATGGGGGTTCCAACAAGGGGAGCATGTGATCAGGATCAGGCCCAATGGTGCCATTCTCCACCACACAGCCCATGATGATCAGCTGAGAAGTGTTGAAGATGCACTTCTTTTGATTATAGGTCAGGTTGAGGCTTTAGGCCGCCAAGAGAAATTTGCGGAGGTTGGTCCTGCTGGTCCTGGCCATAGATGGTCATAATAAAATACACTACAAAATAGATAAAAATAGATAGATTTCTACTGATGTTCTATTTGTCGTTGAGAAATCTCATCAGTTTTTCAAAATGTCATGACGCAAACAAACAAGAAACTGGGAAAATGTATCTCATTCTTCCTACTGCCAGTCTGGTAGCAACACAGGGCATGATGGAGATGGTAAAATTGATATAGGATCAGCACGTGGTGAATCAAGGCAGATCCTACAAGTCTCACCTCCATGGCAAATGTGGTCAAACTCAAATTCTGCCAAATTGAGCAGAGGCAAGCATTACATTGAGGGTGTTCACACGAGGCAGCTTGAGCACATCAACAGCCAAATGTTTAATATGAGTGCCAAGTCAAGAAATGTGAGGCATTCCAGGACGATGCCCCATGATGCCCAGAGTCCTGCTTCCCCAATGAGAGTGATGAGCAATTTATTTTCGGTATTAGCAAAACCAAACATCCCAACCCACACAGAGTAAGCGGAAGCCAACCAGCTTTCAAGCATCGCAACGGAAGCTTAGACCCCAGCTACCTTGATCTTAGGCAACACTGAACTGGATTTTGATGCTTGTCACGTTAAGTTTAGCAAACTATCCCAACTCACGTAGTTTTAATGCCACTAAGAGTCAGACTGCACAGTTGTAATCCAAAACGTCGAGTCTCAGGACAGCTCGGTTACTAGCAGGGGTTCTCATGTTTATTTCAGTGTCAACATCTTCATAGAATCTGACAGCATGACTAGCAGTTGCTGTTTGTTCACGTGATAAAACCTACACTTTCCTCTTAGACTTGTGTAATAATCATTGAAATAATTTAAATGCTTCTTTATTGTGGATTTCTATCTGTGAGGGAACCAATGTGAGGGAACATTGTCCAGTAGCAGTGTAAGTCTTTGGAAACTACTAAGGCAGTGGTTCTCAACCTTTTTTTGGCACTCACGTCCCACTTTAAGTCATCCCTATGGCATTGGTGCTCTGTGATTAGTAAGGGTAAGTGAGTGGGAAGGGAAGGTTGAGAATTGCTGCTCAAGACCCAATTATTACTGAAATATTTTGCTGGAGAAAAATAATCATTTGCCCATTTTCTTTTGGAGTTCTGAAACCATGCACATAATGAGTCAATTAGGTACGATTAAAACAGTGGTTTTCAAACTTTTTCTTTCTACCCACATCCCACCTTAATCAATCCCTTACTAATCACAGAGCACTGATGGCATAGGGATGACTTAAAGTGGGATGTGAGTGTAAAGAAAAAGGATGAAAACCACTGGACTGAGGGTTTCATCAAAATGAAGCAATGCTAGAAAGGTAAGGACATTTTTTTTTCCAAGGTATTTCTTTGTTCTCTGAGGATGTGAAAAAACATCGTGTCCAGCTGGAATCACCAAAATAATCTGTCGAGGGGTCCCCCGGCCAAAAACAGTGGCCAATCATTTTTCTCCACAGTCACTGCCTGACCTATTGAGACCCTGATAACTTCTTGTTGTTTATTTAAGATACCAGCATCTGCAGCTCTACTTTTGCCACAATAATTATCGATTTTGTTATTGTAGTTAAGAACATAAATGACCTTAAGTAGTAGCAGTGAAATTTAGTCAAATTGTTCCAAGTGTTGGTGCTGGCAAGGACACTTCTGGAGTACTGTGAACTACTGGGGTCCCCTTTCCTGAAGGTAGGATAGTGTTTCAATGGATGGAGTCCAAAAAATAACTAACTGATCAATTCGAGGGATGAAAGGATTGTTCTCTCAAGAGAGGCTGAACAGGTTGGATCTACATTCTTTGGAGTTTGGAAGAATGAGGAGTGACCTTCTTAAGAAATATCAGAGCAGGCTTGACAGAATAGATGTTGTGGTGTTTTCACTAGTGGGAGAATCTCACACAAGAAGACAAGGTTCCAAGGGGCCAGTCAATTAAAATTGTAGAAGCCTAGGGGTCACGAGTTCATTCCTCGCTGGGGCCTCATTTCTGTGAGGGGGCACTGGACAAAGTGGCAATGCTCTGTCTTCTTTACATTAGACCAAGTTAAAAAAATTCATGTATGTTATATTCTAAATGTAGAATTACGTGACAGTATTGGACCTTTACTTTTACCTTTTACTTTTGCAGAAGGTGGTTAAATACCTGGAACTCTCTGACCAAGAGGGTTATTGAAGTTAGGTCAACGGAAGCATTAAAAATGGATGGAACTGCATTCCGGAAAGATGGAGGGATGGAACACTATGGGGAACTGGCACAAAAGAGGAGTTGAGACCCTTAAAATAGCCATGATCACACTGAATGGCGGGCAGGTTTGAGAGGTCTGGTGGCCTATACCTGCTCCCGTGGAACACAAAATAATATTTCCAAGTATTTCTGTACTATTTGCTGTACATCAGTAAATAAATTGAGTCTGACCCGATACGGGGCTATATTCCATCATTCATAAACTTCCATATTTGATATTTGTCAACTCTTGCCAGAGTTTCAGTTGCAAACATTAAATACCAGTTGGATGTGCAGAAAAGATCATTTGTGGCCCACGTATGCAGAAATTGACCAAAGTTCAACACCCTAGCATGTCACAAGAAATCTAAATGCACTGCAAAATGCCCAGCCAACAAAAAAAAGTGCATTTGGGAAGATCCCTTTCCCTTAGTCAAATGGGATTACCAACTGGCCACAGAAAGTCACAAGAGAATATTCCCAAAGGGTTCAAAATATTAGATTTGTGCCTTTTAAAAAGATCGTTGCTGAGATGAAAACCATTTTGATAGCATTTCACAAAGAAAACAGATTGGAGAGCTGCCTTGTCTCAGAGTTTGTTTATAGTATGGCAGTCTATCACATATAGTACATATAGCACAGGCTATCACAACAAACAAAATAAACGCACGATAATTCAAAGGGAGTGGAAACTGATCAGATTTCATGGAATATACGTTTTCCTACTTGTCATATCACTCCATTACAAGTGGTATTTTTTGCTTGATTTACAATTTCCTTGGAAGTATTGCAATTGTATTTTTCTACCTGAAGTGCAATTTAAACGAGGAAAATGATAAATTGAAGTTAAATCCCTGGGTCAGATTTTTGCACACCTAACACAGTGAAAACATAGATAGGCATAAGGAGGCAACAGAGTTCCAGTGGGAGGGTGAGTTGGTGAGTCCCAGCGGGAGGGTGTGGCCCAGACACAGTGAGGCCCAATGGGAATAGAGCGAAGCCTGGTGAGGCTCGATGGAAGCAGCAGTGAGGGGTCCAGACTCGGGAGGCCCAACAGAAGCAGGGTGAGGCCTGGCAGGATCAGCGACAAGAGGTCTAGACACAGTGAGGCCCAACAGAAGCAGCAATGAGGGCTAGCAGGGGCACCAGTGAGGGGTCTGGTCATGGCGAGGCCCAGCATGAGCAGCGGCAAGGGGTCCAGACTCAGAGAGGCCTGGCGGGAGCAGCGACAAGAGGTCTAGACACAGTGAGGCCCAACAGAAGCAGCAATGAGGGCTAGCAGGGGCACCAGTGAGGGGTCTGGTCATGGTGAGGCCCAGCATGAGCAGCGGCAAGGGGTCCAGACTCAGAGAGGCCTGGCGGGAGCAAGGTGAGGCCTGGTGAGGCCTGATGGGAGCAGGGTGAGGCCAGGCGAGGGCCAGCGGGAGTAGGGTGAGGTCTGGTGTGGCCTGATGGGAGCAGGGTGAGGCCTGGCGAGGCCTGATGGGAGCAGCGGTGAAATTTGATATTCACGATGAGAATAGGCCTTGCTGGTAATTTATCATAAATTTCGATGATTTCCTGGAGGTCTGCTTGATTGTCATTAGAGAGTTTGGGAGGAATATCCCTAAAGGTTTTCCTGAAATTAGATTTTTCTTTGATTTTTCCCCTCCCCAGGAGCCACTTTACCAGCCCATTAGGGCAGAGAGTAGATAAGGGGAGAGGGAGAAAGGTAGAGAGAGAGAAAAAGAGACAGAGAGAGAGAGAGAGAGAGAGAGAGAGAGAGAGAGAGAGAGACAGGTAGAGAGATAGATGGAAATAGAAACAGACAGCCAAGGCAGGGGAATGCTCCTCTTGCAGGATGTGGGTTATCAGGGAAGCCAGCAGTATCCTTAATGACTTCATCTGCGAAAAGTGCATCCAGCTGCAGCTCCTGACAAGCCAAGTTATGGAAATGGAGAAGGAGTTTGATGAATTCCAGATCATCTTGGATGCAGAGAGGGTGATAGATGGAAGTTACAGGGACATTATCGCACCTAGGAGGCAGGAAGAGGGTAGATGGGTGACGGTCAGGAGAGGGAAAGGGAACAGGCAGGCAGTGCAGGGCACCCTTGTGGGTGTTCCACTGAATAACAAGTATATCATTTTGTATACTGTTGAAGGGGATGATCTACCAGGCACAAGCCATGGTGATCAGGTCTCTGGCATGGATTTTGGACCTGCGGCTAAGAAGGGAAGGGATGAGCAGAGGTGAGCTGTAGTGATAGGGGATTCCATAGTTAGGGGGACAGATAAGAGGTTTCTGTGGAGAAGATCGAATATCCCAGATGGTATGTTGCCTCCCTGCTGCCAGGGTCCAAGATATCTCAGATCAAGTTCACGGCATTCTCAGAAAGGAAGGTGAGCAGCTGGATGTCGTGGTCTGTGTAGAGACCAATGACATGGGTAGGAAGGGTGAGGAGGTCCTGCAAGGAAAGTTCAGGGTGTAAGGCACTAGGTTGAAGAACAGGATCCCTAGGGTAGTGACCTCAGGATTTCTACTCATGCCATATGCTGGTGAGGTTAGAAATAGGAGAATAATGCAGCTGAAGACATGGTATAGGTGGGAGGGCTTCAGGTTTCTGATCATTGGGCTCTCTTCCAGGGAAGGTGGAACTTGTTCCAACAGGACTGTTTGCATCTGAACTGGAAGGGGACTACTATCCTTGCGGACAGGTTTTCTGGTGCTCCTCTGGTGGGCTTAAATTAGATTTGCAGGGGGAGTGGAGACAGAGTGCCAGAGCAGATAGAAGAGTGAAGGTGCAAAAATATTATGCTAAAATTACATGTTCCGTTAGAGGTCAGTGGGTTGAATATGGTCGAAGTGTTGCATCTATTTCAATGCAATGAGTATTGTAGGAAAGGCAGACGAGCTTAGAGCGTGGATTGACACATGGAATTATGACGTTATAGCCATTAGTGAAACTTGGTTGCAGGAGGGGCAGGACTGGTGTCTCAATGTTCTGGGATTTTGTTGCTTCTAACATGATAGAATGGGGAGGTTGAAAGGGGAGGAGTGGCATTGTTTGTCAGGGAAAATATCACAGCTGTGTTCAGGCAGGACAGACCAGAGAGCTTGTCTACTGAGGCTATATGAGTGGAGCTGAGGAATGGGAAAGATATGACCACACTCATTGGGCTATATCATAGACCACCCAATAGTCAGCAAGAATTGGAGGAGAAAATCTGCAGAGAGAGAGAGAGAGAGAGAGAGAGAAAGATAGCAGATAGCTGAAGGAAACACACATGTGTAGGAGGAGACTTAAACTGTTAGTAGGAGACTTAAACTTTCCACATATTGACTGGAACTCCCATACTGTAAAAGGGCTGGATAGCTTGGAGTTTATCAAATCTGTTCAGGAAAATTTTCTAAATCAATATATAGCGATACTAATGAGAGAGGATGCAATACTTGATCTCCTATTAGTGAACAAGACAGGACAGGTGACAGAAGTATGTGTAGGGGAACATTTTTGGTTCAGTGATCATAATGCCATTAGTTTCAAGTTAATTATGGAGAAGGATTGGTCAAGGCCTTGGGTTGAAATTCTAAATTGGAGAAAGGCCAAAAACTTTGAGGAAATGAGTAAGGATCTAGAATGCATGGATTGGATCAGGCAAAGATGTATGAGTTAAGTGGAGATAAATGGAGGATCTTCAAAGGTGAAATTTTGAGAATACAGAGTTTGTATGTGCCTGTCAGGATCAAACACAAGGTTAGAAGGTACAGGGAACCCTTGGCTTTCAAGGGATATTAGCCGTCTGGTTTGGAAGGATATCATGTAGAGGCAACATGGAGCAAATGAGGGGTTCTTGAAGAGTATAAAAAGTGGAAGAAGGCTTCTTCAGCTCTTATTCTCAACAACATGACATAAATGTTATATATTGAACCATTATAAATAGGTTATAAATTAGAAATTACATCATTTAAATTCTTATCAGCATGTGGTATGTAATTGAGATCGTAAAAAAATCTCTAATCTGAAGAGATCGAAAAAATATGAGTATTTGGTAGACAGTATTAAGTGAAAGTTGTTCAAAGGAAGTGAGATTCCCCTCATCAAATAAATCTTTAAAACATTTAATGCCAAATCTATACCATTCTTTTTAAAGCTACATCAATCATGGAAGGTTTAAAGAAATAATTAGAAAAAATACACTAGAAAATATCATTAAAACAAAACATTTTCTAAATTGTACCATATCCTGAAAGTATGTTTATCCGTTGAGGTATCAGTTAGTTTATTTAATAATATGGGAAGTGAGGATCTGAGAAGGGAAATAATAGAACATTTTGTAACAGGATTAGATTCCAAAGAGACCCATATTGGACAGTCTTCACAGTTAATGTAAGAGTTGGTATATTGACCACCCAATAATAAAACCTAAAGTTTGTTATGGCGAAACCTCCATTCTTTTTACATTTTTGTAAATGGACTTTGTTTAGGCAAGGATATTTGTTCTTCCATGTAGGAGAAGATAAGATTGAGTCAAGGAAATTTTAAAAAAGAGGAATAGAAGCAAAGTCTGAAAAAGGTATAGAAATTTAAATAATATATTCATTTTAATAGAGTTGATTCAACCAACCAATGATACCGAAATGGGTGACCAATTTTATAGCACTCCTTTCACGTGTTTGATTAAGGTGAGAAAATTTACTCTGAATAAGTTTTTATGGTTTCTGAAAAAACTTGGATTGTAATTTTCAAATTGGTTAATACCTTTTCTTTATGTGCCCGTCATTCTCTCCTACAATTTAAAGTAGTCCATAGAGCTCACATCTCCAAAGTCATGTCCAAACTATCTTGTTTTTATGTGGATGTATCTCCTTGCTGTGATAAATGCAACAATGGGGATGCTTCACTAATTTATATGTTCTGGACATATCAGAGTCTTGAAAAACATTGGAATGAAGTATTTAAAACTCTCTCTGCACTTTTTAAAGTTAATTATAAATTGAATCCTCTCAGTGTTTTATTTGGTATTGTTGAAGAGAGTGACATAATTTTAACAGCATCTGAGCTGCATGTATTAGCTTTTATTTCTCTTATGGCAAGGCGGGAGATGTTGCTCAGGTAGAACGACGTTGCTCCACCTACTCATGCTCAATGGTTACATGACATCATGTCATCTTTAAATTTAAAGAAGATTAAGTGATCCATTTCCAATTTGAATTCAAATTTTTAAACACTGTGGGGGCCCTTTCTGAATTACTTTTTATAATCTTTGATTTGCAAAGTGTTGACTAATGAGTTAATGAGGTTTAATCAGTAGTTTCTTTCCACTCACAAACTTTAGGTATTCCCTATGCCATAAATGCTCTGTGATTAGTAAGGGATTGCTTAAGGTGGTATGTGGGTGAAAAGAAAAAGTTTGAAAACCACTGTTTTAATCATCCCTAATTGGCTCATTATGAACACAGTTTCAGAACTCCAAAGGGAATGGGCCAATGACAATTTTTCTCAAGCAAAATATTTCAGGGGTCTAGATTAGTGATTTTCAACTTTCCCTTCTCACCCACATACCACCCACATAAGCATGGAACTATGATGTTGTGACCATTACTGAAACTTGGCTGGAGAAGGGCAGGATTGGCTGATGCAACTATCTGTGTTGAGATGTTTTAAAAGGAATAAGGTGGGAGGTGGAAAAAGGGAGTGGGTAGCATTACTGGTCAGGAAGAGTATCATAGCTACATAAAGGGAGGCTGTTGCAAAGGGAGGGTCCACTGGGTCAGTGTGGGTGGAAGTCGGAAATAGGAAGGGAGCTGTCACTATGCTGGGAGTAGTCTATAGGCCCACAAATAGCCCTTGGGACACCGAGGAGCAGATAAGCAGGCAGATTTTGGAATGGGATGGGAAATACAGGGTTGTAGTTATGGGTGATTTCAACTTCTCTAATATTGACTGGCACCTACTGACTGCAAGAGGGATAGATGGGGCTGAATTTGTCAGGTTGTACAAGAAGGATTTCTGACAGTTTGTGGACCAGTTGACGAGAGGAGAGGCCAGACTGGATCTGGTTCTGGGGGAATGAACCTGGTCAGGTGATGAACCTCTCGGTGGGTGACGATTTTGGTGAGAATGACCACAAATTCCTTATCTTCAACATAGCTATATAAAAGGATATAAACAGTTAAACAGGGAAAGTGCTTAACTGGGGAAGTGATAATTATGAAGGGATGAGGCAGGAACTAGCGAGAATAAATTGGAAACAGATGTTTAAGGGTGAAAGCAGAAGTAATGTGGAGGAAGTTTAGGGACCATTTGAGGAATCAAGATAGGTTTTTCCCATTGGGCCAAGGAAAAAATGGTAGGAAAAAGAACCATGGCTGACGAAACAGATCAGGCAACAATTTAAGAGGAAGAAGGAAACAAACATTAGATACAGGTACACAATCCTTTATCTGGAACCCTTGGGGGACAGTATGTTCCAAATTTTGGATTTTTATAGATTTCAGAAAGCCCACCTGAAATGTGCTGGTGTATCCACCCCCACCCCCTTCCAGTCACGCTGCTGGTTCCCCCCCTCGCCCGCCTGACTCACGTTGCTGGTCTCTCCCTTCATCCGCCCGACTCACTCTGCCATCTCCCCCCACCACCCCGACCACCTGACTTGTGCTGCCAGTCTCGGTCTCTCGCCTGCCTGACTCACGCTGCAGGTCTCGGTCTCTCGCCCATCGACTCATGCTGCCACCTCTCCCCCTCGCCTGCCAGACTCGCGCTGCCGGTCTCCTTCCATTCGCCCACCCAATTCACGCTTCCGGTCTCCCCCACCCGCCCCCCCCACCTGCCTGACTCAAGCTGCCAGTTTCTTGCCCCAGTTTGGACCTTTCCGGATTTTAGATGTCTGGATGTTCAGGAACCAGGAAACACAAAGGGCCCATGAGAAGTATATGGTAACCAGGAAGAAGCTTAAGAAAGATCTTAGCCCCACCTACACATACACAGTTGTCAGAAATATAAATTCTCACACATGAGTCTCTTTAAAGACGGTGACACGACAAGCTTTATTTACAAGTCTGCAGAGTTGGACTCAACTGGCTTCTCGCCAAGTCAAGCCCCGATACATACAGTGCATTGATTTTTATACCTTTTTTGCTTGTCCTTCCCCTCCTCTTTAACACTGTTTTAATTGGTTAGTTTTTGCAAAATCATTCTAAGTACACTTGCATTTGTAATTATCATGTTAGTCACGTACACTACGAACTCTGCACACACTAAATTCTGTTTTTCACTCTTTTATCAATCTTTGGCTCCTACATGTCTCTTTGTGACCATGAAAGATCTCTGTTTGTTATAACATTGTCCAGCTGAACTTCTATGGTAAGCTCCCTGTCTATTCTGGCTTCCCCTTTTATGATTAATCATCACATTTTAACTTAAGCCCTTTTTAACCTAAATTCTCTATCTATAACAACAGTGACTAAAAAATATTAGAAAAAAATTAGATGTGTATCAAAGATTCAAATATTAAATTCCAAAAGACATTTATAGACATCTATCATAATCTCAAGATTTAGTGTTGACCTGGAATTTTGGTGCAATGTTCTCCCTCTTCAAGAAGGTGTCATTTCGATGTACCATTGCTGTATTCTCAGGCTATCTTCTAATTTCCAGGTTGACATAATACATTTTTTTGCTGCAGCTAAGGCTATCATAATAAATCTTTTTTGTGCTCCATCCAAATTGAGTCCAAGTTCTTTACTTCTTATATTATTTAGAAGAAAGATCTCTGGATTTTTTTGGTATGTGTTTTTTGTGATTTTATTTAATACCTGGTTTAGATCTTATACCATTGGGAAAAATAACATATAATTTAAGAAATAACATCACAGTATTCGAACAAATTTGGGAACCGTACATGGAACCCAACAGAGAAGTCCTACCGTGGACCTCCACCGCCTAAAATGACAGGAGAAGAAGACGAAATGAACTGACCCAGTATGTAAAAGTAGAAGACACAAATTTCTTCTTTATTTTCATTGTGTGATGACATTGTTTAATGGGTTTAATGTATCATATAGGTTGAACGTTGAGTGGGTTGGGGGGGTGAAGGAGGGAGGGAAGGGAGGGGGGAAAAAGGGGAGAAAATGACACTGTGTATATTCAAGAGGGAAATGTTTGTGTTTATTTTGGTTAGAATGGTTCATAATGTGAAAAAAAAAATTAAACGGTGTCATTTGATTCATACATGTCAACTTTCACCCTTGCTTAGAGGAAGACGTTTGTTTTTTTTTCTCCTTCATTTTTTCTTTTGTGCTTTTGTTGTTGCTATGTTTTATTTCATTATTAATATTGTGCTCTGGATTTCTTCATTATGATCATATTTCTAATTTTTTTTCTAATTTTGTAGCACATTGTATAATTGTTCTGTTCAATTGTTTATACTTTAAAAACCAATAAAATAATTTTAAAGAAAGGTCTTGGGAGAGCTTGAAGGGGATATGAAAACGCCTTAGCATGTAGGATTAAGGATAGCCCCAAGGTGTTCTTTGCGTATGTGAAGAACAAGAAGGGTGACAAAAATGAAGGTGGGGTTGCTAAAGGATAAAGGAGACTACATGTGCCTGGAGGTGGAGGAGGTTGGGGAGGTTGTAAATGAATACTTTGCGTCAATATTCACAAGAGAAAAGGACTTTGATCAGGGTGAGGTTGGAATAGAACAGGCCTTGTGACAGATGCAAATCTGATATTGTTACATTGACATGTATGTTTTGGTTTTGTCCATCCTTAGAAATCTATTGGAAAGATATTTTTAATATATTTTTAACTGTATTTCAGGTGGAACTTCGACCTAATCCAATAACTGCCCTCTTTGGGGTTATTGAACCACACAGATGGAGCTTTTCTGTACCTGTGCAAAGGGTTATGGACATATCTACATTGTTGGCTAGAAAAGCCATCTTATTCGGGTGGAAAGACTCTAGACCTCCAATAGTGTTTCAATGGTTCTCTCATATTATGTCCTGTTGAAGTTCAGAAAAAAATTAGATATCATGTATTTGATTCATTGGTGAAATCTGAAGATACATGGCAGCCTTTTATATCATATTTTCATTTGAGGTAAATGTTCCAGATGAGGTATAGTCTAACCTTTGTTTTTTGATTAATGATATGAATCAAAAGCTACAAAATATCTGTAACCCTCAGGATAAGCTGCTCAGATGTTTTTTTTTGGTTAGTTTTCTTTTTTTTAATAGAGTAGGTTATGTGGGATTGTATATAAAAAGGTACACACATATAATATTTTTGATGTTTTTTTCTGTCTTCATACAGTGCAGTGGAGGGGGCACCAACTTTATACTGTTTTAAGTTTTATCTTATACATATGTGATCTTGTATTTTCAGTTTTGTTCCCTTTTCTTCATTGTACTGTATTTATTATAAAAATCAATAAAAAAAAGATTGGAAAAAAAAGGAAATAAAACAGGCCTGAGTGCTGGACAATGTGAAGATTAAGAAAGCGGAAATGTTGGATTTTCTTAAAAAAAAATCAAGATTGATAAATCCCTGGGGCCGGATGTGATGTATCGCAGGTTGCTGTGGGAAGGGAGGTAAGAGAATAGCTGGGGCAGTAGCTATGATCTTGGAATCCTCTTTGGCTGTGGGGGAGGTGCCGGAGGATTGGAGAATGGCAAATGTAGTCCCCTTGTTTAAAAAAAGGTAATAGGGAGAACCTGGGAATTATAGACCAGTGAGTCTTACATCAGTGGGGGGTGTGCAAACTAATGGAGAGGATTCTATGAGCATTTGGAGAAGTACAGCCACTCAAGATAGTCAGCATGGCTTTGTGAAGGGAAGGTCGTGCCTCATGAGTCTAAATGAATTTTCTAAAGAGGCAATGAAAGAAATTGATGAGGGTAGGGCAGTAGATGTTGTTTATATGGATTTTAGACCACACTTACACTTCCTTAATCTCCAAATTGTCCAGAATATGGGCCGGTTCTATTTCCTTTTTTTCCAATCTTTTTTATTTGTTTTTATATTAAATGCAATACAATGAAGAAAAGAGATCAAAACTGAAAATACACAGTCCCCCATGAGACATTTATCCTGGAAGTCATGAGGCATGGGATCAATGGAACCTAGGATGTGGGGATAAATAAAATGGCTTGCAGGAAGAAAGTAGAGAGTGGTAGTGGAAGTAAAGTTTTCTACCTGGTGGTCGGTGACCAGTGGAGTACCACAAGGATCTGTTCTGGGACCCCTGCTCTTTGTGAATTTTATGTGACCTGGATGAAGAGGTGTAAGGATGGGTCAGTAAGTTTGCAGATGACAGAAAGGTTGGAGGAGTTGTGGGTGGAGTTGAAGGTTACAAGAGGATATAGACAGGATGAAGAATTGGGCAGAAAGGTGACAGATGGATTTCAATCCAGATAAGTGTGAGGTGATGCATGTTGGAAGGACAAACCAGACGGCAGAGTACAGGGTTAATAGTCAGTTGCTTAAGAGTGTGGAAGAACAGGGGGATCTTGGGGCTCAAATCCATATATTCCTCAAGATCATCGCACAGATTGATAGGATAGTTAAGAAGGCCCATGGGATGCTGGGCTTCATTAATCAAGGTATTACATTCAGGAGTAGAGAGGCAATGTTGCAACTCTACAAATCTCTGGTAAGACCACACTTGGAGTATTGTGTTCAATTCTGGTCACCTCATTATAGGAAGGATGTGGAAGCTATGGAGAGGGTGCAGAGGAGATTTACCAGGATGCTGCCTGGATTGGGAAACAAGTCTTATAAGGCAAGGTTAGCAGAGCTGGGTCTTTTCTCTTTGGAGTATAGAAGGATGAGATGAGACTTAATAGAGGTCTACACGATTATGAGAGGCATAGATAGGGTAAACAGCCAGCACCTGCTTCTTAGAGCAAGATCAGCAAATACCAGATGAACAAAGTTAAGGGAGGGAAGTTTAGGGGAGACATCAGGAGTAAGTTTTTTTTAAACCAAGGGTTGTGGGTGCCTGGAATGCCTGGCCAGGGATAGTGGTGGAGGTTGAAACATTGGAGGCATTTAAGAGATTCTTAGACAGACACATGGATGAAAGAAAAATAGAGGGTTACGGGATAGGGAGGGCATGGTACATTTTTCAGAAAGGAATATATGGGTCAGCACAACATCAAGGGTTGAAGGGCCTGTACTGTGCTGTATTGTTCTATGTTCTATGAAGTGGTGAATGCGGGCTCAATTTTAACACTTAAGAAGATTTGGACAGGTACAAGGATGGGAGAGGTATGGAGGGCTATGGACTGGGTGCAGGTCAGTGGGACTAGGCAAAAAAAATGGTTTGGCACAGACTTATTCGATTGTTCTAAGTAACACTATTCCTCAAGCAGTTCATCCATGGAAGTCCAGAACTTACAGCCAAAGATGGAGTCCTTTGCAGTAGCCAGCAAGATCTATTCCACTGAGTTATTACTGTACAATCCTGTAAGAGTCTTTAAAAGTGGACAAAAGACTTAAAAGGGGCATGAGGAGCAACTTTTTCAAAGCAGGACCCAGAACGAGCTGCCAGGAAAAGTGGCAGAGAAGGGAACTATCGGAACATTTTTAAATATTTGGATGTTCGTAAGGAAGGGTTAGAGAAGTAATGGCCAAGTGCATCCAAATGGGACGAGGTCAGATGGGCAACTAAGTCAGCACGATTAGGTTAGACAGAAGGGCCTATTTCCATGTTGAATAGCTCCACGACTATCCAGCATAAATTACAAGACGCTGAGGGAAGTCAACAAAATGCATACAAGAAAACTTCATTTTCCATTCATTATTTACAAGTTCAATACAACTCTCTAAATTTATCAGCTTCAGACTTAAACTTTATCAGTAATTAAATACCCCGACAAAGGTGACTTTGGGGAAAGAGGCACAAGTTAATGTTTATTAATATGCTCTGCTACATACACGCCTTTGGTTGACAAAGTGCATAGCAAATTCATGACAGCCAAATAATTGTCCTCTCCAGTCATTCTTTTAACTGAAATTGGTTTACAGTACAAGGCAAGGCTGCAGAGAAACATGACTCAAGTCACTGGCACTTGATAACCAATTTAAAAAATAATAAAATCTGTATAAAGTACTACGTTTCAGAAAGAAAGATGTGCCTCGTAACCTTCCCAGAAGTAAAGGATTTTTTAAAAACCTACTTTTTTTGTAAATTGGGTTAAAGGTACAAATTCCTGTGTTTTATTGGATGTTCTATCAGGCTCCACACAGCTTCAGGCAGCCTTTTATTTATCTTGCTCTTTACAGCCATTTTCAATACTTTCTCACTTTGCCTTCTGAAAGTTTATCCAAATCTGTATCCTTTTTGTTATGTAAACACCTCAAATTGCTTCATGAACAAAGGGTAAGATATCAAGCCTAAGGTGCTGAGAAAATTGGCCCTTTTCCCTTGATGCTATTTTATCCGTTTTTAGGCAGACTTGCAAAAGATTATCTGATTAAATGTATCCAGTTTTAACTTGTAATTAAAGACCAAGTGAGACCATAAACTGGCATTTCAAATCCATTTTTATTTGAACTTGAGCCAAATGGGAGATGATCTTATTTCCAAAATTATTTTCCCAGTTTTTTTTTTAGAAACTTTCAATCTGTTTATCTGTTTATTGGTCATTATGATTGTTCAAAGGTTCTCTACACCACATGCTGTTTTAGCTTTCTGATGCAAGTGTTAAGTTTGAATACTCTTAATTCAAATATTGCTTTAATGTCCTTTTAGAAGAATTTATGCAAACCAAATCTCAAATGTGGTTTTTCTTCAACGAAATGCAGAATCCCCCGGCCAGGCTTGCATTTGTCGCTCATCCCTACGTGCCCTCGAACATTCGGACGCAATAAGTATTCCACCACATGGTTTTGTCTGGAGGCAGAAGACAGACTGGGTGAGACATAGAACATCATTGAACCTCGTGTGTTTTTACCCAACAATCCATACTTTGACAGTCTTACTGCAGATTGATATTAGAATTATTTCATTACCTAAATGCAGAGCAAGATTTGAATTTGTTCCTCTGGATTCCAGTATTCTGTGTAACCTTACTCAGCAACATAACTGCTTTACTACCATATCCGATTTTTTTAAGCTGTTCAAGAAATCAACTAAGCATTATGCTCAAAAATTAATATCTATCAATCTAAACTGCCAGTCCTTCAATGTGATCACCGTGAGTCATATTCAGATTTCATAAACAACCCCATTTTGGCATCATGAGCAACAAAAGGAAACCACAATAAATCTCTCATAAAAAGATAAATAATCCATGGCATTTATGAAAATTTGGAGGGCCTTCCAAAATTATTTCATCCCAGGTGCCAAATCTTCACTTTGTTAGAAATTGAAGTACCTTTAAAGAAATTGCTTGAGACAAAAGTTGAGAACAAAGAACATTTATTTTACAACAATGCAAAGTTGGGTGCTTCCCCTTACCCTGGGAATACACACACATACTGGGGCTCACCCAACTTTTATACAGTCAATTTCAGTATCAGAGTGCCCTCCCCCTTACATTCTTCTGCCCCCTGGATGGGTTTGGCATAGGTAATCCTTCCTGCCTATGTGCAGTTTCAGTACACTTGGAGGACCAGGGGGTATCCTGTGGGTGTCCCATCATGTCATTGTCCTTATTCACACCTTCCTGATTCTCGGGGCTACAATCTCTTGGTATGCGGAGTTGACTCATTCTATCTAGGGTTGGCTAGTTTCATATGTATAAATCTGTGTATGGTTAGCTAATTAGATATGTAGGACTTGGTACTTCTATCTAGGGCTAGGAGACCTTTATCTGATCCAGACTACCTCAACTTCCTACATTCTATTGTACCTTACCATTCCTTTTCTTAGTCTTATGGTGGCTCTTGTCCCACAGAAGATTCTTATGTTAATCATGCTGACTCTGCTTTCCTGCATCCTAATCCCCAAGCTCATCCTGTTTGTACTGGTTACAGCCATTAACTGATGAATTTTAGTTTCTTCCATGTTCATAATTTTAGATCAATTTTCCCATCTCTCACAATCCTCACTTTTCTTTTAGATCAGTAATACTGATCTTTCACCATGATCAGTGTTACTGATCTTTGGTTACTGGTCAGTGTGACTGATCCCCCCCCCCCCCCCCTCACTTTTCTTTTAGATCAGTATTACTGATGCTGTAAAGTGTAACGTGTTGTTTTACCCAGCTGGTCAATAACCGAATTGTAATACCTGTGTAAAGTCTTTAGGTAGGGGAGCACCATGAAGGTCAGAGTAGCGAGTCCAGCTGCTATTAGGGTTGCGAGTATCAGGCTCCAGTTCTCAGTAAAGAGTCTAGTCCATCCCACATCAGTCCGAAGTTGCCACGTCTGAACATGGGCATGGGCAGATTCACGTTGAAATCTTGAAGTAGTGTCTTTAACCGCCCGACTTTTGTAAGCTTTGTCCTGACAAAGTCTGTGAGAAACGCTGCCTTCAGCAGCGAACGAGAAGCAGTCTGTGAGAAGCGCTGCCTTCAGCAGCGAACGAGTAGCAGTCTGTGAGAAACGCTGCCTTCAGCAGCGAACGAGTAGCGAGAGTCAGGCGGTTCCGTTGAATTGTGGCTAGTATCTGATGTCCTCTTCAGCCCCGAACCCTAGGGCCACCGATCTCCAAAGGCTGTCTGGAGTCTGATATTGAGGTGCCAAGCAGCTCACGTTGTTGATAACTGGTGCTCCCCTTCACAGGGTGATGAAAAGAGACCAAGGGATTGTTTCTTGTGATTTAACTGTGTGTTGCAGCTTGTCTGCTAACATTAGCATGGGTATCATTGAACTTGTGAGTTGCAGCCTGTCTGTGTACACTAGCATATGTATTAACTCTCTCTCTCTGCGACATGTACAATCCTGACTACCATTCTGTCTGTCTTTGTCGCACCATGTCCTTTGTGCTATCGCTTTAAAACTCCTGTCTTTAATACCTGTGTAGGCTAAGATACAAATTAGATGTACTCCACTAAAGCTGTTCAGTTCCCCTGGTCCGTATTGGAATCCCTTGTTAACCCATACCCCACTATGACTATACATTAAATCTATGCCCTGTCTACATTCTAAAGGAAAATAATTGTGACCTCTGCTGCCCCTATTCCAGGAGGACTTAAAACATAGCGAGTAATGAAGTGACATAAACAGTTAACAAACAATACCCCAATAAATGAATAAACAGTTAAAAAAATAAACAGTTAAAAATACAACAATAAATGTATAAACAGTTAAAAAATACAACAATAAATGTAACATTACGGCACTTTGTCACGGCACAGTGTAAGTTTCAGGTCTGAAGGATGAGGAACTGCACACCAGGTTGAGGGTTGAGCCTGTGTGTCTTGATGTTGTGGTTCGGAAGCTGGTTTGATTCTTTGAATGTGGGTCCAGCCTTTCTCTCTTGTTCTTACTGCGGTGTCTGTAATTAAAAGTACACAGAAGGGACCATCCCAGGCAGGTTTTAGTTGATCCTCTTGCCATGCTTTTACATATAACCAATCACTAGATTTTAATAAAATGAATAACAATCTGACTTTCCTTTGTGTTAGTGTAAAAATTGTAAAATGAAACACAAACCATATTTGCATGGGTTTTGAATATGTTAGACCTTATTAAAATGCAGTTGGAGCTGCTTGTCTGTATGGGGCACAACCCTCCAATTTGTTAGAGTACATAACAGACATTGTAGCACAAGAGCCTCTGCAAGAGAACTTGAAACATATTCAACCTTTAGTTCTGCCTTAAGTAAAATGCCTTGTGCCACAGCTCACAACCATATTCCATATAATAACCATATAACAATAACAGTACGGAAACAGGCCATATTGGCCCTTCTAGTCCGCACCGATTTACATGAAACTCCAACTAGTTCCACCTACCTACTCCCTGTCCATAACCCTCCAACCCCCTCACATCCATGTACTCATCAGTGCCACTGTAATATAGTTGAACTAACACTACCCAAAGTGAGACAAGAGCCCATGCATTTTCTGACTAAAGGTCACAAGTGCAGCCAACAGACTACTTCAAGGCACTTTCAGCCTTGCTCCTCTGTGCAGCCATGTAATCTTTGAGAAGAGGCAAACATAACCAAGGGCATTAAAAGGGTAAAAATCTGGCAATTTTCTCTCCATAGAGAGCATTGGGGAGCCTGGAACCGATTGTTGATTTTGTAAAACGAAGTTGAACAGGCTTGTACACATTTTCAGACTGCTTGTGCAGTGAGTGCCATACACCATGGTCTTCTGATTCATTGGTGAGGAGGTGATCAGTAAGATGCAGCAGTGGAAGCGCTTGCTCAAAGGCTGGAGGAAAATTAGACTTCGACCTGGATTTGTCAGAATTATAAGAGTTTATCTAAAGCTGGCTTGAGATAGAAGAACATCACAGGTGCTCCTCAATTTACGATAGGGTTGCGTTCCAGCAGACCCAGCGTAAGTTGAAAAAGAATCTTAATTGGAGACGTACCTTGTCTAACATTAACAGCACTGTATCAGTCCTCATACTGATCTCACTACCCTGCTCTCTCCCAACAGTCCCTGTAAGCTTTCCGAAAATGTGATTAACCAACGAGGCTACAAAAAATTCACCTTAGAGGAATTATCAAAGTTTATTGGAAAAATCAACGATGCTTGTGATGACCTTTAACACATTATATGAAAGTAAATGACAGTCATGCTATTGTGTCATCGTAAAATCATAAGTAGGGGAGCACCTGTATTACCTTTCATATTTTTGCAATGTTGATTGCACACACAATCATTTAAGTACTGGCTAGTTTCTATAATATTGCACTTAAAGTTTAGCTGCATGAATCCTGGAGCTTGTGGAGTCATTAGTGAATCAAGAAATATTGGTGCCATGGCAATTTCTCTGTACCATGCCAATTTCCCAGTCCTGAAGCCGGGACATAGTGAATAGTATCAGGTACAAGATCTGTGAGTAATTAATGCTATTTTTTTTTATTTATTAAATTTATTTATTTTTTTTTAAATTAATTAATGCACCCAATTGTTCTGAACGATGCCACCAATTTAAATCATATTCCACCTATTGCAGTACTCACACACCACCATAGACCAGTTCGCAGGTTTATTTCTCCATTAAGCTGAATCCAGTCGCGCAGGGTTAACCTCCATGATTATTTACAATGTAACTTCCGCACTACCGGATTTAAATATAAACCTGATGAATGGGGGAAAGTTATCATGAATTAAATAACAGCGGCAATACAGAGAAATTGTGCTGAGGCATTAATTTCACTCCAGAGGAAAATGCACCAGAGAAATGAATGATTAAACTTATAGGAATCCCCATAGGAATCCCCAGAGGTATCTTTATTCTCCAGAGGTGGGTGATCTTTAAACTCACAGACCTTGACTGCTGAATGTGTAGAAGAAATACCTCTAACTGCAAGACAAGAGCCTGAAGCCTCAATTTCAAGTGCCACAGTGCACTTAAAGGGACATGCAAACTCCCCCTTCAACTGGCTGATCCAGCCACTTTACACATCAGATCCTTTCTTTATCTTACATACACTTAAAATAAGACGTGTAGAACTCACCCTATTTGCGCAAACATTTCTCCCTGCAAATGTTATAACATCACTCAACTCTCAGGTACTCCCTGTGCAAAATCACATTTGAATACAATTTATTTCATAAATTGGAATTAACTGGTAGTTAAATTCGCTAATTCTACAGTATTGAAAAACGATCATTTATGACATTTAATTTTTAGCATGAATTTTAATCAATATTGGTCAGTGACTGAAGTGGGAAGTCGTGATTTATGAAATTATCTCTGGTCTCTACTCTCCCACTCCCGACGCTTCTCCCAACATTCAGGAGCTGGCACACAGTCCCTGCCTTTTTCATGTTACTCATCTACTATTCCTTTAACTGCTTGCATCAAAATGTTAGCCTTTGCTTTCTGCTTATCCTCAGATGTCTGGACAAATGCTTTTTGTGTGATCTGTAGAAGCTGGGTTATTCCCTGCTCATGCCAATTTTCTGTCTTTTGTAATTTTCTCCTAATGTCTGGGGCTGAGTTGGTAACAAAACCTGTTAGTACCAATTGTTCCCCTGCTGGGGATTCTATGTCGAGACCCCCATATTGTATATATATTTGGTCCCAAAAATTGGTCTAACTGTTCGGCACATCCCTGGGGATCTTCTATCAGGGAGGTCAGTTCTTTCTTAAAGTTACGCACTTCAGTCACATTTACAAAACCGAGACCCCCTCCCACGGGAACCTCCCGCAGGGGTCTCATCCAGCTAACTTCTAGCTTATTATTTCTGACCCTGCCCTTTCTTCCAGTAGGTTACGTACCTCCGTACTGGTCAAGGGAACATTTACCTTCATACTGGTCAAGGGCACATTTACCTGCCCTTTCTTCCAGTAGGTTCTCACTCTGTTCTAAATTACAACAATCTCTCTCTCCTGTCAACGGAGATGGTAATCGAGCGCTTTGTGAGCGAGTTACCATACCACTCCTATTCTCTTCTCTAGCTGTGGGGGAGGAGGGGAAGGTGCAGAAGGGTAGGTCATAGGAGGGGAAGGAAAGATAGGAGCCGGCATAGGAGGAACATAAGGTGGAGGGAGGGAATGTAGCACATCTCACCCCTGTGATTCAGGGACAAAAGGTTCCTCCTCTCTCTTATCCCTGAGTTCTTTCTCACTCAAAACCAGTTGTTCAATGGGTCCCTTGAGCCAGCAGGCTGCATATTCCCTGCTCTCAACATTGTCTCTCTCTGGTTTTGATTGAACCAGATGTTCAAAGCTTGACACATCTATTCATCCTCGGATCCGAACTTTGGCCAGTACACGGAGCTCACTTTAACCGGGCGTTTAACCCATTCAATACAACAATACCTGACCATTGTCAGTTTGTCTTTCCCACGGGTCCTTCCCGTGCCCCACTCAGATAACATCAACCCAAGCGGGCTGTACGTAGCTATCTGGTGTTCACATCCTGAACCAGGACTCTCTTCCTTGCTACTCATTATTCCCATACTTATAGGCAAGTAAAATTCCTCTTACTGAGTTCCAGTAGCAATGCTCTAGCGCGCTTCCTCCCGTCGTTTGTTCTCAATGCCTCTTCTCGGATATCACTCGCTTCTTCCACTGACCAGCCACCCGTCGTCCGTGAGTCCAGCTGAATCAGCCGGGGTGCACCTACTCTCGTCATCGGGGTACTCTGTCAGTGGAGGGAGTGTGATCCCGGACGAGCCCCCATTTGTTAGAAATTGAAGTACCTTTAAAGAAATTGCTCGAGACAAAAGTTGAGAACAAAGAACATTTATTTTACAACAATGCAAAGTTGGGTGCTTCCCCTTACCCTGGGAATACACACACATACTGGGGCTCACCCAACTTTTATACAGTCAATTTCAGTATCAGAGTGCCCTCCCCCTTACATTCTTCTGCCCCCTGGATGGGTTTGGCATAGGTAATCCTTCCTGCCTATGTGCAGTTTCAGTACACTTGGAGGACCAGGGGGTATCCTGTGGGTGTCCCATCATGTCATTATCCTTATTCACACCTTCCTGATTCTCGGGGCTACAATCTCTTGGTATGCGGAGTTGACTCATTCTATCTAGGGTTGGCTAGTTTCATATGTATAAATCTGTGTATGGTTAGCTAATTAGATATGTAGGACTTGGTACTTCTATCTAGGGCTAGGAGACCTTTATCTGATCCAGACTACCTCAACTTCCTACATTCTATTGTACCTTACCATTCCTTTTCTTAGTCTTATGGTGGCTCTTGTCCCACAGAAGATTCTTATGTTAATCATGCTGACTCTGCTTTCCTGCATCCTAATCCCCAAGCTCATCCTGTTTGTACTGGTTACAGCCATTAACTGATGAATTTTAGTTTCTTCCATGTTCATAATTTTAGATCAATTTTCCCATCTCTCACAACTTTGATCATTTATTTTATTCCACATCGTTATTTCTCTTCTCGGCATAGATAGGTTGGACAGCCAATACCTGTTTCCTAGGAATAACAACCACTAGAGGACACATGTCTAAGATTAAGGGAGGGAAGTATAGGGGAGACATCGGTGGTAAGTTATTTTTACACAGAGAATTGTTGAGGCCTGGAATCCTTTGCCAGGAGTGGTGGTAGAGGTGGAAACATTAGGGGTCTTCAAAAGACTATTAGATAGGCAAATGGATGAAAAAAAAGTAGAGGGTTGTAGGGTAGGGAGGGTTTAGTACTTTTATACTGTTCAGCACAACATGGAGGGCCGAAGGGCCTGTACAGTGCTGTCATCTTTCAATGTTTAATATTTAATGTCTTAAATAACACTGGAGTTTGTTTTTTTTTTCTAATGGGTTGCTTCCCCAATAACATTGGAGCTTATGATGGACCAATGTCAAATTGAACACAAAGATAATTTCAGATTTGTTGTATCACGTAGGAAGTTGGAGAAACATTAATTTAACTCTAATTAAGTTCAGCATAGTGGCTGTCAACCTTTTACTTTCCACTCACATACCACTTTAAGTATTTCCTATGCCATAGATAGCCTGTGATTAGTAAGAGATTGCCTAAGATGGTATGTGGGAGAGAAAGAATAAAAATTGAAAACCACTGTTTTAATTGTACCTCGATGACTCGTTATGTGCATGGTTTCATAACTCTAAAGGAAATGGGCCAATGACATTTTTTCTCAAGCAAAATATTTCAAACAATTGGGTCCAGAGCAATGATTCTCAACCTTCCCTTCCCACTCACATACCATCTTAAGCAATCCCTTACCAACAGCATAGGGATTACTTAAAGTGGTATGTGAGTGGAAAGAAAAAGGTTGAGAACCACTGGATTTAATCGCATTATGAGGCTGACACATTGCATTAGTTCAACTGACCTAAATATGTTTTGCCACTGATTTTTGTTTGTACTCAGCATCTGATGCCTCTCGTGTCAGTGTCCAACAATAGTCGGCCAGCATTGATGGATTCAAATAGCTCTGATATCGCTTTTCCATGGTCGAAATGTCCTGGTGAAACTTTTCACCGTGTTCGTCACTGACTGCACCAAGATCAGCAGGGAAGAAGTCCAAGTGCGAATGCAGAAAATTAATTTTCAATAACATGTTGTACTTCACTGTTTTGTATGCTTGAAGAGTGATAAAAAATATGAAAGGACATCACAAAAAAGTTATATCTAAGGAAACTGTACGTGATGGGAAAATTTTAAGGTGATTTTCATGATCAGCAACTCAAAATCCACAAAATACACCCAAAAGTGTTCAGGAGGCAAAATCTTCATTGTCAAATTATATCTTTCTGTCCTTCTACATTCAGTTCATTATTTTGCAATAAAAATGTATGCTGTTCAAACATTTAGACTGACCCCACGGTCTTCACATCTGTATCAAGATACTGGAGTGCAGGCATTTCCTGACTGAGACCGAGACTCAGAAAAAAGATGGAAATATGAGCACCACTCACATTTCCCACTTCCCTCAGGACATGGCAAATACTCCAAGAGAGTAGTACTAAATGGTTTCAGACTCAAATAAATGCTTGATAATTAAAACATAATTTTTCAATTTGCTTAGAGATCCTTGGGAGTCCGACAGCATCTGGTCTATACTGCGGAGATGGAAATGGGAGATTATAGGTATTTCCTCTACAATTATTTTTAATTGCATAAATCATGCCCCCCCACCCCCATCTAATAGCAGACTCAAACATCAACTCACATCTTCCTACTACCCCAACTGGAGGAAAGGTTCACAAAATCCCAGAGGATCAAATACAAGGAGGACCAGCCTTGTTCCAAAAAGTGGACCCCGGATATCATCCGACCAGATGATGTTGGAGCAAAATTAGGCCATTTAACCCATCATGTTTGCTCCAGCTAAGCAGGCTCAGGCCTGGTCAGTACTTGGAGGGGAGACCACCTATGAACACCAGGTGGTGTAGGATTCTGTAAGGGGTGCTGCACTTTTTTGGTAGGTGTTGTGTATCGCATCGACGACATGGCTTTTGATTGTTCCTTTTATTTTTGTTCTCTGGCCATGCCTCTCTTTCCACTTTGGCGCATTTTTTGTTAAACAGTTTATGTTTGTTCTTGCTCACTGCATCCATGTTGCAGCTAATTTCACTGAACAGCTCTTTTGTCTGCATTTTTACAGTTTCTGCAGCTCTACAGAGTGCTATGGCTTTTTCCAGGTCTAGATTTTGCTCACTTAGCAGTCTTTCCCTTCGACTATTATCTGGAATACCACACACAAGTCTGTCTTTTATCAGCGAGTTGGTTAGTCCACCAAATTCAGATGTTTTGCTACTGTTTCTCAATTCAGTCACATACTGATCAATACTTCCGTTTTCTGTGCACATGTGAAAAATCTGTACCTCTCAAACATCACATTACATTTATGTATGCAGTGTGCCTCAAACTGTTCCATTATTTTTTTCCAGTTTCATTTTGTCTCCTTCAGCAGCAAATGTGAAGTTATTATATACCTCCAGGGCTTCATCACCCACGACATGTAAGGAAACTAACACTTTCACTTTATCACTTTTCTCATCAGCTCCAACTGCCACTAAATACAATCCAAAATGCTGTTTAAATCTGTTCCAATTTTCAGCCACATTACCTGTCAGCTGAAGTTTCACTGGTGGATGTAATCCTTCCATTTTTCACTTTTCTTCACTGATCAATGGCTGACTTTAGATTTTTATTTTAAAGTATTTGATTCTAATTTCCTTCATTCCACTTCTGGCACCATGTTTCATCTTGTATTCATATGTGTAAGTTCTTAGACAGCACGTGGATGAAGGAAAAGGTTATTTACTTTATAGTTGTTATAAACAGCACATGAGGCAGGCCATGAGGCTCCAAGTCTCCATTACAGATCTTTCATACTGTCTCTTGCTCTGTGTCAGCCCCCTGCTGCCAGCCAAGTCTAATCGAACAGGAACTATAATCAAGGCCTTACTAGTGGCCATGCAAACATGATCACTATCATTACATCCCTCCGCCGCATTCTCCTGCTTTCTCCTCAAAACTCTTCCTACGTTTACGAGTCAAGGCCCTGATTACCTCCGCTTTAAATGCACCCAATGACTTGGCCTCCATGAAAACAAATTTCACAGAACCACCACCTTCTGGCTGAAGAAGTTTCTTCTCATCTCTGGCACTAGACTCTTCTGTTACTGGGATCTTCCTCTTTACTTCCACTCCATCCAAGCCCTTTCAGTTCAAGTTAAACAAGAAGGTCTGCAGATGTTGTAATTGCAGTTCCATTCATAAAGATGCTGGAGAAACTCAGCAGGTCACATAGTGTTCCTTAATATAACCAAGATATGTGACCAATGTTCCAGGCCTTAGCCCTTTGCCAAAGTAGCTCAAGCCCTAAACATTGGTTGCATACCTTTACTACAGAGGAATGCTGCGTGACTTGCTGAGTTTTCTCCAGCACTTTTGTGCATTAAACTTTCAATATATATTCAGTATTTTTTTCAATGAGATCCCCCCTCACCTTCCTAAATTTCAGCAATTACAGACCCAGAGCCATCAAATGCTCTTCAATCTATTGAACACCTCATTCCTGAGATAATTCTCTGGACCAGGGGTTCTCAACCTTTCTCCTTCCACTCACATCCCACCTTAAGCAATCCCTATGCATTCGGTGCTCTATGATTAGTAAGGGATTGCTTAAGGTGGAATGCATTCGGTGCTCTGATTAGTAAGGGGTTGCTTAAGTTGGGATGTGAGTGGAATGAAAAGGGTTGAGAACCATGGTCCAGGGGTTGGCCTCCTAAAAACAGTGCCCCGATTGCTGGTTCTCGAAGTGAGGGGGGGTAGTCATGTAGCAGCCCGTTACCTGTGGCTCAGGCCAACACAAGAAATATCCGTCAAACACGGCAACCAGCAAAGCATCATGTGGGCTGAAACGCCCATTTCCGTAGGCTGATGGCAGAACAGTGAATCTGGCCAATCTCCACCAATGGATCGCAGGTGTCCCAATCGGGGCCCGGTCAACTGAGGTAATCTGTCGGCAGCCAGCCCGCTGAAGCCATGCCCTGGTGGTGATGCGACCGAGCTGACTATAAAAGGTAGATCTGCCACTGAATAAACTCAGTGTCCAATACACCTTACTGGTGTGTGTGTGTGTGTGTGTGTGTGTGTGTGTGTGTGTGTGTGTGTGTGTGTGTGTGTGTGTGTGTGTGTGTGTGTGTGTGTGTGTGTGTGTGTGTGTGTGTGTGTGTGTGTGTGTGTGTCTTTCTTCTCCTGTGGATTCATTCTATGGCCTTAGGGTTAATACGGAGAGCTATAACCCAGCTGTAGCCGTAGTGACCTCGCTACAACTATATTAAAAGTGGCTCCTTTTCCTTAAAAGCGTATTTGAAAATAAATCACAACCATATGTGGCCAGCTGAGTGCTAATATTGTGTATGAAAGAAGTGCTATGCTGCCAAGGTTTATATTCATGATACAAGGCTCATTATCATTACTGTTAATATTGTAGAATTTCCTCTCATTTTCTGATGTATTGTTTTCTAGAATAGCTACAATTTTAGAAAATGACAGAGCTTTACTATCATTTGAGATGAAAATTTATTTATTTAGTTGCCTTTTGTTAGACTCACCATGTCCTATCAAATGTGAATGAACAGAACATTGTGGGTGCATCTGGAGCAGACAATAGCTTATAAAATGGAGAATGTACACCACAGGACCAAAACCATTGTCTTCATCTTAAATAAGGGCAATTAAAATGATTTGAATTGCATGGGAGGGAGGCTGGAATAACACGCCAAGAGACAGGTCAGTGAATAGATAGCTGGTTCAATGCACTCAGTTGGAAGTTATCCCACCTAGAAAGAGGCACAGATATCACTGTTATCTTGAACAGTAGGGCATACAAAGTGGAAGCGGCAGGCGGTAGGCCAAAGGACCAAGATGTTTTTCAGAACAAGTTTCCAAAGAATTAAAAAGATTATCATCATAAGGGAGAAAATTGAGGGAAAATTTACATGCCGTATCAAAACATAGAGTCAGAGTTTCCGGAGGAAGAAGTGACTAAGTTAGGTATGGGATCTTCAGCGACCAAGGCTGGTGCATCAATAACAGGAAAGGCCAAGTTACTAAGATAACTGAAGGACTAATTTTGAATAGCATGAAGAATATAAATATCCCAGTCCCAAGGGATGAAGTAGTAGAGAAACTCTCAGGAATAAAAGTGGAGACATGGCTGGGACCCAATTGCCTGCACATTAGAGTGGTTCCAGAGATAAAGAACCCATTGCTTGAAAATGTTCAAATCAAAGAGAATTCCAGGGTGGGTATCAAAAGATTGAAAAGTAGCCAATGTTGCTCTTTTGTTCAAAAAATGATGGAGACTGAAGATCAGGGCTGTTCTGGGTGGGATCCATAGATAGTCACGTCAATGGTGATGGCCGGCCTTTGCTGGCCTCTGGGGTTCTGCTTGTCACAGTTACAGGGAAACCCATCTCTGCCCCTCCTTCACTTGGCCCAAGGGGTTGCATTGGCGTGGCAGGCCATGACAGTTCTCGTTCTACCTCCTCCAAGTCGTGAGATACTTTGTGGACTTTAGTGTTAGACAGTGGTCGCAATTGTTCAATGCGTCGTTTCCACAGTCTGTCTCCCACTCGAGTAGGAAAACTCAACTTCCATCTGCTTCGTTGATTTCTCTGAACTTTCCCTCCGCCATCTTGACGTACTTTCGTTTTGATCTTTTGGTGGGAAAGTGGAGCCCGTTAGGTAGTCACCTTTTACCTTTATCCTTTTGCTTCTGGTTGGCACATGGAGCCTGCGCGGGGTTCATTTCATTCCTCATCGCCACTGTCGTGTATGCACTTACACAATGAGAACTCGGGGACATGGTGCTTTCCTCATTCTTTAATACCATCAGACTAACTTGGCTACTAAGTGTATTGAACCAGCTATTTGAATACCACTGTGGGAGGGGAGGGGTGACATCATGACGTGGGCATCATGATGTACAACAGGGTGGGCTTATACTCAACAAATTCGTTGATGTGTGACCAGGAGAGTTGGTAGAGGGAAATGTGCTGATGAAGTGCATTTAGGTTTCCTAAAGGCATTTGACACTGTACTACACAAAAGGCTGGTGCATACATTAAGAGCCCAAGGTATTTATAAAGTTTAGTTTCTAGTATGAAACCATAAAACTTCAGTGACAACGTCCTTCAGGAGTATCCAGTTTAAATATGTTGCATGGATTGCAAATTGGTTATCACAGAGTTGGACTAAATAGTTCTTTTTTACATTGAAGGGATTTAGCTAGTGCCGTACCCCAGGGATCAATTCTTGGCCCTCGGTATTTTTTTACTGTCTAGATTAATGACCTGAAGGAAGGAATAAAAATGCAAGGCTTCGACATTTGCCAATTACCATGCTGTGAGAAAGACATTGTGATTCTACATCATCATCCTGACTGGGCAAAAACCTGGCAACGAAGCTCAGAATGGGGACGTGAGAGGTCATGCACTTTAGGAAAAGGAAGATTATCTCAGTGCAGGGAGACCTTCAGAGGGATCCATGTGCTCGAGTGCATGATTCACAAAAAAATCAGCAAACAGGTCCAACCAATAGTTGAAAAGGCAAATAGTTGGCTTTGTTAGCTTTTCTGGCCAAGAAGTTGAAAGTTAAGAATAGCGAGGCGCTGTTAGTTATACAGGGGTTGGATGAGGCCATGCCTTCAATACAGTAAACAGATCTGGTCCCCTTACCTGAAAAGAAAGAACATAGTAACATGAAAGGTAGACTAAAGGAGATTTGCCAGGCCAGTTCCTGCAATGACACAGTTGAGAACTTCATTCTACATTCCATGGTGTTTAGATGAATGAGTAGAAATCCAAATCAAACTGACAAGATCTCAAGGCAGCTTGAGGAAGTTGATGTTGAGATGATTAAACTAGGGGGAGAATAACAAACAAGGGGATATAGGGATTAGGAGTAAAATTGAGGTGCGTCTTCTCCATGCTTGCGTCGATGAGAGGACTTTTGATTCAAATGGCATTCATCCCAGAAAGACTAGAGTTCATAGCATCAGTAAAAAGCTACCACGTTCTGAAGACAAACACGTGCAACAAGGGTTTATGTCATGCATGCAATTAATTTACATACTGAATTATTGTAGAAAAGATGCCCAAAAATAATTCAGGGGTTTCAATAATAGAATGGAGAGTGGTAAAGGTCAATTTCTGGTTACCAGGAGCCCATCTCTATTCAACCCAACAGAGCTTGAGTAGGATAGCACTAGATAGCAAGTCATTTGTAGGGCTTCCACCGCCATTGCTGATCCCATTCACCAACTGCGCGTTTCTTGATATAATAGACTTCTTGCTTACTATACATCATTTGCTATTTAAACTCTCAGTTCTCCCAGGTTTCCAAGAGACAAGTTCCAAGAAGTTGAGTAGATACAAAAGGAGTCTATATGATTTTATTATTATAAAAGTAACAGTTAGCGCAGCGGTTAATGCTGTTTCAGCGCCAGTGATTGGGACCAAATCCCATGCTGTCTATAAGGAATTTATATGTTCTCCCCATGTTTGCATAGGTTTTCCCCAGATGCTTCAGTTTCCATCCCACCGTTCAAAAACGTACAAGGTCAATTGGGTGTAAATGGGCAGCATGGGCTCATGGGCCATAAAGGCCTGTTACCGTGCTGTATGTATGTCTAAATTTAAAAGTATGACAGCTTTAGATTCCATGCCTATTTCACAATAAAGTAATAAAATCACATATCAAGATGCCGCAATTACTCAACCAATATTTCTTTCCATAGAGCTGGAAAGCAAGCTACCAATTCACAACCTCTCAAAATAAATTTTTACTCCACAACATTTACCCTGTCAAAAATCTGAAATCAGAGGAGATGCATCATGTTTGGGGAATGTGTTCAAAAAGACAGAAAAAGTGCTTTGAAACAGACCTAATTGGCACCAAAAAGAAATATTGCAGATTTAACAGCCTTTAACAGGTGTTGTAGACAGCTCAGAGGGAAGCAACACACCGCAGAGAATACACAGAGCATTAAAATACTGCTTTAGTGTGTGAAGAATGTTTACGGTCTTGAAACGTTGACAGGGATATGTTCGGAGTTGCATATTTTATGCATCATTACAAATCAGAAAGCAGCTTTGTATTCTCATACTGCATATGCTCTGCTGGGAACACTAAGATATGGCCACCTTTGGGCTTTGTACTGCGGCCAATGGAAACATATAGAGTCTTTACACCAATGGGATGACAACGAATCTTCAAATATGATTGGAAAGGGGGGAAAAAAACATTAATTTCAAATACAAGTCACAATTTATTTAGAGCCAACTGATCTTTCAATCATCTTTGCCTTTGTTCAAGACTTACGCTTTTGTGAGAGACCAAACATTAGCCCCATTGTTATTAACTATGTTATATAACATTATGTTCCAAATGAGAGTTTCACAAACTTTTTTAGATCTCCCACTAGAAATGTCTATTACCAATCCTTCCCTTGTTCTTACTGATTACAAATGTCAAATGAATTGTTTTTTTTTGCATTTAGAATCTCAACATTATCTTCAACATTACAGGTCATCAATGGCTGAAATCCTTCTAAATAGGTAGCTCTCAACACGTGGCCCAAACCAATTCAGTCAAATGCAGGATCACATCGAGCCATGTTTTGAATGGTTGAATGGGTTTGATCCTCTTAACACAATGAGAGCTGCTAGTGAGTTTTATCAGCTGAGAATTACTGAGCTGAACTAAAGGAAGTATTTCTTTGATCACTTTCTAACAGTAATCACATAGAACACATGAAATAGAAGAATGAGTGGTCGTGCTCATTCAATAACCTAGCTTCAGATTCAGAACCAAGATTTATTGTCATGAACAAGTCATGAAATTCAATGTTTTTGTGGCAGCGTCACAGTGAAAACCTTCATATTATAACCATCTTACCACATTACCTTTTAAAAAAAAAGTAAAATAATAGAGCACGAAAAGTAAGGCAGTGTCTTTGGTTCATTGATTATTCAGGAATCTGATGGCAGCGGGGAAGAAACTGCTGAGTGCTGCTCATCTTTGGGCCCCGTACCTTTTCACTGTTGATAGCAGGGTAAAGAAGGCATGGCTTGGGTAGTGGGGGTCTTTGAGGATAGAGGCTGCTTTTTTTAAGACACCGCCTCATGTCAATATCCTCGATGGAGTGAAGTCTGGTGCACATGATGTCATAGGCCGAGTTAACAACCCTTTGGAGTTTATTCCTGCCCTGAGAGTTGGCACCTCCATACCAGACAGTGACTCAACCCGCCAGAATGCTCTCCACGGTCCACCTGTAGAAGTTTATGAGAGTTTACAGTGACATACAGAACCTCCTCAAACACCTCACAAAGTATAGCTGCTGGCGAGCCTTCTTTATGATTGCATCAATGTGGAGGCTCTTGGACAGATTCTCAGAGATGTTGGCACCCAAAAATTTGAATTTCTGACCCTCTCCACTACTGACCCCTCAATGAGGACTGGGTTGTGTTCCCCTAACTTCCTCCTGAAGTCCACAACCATCTCCTTGGTTTTGCTGACATTGAGCGCAAGGTTGTTGTCATTGCACCATTCAACGAGCTGATCCATCTCCCTCCTGTATGCTTCCTCATTGCCATTTTTGATTCTGCTGACAACTGTGGTGTCATTGGCAAACTTGTAGATGGCATTGGAATTGTGCCTGGCCACACAGTCATGGATGAACAATGAGTAGAGCAGTGGGTTACTGTGTGCCTGTGTTGATGATTGGTGAGGAGGAGACATTGCTTCCAATTCATACTAACTATGGTCTTCCGATGAGAAAGTTAAGGATCCAGTTGCAGAGGTAGATACAGAGGCCTAGGTTTTGTGTCTTCTTGACCAGCACTGAGGGAATAATGGTATTGAAGGTCATTACTTAATATCACTTATTACCATTATGAGGACATGATACATCACTTAAAAAGCACTGCTGTGATTCAAGGTGAGGGGCCATAAGCATCTGTACATGAAATGCAGCTTACCAGAGTCTTCCAATTTGCAGGAACAAAAGTAATTTAGTTATCTGGATATTAGTTGAGTAAAGATACATCATGTGCTGTAGGGAATTAGGGATTGTGAGATGGAAATGTATGATCTTCAATCATCTGTTCGTCATGTTCTCAGACCAAAATGATTATTGGACAATTGTTTGCACCTATGTAAGCCAGGCAGGAAAGTACAAAGATATCTACCCTAAAACACATGCACTAACCAAGAATTACAATTGCAGGGTATTTAAAATCTATTCATCTTATTTATTCTATTCATCTTATTTATTCTATTAATCTGTCATGGGTTTGTAGAGCCATTTCCAATTTCTGTAGAACTGCCATTAATTCCCAAGTGGTTTGCATGTACAGTATCTCATAATTCCCATTTCTTTTCGTGTAGGAGAAATTAGTTTTATGGTTTCATACTAGCAACTAAACTTTATAAATGCTATTGACCACCAACACCAAAGATAAAAACAGGGCCATGAAATAAAATACTGACAGACAGGGATGTTTCTTGGAGCACTTTACTGGCAATGTCCTTCAGGAGTATCCAGTTTAAATTAATATTATGGCATTTCACTAAAGAGAGTTAAATTGAATCAATTTGCTTAAAGTACCCCTTGCTCAGTTCCTGCCAACATCTTGAAGCTATTGTAACCTACAACTATCCACAGAGGACTCTTTGAAAGAAATAGCACTACTAACATTGGCCAATGAGACGATCAGGGAAAAGGAACAATTTGGGAGAGACATTAGGAAATGAAATACAAACAAAGATGTAGAGGGAATTCTAGACAAAGTGAGGGTAAATTGCACCAATTGTCAGTGATTTGGGGGAAAATGACAATATTTCCAAGCTTCCTTGTCACTTTCACTATTGAAATAGGTTTTCTGTAACTGGCCTCTGCTCACCAAATTCTCAAACAAAATTAGGTCAGGCATAGTTGCAATCAATAACCAGCAGGGCCTCACACAGGCTTGAGACCACAGAAGAGCTGGTCTTTGGTCTTTATGTACGAGACCGAATGGCAATAGGGGATAAACTCTGCTCAGCACCCTTTTTACAGTCCATAAAATTACTAAAATGTTCCGAGTTTGGATTGAAAATAACATTTTAAAGCTCATATAAAAGAACACTAAATTATTGATACAACACTTACATAGAACATAGAAAATAACAGCACAGTACAGGCCCTTTGGTCCTACCAAAATAAAATCAACCCTCCCTACCCTGTAACCCTCTATTTTTCTTTCATCCATGTGCCTGTCTAAGAGTCTCTTAACTGCCACCAATGTTCCAGCCACCACCACCCCTGGTAAGGCATTCCAAGCACCCAAAACTCTCTGTGTAACAAAAAACATCCTTGATATTTCCCCTAAACTTCCTTCCCTTCACTTTGTAAATATATCCTCTGGTGTTTTCTATTCCTGCCCTGGGAAAAAGGCACTGGCAGCCCATCTTATCTATGACTCTCATAATCTTGTAGACCTCTGTTGTCACTTCTTATCCTTCTTCACTCCAAAAAGAAAAGTTCCACCTCTGCTAATCTTATTTGCAATCCAGGTAACATCCTGGTAAATCGCCTCTACACATCTCTGCTATAATGAGGTGACCCAACCTGAGCACAATACTCCTAAGTGTTGTCTCACCAGAGATTTGTAGAGTTGCAACATGACCTCCTGACATTTGAACTCAATTCCCCAACTAATGAATCTCAGCATGCTATAGGCCTTCTCAACTATCCTATCTACTTGTGTGGTGACCTTGACAGATGTATGGATTTGGGCGCCAAGGTCCCTCAGTTTATTAACACTTTTAAGTATCCAACCAGTAACCTTGAAATCACCCTTCTGGTTTTCCCTTCCAAAATGCATCATCTCACACTTAATGGATTGAACTCCGTCAGCCACTTTTCTGTCCAACTCCGTCTCCTGCCTATATCCTTTTGTAACCTACGACAATCTTCAGCTCCATCCACTACTCCTCCAACCTTCGTATCATCTGCAAACTTACTGACTCATCCTTCTGCTTCTTCATCCAGGTCATTTATAAAAATTACAAAGAGCAGGGGTCCCACAACAGGTCCCTGTGGAACTCCACTAGTCACTGACCTCCAGGAAGAATACTTTCTGTCCACTACTACACTCGGCTTTCTACCTGCAAGCCAATTTGTAGTCCGCACAGCCAAGATCCCATTGATCCTGTGTCGTGTGACTTTCTGAACAAGTCTCTAATGTAAGACCTTGTTAAATTGCTTAATAAAATCTAGGTAGACCATATCTACCACCCTTCCTACATCAATATATTTTGTGACTTTCTTAAAAAACTCTATTAGGCTTGTGAGGCATGACTTTCCCTTCACAAAGCCATGCTGACTATCCTTGAGTAGACTGTACTTCTCCAAATGCTCATAGATCCTATCCTTAAGAACCCTCTCCATTAGTTTGCACACCACTGAGTAAGACTCACTGGTCTATAATTCTCATGAATCTCCCTATTATCTTTTTTAAACAAGAGGATCACATTTGCCATTCTCCAGTCCTCCAGAAACTCCCCTGTGGTAAAGAAGGATGCAAAGCTCATAGCCAATGCCCCAGCTATCTCTTCCCTCCCTTCCCACAGCAACCTGGAGTATATCACGTCTAGCCTCGGGGACTTATCAATCTCAATGTTTTTAAGAACTTCCACTTCCTTAATCTCCAGCACACAGGTCTGTTCCCTTCCTACATCACTCAGATCAAGGTCCTTTTCTCTTGTGAATACTGAAGCAAAGTATTCATTTAGGACCTCCCCAACCTTCTCTGCCTCCAGGAACATGTTGCCTCCTTTATCCTCCAGCGATCCCACCTTCATTCTTGTCATCCTTCTGTTTTGCACCTATGCATAAAACACCTTGGGGTTCTCCTTAATCCTACACGCCAAGGTCTTCTCATGCCTATTTCGACCTCTCGTAAGACCTTTCTAAGTTTCTTCCTGGCTACCATATACTTCTCAAGATAGCACAAGAGAAGAAAATTTGTTTTACATGAGATAGAGTTATAAATGTTGCATGTTGTTCTGTTTAAACACAAATAATGACTTTTGGAAAATCAAATAGGTTGATTGTATTTTATAATTTCTCATGAAAAAGTGACAGCTTGAATGATTCCCATGAGTACAAGCATTTTACTTTGACTTATTTTTCTCCTTGTGCTGTTAGACCACATTCCATAGCTGAGTGAGCAGGTTGCATCTCTCTTTAGCTTGGCTAATAGTGCGATGAATCTCAAGATCAAACCCACATTCTGACGTTTCATTACACTCTGCCTGTTTAGCAAGGTGATAAATCAATGCACCAAATCAATTATCACAAGCTTCACCTCCCCTTCTGAAGCTAATGCAATCTGAGGTCACATTAACCTGCTTATGATTAACCATGCAATTGCCCCTGGCCCATTGCCCCTGGCCCTGTGATATACAGAGATATTCAAAAACTTTTAAGATCAATTTAAATAATGGGGTTTTTATTTTGAAAATGCACAATTAAAATTAACGTAACACATGAAATAAATAAATGATCAAGCTCACCTTTGCTTCCCCCAATCTCTCGAACTGGAATCCACGATAAATTCCCAGATTGGTTGGTGCAGATTGGCAGAGCTGGATTCTCCAGAGAAAAATCTTGTCCCGATCAGGATTCACTCAGGCTCCTTCTGGCAGATGATTTGCTTCCATTCCTTCTCCAAATTTTGAGATGATGGATAGAACTGATGTGGGTTTTGAAGATGCGGCAGGAGGTTCCTGCTGGAATAGGCTTGCTTGTGTGTAGAATGTGAAATAGTGCACTCCTTCTACTATTTTAAGACCTTAGGACCATAAGACATAGGAGCAAAAATAGGCTTTTCAGCCCTTTGTGTCTGCCCTGGCATTTAATCGAGCTGATCCATTTCCTCACAGCCATTGCCAGGCCTTCTCCCCATATTCCTTGATGCCCTGGCTAATCAGGAACCTATCAATCTCTCCCTTAAATACACCCAATAACTTGGCCTCCATGGCAACCTGTGGAAACAAATTACACAGATTTACCACCCTCTGGCTGAAGAAATTCCTGCATATCACTGTTCTAAACAGACCCCTTCAATGCTGAAGTTGTGCCTTCTTGTCCCAGACTCTCCCACCATGGGAAACAAACTTTCTTCATCTACTCTGTATTGATAGACCCTACTTTCACAGGGTTTCCATGTTACCTGACAAATAGAGCCAAAGTTCTCAGTGATTATTGAATGCTGCATTGCATTGGTCAAGGATTTCCCATTAATCTGTGAGGATGTCACACTTTTCCCCTAAAGCATCTGAGCACATCTTTAAATATTATTTCAGAATAGGTAGGGTATTGAGGCGCAAAGGTTTAACTTTTGCAAGCTCGAGAAGTAAACACAAGCTTGAAAGATCTCTTCTCGTTCTGATGTTTTGCTCTGCCTTCCCATGACTTCACCTGACAGGTTCGAGCCACAACTGCAGTCCATGCTCAATGGCATCATCAAACGCACATCTGCGTGCACGTATTGGAGTGGACGTTGCCTGTACACAATGTATTTTAATGAGAAAAGCTGTTGCACTCCAGCCATCACACAGATTCAGGCAGAATGGCAAGACATGCATCACAGAGAAAAAGACCCTATGAAACATCAAGTCATCACTAACAATTTACACTAATACCATCTTTTTTTTCCCCACACATTTCCATCAATGCCTTGCAGATTCTGCCACACTAAGGTCAGTTCACTGTGGCCAATTAACCTCTCAATATGGGAGGTAACTGGAGAAAATGCCTGCAGCCACAAGAAGAATGTGGAAGTTCCCCACAGACAGCACTGGAGATCAGGATTGAAAATGGACTGATGAAACTTTGAGGCAGTAACTCTGCAGTGCCACCCCTATTGGAGAGCAGGCCCTGGCACATGGATATTAATGATCACACAGAGTTGCTTTTGCTGCTGAATGGAGTTTGCATGTTAGCCACGTGACAAAAATTTCCTCCCATTTCCCAAAGGGTGGTTAGGGTCATTGGAATGAAACACTGAAATCTGCAGACACTGTCATTTAGTAAAAACACACAGAAATGAGGGAGGAGCTCAGCCCATCTCGCAGAGTTAGGGTAATTGGTCCTTGTATCCAGATGAGAGGATTAATTTATGAGGATGGCTCTGGGCCTGTACCAGTTGTGGGAGAGTCGAGCACCCAGGTGCAAATCCTCACAATGAAAGGATGTCTCTTCATAACAGAGATGAGCAATTTCTTCAGAGGGTGGTGACTCTGTGCAATTCATTGCCTCTGACAGCTGTGGAGGCCAAATCTTTGGGTATACAATTTTCCCCCTGCTATCCGAAAGTAGAGCATTCCGATGAAACCTTTTGTAAGCCAAAATGGTGTGAAGCGAAGCCATTACCATTAATTTATATGAGAAAATTTTTTGAGCATTCCCAACCCAAAAAATAACCTACTAAGCATACAAGACATTAGTTAAGTGAACAAGTGTGGGGAATTAGATTGTTAACCAGACAGGCAGCATTGCATTATGGGCAGAAAATGAGATCTGATCAATGTCCTCCATGAACCCACGTTTCTGCAAGCTGATCAGACAGAACCAAAAAAAATCAGCATTTGTGTATTTTTAAGACGGTGCAAGAATCTGCAGTTCATTTTAATTCAGAGCTGCTGTTTACTGCATCCTCCAGTGCTAAGTGTCCAGGACATTTACAAGGATTACAAATTGGAAATTGGGAGTCACACATCTTATATTTAAGATTGTTCATTTCCTCATTTGTAAAGATTGAGGCATATCACATACAAAAATACTTGATTTAGATTCATGGAAGAAGTAATCTGAGGTGCAAACTTGTCAAATGTTCAATTACTGCTGAGTATTTCAGACATATGTCTACTTAAATGACTTACTATTCAATTTAGACAGCTTGACAGGATACAGACAGCCAGAAAATATCTTTGAACTGTGGTCATTTAGTGACGAACTAAACACACCAGTTGTAGTAGCTGAGTTAAGACCAACCGCTCGACTCAACCCTTTTAAAGCACCCTCATTCCCAACGGCCTTCACGACACTCGGCCCAGAAATGATGCCATCTCTGATGATGGACAGCAAGCCCGGTCCTCCCCATTCTTGCTGACTCAGACCTCTGCGAGCCAATTCATTGTTTAGCGCGGTTCAGGCTGCTGCAGAACACAAGCTGCATCTGAAACTGCAGCAACAGTTTTGAAACATTGGAATGGGTGATCACCTAATATTGGTACTTTGAGCATCCATTGCTTGGAGTACATCGACAAAAAGATTTTGAAAATCCAGCAGGGGTAGCATTACCAAAAGAGAATCGTCCTGAAAGAGATGACAAAACAGAGAAAATAAAGAAACGGAATCTTCTAACATCCATCTGGATATTATTTTGCAAAAATTGTATTGTGATGAGGAAATGTTGTTGACATGGAATATATTTGGACCCTATGTGACATGGACCTGTCATGCAATATCGTAAAAAGTGGTGGGAAAAAAGAGCAATTGGAAACATGAAATGTGACCCTGAGGGTACAGCCCTTACATCACCCCTACATTTATGAACAGATGTGGATAATTTTCTTTGTCTTTTCTTATTCTAGATGAACTGTTTGAAAAGACGTTTCTGTTTGCTGTCCAATTTGATCTATTTGTACACCATTAGTCCCTCTGTTCCACAGCATCCAGTAAACTCAAGCAACAGCAGGCTGATCAGTTTATTTTTCAAAGAGTAGTTAATTGAAAAAAAATCACCTTCTGATTGTCCACAGAAAGTGTGCTTAGACCCAAATTGAAAGGTCAGGATAAAAAAAATTCCATTATAGTAATATACTTTCCAAATATTTATCCCACTTCATTTTTGGCTCCATAACTGAATCTGCCTCTCCTACTATTCTTGGCAAGACATCTGACCCTAAGTATTCTACAAAGAAAGGTATCATTTTAGGTTTTTTTTTTTGCCAATTACTTCATTTTTTTGTCCCCTTGATCTTCAATTCTTTGACAATGGGAACAGTTCCTTTCCATCTCTATACCTCACAATACCAAATACCTCTTTCAAATGTTCATGAAAGCAACAGTCTCAGGTTCTCCAATCTTCCTTACCATTAAATGCCTTCCTCCCTGAATCATTTGTAAAGTCTCCTATCTTCTTCCAAAGTTGGATGTCTGTAAATGAACACAATAAAAATGAATGACAGGAGGAAGATTCCTGCTAAAGTGAGGGAGCATTAAGGTAAGATTTCCTTCTCAAGATCCAGGCCTACCAAACAAGGTCAATTATTGGCATCTGAAATTCCTAATGCATGAAGAGCCAAGTGATATCTTGGGCAGATGGTGCAACTAGAAATGAATGGGGTGGAATTTGATATATAGAAGCATATAAAAATAAGGGCAGATTCCAAAATTCAAAAATGAAATCCAAATATATTAAAAACACTGAGCACATCAGTATTCCATCTTTAAACAAAGTGGAAAGAGAAATCATGTCAATGTTTCAGGTCAATAATTTTTCCACAGAATGTTAAAAAGAAGAGAAATCAAGTGTTCTTTTTGTTTTAAAAAAAAGAGGGTAAGTGTCCCATCCGAGACGTTGAGTGCCCATAGATGTTACAAACTATCAACCTTCTCAATTTTATTAGGAACTAAAGCAGTGGTTCTCAACCTTTTACTTTCCACTCACATACCACTTTAAGTAATCTCTATGTCATAGGTGCTCTGTGATTAGTAAGGGATTGCTTAGGTAGGATGTGGGTGGAAAGAAAAAGTTTGAAAACCACTGGTTTAATCGGACCTCATTGACTCGTTATGTGCACGGTTTCATAACTCCAAAGGAAATGGGCCAATGACAATTTTTCTCAAGCAAAATATTTCAGTAACAAATCAAGTTTAGAGTAGCGATTCCCAACCTTCCCACCCACATCCCATCTTAAGCAAACCCTTACTAATCACAGAGCACCGATGGCATCAGGAATACTTAAAGTGGTATGTGAGGGGAAAGAAAAAGGTTGAGAACCTCTGAACTAAAGAGACTTTCATAGCACTAACAAAGGAACAAGAATAGCAAACATTAACCAGACAATGGTAAATTAAAATAATCGGTTTTATTAAACTATAATAACATGACATTTCTTACTTATCTCCAACTTAAACTCTGTAAATATGTATCAGGTTATAAGATTAACTGGGACAAAAGTGAAATTATGCCCCTGGTTAAGGGTGATTATACCCAATGTAGAGAATTGGCTAGATTGAAGTGGCCACAGGATGGGATTAAGGTTGATAACAATTTAAATAATTTTTATAAATTGAATTATTTACCTTTACTTAGTAAAATTTAACAAGATTTGAATAAGTGGAATAACTTGCCTATAACTCTCGTAGGGAGAGTGAATTGTATAAAAATGAATATTTTTCCAAGGGTTCAATATCTTTTTTCAGTCCTGTTGGATTCCTCAAAAATCTTTAAAGTATTTACATTCGAGTATTAGGAAGTTTTTATGGTAAGGAAAGATGGCTCGAGTGTCTTTGGAAAAATTGACCTGGATTTTTGAATTGGGAGCTTGGCAACTTCCCCATTTTAAGAATTATTATAAGGGAGTTCAATTGAAATTTATTAATGGGATGCTTGATGTAGATAAATTTCCAGCCTGGGTTAAAATAGAATTGAGTAAAATAGGAGAAAACAGTATGCAGGATTTTATTTATATATGGAATTCAAAATTGTTAATAGGGAGTAGAGACATGCCTGTTTTGAAACATTTGATTGAATTATCGAATAATTACCCTATGCTTTGGCTCGGCTGCGGAGAACTGTGGCGTCACTATCAAAAGGAACTCTGCCAGGATGCTGGCAAGTTCATTGTCCAAGAGTGTTATAGAGTCCAGGTGGGGGGGCGGGTAGCTTGACTTCCCCCAGAGTCACATAACAAGTCAATTAGATACGATTAAAACTTTTACTTTCCATTTCTTCTTTGGCTTGGCTTCGCGGACGAAGATTTATGGAGGGGGTAAAAAGTCCACGTCAGCTGCAGGCTCGTTTGTGGCTGACAAGTCCGATGCGGGACAGGCAGACACGATTGCAGCGGTTGCAGGGGAAAATTGGTGGGTTGGGGTTGGGTGTTGGGTTTTTCCTCCTTTGCCTTTTGTCAGTGAGGTAGGCTCTGCGGTCTTCTTCAAAGGAGGTTGCTGCCCGCCAAACTGTGAGGCGCCAAGATGCACGGTTTGAGGCGATATCAGCCCACTGGCGGTGGTCAATGTGGCAGGCACCAAGAGATTTCTTTAGGCAGTCCTTGTACCTTTTCTTTGGTGCACCTCTGTCACGGTGGCCAGTGGAGAGCTCGCCATATAACACGATCTTGGGAAGGCGATGGTCCTCCATTCTGGAGACGTGACCCATCCAGCGCAGCTGGATCTTCAGCAGCGTGGACTCGATGCTGTCGACCTCTGCCATCTCGAGTACTTCGATGTTAGGGATGTAAGCGCTCCAATGGATGTTGAGGATGGAGCGGAGACAACACTGGTGGAAGCGTTCTAGGAGCCGTAGGTGGTGCCGGTAGAGGACCCATGATTCGGAGCCGAACAGGAGTGTGGGTATGACAACGGCTCTGTATACGCTTATCTTTGTGAGGTTTTTCAGTTGGTTGTTTTTCCAGACTCTTTTGTGTAGTCTTCCAAAGGCGCTATTTGCCTTGGCGAGTCTGTTGTCTATCTCATTGTCGATCCTTGCATCTGATGAAATGGTGCAGCCGAGATAGGTAAACTGGTTGACCGTTTTGAGTTTTGTGTGCCCGATGGAGATGTGGGGGGGCTGGTAATCATGGTGGGGAGCTGGCTGATGGAGGACCTCAGTTTTCTTCAGGCTGACTTCCAGGCCAAACATTTTGGCAGTTTCCGCAAAGCAGGACGTCAAGCGCTGAAGAGCTGGCTCTGAATGGGCAACTAAAGCGGCATCGTCTGCAAAGAGTAGTTCACGCACAAGTTTCTCTTGTGTCTTGGTGTGAGCTTGCAGGCGCCTCAGATTGAAGAGACTGCCATCCGTGCGGTACCGGATGTAAACAGCGTCTTCATTGTTGGGGTCTTTCATGGCTTGGTTCAGCATCATGCTGAAGAAGATTGAAAAGAGGGTTGGTGCCAGAACACAGCCATGCTTCACGCCATTGTTAATGGAGAAGGGTTCAGAGAGCTCATTGCTGTATCTGACCCGACCTTGTTGGTTTTCGTGCAGTTGGATAATCATGTTGAGGAACTTTGGGGGACATCCGATGCGCTCTAGTATTTGCCAAAGCCCTTTCCTGCTCACGGTGTCGAAGGCTTTGGTGAGGTCAACAAAGGTGATGTAGAGTCCTTTGTTTTGTTCTCTGCATTTTTCTTGGAGCTGTCTGAGGGCAAAGACCATGTCAGTAGTTCCTCTGTTTGCGCGAAAGCCGCACTGTGATTCTGGGAGAATATTCTCGGCGACACTAGGTATTATTCTATTTAGTAGAATCCTAGCGAAGATTTTGCCTGCAATGGAGAGCAACGTGATTCCCCTGTAGTTTGAGCAGTCTGATTTCTCGCCTTTGTTTTTGTACAGGGTGATGATGGTGGCATCACGAAGATCCTGAGGCAGTTTACCTTGGTCCCAACAAAGCTTGAAAAACTCATGCAGTTTGGCATGCAGAGTTTTGCCGCCAGCCTTCCAGACTTCTGGGGGGATTCCATCCATACCTGCTGCTTTGCCACTTTTCAGTTGTTCGATTGCCTTATATGTCTCATCCAGGGTGGGAACCTCATCCAGCTCTAGCCTTAGGGGCTGTTGAGGGATCTGGAGCAGGGCGGAATCTTGGACTGAGCGGTTGGCACTGAAAAGAGATTGGAAGTGTTCTGACCATTGGTTGAGGATGGAGATCTTGTCGCTGAGGAGGACTTTGCCGTCTGAGCTGCGCAGCGGGCTTTGGGCTTGGGGTGAGGGGCCGTACACAGCCTTTAGAGCCTCGTAGAAACCCCTGAAGTCGCCAATGTCCGCGCTGAGCTGGGTTCGTTTGGCGAGGCTAGTCCACCACTCATTTTGGATCTCCCGGAGTTTGCGCTGAAGATGGCTGCATGCGCGACGGAAGGCTTGTTTCTTCTCTGGACAGGACGGCTTTGTAAGGTGAGCCTGGTGGGCAGCTCGCTTCTTTGCCAGCAGCTCCTGGATTTCCTGGCTGTTTTCGTCAAACCAGTCCTTGTTTTTCCTGGAGGAGAAGCCCAGTACCTCTTCAGTGGATTGCAGTATGGTAGTCTTCAACTGATCCCAGAGGGTTTCAGGGGACGGGTCCGTGAGGCGGATTGCATCGTCGAGCTTTGCTTTGAGGTTTGCCTGGAAGTTTCTTCTCGCTTCGTCTGACTGCAGGTTTCCAACATTGAACCTCTTTCTGGGGGCTTTATTGTTCCTGGGCTTTGGTTTGAAGTGAAGGTTGAGCTTGCAGCGAACCAGCCAGTGGTCAGTGTGGCATTCTGCGCTAGGCATGACCCTGGTGTGGAGCACATCTCGTTTGTCACTTTCTCGCACCAGGATGTAGTCCAGGAGGTGCCAGTGTTTGGATCGGGGATGCATCCAGGTGGTCTTAAGGCTGTCCCTCTGCTGAAAAAGGGTGTTTGTAATGACAAGCCGCTGTTCTGCGCAGAGCTCCAACAGGAGGCGCCCATTGTCGTTGCACTTGCCGACGCCATGCTTGCCCAGGATTCCTGGCCAGGTTTCTGAGTCTTTGCCGACACGAGCGTTGAAGTCGCCCAGGATGACAACCTTGTCGGCTGTAGGGGTGCGTTGGATGAGGTTGCGCAGGTCGGTGTAGAACTTGTCCTTTTCTGCTGGTTCCGCCTGGAGGGTTGGAGCATAGACACTGATGAGGGTGATGTGACGCTTGTTCTGAAGGGGGAGTCGCATGGACATGATTCGGTCCGAGAGGCCTGTCGGAAGGTTTTCGAGTTTGGAGGCAATGAAGCTCTTGACCATGAAGCCTACACCAGATAGGCGTCGTTCATCCAAAGGCTTGCCAGACCAGTAGAGTGTGTAGCCCGCGCCGCGTTCTTGGAAGCTGCCTACATCTGCCAGGCGGACTTCACTGAGAGCGGCTATGTCGATGTCAAGTCTGAGGAGTTCATGTGCAATGAGGGCAGACCGACGTTCAGGTCGGTGGCTGTCAGCCTTGTCTAGCATGGTTCTGATGTTCCAGCATGCTAGCTTGAGTTTGTGAGCATCTTTTGAGGGGGAAGGCGTGGAGGGAGAGGACGTGGAGGGGAAGGACGTGGAGGGGGAGGACGTGGAGGGGGAGGACGTGGAGGGGGAGGACGTGGAGGGGGAGGACGTGGAGGGGGAGGACGTGGAGGGGGAGGACGTGGACCTGTCCTCGGGCCTGCGCAAAGGAGCTTTTAGGTGGAGTGCAGTGCGCGCAGTACTGGCCCCACCCTTTACACCCATGGTTCGTGTGCCGTGGCCAAGCAAGCTGGGACGTGGCAGCGAGGTCCTTGGGTCGTAGGTTTTATATCGGAGTGGCCTTCTCCTATGCAGGTTTCTTACCCGGGCTGGAGGGGCCTGCCTCCCCTCCTAGGTCGGTCCATACTGCCTGGACCGGGGCCGAGGCCGCCGCAGCTCACCCTGTGCCTGGACCGGGGCCGCCGCCTCCCACTCTCTGCCCGGATCGGGGCCTCCCCCTGCCCCACTCGACCGAGGCCGGGGCCGCCGTCTCCCCCTTGCTCCTGCCCGGATCGAGGCCGCCGCCGTCTACCCTTCGCCCGGACCGGGGCCGGGGCCGCTGCTGCTCTCCCTTTCCATTTACATACTTTCCATTTACATACCACCTTAAGCAATCCTTTACTAATCACAGAGCACCAATAGCACAAGGATTACTTAAAGTTGTATGTGAGTGGAAAGAAAAAGGTTGAGAACCATTGGGTTGAATAGTATTTTTTGAGTTGGAAGGGATTTGACCATCAGAAATGAGGATGAGCACCCAGCGGCATAAAAACAAATTCTTCCCCTCTGCTGTAAGATGCAAACCATGGCAAAGGTGGTTTGCTTTGGATCTTGGGCAGTTCCTTTACGCCGCCACACTTTGCTCCTGCCATCACTCTGATGCAGGTTAATCTTGATCTTCTCTGTCCATAACACCTTTTTACAGAAGTCTGCAAGCTCTTTTAAATAATTCTTGACAAACTGTAATGTAGTCATCCTTTCTCTGGTTTGCATCTTGCAGTGTAGTCTCTGTGTTTATTTTCATGAAGTCTTCTGTGGACAGTAGTCATTGATGTATATACAGCTGCCTCCTGAAGAGTGTTTCTGATCTATTGGACATGTGTTTGGGGATTTTGCTTCATAATGATGAGAATAGGATGGCACGGTTGGCTTACTGGTTAGCACAACACCTTTCAGTCCAAGCAATTGACTGTTCCTCAGCGATCAGTGTTTTACATGATGACTTGGATGAAAAAGTAGGAGGACAAGTACCTTTGCAGATGACACAATGATTGGGAGTTATGGACAGTGTCTAGGAGAATCAATGAACAGGTTGTGGAGCAGAGACTGATATGGGGAGAGAAATGGCAGTTAGAGTTCAATCTGGACAAGTGTGAGATGTTGTACGTTGAGAGGTCATGCATTCGCAGAAACTATAAACTATACTATATAGTTAATGGCAGCATCTTTAAAGCGTTGTTGTGCAAAAAGGAGCAAGGGATCCAAGTCCATCGCTCCTTGAAAGTGGTCACACAAGTAGCTAGAGTGGTAAACAAGGATTACGGCTTGTTTGCATTCAATGGGTTAAAGAGTGAAGTAGTAACTTTGCAGCAAGATAACGTTTTGGTTAGACCACCCTTGAGGATATTGTGCACATTTCTGGTTGCCCCATTGCAGGGGTGATGTGGAGACTTTGGAAACAAAGAGATTTAAGGATGGTGGTTGGATTAAAAACTACAAATCATGGAGAGAGATTGAATGGATTAGGGATGTTGACGAAATGCAAGGGGCAAGACATTCCTGCTCCCTGCACGCACGCACGCACGCCCATAATGTTTGAGACAAAGACACTTTTTTCTTTTATTTGTCCCTTTTTAATTTGTAATCAAACAATTCACATATAAAGTTCACATTCCAGATTTTATTCAAAGTAATTTGTATACATTTTGAATTGACCGTGTAAAAATTACAACTATATATGCACACACACACACACACACACACACAGGTACACCCTGGTTTACGAAGACTCGCTTTATGCAAATTTGCTTTTACGAAGAAACCTGTGTTCAATATTCGAAAGAAATTTGAATGGGTTTTCACTTTTACGAAAATAGCCTTCAACCCTCATGCTATTTCATCTTACGAAAGGTTTCATAGAAACGCTGTACTTTGTAAAGCAGAGTATATCTATACCTTATTTCAAGGCACCATAATATTTGGGATAATTTCACTTCACAGGTGTTTGTGGCTCCTCAGGTCTGTTTAATTGCTTCATTGATGCAGATATAAAAGCTACCTTCAAAGCTTTTGATCACCTTTGGAGTCTGTAGTTGCCATTCATCAACACAAGGACTAGAGTTGTTCCAATGAAAGTCAAAGAAGCTATTATGAGGCTAAAAGACAAGAATAAGATGTAAGAGACATCACCCAAACCTTAGGATTGTGATGCGCTGTTGGCCAGAATCAGACACACACATGGTAAAGACTGTACAACAAAATTTAATCCACAAAGACTTCCTCAGAGACAGGCTGGCTGTGGCTGCAGTAACTCTGAGTGAGACTTCGGGAGGCCAGCGCAGGCTTATATCCCGGAGGATGATTGATACTCAACCGGGTGGGGCTTGATCCATTCAGGTCGACTGATTGACAGCCAGCCAGGTGTTATCCTGTCCCCTTTACTCTCCTGCAGGTACAGAGGTTTCCCCCTGCAGTAGGCCAGCAGTACACTCCTACAGGTACAGAGGTTGCCCCTGCAGAAGGCCACTGGTGTACCACCACAAGGATGACCAAATTAAACTGTTTTCAAGATCATTAAGAAGAAAGAGTGTACTGGTAAGCTCAGTAACTGCAAAGGAACTGGTATTCAAAGGAAGACCTCCATTGCTGATGACAGAAGAATTTACTTTTAATTTTTTTTTTTAATTCATTTTTTTTAAATTTAGATATACAGAATGGTAACTAGCCAATTCGGCCCATGAGTCCACGCTGCCCAATTTACACCCCATCAACCTACACCCCATGTACATTTTTTGAATGTTAGGAGGAAATCGGAGCACCCAGAGAAAACCCACACAGGAAGTGGTAGAGAGTACAAACTCCTGACAGAAAGCAGGGGATACAAACCCCAGTCCGGTCCCAATTGCTTGGACTGAAAGGTGTTGTGCTAACCAGTACGCCAAACGTGCCACCCTATTCTCATCATTATGAAGCAAAATCCCCAAACACATGTCCAACAGATCAGAAACACTCTTCAGGAGGCAGCTGTATATACATCAATAACTACTGTCCACAGAAGACTTCATGAAAATAAACACAGAGACTACACTGCAAGATGCAAACCAGAGAGAGGATAACTACATTACAGTTTGTCAAGAATTATTTAAAAGAGCTTGCAAAATTCTGTAATAAGGTGTCATGGACAGAGAAGATCAAGATTAACCTGCATCAGAGTGATGGCAGGAGCAAAGTGTGGCGGCGTAAAGGAACTGCCCAAGATCCAAAGCAAACCACCTTTGCCATGGTTTGCATCTTACAGCAGAGGGGAAGAATTTGTTTTTATGCCGCTGGGTGCTCATCCTCATTTCTGATGGTAGCAGAGGGTGGGGAGGGTCCTGGAGGTAATAGGCTGCTTTCTTAAGACACAGCCTCCTGTAGATGTCCTCAGTGGAGTGGAGACAGATGCCCATGGTGGCACTGGCTTAACTCAACCCTCTCTAATTTTTTTTCTTGTCCTGTGCATTGGCATCTCCATACCAGACAGTGATGCCACCAGTCAGAATGCTCTCTGTGGTACACCTGTAGGTTCTTCGGTGACATACCAAATCTCCGCAAACTCCTCACGAAGTATAACTCCAGGCAAGCTGTCAGAGATGCTGACACGCCAGAATTTGATGATCTTAACTGGAAGCTCAGGCATAGTATACTGAAGGGTCTGTTCCTCTGCTGTACTGTTGTAATTGGACCTGCCTCAAGCAGTTTACTCTCTAGTCTCACTACCCTCAGTGAAAACCATGCCCCATATGGTTCTTAATAATCCCAGCCATCTGGTCCTCAAAATCTCAAGCAACTAGAACAACATTCAGGTGCAATCACACCACTATCTGGTACAACACTGTTATGATATGACAATTCTTTTACTCCATGCCCAGTTTGATGAAACATTATATATTTGAAGGGAAAATCCTGCATTCCTGCCTCTCCCATTCGTTATCTTTCCTAATGGTCACCAAATGACAAGCTGCCCGAGATTTCAGTGTGACCACCTCACTAAAGCTCCCACGGAGTTGTCAGTCTAACAGATGCTGCCAATTTGGTCCAACCGTTGCTCTAGTCACCTGACGCAATTGGACACACTTCCCACCATCACCGAGATATTTCCTTCACGTCCAACATTCTTCAGGAGAAGTAAACAACTGCTGCCTCTTAACCACATCAGTCGACAGAGGAAGCAAATAATCCTAGCTTACCACCGCTCAGACTCCTCATCATAGCCTTTCAAGGCAAAGCCTCAGCACTTTCAACTCAAACACAGCACTCCAACCTTGAAATTGCCATAGAACACTAAAGCGCATAAAACAGGCTATTCAACCCTTCTAGTCTGTGCTGAAACATACCGCTAGTCCCACTGAAATTCACCCATTCCACAACCCTCCAGACCTCTCCCATCCATATATCTATCCAATATATTCTTAAAAATTAAAAGTGAGCCCACATTTACCACGTCAGATGGCAGCTCGTTCCTCACTCCCACCACTCTAAGTGAAGAAGTTCCCCCTAATATTGTGGTATTGGTTGACAATGTAATGAAATTAATGTGCTGTGTATAAGAGTTAAGATGTTATTATAACCGTATTATGAAAGATAGAGTAGACTTTTAAATAAATGATTGCTGTGAATTGCTAAGAAATGGCTATAGGGACACTCACACAGACAGGTCAGCTGCAACTAACAACATTCCAGACAACTATCCATAATCACCTCTTCCATAAAGCCATTTCCTGGTCCCCTGTACATAACGAGCTGTCAGGGGCAGCTCATTCACATCAGAAGTCTGCAGAACAACCAAGGACACCGATGGCTTTGCTTCAGTGTCTGGAATTCAACTAACCCTGTTCAAAATAATGAATATGGAGATCACTGAGGAAGCAACATCTATATGTGCCAAGAGCCAGGCTAACACTGTCTTAAAGGACCCTTTTTATCAAGTCTGCCATGATTCCATATCTTTTAATTTTAGAAAGCCAATTCAATGTTAACCATTTTCCTGCCTTTAGGAATAAACCCTAATGTTACTGACTGTAACACCTCAGCTTGAAACAACCCCCTCAAAGGAATGGTTACTTAATCAAATGCAGCAAAATGCCTTAAATATTGTACTCAGTAACCTTGTACTTTGAATGAGGTTCAACAGTATTAGGGAGGTGACCTTGTCTACCCAACCCTAATTACTGCTCATTCCCGCTAGCGTGACTCTAATAAATTCACTGTGTGTGGTATTTTGTGGTTTGGTTGTACTTCTTGTACCTTGACAGGACTAAGCTATAACAATATTCCCCCTAAACCTCTCCCCTTTCACCCTAAAGCCACGTCCTCTCGTATTTAAGTTGAAAAAGCCTACTCACATTTACTCTGTCTATATCCCTCATCATTCTGTAAACCTCTATCAAATCTCCCCTCATTCTTCTATGCTCGAAGGAATAAAGTCCTAACCCATTTAATCTTTCCCTGTAACTCAACAACCGAAGACCCGGCAACATCCAAGTAAATCTTCTCTGCCTTCTCTCAATTTTACTGACATCCTTCCTGCAGTTTGGCAACCAGAACTGCACACAATACTCCAAATTTAGCCTCACCAAAGTCATAGGAACAAACATAGGAACATAGGAAGTAGGGACAGGAGTAGGCCAAAAATGGCCCATCGAGCCTGCTCCGCCATTCAATACGATCATGGCTGATCTAATTTATGACCTAACTCCACCTACCTGCCTTCTCCCCTTATCCCCCAATTCCTCTATCATGTAAAAATTTATCTAACCAAATTTTAAATATGTTTAATGTGGCAGCCTCAACCACTTCCCTGGATAGAGAATTCCAAACATTCACTACTCTCTGGGAAAAACTATTTTTCCTCATCTCTGTCCTAAATCTACTCCCCCGAATCTTGAGACTGTATCCTCTCGTTTTAGTTTCCCCGGCCAGCTCAAAAAACCTTCCTACATCTATCCTATCCATACCCTTAATAATCCTATATGTTTCCATAAGATCTCCTCTCATTCTTCTGAACTCAAGCGAATACAAACCTAGACGATTTAATCTTTCATCATAAGTCAACCCCTTCATCCCAGGGATCAACCTAGTAAACCTCCTCTGGACTGTCTCCAAAGCCAGTATATCCTTCCTCAAATATGGAGACCAGAACTGGACACAGTACTCCAGGTGCAGTCTCACCAGTACCTTATACAGTTGTAACATTACCTCCCTACTCCTGAATTCAATTCCTCTAGCGATGAAGGCCAACATTTCCATTTGCATTAAATTCCTCTAGCGATGAAGGCCAACATTCCATTCCAAGTCCTATACAACCTCACCATAACATCTCAACTCCTGTACTCTATACTTTGATTTATGAAGGCCAAGATGCAAAAACCTTTTTTTCACAACCCTGTCTACCTGTGATGCCACTTTCAGAGAATTATGTATCTGTATTCCCAGATCCCTTTGCTCCTCTACACTCCTTAGTGCCCTACCATTTACTGTGTTTGTCCTTCCTTAGTTTGTTCATCTAAAATGCAACACCTCATATTTGACTGCATTAAATTCCATCTGCCTTTTTCTGGCTATTTTTCCCATTTGGTCCAGGTCCCTCTGAAAGCTTTGAAAGCCTTCCTTGTTGATCCAATTTACCACATTATCATCTGGATCACTGATATAGATGACAAACAGCAATGGCCCCAGCACCGATCCCCGAAGCACTTCACTAATCACAGGCCTCCAGTCTGAGAAGCTACCACTACCACTCTCTGTCTTCTCCCATTCAGCCAATTTTGAATCTTAGTGTCTGAACCTTCTGAACTAACCTCCAATGTGGGACCTTGTCAAAGGCCTTACTAAAGATCGTGTGGACAACACCCACGCTTTTTTTTTTCATCTACTTTCTTGGTAACCTCCTCGAAAATCTCTATAAGATTCATGAAATATGTCCTGCCACTCTACTGCAGCTCAGCTCCTTTTGAATCGACATAGCCATTTTACTATCCAGAGATTATTAAAGCAATTCCTCATCTATGGCTGTCATACTTTAAGAATGGGTGACCTCTGCAATCCCAGTCCATATCTGGTAGGTCAAATATTTGGTTAGCTTGTTATTGGGGAACAGAAATTCCCATTTCATCATCACTTCTTCCACATGGAGAGCTTCTAAAATCTTGGGGACAGCCAGTTTCTTCCTGAAACCTCCTGGACAAGAAACTGGAAACAAATTCAATCTCCATTTAAAATATACATTTTAAATAGGAAGACCTTTGACAGACTAGCCAGACATTTGATCCCCAAGGTGGAGAAGCTTTCAGTGAACAAAACCAATTCAGTGGGAACCCAATGTTAAATACATGAATTTAATTAAAATGGAAAGAATTTCAAACTGAAATAAAAACTCACCCACATTAAAAACAAAGGGGAGTTATCTTCTTGGAAATGAGTTGAAAGCTATTGCCAAGGCAACAGCCATCTAAAGAATACCAATAAATTAACTCCAGAAATGTGTTGTGGCAGTCTCTGACTAAACAAGGATCAATGAGGATATAAATTGCAATGCTGCTGAATCTATTTGATCATAAACATTATTTATACATCTTATTGAACTTGTAATATAGCTGATGGTTTGGGAAAAATGATTCACCCTCAGTAAATGCAAATTTAAAACCCTGCATCAATAAACCTGTAGCTTTTTTTTCTTCAGTCTACTTAGAGATTAACAAACACATTCTGGAGAGAAATCAAGAGTTTATGTGGCATTGGGACCCATTGATGGGATACATTGACACATTGTTGACACAAAAGGACCCATGTTGTTGGGAAGAGAGTGGTTGTCGCACATCTGACTGGATTGGAAGGAAATTGGGGCAGTGAAGAACATATAAACCGAGGCTGAGTCAAAAATCAAAGCACAAGTGCTTTAGAAGTATCAAACAGTTTTTGGCAAGGGCCTGAGACAATTCCAAGGAGTGCAGGTCAAATTGCAATTGAAATCTGAGACCAAACCCAAGTTCTACAAGCCAAGGATGGAACCTTTTCTGATTTAAAAGAAAAGTTTGAGTCGGAACTCAAAGGAATCTTTGAAAAAATTCAGTAGAACGATTGGCAGCTCCTATTGTGCCTGTCCAAAAACCCAATGGTGAAATTAGAATTTGTGGTGATTATGAAGTCACCATTGATCAACCTCTGCAAGATCCCAAACATCCCATTCCCAGAGCGGGGAAATTATTTCAAACTCTGAATGGTGGAAAAAAAAGTTCACAAAATTAGATTTATCACAAGCAAGTCGAACTGGATTCTGATTTGAAAAAGTATGTGACAATTAATACTCACTTGGGATTGCTCATTACACTAGAACGCCATATGGAGTATCATCACACCAGTGACGTTTCAAGCAGTTATGGACAAATTATTGCACAGAACAAATGTTGGATGCTACCACAATGACATAATCATTATTACAGGTGGTAATGACACAGAGCACCCAACAAACCCGGAAAAGGTCCTAGCCTGAGTTTAACAAGCTAAAGTCCATCTGCGACAAGACAAGTGCATATTATGGTAACACATTTGGGATTTACCATCAACAATGAAGGAGTCCAAATGGATAAGGCTAGCACCAAGCCATCCACAGGGCATCTTGCCCATCTAATCAAGCCAATTTACAATAATTCTTGGGTTTAGTTAAGCATTATTGAAAGCCCATCCCCAACACGTCAATGTTGTGCAACCTGCTTAACCAATTGTTAAAAAAAATCAGAAAGAGTGCTGGAATGAAGAGATGAATAATGCATTCAATCATTTGAAGGGACTGCTGACCTCAAGAGACAATGTTATCATCCTCTATGACCCAGATAAAGAAATAACCCTCACTGTTGATGCTTTGTCCATAGGTTTGGGTGCTGTATTGTCGCAGGTCACAGAAAAGGGAGAACAACCTGTGGCTTATGCTTCCCGCTCTTTGATGGCTTGCAAACGTAATTATGCACAACTGCCATGCTGATGCATTATTGAGTTTACCTCTACCTGAGGCTGAACAGACAGAAGGGATGTTTAACTGGACAGCAGAAGAAACAGCTATTAATTAGGAATAACTTCATCAATTAACGATTACAACAAAAATCATCAGCAAAGTGGTACAGAAACTAAACTGTCAAAGGTTCTATACTTCACCTTAAATGGGTGGCCCGAGGTCAGCACTGTTTCTCCCAGACTAAGGGACACAATGAGATATCGATCAAAGTGAGTTATTTATTGTGAGGGTCAAGGACAATTATTCCGAAGAAATGGCAAGCGGCCATGTTATCGGAGCTCCACACTAATCATCCAGGGATGGCCCAAATTAAAGCCCTGGCATGCATGTCTGGTGGTCATCACTTGTTATCAATATTAAACAGACAGTGAGAAGATGTCACATTTGCCAGGAAATGAAACCCAAAGCACTCCAAGCCAAAGCTAACCCATGGAAATGGCCATTATGGCCATGGCACCAGATTCACTGTGATTTCGCTGGTCCATTTGTGGGTGAAAATTTTTTTATTGTTACCAATACACACTCCAAATGGCCAGTTCAATCAGATATGCAAATGACAAAATAGACAATTGAGAGACTACGGAATATTTTTGCAGGATATGGATTACCTATAGAACTAGTCTCCGATAGTGGACCGCAATTTATATCAGATGCTTTTAAACTATTTCTAGTTAATAATAAAGTACAACACACCTTGTCGGCGCCCTACCACCCAGGTACCAATGGAGAAGCTGAACATTTTGTGTAGATGTTGAAAAAAGCCACAAAGACAAAGAAGTCACTAAAAATATCATGGAATCACAAAATTGCAGATTTTGTGTTGTATGGAAATGCGCTACACACCACAATGAAATAAACGCCAGCAGAACTGATATTTAGGCGCAACTTCCAAACCTGACTCACTGCATCTAGACATCAATCTTTGTACCCAATAATCTCTGGAAATCATGGATTGAGTATGGAAATGGATTACCAAGAAAATAAAGAAACATGGACTCATTTTTTATCAAGCACACCTTTTATCCATGTTCATATTCTGTACTGGTGAGAAGTAAAGTATGCAAGCGACACATTTGACAAGTTAAGAGTGGTAGATGATCCAGCCTCTTTTCTGAAGATGAATGATCTCCAAGACACCCCATTTTGGGCACATTTCCACGGTGACGCTCCTGAGATAACCCCATTACCAATTATGGAGGCACCCTTATCGTGGACAGCTCAGGAGAGTCGTGCAGACCAGAGACGGAATGGTGCTGACCAACTGCTGAGCTCACAGCCCCTAGAACCAGCTGATGAGGAGGCGCACCTTCTCCTGAAAAGTCAAAAATCCCCCCTCCAGATTCTTCATCTCCAAGAAGATCCAAAAGGGAAAGACATCACCTAATACATCTAAGAGACTACGTACAATGACTTGCCGACTTGGCGTTTTTTTACATCAATACATTTACCTTGTTGCATGGAATAGTAATTATCACGATTAGTTATATTTGCATTATTTAGTCTTATACTTATTATTTAGTCTTATACAATACTTACAATACTTATTGCTTATGTGCTATCAAGCAAGACTTTTTTTTATTGGTGGGGGACGCCACATAAAAGCATTGTATTGTGGGGCTGAGAGGAACCATTTAAACTTGAAAAAAAACTACAAGGAACAACACTTCTCCTTGTGCGAGCATTTTTTTTTTTTAAGAAAGAATACACAACAAAAAGGTGAAAGAAAAATACAGCCAGAAATGTGGCATTAGAACACAATGACCAATACACAAACATACTGGAGGAATTCAGCCGATGACCAGCATCTGGAGGAAGTAAAGCAAATCCAACAACCAACTCGCATGCAGGCCAAAAATTTGAAACACAAGCCCTTGATCCAAGAAATCAAACTAGTGACCCTTCTCAACAAGACTTCAGTCTGAGTCTTCAATCTACAGACCAAAAGTGGACGTTGAACCCTCTTTGTTGTTGTTCTACAGAATACAATTAGAGTTTTTAAGACTGCAGGCAGAATCAATGAAATTTCCCATTACACAGGTGGTCTAAAAAGGAAAGTGCAGGAATTTTTAGTCAATTCCAGCACTGCAATTTATCCTGCAGGTCCCCGACTGTTTTTCTGGGGAAAGCCCTCAGTCTAAAATCGCACCACAAAACTCACCTCATGAATTTGACATCCAGCTGATGACTCAGGCCATATTGCTCCATATAAAAGCACCGGGACTAACATGCACAGGAACTTATTAAGGGGTGTGGTGTAAATGACCACAAGATGAGTCATTATGTTAATTTATGTTAAAATTTTCAGTTTTTTTTCCAACATTTGTTGTCTAAAAAACACTAAAGAGACATAACATGGAAAGGGGTCATTTGCCCATTCAAATCAATGCAAAATCATTACAGGTAGCCCCATTACTCTACCTTCTCATAGTTTTGCAAACTCTTATCCATCTCCTTTTGAACTCTATAGTTGAATTGACCTTCAATGCTATTCTAGGATTAAAATCCAGACTCTAATCACCAAATGCATTTAAAACATATCCCCTACTTTGCTCCTCCATCCCATTGAAGGCCAACATGGTCGTTGCTTTCCTCATTACTGGCTAACTTCTGTGGCCCATGGACAATCAGATCTCCTGTAGAGCCGCATTCTGACGATACTCATCAATGAAGTCACATGCAAACTTCAGTTGAATATGTTCCAGCCTTCCAGAATGGACGATGAATGGAATGATTTCAGATAATCAGACATCCAGTATTTTGCCTCAATTTTCAATGATCTTTTATTTTGCCTGATAAATTCAGATTTCATTTGTCTTCTCCCACTTTTTACTCCTCCAGACACATCTTGGTACCTCAATCTGGACGCTACACTATTCCCACTCATCATTTTGTTCTCATGTCTGAAACTTTAAAAAAAAATAGCTCAACTTTCTCGAGTTCAACTTTCTCCAGTTCTGAATGAAGGTCTTCCACCTGAAGCATCAACTGATCAATCCAATTGTGTGATGGTAGATCAACAATGTTGCTCACAGCATCAGCAACATAAGGAACTGATTGTGGACTTTCTGAAGAGGGAACTGAGTGATCATGTACCTGTCTTCATTGACGGGAAAGCAGTAAAGAAGCCAAATAGCCTCAAATTCCTGGGTGAAACACAAAAGTTTGCAGATGCTGTGATCGTCATCAAAACACAGAAATGCTGGAAGAACTCAGCCGGTCTCACAGCGTGCATAGAAGGTAAAGATATATTTCCAACATTTCACGCCTGAGCCCTTCCTCGAAGTAAGGCATTTCTGTGTTTCAAATTCCTGGGTGTTCTCATAACAGAGGAACTCTCCCCGGGCCAGCATATCAAATCAACCATCAGAGGGCACACCAAATCTCTCAAAGGACTTGAGATTCTCCTGATTACCTTTTTTTTTTAAAAAAACAAGGGGACTACAGTTCTCACAATTATAAAAGGCCTCCCAAAAACATGAAGTAAAATAATAGCACTCTAATAAATGGATAAAATTGTTTATACTCTAATTGAGGCATATTCAGAAATGGTCTGAAAATTTACAAGTGTCAAATTGTTTCATATACAACATTAGTCATACTTCATTACAGATAAATAAATATTTGACATACATCAAGCCATTCATAGGCTCTTGAAGAGTGGCTCAAAATTAAACTCTCTGCAGGGCAAAACATTAAAAATTGACATTTAATTTCCTGATTCTTCATTGTTTTTGGAGTCCATATACAGGTACTTCAACAGTCAATGATCTGAAAATAAATTTCAGGAATGAAAGAAAGAAACATTTTAGATTTTCTTCGCTTGCTTTCATTGCTAATTACCTCATTCTCATCTGTTCCTCCTTTTCCTTTGAACATTGAGGTCATTCAAGACAAAATTCTGTGTCAGGAATGATTGACAGTCAATTTTTTTTTACATTAATGAATGTCAGTCTTCTGGGATTAAGGTCAGAGACAAGCTTAGACCCCCTATGACCCCAATTTGGAGGAATTGCCTCCAAACATACCATAAAATTTTTTCATACAATTATCTCGTATCACTAAAAGTAAAGAAAATATTGACAGCTGCAATTCTTAAACATTCTGAATATCCACATCTTCATTGGTAACAATTTTCTGCCCAAAGAGATTTTTTTTTTTAAAAAACCTATTTTCAATCTCTGTAACAACTTCTTTCCTGAATATCATATTTTCTTGGACAGACTATAAAGACTTTTAAAATTCAAGCATTTAATATCAACTGCAATTCCTCATTCATGCAACTTTCTTAAAAGTTTAACAGATTAGTTGGGCATGCATCCTTTTCCAATAGCTGCCTTAACAGTGCTGATTTATATGCTATGTGAGGGATCATAGCACAAATATTATAATGCCCTTTAAGTACCTTACCCATTGCCAACACTAGACTCATTAACCCATAGTTCAATTATCCTACTTATCAAGAATTTGCACAATCAGCCCTATATGAGAGGGGAGAGAAGGTTGAGAATCACTGTTCTAGACCCAACTGTTACTGACATATTTTGCTTAAGAAAAATGGTCATTGGGCCATTTCCTTTAGAGTTATGAAACTGTGCACATAACAAGTCAATGAGGTATGATTAAAACAGTGGTTTTCAAACTTTTTCTTTCCACCCACATCCTACCTTAAGCAATCCCTTACAAAACACAGAGCACCGATGGCATAGAGAATACTTAAAGTGGTACGTGAGTGGAAAGAGAAAGGTTAAGAATTTAATTTTCCATCAAATGTATTACTTTTACTTAAGAGTTATTTCCTTTTTAAGTTATTACTGGATAACTATTTTGAATTTGGTTTATCTTTTTAGTAACCCCAAGCAAAACATTTGAACAGATTTAATACTACCAATATTTGTCGTCAGCATCTGGTCCATTTTCCAGCAGGACCATCCAATCAACTTTATTAGGCTCTTTAGCTGGTTTATTGAGATCACCTGAAGTCAGCCTGTCAACAGGCTTTGCTTGTCTAATGAGCATAAATCCAATTATTTTATGTTCACTAAGCAGGTGTTTCCACAGAGACTTTGGAGCCAGCTGCAAGGTCATTTCTGAAACTAGGTCAAAAAACTGAGAACCTCTTCTCATGTTACATCATGTTAACATCAGTTATTCATTATATTCACAAATCTTCCTGTTAATTTAATTGATAGTTCATCAAATACTCCAGGAAATGTTAAACCATAATATAATGTAGTTCTTCATTCTAACCCTGACTTTATTTTGCTCTTGGCTGTCTCAAATGTGGCCTAATTTATTCATTGAAATTATATCTCACCAAATGGATCAGATTCCAACTGGACATTGAGAAAAGGCACCAATTAAATACATGGACACCATCATCTTAAAATGATCATCTAATTTGCTGCAACGATAATGCAGCAAGATTGGGAGAAATCTTAACTTCAGGTGATTATTTGACTATGCTTGAAAATTAAAAGTAAATTGCTAAAACTTGAAAATTGCCAGCTAAGTGGCCATGGTCATTTATAAACCACAACCCCAAGAAGTTTAGCACTATCATGTTTCCCCAACATGGTTCAAAGTTCATATTTCAAAGTTCAAATTTATTGTCAGAGTACACACATGACATCACATACAGCCCTAAGATTCTGTTTCCTGCGGGCAAGGCAGTATTTTTAAATGCAGGTCACTGTAAACTACACTAAAAAGAAAGAAATGAAAATAAATGTAAACAATCTGTGCAAATTCATAAGTATAAATATTCAGTAATAAATAATGAGCAAAGTACAACTCTTTAAATGAGTCTCTTGTTGTTCAAGAGTCTGATGGTTGAGAGATAGCAACTATTCCTAAACCTAAACAGACTATGCCTGTTCACTCTAATTATCCAGGTTATTCTTTATACAGGTGTAGAAGTAGGAAGCACACTGGCATAGCTGTTTCAAGCTTCTTGCAGGTTCAGGATGGCCAGCAACGCAAAGGTACATCTTATGGCAAAGGGGGTGGATGAGTGAGGATGAGGGATGTTTTGATGGGAGCTCCAGCTTATTAACAGGTGAGACCTTGAGATGCGTGCTCCTTGAGACAGCAAAGGGAGTCTTGCCTGAAGAATTGCATCATTCTCGGCACCACTGACATGGGTACTCAGAGATGTCTTACTGTATTTCTAGAATAACTCAAAATTTGGCAGGTCACCCTATCACAGGGCAGAATTAAGGGATGGAAAGAGTAACCTCATACAGTTTCACACTGTCGTTCTCGGAACTGGGCTCTCAACAGAAGACCACATCCAGAGCTATGATGTCAGAAACAGTCAAATGCATTGGCCAGTGATCTTTATCCCATGCACCTATGCACAGACTGAACATTAGGCACCCGTTTTAGACAACTTGCATGACATGAATGATACAAAGAAAGTTTTTTTTTAAATCAATCATCTTCCAATCCAAAGCTATAAGCTTCCCACCCAGCAATGTTTCATCTTCACTTTCTATGGAGTCGACCCAAAACTCCCACCACCTGCTGCAGGAGTTGTGGCAGGCTTAACATTGCATCCTTCCTGCTCCATTTGGAAATTGTATCTTCATGACTGTTCAAGAAATATACATGGGCTCACTGCGACATCTCAACCATGGAATATGTCATGCCCACAAGAGATCAAAATATGAAAAACATATGGAAAAAAAATTATCAATAACATTGTGCAGAAATTGGATTCTGTAGCGTGGTTTATAGCCTGGTCATTTCTGTGTGAAATCATGTCAAACACAATAAACTAGCTCAGGCAGGCAAATCTTGATCTACACTAGCCTCCTGACATTTTCCTAGCATTTGACATAAAATAACAAAAAATACATTTTTCATCCATTTATGATATAATTTAAACCTCCCAGATCCACAAAATAAATGTCATTGGTCAGCGACAATTATATAAATAAAAAAGCATCAGGTGCCACTTACAAAGGCTTCTGACTTCAGGACACTTCACAAAGCATTTGTAAAACTCACAGCAGAATCCGCATATACATCCAAGATGCAGAGACTGTGCTCCAATCAATAGCAAGTGCTCTCTGGAATATGGAATGAATATTTGGTTCAATGATTATCTCACAGGTACTAGAAGTGTATCGCTGTTTGTAAGGAGTTCGTTCATTCCCCCCCCCCACTCCCACACAGTATCTGCATGGGTTTTCTCTGGGGGGTGGGGGGGTTTTTCTCCCACCGTTCGAAATGAACTGAGGGTTGCAGTGTTAATGGGATGTAAAATGGGCACCACAGACTCTAAGGGCCGAATTGACCTGTTATCGTGCTCTCCATCTAGATTTTTTTAAATTTAATTTGTTCAAACAGTGTTGGCCCATTTGAATAATTATGCACAAAATAATCATTTTCAATAATTATGAATAGATACACAAAGACTTGATGAATGAACATCAACCTGTGAAGTCATGCTACTTCCCTATTTCCTTTTAAAAGGAACTTGGATAGCACATTATTCCCATGGCATGGCACACACTTTAAGTGTAAATGTGTGTGTGTGTGTGTGTGTGTGTGTGTGTGTGTGTGTGTGTGTGTGTGTGTGTGTGTGTGTGTGAGTGCATGTATTTGTGTGGGGGGGGGGCAGTTATTCTGGCTGTGGAGACACAATTGATACCATATTATGAAGACCTTATCCCCTACAGCCTCGTCATCTATGGCAGCTTATCTGTTAGTGGATTTTACCCACGCAAGGGACTGTCTCAAAAGCTACATAATCCTTTTTGAGGGCCATGAAATGGAGTGGCAGAAGTTGTTTAATGATGACATTGCTGTCATAACGGATGGCACAGATTATGATTCAACATGCATTTTGAGGCAGAACTCACATTAACAGCTCCACACTTGTTTTGCAATCCATTTGGAAATCCAATTTGGTAAAAGTTGAGCCATTTGGCACACAGTACACTTGACTGCACTTAAAAAGGTGCAATCTAATCCTTTGGCTTGTGTGCTTCCTTCATCTTTCATATCCTTCCATTTCATGGCCATTTTCAATCCCAGTTCTCTGCAATTCCTGTTGATCATGGTCGATCTTTCTGAGTTGCCGATGATGGTTCCAGGACTTCCAACTTCTACACTCTGGTGTAGACATCCTGCCCGGTCCTGGCATGACCAGTTTTCATCCTGTGAATGAGGACCAGGGGTTTAACAACTTGTGAGTCCTGAGCCCTGAGAAGCCAGATTAACTCTCATCTCTGGGATTAAATCAACTGCTAATTGTCAGATTAATTTACAAGCAAAATAAATGAATATTCACCGGTTTGATTGGAGCTGAATTGGATGTCCCTTTTTCTTTCTGTTTGAAGTAAGGGCATACTGCACATACATTGTACAATGTGTACGACAATATAGGCATCACCATCTTAAGGGTGAACAACATCTCTTGATATCTATGGGAGTCTTCGGATGCACCCGCGATGCCCTCATAATCAGGGCCAAGCCTCATACATGAAAAATGACCACATGAGCAAGAAATCAGACAGCTGCCAGTGCTCAGAAACTTTTATTCAGCAGGTATAAGACAAGAGAGGAGAAGACTGAAGGAAGAAATAAATGGAGACCTGTTATTTCTAATTGTTACATAAAAAAAGCTGTCACTATTCCTTCTGATGAGTTTGGATTTTAATTGCAGAAAGTCCGTCGTCTGAGCTAAATAAACTAATAGAAATCATTATTTAGCAAGCATTACCCTGTCAACGTTCTTCAGTCAAATGCATAGTTAGGGATTCTACTAATAAGTTAATGTCTTGGCGAACATAAAAATATTAGCATATGCTTTCAGTTGAAAAGAAAGTGGTTGTGAACTGGATGAATGTTTTCTCCATTGATACAAAGCAAAATGTTAAATAAATGGAATCATGGGGGTTGACCTATAGGTTCACCCATACGAGAGTAATGGACTTGGACGTGAAATGTCAACTCGGTTTCTCTTTCCAAAGGCTATACCTTTTACAACAGTTTCTGCTTTTAGTAAAAACACAATGCTGGAGAAACTCAGCTGATCAAACTGTCCTTTAAACAACAAAGATTAAGATACATAACCAACGTTTGGGGCTTGAGACCTTTATGAGCAAAATGTAGACAGGCAGCCGAATAAAATGATGGGGACAGGGGAAGGGGAGTCCCACAGGCAGGAGGAAATGGATGGACAACTCTGCACTGTGTTCCTCCCCCTCCCCTCCCCACAACCTCGATCGGGCACCTGGCTTCATTTTGTCCTTACCTTGATGAAGGGCTCGAGCTTAAAATGTTAGTTGTATATCCTTATTTTTGTTATATCCATCACAGTGTCTGCAGGCTTTTGATGCTTTACTCCAGTTTCCACTTTTACTTCAGATTTCCAGCAGCTACAGTTTTATTTTCACATGATGGACGTAAATTAATCTTTGCATCAAGTGGGCGTTTACAGGAGTAGCAGCAGCTCTGTATCCTATATATTGCTTCTGATATCCAGCTCCATTGTAATCGATTCGCCTTTTCAAACTACCGTGTAAAATGGGGTTAACCGGAAAATTTGCCCAGTTAGCGCCCCAGTTCCCCAGCAGTTAGAAAGGGTCCAACCCGGTTAACCCCATCGGAACCCAACCGGGTCTCTGACCTACCTCTGAGGTAGGGACGGAACTAGGTCATGTCCACAGGCGATTCGGAAAGGAATCTGGTGACATCGGTGCTTGGGTGCATGCGTCACTGGGCAGCCAGCATCTGAACATCCAGCAGTACTTCTGGTGAGTGCGTGACACGTTATTGCAGGGCGGGATCCCCCTTAAATCACCAGGTTGACGATTTAATGGGTCAATCCCCCTGCAATTCGAAAGGTGCTTCCAGCACCTTTGCCCCAGTAATCGCACCCAGGTCCCAGGAGGACGGCCCAGGTGCTGCAGATTAAAAGGGGCTTTTAAAGTGAACACAATGTTCACCTACTAATATCTTTGCATATTTAGTGTAAGCAGACACTAAATGTCTTTCTTCCAGTCACAATCTATTGTCTAATACATGTTTGTATCAACCTCAAGCTGACCTTAAACATGTATGCATTTATCAATTCAATTATGTGTAACTTTGAACCAGCAGTGAAATAGTGATTTAAATCCAAAATCTGAGACTGACTTCATTCGAAGCTGAAATAGACGCTGTATATCTGTAGAAGGCTAGAGATTTCACTGCAACAATGCTATAATTCTCGAGTAAATTGCATAATAAATCTTTCTTTCTCCAAAGTTTATGTCCTTACAATTTTCCGTGGCTTCAAATGAATATGGCGCCATTAAAGAACTGCAATAAACCTAAATTGTTACTTTATACAAATTGTTATTCTGTTCTTTCAATAAAACAATGTTTGAATAATGTTTTCTTTTTTGTATTGTAGTCTTAATAATTAGTTGTAACTTTAAAAAAGACTTTGTGGATCATTAATCTCTAGAAAAATTCAGTCCCAACCACTCCAGATTTCATCAATCAGCCTGAGTAGTTGGTCAATGTCTGGTTTTGGTGCTAGGTTATTGATTGTGACTCAGAGAGACAGTCTTTTCAAACTCCATCTAAAGGTGTTTTGCTTTGAAGTCAATGCTCACAAAGATCTCTTTCTCCATGAAGGGAGTCTTTGGTCAGTCAATAGATAATTGACGTGAGAAGCCTAACATAAGTGGAAGCCTAAAAGGGAGCAAACTGGTAAAGCAGCACAACACACATAGTAAAAGTATATTTCTCGGACATATCAGAATGAACTGATCAATGATTCCTTCTATCTGCATCAAACCAGGTGTTTGCAGACTCCAGGTGATACCTTTCAGCAGCTCTCACATAAAACCACAGATGTTTTTCAGCAATTTTACAATAGCAACCCGTTGGCATTATGAAAAAAAAAACTTTATAAATCAAATTGTGATGTAGCAGCTCAGTTGACAGCCCACAAATCCATTTTCAATTCATTGCAGCTGGGGTATTTGTCATCATAAGGATGTAAGAACTAAGAAAAGAGAAGATCTCTAGTCCGTCCAGTGGGCTGATATCGCCTCCAACCGTGCATCTTGGTGCCTCACAGTTCGGCGGACAGCAACCTCCTTTGAAGAAGACCGCAGAGCCCACCTCACTGACAAAAGACAAAGGAGGAAAAACCCAACACCCAACCCCAACCAACCAATTTTTCCTTGCAACCACTGCAACCTGTCTGTCCCGCATCGGACTTGTCAGTTACCAACGAGCCTGCAACAGACGTGGACGTTACCCCTCCATAAATCTTCATCCGCGAAGCCAAGCCAAAGAAAAGAAAGAAGAAAGATTTTTTTGTAATTACCACATATCTATCCTTTCTTTTAATATCCAAAATATGTTGATCTAAGTCTTAACTACATTCAACAACTGACCCTTTGTGAGCTTCTTGTAGCGCGTCGAATGACTCAAAGATGTTGACTCAAATCAAGGCTTCTATTAACAAAAGACTGGAGCGTAGTACATTGAGGTCGACCAGTCCAGACTGACCTGGGTCTGGTTAGGAGCAGCCCTTTATGACCTGCCAGTAGGCGTGGCTACGGCTCTCAGCCAATCACTATCACTATCTATACAAATATATACATTGGTGATAGTACCCCATACTATCAAACTTATTAATTGCCCTGAATGGCCAGTCTATATTTTGTGACTTTGAACGCTGGTTGGACTTTGAATCCCCGGCTTGGATTTGGTGTCCCCAGAAACTTTAGAGCATTGACACGACAAGTAGGTCCTTGCCCATAATCCAACAGCCCGTTTAACATGAGGCCAGGATCTCGAACTAATTTGATTGATGCACTTCTACCAGGATGGGATAAATTGTGAAGGGTCTCAAAAGTTTCCTGCCTTATATAGCTGATGACAAAAAAAAATTAAAATAGGAATTCGGCCACATGCAAGAGTTGGGCATAGTCCGCAGATCTGACAGCCATTGCATATTGTCCCAAAAAAATCTCCTGGCGATTAGTGGCCTTGTGGTGATTATCGTGCCCTGAACAATTCTACCATGTCTGACTGATACAACATTCCCAATTTACAAGACCTTTGAAGAAACCTCCAGGGCAAACATGTATTTTCAAAAATAGATCTGGTATGTGCTTACTATCAGATTCCAGTTGGGCCTTCTGACACCAAGAAGTCAGCAGTAATTACACCTGTCACTATGTTTGAGTTTCTGTGAATGCCATTGAGTCTACAGAATACAACTCAGGCATTCCAGTGGTTTATGGACCATGTCCTCGCCAGCCTCGATTTTGTGTTTGTTTACATTGACGATACTCTGGTCACCAGTGTGGATGAAGAGGAACACAAGCCCCTCTTTATCACATTGTTTCAGAGGCTTGATGAGATTGGCATTGTCATCAATTCCAGTAAATGTATTTTTGGGGCAGAGAATTACACAACATGGTGTTTTGCCCGATGAATGAGAGATTCGAGAATTTCCTACTCCTGTTACATTTGGCCAGTTGTGACGTTTTTTAGGCATGATGAATTTTTATTGCTAATTCCTTCCAAATGCTGAAGTATCTCTATTACCCCTCACTGAACAACTAAAAGGATCTGATAATTTTGTGTCCAAAAGACCATTAATGGTGGGAGACTATGCCATGCATGCTTTCAACAATTTCAAGACTGTGCTTGCGAATGCCACGATGCTTGTACATCAAAACCCCAATGTCTTGCTCTCTCCTACCACAGATGCATAAATGTAAGTTAGAACAATGAGTCCATGGAAAATTGGAATCTTTAAGATGTTTTTCAGCCAAGCTCTCACCGGCTCAGGCAAAGTATAGTACTTTGTTGCTAAATACACATAGAATGTGAATAGGATGCAAGGAATATGCGATAATTGGAAGGATACATCTTCAGGATGTACTCTTGCCCAGTCTGTGAGTCTATGAAGCTTTCAGTAGAGCCTGTGTCGATTAGGCATTTAGTGGAATGTCTGTTTACCTTGACAGCCACTATGGAGTTGCTGAGCTGGTGAGGTCTGTCCAGATCTAGGACCATCAAGGCTAGGACCCCGGATCTTCTGGGAACCTTGTCATTTCTAGGAATAGCCCAACATCCTCATTGAGCGTTTCCATCAACAACTGAAGACAGCATTAACAGCAGATAGTGATGCATCTACAGAGAGTGTACGCTTACCCATGGTTCTCCTTGGTGTGCATACTGCTGTTAAAGCAGATCTTGGATGTTCAGCGGCAGTGCTAGTATATGGAACTACGTTAACCTTGTAAGGCGAGTTTGTGAATCCGAGTCCAAGCACAAAATTCTATGATCTAGCTAGTTACGTTGATTGTCTTCGGGAAAACATGAGATTACTCCAACCTACTCCTACGGGGCAGGCGTCACCTGCAGTGGATGTACCAAATGATTTACAACACTGTACTCGTGTGTTCCTTCAGCACGATGCTGTTTGCAAAGCACTTCAGCCCGTTTACGATGGTCCTTTGCAGGTCTTGCGATGCCACCCGAAGACTCTTGTGATCAACAGGAATGGAAAAGTTGACACGGTTTCCATCGACAGGTTGAAGCCGGCATATGTCGATGGTCCACGTTCTGCATCAGGGCCAGAGTCAGAGGCCCAGTCTCACCCTGGTCAGTCGGACCGTGCTTCACCTGTCTTGCACTACCGTACGAGGGTTGGGCCGAACTATCAGCCCTCCGGACTGTTATGTAGCGAGACAGTTTCAATCGGCAACCTCCTTACATGGCTCAGAGGCTGGGGGGGAGGGTCTGTTACAGTCACATCCTTACCTGCTTCGGGAATGGTGCCAGCTGCCACTGGTGATGTAAGCAAAGCCACACCTGGGAGTAATAGTGCGCATGCACGGGTGTGGTAAGCGACAGTGTACGGGTGATGGATCTCGGAGGGAGGAGGAGGAGAGTGAGAGCGTCAGAATCTCCCATGTGGCAGTGAGCCAACGGGAAGGTCAGAGGGGTTTGACTGGTTGGTGTATGGGGAGTTGAAGAATACAACGTTGTGACTAGTGGTTAATAAAGTTGACTTGACGATGTGCTGAAAGTAACAAGTGGGTGTGGCTTCATTATTTGTTTGTAAGCTGCGGTAAATCAGTGCCGTTACAACCTGTAATCTTTCACTCAATCGGATCATGCTTAATCTTTGCCTCAGTGTTATTGTAATAACCACATATCCATTGTTTTCCTTAATATCCAAAAATATGTTGATCTCTGTCTTAACTACATTCAACTACATTCAAAAAGTGGAAGAAGTAGAGCAGTGGATGTGATCAATTTGGATTTTAGTAAGGCTTTTGATAAGGTTCCGCATGGAAGGTTAATAAGAAAGGTTCAGTCACTAGGAATTAGGAGAGAGATTGTGACATGGATTCAGAGGTGGATGGAAGATAGACAGCAGGGAGTCATGGTGGACAACTGTCTGTCAGGTTGGAAACCTGTGATAACCAGGGTACCTCAGGGATCAGTGCTGGGTCCCTTGTTGTTTATCATTTATATTAATGGTTTAGAGGAGGGTGTGGTTAACTGGGTAAGCAAATATGCGGATGATATGAAAATTGGAGGGAGTGGTGAATAGTGAGGTAGGTTTTCTTGGATTACAGAAGGATTTGGTTTGTTTGGAAGAGTGGGCCGAAAGATGGCAGATGGAATTCAATGTAGACAAGTGCGAGGTGCTGCATTTCGATAAAAATAACCAGAATAGGACATATGCAGTTTAAGGGGAGGGCATTGAGACATGCAGAGAAGCAGAGGGACCGGGGGTTAGGGTACAGAGTTCAGTGAAGGTAGATTCCCACGTAGACAGGGTGGTTAAGAAGGCATATTGTATGCTGGCCTTCATAAATCATAGTATAGAGTATAGGAGCTGGGAAGTGATGTTGTGGCTGTTTAAGGCATTGGTGAGGCTTGGTTTGGAATACTGTGCTCAGTTCTGGTCTCCAAATTATAGAAAGGATATAGATAAGGTGGAGAGGGTGCAGAGAAGCTTTCAAGGATGTTGCCTGGCTTACAGCATCTGGATTACAGGGAGAGATTAGGAGACTGGGACTGTATTTATTGGAACGTAGACGACTGAGAGGAGACGCGATAGAGGTATTTTAAATTATGAAAGGAATAGATCGACTAGACAAAAACAGACTCTTTCCCCTGAGGGCAGGGGAGGTTGGAACAAGAGGGCATGAGTTAAGGGTAAGGGGGCAAAACTTTAGCAGATATATTAGAGGAAACCTTTTCACTCAGTGAGTGGTGGCAGAATGGAATGATCTTCCAAAAGAGATAGTTGCGGCAGGGTCCCTTCTGTCATTTAAGAGAAGATTGAATGTGTACATGGAGGTGAGGGGGTTTGAGGGTTAAGGGCGGAGAGCAGGAGGGTTGAGCTCGTGGAGTTGTTCAAGCGACCCGGTGCGGACTCGAAGGGCCGACATGGCCTGTTCCTGTGCCGTAAACAGTTATATGGTTAACTGATCCTTTGTGATCCTCTTTATTGTCCTGTATGGTCTGTCTCTTATTTGGAAACTTTCAACCCTAGTTCTGGACTCCACAGCCAGCAGAACATTATCATTCACATTTACCTCATTAAGGCCATAAGCATACTGGATATTTACAGTTGACCAACTCTCATTTCTTATTAATTCAAGAAGTATTATCCTCAGTAGAGAGGTGAGAATGTGTTCAACCTGCTATTTTCCAGCCATCACCTGTGGCAACAAAGATCCAAAACCCTCTCCCAAGACCCCCACAATATCATCCCTTACTTCCCAGAACATCTCAGGAATCACTTGAACTGGGCTCAGAGATTTATCATTTTTTTTTAAATTTTTTTTATTTTTCACACTATAGATCACATTATTCAAGATATACACATTTCTCCTTTCAAATATATACAGTGTCGTTTTCTCCCCCCTCCCTCCTCCCCTCCCCCCCCCACCTCCCCCTCCATCCATTCAAAACTCTGAGTCCAAGATACATCAAACCCATCAAACAATGTTGTCACTCAACATTAACGAACAAAAACTTCCACTGAGTCAATTCTTTCCATTCTCTTTTCCTTTTGTCATTTTAGGTGATAGATGTCCCGGTAGGTTTTCTCTATTATATTCCATGTACGGCTCCCATATTTCATCAAATAATGTAATATTATTTCTTAAACTATATGTTATTTTTTCTAATGGAATACATTTATTCATTTCTATATACCATTGCTGTATTTTCAAATTATCTTCCATTTTCCAGTTTGACATAATACATTTTTTTGCTACAGCTAGGGCTATCTTAACAAATCTTTTTTGTACACCCTCCAAATCAAGTCCAAATTCTTTATTTTTTTATGTTACTTAGGAGGAAGATCTCTGGGTTTTTTGGTATATTGCTTTCTGTAATTTTATTTAATATCTGGTTTAGATCTTCCCAAAAATTTTTTCACCTTTTCACAAGTCCAGATTGCATGAATTGTTGTTCCTATTTCTTTTTTACAATGAAAACATCTGTCAGATACTGTTGGATCCCATTTATTTAACTTTTGAGGAGTGATATATAACCTATGTATCCAATTATATTGTATCATACGTAATCTCGTATTTATTGTATTTCTCATAGTTCCTAAACATAACCTCTCCCATGTTTCCTTTTTTATCTTTATGTTTAGATCTTGTTCCCACTTTTGTTTAGTTTTATCATTTATTTCCTCATTCTCCTTTTCTTGTAATTTGATATACATGTTTGTTATAAATTTTTTAATTATCATTGTGTCTGTAAACAGATATTCAAAATTGCTTCCTTCTGGTAACTTCAGACTACTTCCCAATTTATCCTTTAAATAGGATTTCAATTGGTAATATGCCAGCACTGTATCTTGAGTTATATTATATTTATCCTTCATTTGTTCAAAAGATAATAATTTATTCCCCGAAAAACAATTTTCTATCCTTTTAATCCCTTTTTTCTCCCATTCTCTAAAAGACAGGTTATCTACCGTAAAAGGGATTAGGTGATTTTGCATCAGTATTAGTTTTGATAATTGGTAGTTTGTTTTATTTCTTTCTACATGAATCTTCTTCCAAATATTAAGCAAATGGTGCAATACTGGAGAATTCCTATGTTTTACCAATTTTTCATCCCATTTATATAATATATGTTCAGGTATCTTCTCCCCTATTTTGTCTAGCTCTAATCTAGTCCAATCTGGCTTTTCTTTTGTTTGGTAAAAATCTGATAGATATCTTAATTGTGCGGCTCTATAATAATTTTTAAAATTTGGCAATTGTAAGCCTCCTTGTCTATACCATTCTGTTAATTTATCTAGTGCTATCCTTGGTTTCCCCCTTTCCATAAAAATTTCCTTATTATTTTCTTTAACTCCTTAAAGAATTTTTCTGTCAAGTGTATTGACAGTGCCTGAAATAGGTATTGTATCCTTGGAAAAATGTTCATTTTAATACAGTTTATCCTTCCTATTAATGTTAATGGTAAGTCTTTCCAATGCTCTAAATCTTCCTGTATTTTTTTCATTAGTGGATAATAATTAAGTTTATATAGATGGCTGAGGTTTTTATTTATTTGTATACCTAGGTATTGTATTGTTTGCATTTGCCATCTAAACGGTGATTCTTTCTTGAATTTTGAGAAATCCGCATTATTCATTGGCATTGCTTCACTTTTATTTGCATTAATCTTGTATCCTGACACTTCTCCATACTCCTTCAATTTCTTATGTAATTCTTTTATTGATGATTCTGGTTCCGTTAGGTATACTATAACATCATCTGCAAATAAAATGATTTTGTATTCCTTGCCTTTTATTTTTATCCCTTTTATTTTATTTTCTGTTCTTATCAGTTCTGCAAGTGGTTCTATTGCTAATGCGAACAATAAGGGCGTTCCTCTGATGAATGCTTTCATTGCGTCCCATAATATAAACTTATCCTTCACTGATTCCGTATTTATTTCAAAATACATTTTAATTTGTCTTTCTATTAATTCTCTAAAATCCTGTCTTTTAAGTAGCATGGTGTTTAATCTCCATCTATACATTTTTGGAGGGATATCCTCTAACTCTATTGTCATCCCTGTCTTGTTGATCTGCTTAAGTTAAAATGTTTTGATACATATCCATTTACTGTCACTCTTGCCAATGGCCCCTTATATAATGCTTTAATCCAATTAATATATTTCTCTGGTAAACTAAATTTTTGTAGTACCTTGAATAAATAATTCCATTCTACTCTGTCGAAGGCCTTCTCTGCGTCTAAAGCAACCGCTACTGTTGGAGTTTTATTTCCTTCTACTGCATGAATTAAGTTAATAAACTTACAAATATTATCTGTTGTTCGTCTTTTTTTTATGAATCCAGTTTGGTCTAGACTTACTATTTTTGGTACATAATCAGCTAATCTGTTTGCTAATAATTTAGCTATTATCTTGTAATCTGTGTTAAGTAGAGATATTGGTCGATATGATGCTGGTGCAAGTGGATCTTTCCCTGCCTTTGGTATTACTGTAATTATTGCTGTTTTGCACGAATCTGGTAAGCTTTGTGTTTTATCAATCTGATTGATTACTTCCAGGAGGGGAGTAATTAATAAATCTTTAAATGTTTTATAGAATTCTATTGGGAGACCATCCTCTCCTGGTGTTTTATTATTCAGCAGATTTTTTATTGTCTTTTGTATTTCTACTATTTCAAATGGTTCTATTAATTTATTTTGTTCCTCTGTTTGTAATTTCGGTAGTTCAATTTTAGTTAAGAATTCATCTATTTTGCCTTCTTTCCCTTCGTTTTCAGTTTGGTATAGTTGTTCGTAGAATTCTCTGAAATTTTCATTAATTTCCGTTGGATTATATGTGATCTGTTTGTCTTTTTTCCTTGATGCCAATACCATTCTTTTAGTTTGTTCTGTCTTAAGCTGCCACGCTAGAATTTTGTGCGTTTTTTTCTCCTAGTTCGTAATATTTCTGCTTTGTCTTCATTATATTTTTCTCCACCTTATATGTTTGAAATGTTTCATATTTTATTTTTTTATCTACCAATTCCCTTCTTTTAGTAGTGTCTTTCTTCCTTGCTAATTCTTTTTCTATATCTGCTATTTCCTTTTCCAACTGTTCTGTTTCCTGATTGTAATCCTTCTTCATCTTAGTTACGTAACTTATTATTTGCCCTCTGATGAATGCTTTCATTGCGTCCCATAATATAAACTTATCCTTCACTGATTCCGTATTTATTTCAAAATACATTTTAATTTGTCTTTCTATTAATTCTCTAAAATCCTGTCTTTTAAGTAGCATGGAGTTTAATCTCCATCTATACATTCTTGGAGGGATATCCTCTAACTCTATTGTCAATATCAAGGGTGAATGGTCCGATAATATTCTAGCTTTATATTCTGTTTTCCTAACTCTATCTTGTATACAAGCTGATAACAGGAATAAATCTATTCTTGAATATGTTTTAAATCTATCCGAATAATATGAATATTCCTTTTCCTTTGGGTGTTGTTTCCTCCATATATCCAAAAGTTGCATTTCTTGCATTGATTTAATTATAAATTTGGTTACTTTATTCTTTCTGTTAATTTTTTTCCCGGTTTTATCTATGTTTGAATCCAAATTGAGATTGAAATCCCCTCCTATTAATATATTCCCTTGCGTATCTGCTATCTTCAGAAAAATATCCTGCATAAATTTTTGATCTTCTTCTTTAGGCGAATATATATTAAGTAAATTCCAAAACTCCGAATATATCTGACATTTTATCATTACATATCTTCCTGCTGGATCTATTATTTCCTCTTCTATTTTAATTGGTACATTTTTACTGATTAATATAGCCACTCCTCTAGCTTTTGAGTTATATGACGCTGCCGTTACATGTCCTATCCAATCTCTCTTTAATTTCTTGTGCTCCACTTCAGTTAAGTGTGTTTCTTGCACAAATGCAATATCATTTTTTTCTTTTTTCAGTAAATTTAGCAGTTTCTTCCTTTTGATTTGGTTATGTATTCAATTAATATTTAAAGTCATATAGTTTAATGTAGCCATTTTATACTTTGTTTATCTTTCCCTTCCGTTTCCTCATCATCACCTTCCCTTCTCATCCATTTCTGCTTTCTTTCTTTGAACAGTTTATAAGACAACATTTTTAACACATCAAACATTCCCCTTATTCTCCTACCTAATATTTCTTTAACCCCATTGTCCCCTCCCCTTCCTGAGTTGCCCATTATCACATCTCCCCTCTCCATTTGGATTTGCGAATTCACTCGCAAGCGTCAACTGATTTTGCATTGACCGTAATTTCTTCCTACCCAGCCCCCCCAGAAAAGATTTCAATTTTTATATACAACAAAGGTCACTCTCTAAATTCCCTCTTTACTCCTCTCTTCCCCTTTTTTTCCCTCATTAATTCTTCTCTATACACTATATATTTTCTTTTAAATGCACATATACTTATGTAATATATGTATTATATATGTATATAGTCCTATACACACGTCTTTTTAGTTCGCAGTCTTTTGTACTCTCCTTACACGTCTTCATCTCTCAGTCTATTTTGTAATTGTTCTGCAAATTTTCGTGCTTCTTCTGGATCCGAGAATAGTCTGTTTTGTTGTCCTGGAATAAATATTTTCAATACTGCTGGATGCTTTAGTATAAATTTATACCCTTTCTTCCATAAAATCGTCTTTGCTGTATTGAACTCCTTTCTCTTCTTCAGGAGTTCAAAACTTATATCTGGATAAATAAAAATTTTTTGCCTTTTGTTCTCCAGTGGCTTGTTGTCCTCTCTTATTTTCTCCATTGTCTTCTCCAATACCTTTTCTCTTGTAGTATATCTTAGGAATTTTACTAAAATGGATCTTGGCTTTTGTTGTGGTTGTGGTTTAAAGGCTAATGCTCTATGTGCCCTTTCTATTTCCATTTCTTGCTGTAGTTCTGGACATCCTAAGATCCTGGGGATCCAATCTTTTATAAACTCTCTCATATTCTTGCCTTCTTCATCTTCCTTAAGGCCCACTATCTTTATATTATTTCTTCTATTATAATTTTCCATTATATCTATTTTCTGAGCTAACAGCTCTTGTGTCTCTTTAACTTTTTTATTAGATTCTTCTAATTTCTTTTTTAAGTCCTCTACCTCCATTTCTACTGCTGCTTCTCATTCTTCCACCTTGTCCATTCTTTTTCCTATTTCTGATATGGTCATATCTATTTTATTCACTTTCTCTTCTGTACTGTTTATTCTTCTTCTTAAATCACTAAATTCTTGTGCTTGCCATTCTTTAAATGAATCCATGTATTCTTTAATAAGAGAAAATATATCCATTGTCTTGCCTTTCCCTTTTTCTTCCATTTCACTGTACTCTTTCTCTTCCTCTTCTTCCAGATGGGTTGGCCATCTGTTGTTTCTTTGTTTTCTTTTTCTTCTCTTCTTTCTTGTTTTCGTTGTCTTCTATGTTCTCCTCTTGCTGCTGCTGTTCTGTAGCTGTCATTGCCGGCTGTGGAGATCGACTCCCCAGCTGGTCGCTCCTCCCGTCGGTGTGTTTGTTTGCATGCGCGGGTGCGCACTTTTACTCGACTCAGCGAGCCATTTTTGTAGTCCACTTTCTACTGACCCGAGGGAGCAGGTTTCTCTCTCCATCGCGGGCCTCTTCGAACAGGTAAGGCCTTCTCCTTCTTCTTCCGTTGTCTTCTCTTCCTCTCTTCTTACTGTTGGTTTCGACTTTTCTTTTTTTGTCGCCATCTTCTTTCCACCTTTATATTCACTTTACTTTAATTTTTATTTTTGTGCCTTTGTGCTTTCCTTTATTTTTTTCAACTTTTCTGGAGAGGGCTGGAGTTCACCGTCCGGCCACTACTCCATCACGTGACTTCCCGAGATTTATCATTCTTTACGCGGTTCAAACCCTCCAGTACCTTCCCTTTTGTAAGGTTTATCTGCACCAGGATATCACTGTTCATTCCCCTGAACTCACTGACTTCCGTGTCCTTCTCTGCAGATGAGGAGCATTCATTAAAGATCTCACCCATTTCTCATAGCTCCACAATTAGGTTACCACCCTGATCCTTAGTGGGACCTACTCACTCCCAAGCCATACTTTTGCTCCCAATATTCCTGTAGAATCTTAAGGTTCTCCTTTATCTTATCTGCCTGGAATATCTCATGGACCCTTTCTGTTCTTCTAATTTCTTATTTTTAAATGAATGGTTGAAATCTTTATACTCTTCAAGGTACTTGCTTGATTCTAGCTGACATGTGCCTCTTTCTTTCTCTGGTCCAGTGTCGTAATATTACTGGTCAACTTAGGTTTCCGACTCCGGTCAGCCATACCCTTCATTCTAAGGAGAACATACTGCCCCTGAATTCTTCCTCACTCACATTTAAGAGCTCATAACTGCTCTCCCAATCAATCTTTGAGAATCCTGTCTGATGTCATTGGGATTTAGTTTTCCCCTGAATTAGTTTACTCTGATTATACCAGGAATGAGGAGAGTTTGACAGCTCTTGGCCTTTACTCGTTGGAATTTTGGAGAATGGGGTGGGGGGGAGGGGGGAATCTCATTGAAACATTTTGCATGTTGAAACGGATGGGCAGAGTAGATGTAGAAAAGTAGATTCCTGTGGTGGGAGAGTCTAGGATAAGAGCGCACAACTTCAGGATTGAAGGGCATCCGCTTAGAATAGAGAGATGTAGGAATGTCTTCAGCCAGAGGGTGATAAATCTGTGGCATGTGTTACCTCAGCAGCTTGCAGAAGCCAGGTCATTGGGTGTATTTAAGGCAGAGATTGATAGGTTCTTGTTTAGCTAGGCCATCAAAGGGAGAAGGTCAGGCTGTGGGGCTGTGGGAAAATGGATCAGCTCATGATTGAATGATGGGCTGCCAGACTTGATGGGCTGAATAACCTAATGTGTTGCTCCATATTGTATGGTCTTATGATCTAGCACTTTAGCTTGAGGACATCCTACTTTTTCCATAACTATTTTGTACCTAACAGAATTAATGTTTCTGATCATAAAATGCTCCCCTAATGACACAGCAACTATTTGTCCATCTAGTGGAGAAGCCGCTCCTCTTGAACAGCCACTTACATATTGCTTCAGAAAACCTTCTCAGATACATGAAGTAAACTTGCACCATCAAATTCCTACACACTTAGGCAGTTCCAGTCAATATCAGGGAAGTTAAAATCATTTACTATCACATTCTGTTTAGACCAATAAATATCTGAAATTACCCTATAATTTCTCAAATTCCCACTATTGGAGGAATGGGATGGAGCTTCTAAAGATAATCCCAGCAAATTAATCATCCCTATCTTATTTCTAAGTTCTACCATTTCCCAGTGCACTCCACCCCCCACCTACCCCTACCTTCCTCTCCGGAATACCCTCTCTGAGTACTGCCTTAATCAATAGTACAACATCCCACCTCTCTTACCTCTACTTGTTGACTCCATCACATCAAAGGGATCAATACATCGGAACACTGACCAGCCAGTCCGACCATTCCCTCAATGATATTTCAGTAATAACTAGAGTATCACCATCCCATGTGCCAGTCCATGCTCTGAGTGCAATTGAATTTTAAGTGGTCTGGGTCCCTGCCATGGCTATTTCAAACCCAGCTATAATTATTATCTAGGACAGGACATCACGTCAAGGGTGATAGTTACTTCGGAATTTTACTTTGCTTCCCGAAAAGTTGTCATGTTGATTTTCTGTTTGTTCATGGTTTATTTATTCGACTTAAGAAGTGTCAGTGCCACTAATGCAAAACTGTTGCCTTGTGACATTAATCCCTATTGCACTTTGATTGGTAGGTGGTTTTAGTTTTTGACCTCATGAGGGTCTAAGATTTCCTCTGAGAAAGCTATAGTGTAATTGTTTAGCTAAAGATATCAGGATAACTGAAATCCCTCAACAGTGGGATCATGAAAGCCATCAGACCACCCTGCCTTTAACTCACTCAATCCATTTCCACGTATTAAAGAATACATCCTTATAGTTTTCCATCTCTAAAGAAAGATACAAGAAGACTGCTAAATGTTCACTATTTTAATTCGGATTTGAATACATCTTTCACAATTTTGTAAAATATTCTGTTTCACATTTGATCATTTACTGTTGCTAAGAAATAACTTGGTAACAGAGCTGAGAAAACCATCCCATCTGAAGTCAAGAGGCTGGAAATTGTCATTTGAATGCATGGGATAAGGCTATAAAATTACTTGATGAATTCGCGCAGAACTACAACTTTATGGCTTCAATGGACTGACTCCCCCAGGTGCGGCAAGTTCTAATCAGCCCTACCTTCTCTCACAACCTTTACTGCTGACAGGCACATCTGGGACTCGGTGCATTAATAGCAACATCTGTCATGGCATTCACATGCTTGGCCTGCATGTTCAGCCAGAAATTGGCTTTATAATGTTGATTGCATTCTGGTTTCTGAAGAGCCCAGCTTTGAGACGGGCCTCAGGGAGAAGCCTTACATCAGTCCAACAGCTTTGACACTCAATAATGAAAGACATTGCAACTGGAGAAACTTGAGGGCAGCTGCCAGTTGTATTTTCACCATACATTTCGAGTCCTTATCCTCAGTGATCCTTCATCTAAAAGAAGCAACTGAAAACATTAGCTTCTTATGAGGATAATCCTTTTCTCTTGCTGAGTGACAGGTTAAACATAAATAGAAAATATTTGCATTTACTCCCATAAACAGCTAATTAAGTACCTTTGAAGCGTACTCATGGTGGCAATGCAGTGAACAGCTAAATTACCTGCAGAAAGCTCACCAAAGCAGCCAGATAAGTAAATTGGGAGCTTTAGGTTCAAGGCATTGGGTTATTGCATTGGGAGATGCATGGTGGAAGAGGCTTCAGGGAAAAATATCATGTGTGTGGTGTTCTAATGAAGGTAATCTCAGTGTTTAACAGAAGAAGCCATGCACTGTAATTCAAATACCATGATATTTGAGTGTAGACATTTCAAATTAAAAATAGCTGCTCTCAGTAATGAAATTAGCTAATTGTTCTAAAGCCCAAACTGGTCCATTCCTTTAGAAGGGAAAGGAAATATGTCATTCTTATCGAGTCTGGTCCATGTGTAAGGTTAGATCTGTGGAGCTCTCTTACCTACTTCACTGGTCAACTCGGGGACATTGGGATGGACACCCTAATCTCAAAAACGGACAAGTGAAAAAGTAATTTGGAGGCACAGTTAGGTACTTGATGTTTTGCCTATAATTCAGTTATCACTGTTCTGATTGCAGTTTTCTTTCAGGGATATATTTTGGAAGAAAAATTCAGGTATCGTCTCACAATTACCATCGATGGCTATTGTAAGATGATACCACTCATTGCCAGTGAATGCTTTCGTCTGCTGAGGTTCTATGCGAGGAGCATCGTTTTATGAAATGCTTACCCGCTCTTGTACTTATAACACATAGGAATTAGGTAAAACACAAAGAAAAATATTAGCTTAATAATAGGTCCGATGATGTGCCTCCTTTTAACCAGTGGAAAAATAGCATTAGGATGGAGCCATCACTTGAATATTGTAAAACAAATGTTTTTTGAGGAAGAGATCTCTTGAGGTAAATTGCCACTAATTCAAAAATGTGTACCTCCTCACCATGAGCCTATTATACCTAAATTATAGACAATACCTGTTGGTCTCAAGAAATTGTGTACTAGCAGAATTTATTTATATTCATTTGCATGATATATGAAAATTAGTGTTTATTGTTTATTGGAGGGTAGCTCGTGTTATTCTGTCATTTTAAAAAGGCTGCAAAAGTAATCCTGGAAATTATAGGCTGGTAAATTATTGGAAGGTGTTCTAAGAGATCAGATATACAAGTATTTAGATAGCCAGGGACTGATTAGTGATAGGCAACATGGCTTTGTGTGTGGTAGATGGTGTTAAACCAATCTGACTGAATTTTTTGAGGAGGTTAGCAGAATAGTTGATGAAGGAAAGGCTGTGTATGTTGCCTACATGGTCTTTAGTAAGGCCTTTGATAAGGTTCCACTTGGGAGGTTAGTCAGGAAGGTTCAGATGCTCGGTGTTCATGGTGATGTAGTAAATTGGATTAGATATTGGTTATGCTGGAGAAATCAGAGAGTGGTCGTGGATGGTTGCTTCTCACACTGGAGGCCTGTGACTAGTGGTGAGCCTCAGGGATTGGTGCTGGGACCTTTGTTGTTTGTTGTCTATATCAATGATCTGGATAATAATGTGGTAAATTGGATCAGGAAGTTTTCAGATGGCACTAAGATTGGAGGTGTTGTAGATAGTAAGGAAGGCTTTCAAATCTTGCAGAGGAATTTGGACAGCTGGGAAAATGGGAGTTTAAAAAAAATGGCAGATGGAGTTTAATGCAGACAAGTATTAGATGTTACATTATTGAAGGACAAACCAAGAAAGGACATACACGCTAAATGATCAGGCACTGAGGATTACGGTAGAACCAAGGGCTCTGGGAATGCAGATATACTTCCCTGAAAGTGGTGTCATGGGTAGATAAGGTGGTAAAGAAAGCTTCTGGCATATTGGCCTTCATAAATCAAAGTAGTGAATACAGAAGTTGGGATGTTATGGTGAGGTTGTACAAGACATTGGTGAGGCCAAATTTCCAGTATCGTGTGCAGATTTGGTCACCTAATTATAGGAAAGATATCAGCAAGATAGAAAGAGCGCAGAGAAGATTTACTAGGATGTTGCCAGGATTTCAGGATCTGAGTGACAGGGAAAGATGAGAGAGGTTAGGTTTTTTTTTTCCCTGGAGTATAAAAGAATGAGGGGAAATTTAAAATTGTAAAGGGAATAGACAGAGTAAATGTAAGTAGATTTGTTCCACTAAGGGTAGGTGAGATGGAAACCAGATGACATGGGTTAAGAGTGAAAGGAGAAATGTTTAGGTGGGAACATGGGGGGGGGGAACTTCTTCACACAGGGAGTGGTGAAAGTGTGGAACAAGCTGCCACGTGAAGTAATGGATGCGGATTCAATTTTAACATTTAAGAAGAATTTGGACAGACATATGGATGGGTGAGATATGGAGAGTATGGACTGGATGCAGGTCAGTGAGACTAGGCAGAAAAATACTTCAGCACAGTCCAGAAGACCCGAAGGGCCTGCTTCTGTTCTGTAATTTTCTATGGTTCTCAGGCAGTTTTGTCTCACATGCAGCATCTATTTAGCCATTTGGAAGAGCCTGTTAATCTAGGCCAATTATTTAACTTTGAATTGTTTCAAGGTTCTTGAAAAATTGTTGTAGGGTTTATGGATGACTCAGAATCAAAACACAATAAGAGAGTTGATTCCAAGTAAAAAATCTGCTGGTGCAGATGGTCGATAACTGTTAAATTGACACTGATTTATATTTAAAACAGCCCAGGAAAACAAACAGTAATGAAAAAGATCAGGCAGAAGGTGACCTCAAAGAACTGCCTAAACTGCTAGAAAAGACTGTCTTTTTTAATTACAGCTTAAGTGGGGCCTTCATTAATTCACCTCAGACAACAACCAATGCTCAGCGCTTGGAATAAATATGGACTCTGCAATTGGAGGAGATTTTATGTCCAATACTGTGCAAGAATTCTCAATTTTCTATTTTTAAGTTTAGGCATAGACAGAAAATTGATTGTTTGAAGTATTGCTACTATTATAACTCCTAGCTATTTGTAACAAGACACCGATGAATATTGTCTCCTATGATATCCATTTTCACATTGGAATTACAGTTGGATGTAAAATATAATAGTGATTGATAGCAGCAGATTTTGTAAAAAAAAATTATATATCTGGTATAGATTGAACTTTATTTTGTTTCCTTTGTTGACTGGATACACCATTATGTAAAAATGTCATAATTATTGCTGGAGCAATCTTCTCTTTTTTCTTTGGCTTGGCTTCGCGGACGAATATTTATGGAGGGGTAATGTCCACGTCAGCTGCAGTCTCGTTTGTGGCTGACAAGTCCGATGTGGGACAGGCAGTCACGGTTGCAGCGGTTGCAAGGGAAAATTGGTGGGTTGGGGTTAGGTGTTGGGTTTTTCCTCCTTTGTCTTTTGTCAGTGAGGTGGGCTCTGCGGTCTTCTTCAAAGGAGGATGCTGCCCGCCAAACTGTGAGGCGCCAAGATGCACGGTTTGAGGTGATATTAGCCTACTGGCGGTGGTCAATGTGGCAGGCACCAAGAGATTTCTTTAGGCAGTCCTTGTACCTCTTCTTTGGTGCACCTCTGTCACGGTGGCCAGTGGAGAGCTCGTCATATAACACGATCTTGGGAAGGCGATGGTCCTCCATTCTGGAGTCGTGACCTACCCAGCGCAGTTGGATCTTCAGCAACGTGGATTCGATGCTGTCGGCCTCTGCCATCTCGAGTACTTCAATGTTGGTGATGAAGTCGCTCCAATGAATGTTGAGGATGGAGCGGAGACAACGCTGGTGGAAGCGTTCTAGGAGCCGTAGATGATGCCGGTAGAGGACCCATGATTCAGAGCCGAACTGGAGTGTGGGTATGACAACGGCTCAGTATACACTAATCTTTGTGAGGTTTTCCAGTTGGTTGTTTTTCCAGACTCTTTTGTGTAGTCTTCCAAAGGCGCTATTTGCCTTGGCGAGTCTGTTGTCTATCTCGTTGTCGATCCTTGCATCCGATGAAATGGTGCAGCCGAGATAGGTAAACTGGTTGACCGTTTTTGAGTTTTGTGTGCCTGATGGAACAATCTTCTATAGGGTAATTAAAGGATTTGTCTGAAGGCAATGGACATAAATTGTTATTCCTTTTTGGTCACAATGAAGGATCCATTTTAAATGAAATTCTCATTGGGTGCACATGATAGTGTTGCTTCAGCTATGCCCAAGGACAGTAGTGATGAAAGGCGTCATCATATAACCAAACGCATCTCAAATTAACTTAAAACTACCTTTGAAGCTATTTCACAGTTTTCAGTGCAAGCTATAAGCAATCCTTTTTGATGATAATCTCAGGATAATGGGCAATGCTTTGCAGCACCTCGATGTCTAGTGGAATGACCAGCTGGAATTGTCCCTTCAATGTTCAGCATTAAAAAATATTGGCCACAAAAATAGTTGATATTGCATGTTGATATATAGAGAGTGAGAAATCTGTGTCTGGGAGGGGAATGAGCAAGTGCAGCAACTCCTTACTCGATTGGACTACAGCATTGTGAATTTGTTAGGACAAGGATGTGAATTAAACGAGATGGATTCAATGCCAAATCAAGCAGAGAAAGTGAAATTGAGAGGATAAGAACAATTTTATTATAAGAGAGCAACAAATTATCTATTTTATTATTGCTTTTTAAGGACCCTGAACTATACAGTTTGGAATAGAAATTGTTAAATGTTTCATTTATTTCTCGAGGTTTATAACTAATCACATACAAGTCATTTTAAGTGCATTAAAATCGTTCTTGAAGCCTGTTCCAATTTCAGTTCCCATGCAGGTACTTTGTGCGCTCAGTCACCTGATTCATAACATCTCTGTTTAGTTCTTGTAATCTCTTTTTCTAGTTCTAGAGGTTTGTAATGTATTATATTGAAGATTTTTACTAATTAACTGCCTATTCTTATCTTCAGAGCTTCACTTCTGAAGATCTTTTCCCATTACCATTATTTCTTGCTCCAATTGATCTACCTGTTACTTAATTTTAGAGGTGAAGCTTATCATTTGTCCTCTCAAGTAGGCTTTTAGAGCATCCCTTATTGCAAATTTGTCATTTGCCGAATTCAAGTTTGTATCACCAAATAACTGAAATTGTCTTCTAATCAAATCACAAAAAAATTCTCTTTTTAATGATATTGAAGTTGATCTCTATCTATAAACCTTTTTCTCTTTATCAAGCATTACAATAGTCATTAACAAGGGTGAATTGTCAGATTAAATTCTCATTTCATATTCAACATCTCATACCTGCCTTTTATTTGCACAGGTATTAAAAATAGATCAATTCTATAATCAGAATCATGTCTATTTGAATAAAAAGAAAAGCAGCTGATTGCCTAAAATTAAATGCTACCATGATTACTGTCCTTAAATATCCATGGGGTTTTACTACATAGGCTAGATCTGGCAGACTAAGCCCTCCTCCATTGGGAATGTCACACACTATGCCTGTGGTCATTTGAGCCAGCATGCTGGCTCTGAGTTCCTTACTGGATGGTGCAGTGAGGAAACTCCATCCCTGACAATACACAAAAAAGCTTTACAGTTGGCAAAATCTCGCCCTTGCTTTTTCCACAATGAAAGCTACATCTAAAAGCAATTACAATTGAAGCGATAATTATTTTCAAAATTTTATTCATTTTTAATTAATGCTTTTAAAATGTGGAAACACATATGAATAAAAAAAATTAAATAAGGTGAAATGTTTTTGTAGATGCAGCGTAAGTTTTCCTAGCCTCTTTATCTCCAGCCTCAAATCTCCAGCTGGGGGTCTAGGACTTTTCCCCCGGTTAGACATCAATGCTTTGGCTGGGGAAATCTCAACAAGTCTGGGCTCTGGTGCGCAATTCCAGCTAACATGTCTTAAGTGAAGTGAGTGATCTAGCAATCTAAGTCTGACAATAGGTCTGGAACTGAACAGAATAATGCACAAAAGTCAAAAACTTGGTGAGTATCTCTAATGCAGGGGTTTTCAAACTGCCCCCCTTAACTCACATCCCACCTTCCGTAATCCCTCTGCTATCGGTGCTCTGTGTTTAGTAAGGGATTGCAGAAGGTGGGATGTGAATGGGAAAGGAAGGGTGAGAATCACTGCTCTAGACCCAATTGTTACTGAAATATTTTGCTTGAGAAAAATTGTCATTGGCCCAATTCCTTATGAAGCCATGCACATGAGTTAATTAGGGACGATTAAAATAGTGGTTTTCAAACTTTTTCTTTCCACCCACATCCCACCTTCAGCAATCTCTTACTAATCACAGAGCGCCATTGGCATAGGGATTGCTGAAGGTGGAATATGAGTTTAGGGGGGCAGTTTGAAAACTACCGTTCTAATGGGATGCATCAGAGAGCAGTGCTGATCCCCAGCTGTTCACAATCGTTACCATTGGTTTTGATGAAGGACCCGAGTATAATGTGAACAAATGTATTGATGATAATAAGTCAGGTGGCTGAGTGGTTTGTGAAGAGAATGAACAAAGGCTTACAGGCAGGCTGAGTGCGCAATAACCTGGAAGTTGTACTTTAATATAGCAGATGGAGTTTAATGTAGAAAATAAGAGTAATCAACTTCAGTGGAACAAATAGAAACTCAGTAAATTTTAAATGGGGAGAATTGAAAGGTACAAGTATTAAGATAAACCTGGATGTCCTTTAACAAGAATTATTGAATATTAATAAGAGTTAAGAATGAAAATAGTATTATGGGAGTTATCGCAAGAAGACTAGGGTACAAAAGTAAAGGTGCTTTCGTGCAAATCATGTAGGAGCCTGGCGAGAATGCGCCTGGAATATCGTGTACAACTCATGTCTACCTACCAAAGGAAAAATATATTTGTGAATCAAGGGAGCGCCGCAAAATTCATCAGCTCGATATCTGAGATGTGGGGTTTAACCTTAGTGCAGGAAAGCCCAAATCTCTTGAGCTCAGAAAGTCAAGAGATGATATTATTGAAACATAAAATTTTCAACCTGGCCTTGGCAGGGTAGTGAGACTGATATTGTTTCCCCTGGCTGAGATTGGAAATATCAGGACTGAAATTCCTTCCTTTTGATAATTGACCATTGTAATTCTGTACCCAAAAAGGTTATGAAGCCTCAGTAATAAATTATATTCGAGGCTGAGATTAATAGATTTTTTTAATATTAAGAGAATCATGGAATATGTTTAGGTGGGAAATTTGGGCTGGGGTAATAGATTGTTGCACATCAAAATAGCAACATAGTATTCGACAGGATGCACAGGGTCCTGATTGTGACAATTAACAATGTATTTAAGAGAACTAACAGTCTAGTGTTAGGAAAAAAGCTAAATCATTGGGCACTTTTCAGAGATGATATTGGAACTTTGAAGTAGGATTTAGCTTGCTGAATCTCAGAGGTGCATAATTGGGTTCTTTGCTAGGCCCGGGATCTTATAAACATCCAACAAAGTCAGCAGGTGACATGAATATAGTCTTTTGGATCAAATTTCATTGCCTGATGGTGCTTGAGAAGAATTTTGATTTTTGATTTTTGCTCACTTTTTGGTTGTGACACCTTTTTAGGAAGAGGTTGCATCCTGTTAGAGATTTCATGGCTGGTGAAGGGAAAGAATTATTTTGGCTTAATGATCTTGTTATGGGCCCAGAGGATCCCAAAACCCAGCAGCAATAGAAATTCACCAAGACAAATGGCTACTTAAATAAAAGTCATTTTTAATTTTCTTAAACATTATAACAGGATCAAACTTTAACTTATTACTATTAACTTAACTTAACCCCCTTCTAATTCTGAGTGCATGTGTATATGTTCAGGAAAGTTCTTTTATTCACAGTCCAATCTCACTTCTCACTCCTCCAAGTTCACCAGTATCGGCAATTCTTATACTGTGCACAGAATTGAATATTTATGAATCTTCACCAGTCTCTCATGTTTAAAGGTAAAAGGCTACTGCTCAGGAAGGTTCTCGTTGGTTTTTAGAGAGAAATTTGTTGCTCATTGGATACAAACCGATTCCCTCTGATCAGCCATTTCAGTGTCTTGCCGAAGAAACTTGCCCCCTCAGGGATTTCAGGATGATAACCTCTTCTTCTGCAGGTCACCACAGAGTTCCTTTTGTTTCCATTATTTCAGGTGAAATACTCTAGCCAGCCATTTCCTCTTGTATAGACCACAAGGGTTTTCAACAGGCTGAACTCTGAACTCACAACCTGTTTTCAAAATGGGTTTTCAACAAGCTGCCAGCTTGCCATGACTGCAGAAACCAGTTCTCTCTCTCTCTCTCTCTCTCTCTCTCTCTCTCTCTCTCTCTCTCTCTCTTAGAGAAAGCTTGTTTGGTCTCTTCTCTCTCTCTTTCACTTGCAAAACCACATGACCTTCTTAGAACCACACAGATTGCGGCACCGGACACAAACTTCTGAGCATATCCATCTGTTGCTTTCAAAACAATAATCCATTACTCCACATCATGTCCAATTAACACCGACTTGTGAAGTCTCTTGAGCTTGGGATCTTCTATTTGCACCTTCTTACGAAAACCTTTTTTTAAAACAGTTTTTACTGTCTTTACAAAGGAAAGCTCTTGCATTTTAAATTAGATCTGTTTTGTGAAGTGTTTGTGCTTGTTTTTGACTTACACTACCCCCATAATGTATCTCCTTTGTTATGAGCCCAAAGGACCCCAAAACCCAGCAACAATAGATATTCACCATGACAAGTAGTTACTTAAACAAAAGTTGTATTTAATTATCTTTAAACATGAAAACAAAATCAAACTTTAACTTATCTCTATACTTAACTTACCCAAATTAACCCCCTTCCATACCCACACTCCTGTTCGGCTCCGAATCATGGGTCCTCTACCGGCATCACCTACGGCTCCTAAAATGCTTCCACCAGCGTTGTCTCCGCTCCATCCTCAACATTTTTTGGAGCGACTTCATCTCCAACATCGAAGTACTCGAGATGGCAGAGGCCGACAGCATCAAATCCATGCTGCTGAAGATCCAACTGCGCTGGGTAGGTCATGTCTCCAGAATGGAGGACCATCGCCTTCCCAAGATCGTGTTATATGGCGAGCTCTCCACTGGCCACCGTGATAGAGGTGCACCAAAGAAGAGGTACAAGGACTGCCTAAAGAAATCCCTTGTTGCCTGCCACATTGACCACCGCCTCAAACCGTGCATCTTGGCGCCTCACAGTTCGGCGGGCATCAACCTCCTTTGAAGAAGACCGCAGAGCCCACCTCACTGACAAATGACAAAGGAGGAAAAACCCAACACCCAACCCCAACCAACCAATTTTCCCTTGCAACCGCTGCAACCGTGTCTGCCTGTCCCGCATCGGACTTGTCAGCCACAAACGAGCCTGCAGCTGACGTGGACATCACCCCTCCATAAATCTTGGTCCGTGAATCCAAGCCAAAGAAGAATTCTAAGTGCACATATATGATGTGTGTGTAAATTTAAGAAAAGTTCTTTGATTCACAGTTCAATCTCACTTCTCCTTCCAAATTCTCTTGAGCTTGGGAATTTAACATGTATAAAGTTCACCAGGCTTTGGTGCTTGAAAGGTAAATGTTTACCACTCAGTAAGGTTCTTGTACGATTTGCAGAGAGAGATTTGTTGTTCCAGGATTTCCACAACTGAGGTACCGCCATTAGCCACCTTAAAGTCTCGCTGATGAATCTTGCCCCATCAGGATTCTCCTTATGATAACCTCTTTCTTTCAGGCTACCACAGAGTTCCTTTCTGTTCCCCTTATTCCAAGAGAAATATCAGACAGATAGCACGTCCAACCATCCGCCACTCTGGAGCTTTCTGTTTCCAACAAGTTTCTCCTGGCTTGTTCTGTTCATCTGCTTTCAGTGTCACACAAGCTCTGAGAGAGCTTGTTGAGCTTGTCCTCTCTCTCTCTCTCTCTCTTCAACTGAGACTGCTAGAAAGCCCATGTGACTCTCTCACCTGTCAAAACCCCCACCTTCTTCAGCAAACCACAGGAGTTCTCTTTCTTGATCAAGCTGTTGTCTTAGGTAAACAAAACCCAGGAGTGACCTTTCTGTGAGCACTTTGTAAAAAGGTCAGAAGCCCTTGTAGTTATTCAACCCACCAGCCTGTCTCCAATTCAAACAAGGTTTATTCATTTCATGACGTCATTTCAATTAGCACCTATTTGTGAAATGTGCATAAAATTCTCCATCGTTTCTGTAGAGTTCACTGAATATGAATTCTTCAATATTTCAAATAAGATCTATTTTAAAATGTGTATGTATTTAACCTACTCTAATCTTACTAAATTCTCCCAATATTTATCCATTACACCTTCAAAAACATATCTATATACGATATAAAATATGATGTAATCCATCACAATCCAAACATCATGAGCCTGAATTAGACATAATGCACTTATTGCTTTGCTCCCCTTTCCCATCCATTTTAAGTGTTCCAGTATCTTATTATAAATGTTATGTCTGCTTTCTGCTTTACTGTAAGTGGTTTTGCTCTCATATATTATGCACCTACTTTTCCCATTCTAATGTCCTATTTCCTCATTTATATTTGAATCTTCCTAATGTAATGAGAGTTGATGTATTTCTTCCATGGCACAGGGGGATGAACCTTGAAATGGGGAGGGGGGGTATTTTTATAAATATACAGAATCCCTGGGGTGACTTTGCCTCCTTCCGTTAAAATAGCATTGCCTTTGCTCAGGAAATTAAAACAAACAAGACATTCTAGCATAGTATCAGAGGATGCCAACTCATGGCCCCTCACATGGCCATGCAAACATTAGCAGACAAGAGCAGACCATTCAAATGGCCATGCTGATAAATTCCTAAAAGTCGCAAGCATAGGGTTCATGTATCTGTGCAAAATTAGATACCAATCACATGTTTTAGAGGGACTTGTGCAAACCATATATTGTGAAATGCAACAGTAAGGTTCAATTTCATCACTGCCAAAATAAAAAATAATAAATACAGGATATGTTTTCTTGTCACTGTACTGAACATCTTTAAAGCTGCTTCCTTCTTTTGACTGTCAACTTAATTCCCTTCCAATTGAATTCCCATGTAATCCAGCCTGAAGTTATATAAAAATGAATAGGAAGCTGTCAGGAGTTAAACAAGAAAGTCTGCAGACATTGTGATTGTAGCTCAATACACAAAAGTGCGAGAGGAACTCAACAAGTCATGTGGTGTTCCTTATGAAGCAAAGGTAGAAACATGTTTAGGGTAGGCATCCTGTCTGTTGTTTTAAAATTCAATGCGAATCTCTTAAAATTGATAATATTATGAAATTCACAGAGGAGGCTGGTGAGGTGGGGTTTGACGGATTAAACACAGTGGTGTGCACTTCCTGCTTTTGTTTCCAGGATGTCAGTCACCAGCTTTCGTGTGTTTGTTAATGTTGATGTTCTTCCTTTTTCTCCCATTGGGAATAGTTATTTCCTTTACATCAATAAAGTGAGGCACCTCCCTTATTTTTGTTTGCCTTTGAAATTTTAGTTCCATTTCAAGGATTTCACTGGGAAACGAACAGCAATGATTGCAACTTTCTTTTCGCTATGGACCACAAAAGCTTAATTCATAGATTAGATTTGCACTATCAATCTGACGCCTATAATTGTGTGTGCACTATGGTCTGGACAAATGCCGTTCCCTATCATGGTGTCGGTATAGTCAGATGATAATAAACTTGAACTTCAACTAATCCACTTCTTTTTCTGCTTTGTTCTATCCCCGATCTTTCTTTCAATCCAGAGAGCTCTGGATGTCTCCGCGGTGTGACATTCCATATAGGATGATCCAAATGCCATCCCATCATATGCAACACCACCCTCTCCACCAATCATCTCCAGTACCTTTGCTCGGCTCCAAAATAAAATTGCTTCTGAAATACAGATTTCTTTCTGCATTATCCTATCGAGAAGTTAATTTGAGTTGTCACACATTGCACAAAGAATATTTTAAGTATTTCCTGTACAAGCTATATCTCATGCCACAAAAATTAGACAAGGTAAAATCTGAAATCTTGGAATTATGTTTTAGATGCAGCACAGAGACAGGAACCTTCATACATGCTATGCACCAAGGTGAGGCCCTTTTGGGTAGATCTAGAGGATACTTTGGGAAAAATCACCGGTGTGGACTTTCCACAGGACCCAGAGTTGTTCCTGCTGAGAATATCCAAATATCAAATTCAGTTTGTTAAGGTCGCCTTGGCTGTGGCCAGGAAATGTATAGCAGTTACCTAAAAGTCTGACACCCAGCTGAGAACCACATGTTGGAGCATGGAGATGCAGGGCTGTGTTCCCATGGAGAAAATCACCTACAATGGGAGGGAGTTATGGGACGTATGTTGAAGTGTGACAACCGTATTTGCAGTAAATTGGAACGCAGGTATGATTACACACCCCCTCCTCCCCCAACACTTCCTTTCTTTAATAAAAAGGATTGGTGGATAGTAAGTTCACACCAGTCCTGGAATGCCAGGATGGGGAAAATGTGTCGGAGATCGAGTATTGATTCTTTTTGGGGTTTTTATCAGTGTACTTTTAGTAGATCATGTATCTTCTTGGCTTATGTTACCTTTGGATTATTTCTGTGACCCGTTTTTAAACATTGTTATTCTTTTGTGCTTAACTCTCTTCTGTAATGAGTATGTGTTTGTTGATTTATCATTTTGGTGTGGGATAGGGGTGAGGGTGAAAAAGACTTCATATGTTATAAAAGGGGATAAATGTTCTCCTGTATTGTTTGAAATGCATGGGTCTGTAAAATCAAAAATAAAATATTCAAAAAAATCTTAAGTACATGCATAAAGAATCAGAATCTAATTGGCAACAGAATGTCATGAGGTTTCGACTTGGAAAGAAAAAAACTTTACGTATTGCAAACAAGAATCTAAATGAAGGATGCAAAGTAATCTACAAGGAACAATATTGGAAAAGGGCAATTAGTCTTGTGACTTCTAGAAGATATTGATACGGTCCCACCTCAAAAGTTATGATGGAAAATAATAGCTCCTGATCTCATAGGTAACATCTAATTGTGGATGAAAGATTGCCTGGCTAACAGAAAAGAGGCAAAATCTTTTTTTGTGTGTTGGCAATAATCAGTGCTGGGCCTCAGTATTTTACAAAAACTTTAAATCAGTGGTTCTCAACCTTTTTCTTTCCACTCACATACCACTGTAAGTATTCCCTATGCCATAGTTTCTCTATGACTAGTAAGGGATTGCTTAAGGTGGTGTGTGGGTGGAAAGAAAAAGTTTGAAAACCACTGTTTTGATCATACCTAATTGACTCATTATGTGCAAGGTTTCATAACTCCAAAGGAAATGGGTCAATGACAATTTTTCTCAAGCAAAATATTTTGGTAACAATTGGGTCTAGAGCAGTGATTCTCAACCTTCCCTTCCCACTCACATACCACCTCAAGCAATCCCTTACTAATCACAGAGCACTGATAGCATAGGGCACACATGTCAAACTCTGGCCCGCGGGCCAAATTATATTTGGCCCGCAAGATCATATTAAATATATATTAGAGTTGGCCCGCTGGCCGCCGTGCCAGTATAGCGCATGCACACTGAAGGTGAAAATGAAGACGCCGGAGGTGTGGAGGGATCTCAGAGTCCCGAATCCCAGGGATCGGAGCGCCGCACTCAGCCCGCCCGGCTCCCGGACACACAGACGCGGCTGGTGTTGGGGACCATCCTCGCTGGGTCTGCGCTTCAGCGGCGACACCAGACCGAACGTCTCGTTGGCGATGCCTTCCCCCTCGCTCCGTGCGCGGCGGACCCTGCCTCCCGCTCCTTTTGTTGGAGACGAGCCCGGTGCCATGAGATCGCAGTTTAATCCCTCTCCAACCATGGGAGGGGGGTGGGAGCAACACGCTCTTCTCAGCCAATTCCTCCACCGCCCCGGACGCCGGCGTTTCAACGGGGGGTTCGGGTGCCTTCGTCAGGCGACCGACCTGTTGGTCCAAGACAAGGGGAGAGCGTACAAACTCCACACAGACAGCACCTGAACTCAGGTGAACGTGGAGCTGCGACCCCACATTCCACATCAGGACTGTGTGTAAGATTTGGAGCAGTGAGATGGAAGCCTTTCTTGGAGTGTGGGGGGGGTCCTTCTCTGACCACTTGCCTAACAATTAACCTAATCAGATGTGGAGTTACCACAATACAACAGTTCTCAACCTTTTTCTTTTCACTCGCGTCCCTGTGCCATTGGTGCTCTGTGATTAGTAAGGGATTGCTTAAGGTGGTCTGTGGGTGGGAAGAAAAAGTTTGAAGACCACTGCTTTAATCATCCCTCATTGACTCGTCATGTGCACAGTTTCAGAATGCTAAAGGAAATGGGCCAATGACAATTTTTCTCAAGCAAAATATTTCAGTAACATTTGGGTCTAGAGCAGTGATTCTCACCCTTTCCTTCCCACTCACATCCCACCTTAAGCAATCCCTTACTAATTACAGAGTTCCGATGGCATAGGGCACACATGTCAAACTCTGGCCCTCGGGCCAAATTATATTTGGCCCGCAAGATCATTTCAAAAATGTATTAGAGGTGGCTCGCTGGCTGCCGCGCCAGTATAGCGCATGCACAGTAATACAACAAATCCCAGAATGCATTGGCATCAGCCTGCTAATCGCCCCCACCTCCTCTGTTTACGTTGCAGGGTCTCACCGTGGACTCTGGTTTTGGGGCCTGGCCGGTGTCAGGGGAAGCCAAGGCCGCTTCCCAGCGCCCGGAACCGGAGGCCTCGGGCCTGACCTCGCCAGGACCATTGCCCACTACCCCTCCCTGCCGCAGGCCGATCTGTGACTCACGGTGACGGGGCCGCTGATCCGCCAAGATGCCGCCCTGCAGCGAGAGCTGATGCCCCCGCACTGTCGTTGTTCAACCCGATCGCCTGCAAATCCCGCCCTCCCGCACACAGGCCTGAGTAAGGATTATGAACATTAATCTCAGGATAAAACGATCTTCCAATAGTTTCATGTCACAGTGGTAAATATATTCCTGGTTAAAAATGGTCCTGCACCTGGATACAAGCTCATTAGGCATAAAACTTGAAAAGTGTGTAAATCAAAGGATATCTGTACCAATGGAAAAAGGGCATGGCAAATAACCCTGCTAGAGTTCATGCCCACAATCAGTCACCTATTTGATTGTTTCAGGAATCATGTTATTCTCCCACATTCTCAATAGCCCTTAAATTTTACTATTCGACAGCACACTAGCAACATTTGACAAATCCTCTATAGAGAAATATTATTTATTGAATATTTTATTTCTCATTTGTTAATGCTTCTGGAAAGAGTTTATCCAAAACTATTATTAAACATTTATTTTAATAAGAAAAAGTTTAAAATTACATATGTTGAAAGAAGAGAAAACATGCAGATGTTGTTGAAAATTTTCAATAAATATTTAGTTCGGCCCTCGACTTAGTCCAAGTTTTTAATTTTGGCCCTCCGTGACTTTGAGTTTGACACCCCTGGCATAGGGATTACTTAAAATGCAATGTGAGTGGAAAGAAAAAGGTTGAGAACCACTGTCTTAAATGATTTGATGCAGGCCATTGAAAATACGGTTGCTAAGTTTGATGATGGCACAAAGATGGGCCCGAAAGAAGGTTGTGAAGAGGGTATAAGGAGGTTACAAAGGGAGAGTCCAAAAATCCAGCAAATGCAATATAATGTTAGATAATGTGTCATTGTCCATTCTGATTTAAATTATCTAAATAATGGGAGATTGCAGATCTCTGAATTACAAATGTTCACGATGTCCTTATGCAAAAGTCAGAATAGGCTAGTCTGCAGATACAGCAGATAATTAAGGAAACTGGTAGACTGGATGCAGAGATGGGTATCAAAGTGGCTGATGGATTCAATCCAGTTAGATGTGAAGTGATGCATTTTGGAAAGTCAAACTTGAAGATACTCAGTGGCAGGATTCTTAAAAACAGAATTCAAATGCATAGATCCCTCAAGTTTGGTGTGCAGGTTGATAGGGTAGTTAAGAAGGCTTATGGTATCCTGGCCTTCATTAGATAGGGGATTGAGTTCAAGAGTTGAAAAGTAATGTTGTAGATCTATAAAATTCAGGTTAGATCACACTTGGAATATTGTGTTCAGTTGGGGTTGCCTCATAACAGGAAGGATGTGGAGACTTTAGAGAAGGTTCAGAGGAGATTTTCCAGTATGTTGCCTGGATTGGAGAATGTGTCTTATGATGCAAGGTTAACAGAGCTTGGTCTTTTCTCTTTGGAGCAAAGAAGGATGAGAGGTGACTTAATAGAGGTCTGCAAGGTAATGAGAGGAAGAGATAGGGTGGACACCCAGCACCATTTTCCAAGGGCAACAGTAGCAAATACCAGAGAACACCTCTTTAAGGTAAAGGAAGGAAAGTTTAGGAGAGATGTCAGGGGTAAGTTTTGTTTTAACACAGAGGTGCCAGGAGTGGTGGTGGAAACTGGTACAATAGGGTTATTTAAAAGACTCTCGGACAGGCCCATAGATGCAAGAAAATAGAGGGTTTTATGTATGAGGTAGGGAAGGCTTAATTGTTGAGTAGACTTATATAGGTTGACACGACATGGCCAAAGGTCCTCTTCTATGCTGTAATATTCTATGTTCTAAGCTAAAGAATGTTGCTCCTTGTGAGGAGAAATGAAATCAGATGTAGTGGGGGTGGGAGGGGCGGTTGGGTGTGGGTTAATGCTTCAGCGATATTGGACACTGGTGAGACCACATGTGGGGTTAGTATTTGTTTCTTATTTAAGGAAGTAGTTCAGAGAAGCATGTCTATCTGGAATGGTCACTTTTTTTTTAAATAAGGAAAGGTTGGACAGGTTAGGCCTGTGCCCATTGAGTTTAGAAGTGTAGGAGGAGATTTGATTGAAAAATATAAAACCCCAAGGAAAACTGAGGGAATGAATATGGAGCAGATGCTTCCTCCTGAGGGAAAATCTGAGCTATGGGTCACAGAAATAGAGTAAATATTTTTTTCTTCCAAAGGAACCATCTGTCTTTCGAAATCTCTTCCCCGAAAGACAGTGGAAGCAGAATTCTTTTTTTTAAGGCAAAAAAAAAACTTGATAAGTCTGGGGGTGAAAATTGATTATGGATAGATGGGTCTGAGTTACAATGAGGTTCTGCATGTGGGATGGTAGCTTTATCCTTCCTGAATTTGTATGTTCTCATATTCACATCAATACAATAAAACAACTTAAAGATACAAACCCAGATGCATAATGATAGTTATCAGTTACTTCCTATGGATGCTGCGTGACCTGCTGAGTTTCACCTGGATATTTGTGTATTGTCCACAAACCAAAGCTGGAAAGAGAATTGCGAATTTTTTGTTTAAGCAAACATACATTTTTCTTCTGTACTCCTGCTGTGTGACAATGACACAGAAGTGGCAAGTCAGGGTACAAATAATAGGATCTTCAATGGGGATTTGTGAGTGTAATTTTATTCGGGGAAAAACACCTAACCAACTTAAGAGTTGCTGATAAACTAAAACATGACTCCCATCAAAGTATCTTAGTTGTGCTCATGTTGTAACCATGCCCCTACAGGACAAACTGAATGAAGAGAGTAAAATCAAAAAGGAAAGTTGTATCACTGAAATCGTCATAGGTGTGATTTTTGGATCATAAGTTGTTGGAGAGAGAGAAGAAATGGAAGGAAATATGGGCAAAAAATTCTGAGTGGCACCTACAAGAGTTCTAACTAAATCAGAAAGAATTTCAAAGATTTGGAGTTAAAGGAAAGTTTTAAAAGACTTTATCACCTGCGGAGACAGGAGGAGATGTGTAGAGTTGCAGTTCAATGTTAAACTATGTAAGGTGCATAATCCTGAGGTCTTATGAAACAGTGCTCGAATGTATTTTTTAAGCATTGCTTCAGTAATTTCATGTGACATCCTATGTAACATTCTTTGTAAGCCGATGAATGGCATAGCACATACTGTTGCTTCTGCACAGCTCCAAAGACCTTTTTTCATTTGTGTGGAATTTTCATTCTTCCCATGAAAGTATGCAGTTTCCTGGATGTTCCAATTTCCTCCCACACCTCACGGATATGCTAATAAATAGTTGATTTCTGCAAATTGCCCGAGTGTAGATAGATATCAGGAGAATCAGTGAGTTGCATTTAAATTAAATTTAGACATTCAGCATGGTAACAGGCCATATCAGCCCACGAGTCCTTGCCCCACAATATACACCCAATTAACCTACAGCCCCGGTATGTTTTGAATGGCGGGAAGAAACCGTAGCCCCCAGGGAAAAATCCACGCAGACATGGGGAGAACGTGCAAATACCTTACAGACAGCACGGGATTCAAACCCCGGTCCCAGTCACAGGCGATAACCGCTATGCCAACCTTGTCTGGTTGACGAACTAGTGAGAGAGAAATAGGACACAGGAAGCAAATGGGAGAAGGATGGAAAAAAGCAAGAGCTGGTATAGACAAGCTGAATGGCCTCCTTCTAATTCATGAGAAAATATTAAAAAACATAAGTGATCATATTGTTTTATACGTGATGTTTGGTTGTTATTGTGTCATAAGAGGAATCAGGTTTTGAATGTTGTTGGATGTGTCCTTCTTCAGATATTTGGAGAACATTCCATCACCTTCCTGACCTGTGCCTTAAAGATGATGGAAGGACTTCTAGTCCCAGGTAAGCCTCTTCCCAAGAACACACAGCACCCAGCTCATGTCTTGCTAGTGCATCAATAGTATTTATGTAGCTAGTCCAATTAGGTCATTGGTTGTTAAATGACCTCAACGATCTGATTGTCAATACATATTGATGATTTAGATTTTGGATTGAATAAATTTGTTGCAGTTTGCAGATGACACCAAGATAGGTGGTGGAGTAGAAAGTGTTGAATAAACTGAAAGGTTGCAGAGAGACTTGGACAGTTTAGGAGGGTGGGCAAAGAAATGGCAGATGAGATCTAATGTTGAGAAATGTACAGTTGCAGACATTGGAAGAGGAAATAAACAGGCAGATTATTAATTGGAGGGGAAATTTCAAAGTTTGGAAGTGCAAAGGAACTTGGGAGTTTTCTTGCAGGATACCCTAGAGGTACACCACCAGGTTGGATCGGCATCATGTATAAGAGTAAGGAGGTGTTGGCGAGGTTCTGTGGGACACTGGTGAGAACAAAACTGTGGGCAGTTTTGGACCCCTTATCTTAGAACGGATGTAATAATGTTGGAGAAGGTACAGAGAAGATTTACCAGGATGATTCCTGGAATACAAGGGCTAACATATGAGGAACATTTAGCGGCTCTTGGACTGTATTCCTTGGAGTTTAGACAAATGAGAGGGGATCTTATAGAAACACTTCGAACACTGAAAGAATTGGACAGAGTAGATGTGAATAAGATGTTTATTTTGGTTGGTGAGTCCAGAACAAGAGGGCACGGTCTTAGAATAAGAAGGACCCATTTAAAACAGAGATGAGGAGAAATTTCTTTAGCCAGAGGGTTGTGGATTTGTGGAATTCGTTGCCACATACGCTGTGGAGGATGGATCATTGGGGGAGTTTAAGGGGGAGATTGATAGGTATCTAATTAGTCAAGGTATCAAGGGATATGGGGAAAAGGCTGGAACTTGGACCTAGACGTGAGAACATTTTAGCTTAGGGTGTATTTATGGAGCAGAATTGATAGGCTGAATGACCTACTTCTGTTCCTGTATCATGTGATCTTGTAAAATAACCAACTAAAGAGGCTGACTGTGTTTTTCAACATTTTAAAACCATGGAGGTCTGAGCCTAACATGGTGGCACCTATACTTGGCAGAGGAACAAAAAGGTTACAGGGCACCAGAGAGGAACAACAACCCCCACCAAGAAGGAGACATGATCCAAAGGAGAAGATGACCATGGCAGCATCCTAGCGATGGGCTCAGTGGCTGAAGGACCCACGTAGGCTGCAGACTGCTGGAGACCAGCAGATGAAGTGCTCACAGCAGGCCACTGGAGAATGGCTGGTGGGAACCAGGTATCAGGACTGAGATCCGAGGGTGCCTCCCGAAGGGTTCTAGGAAGCTGAAAACTTCCAGATTGTATCAGAGGTTCTGATCTGGGAGCTCGGCTTTGCCAGTGGGTCAAATAGGAGTGTATATGGCTGCAGGAACACTTGTGTAAAATCCACGTTCCCTTAGGGACTCTGAAGGGATTCTCCTTTGCTTCTCTTTCTCTATTGCTGAGGGTGTCGAGGAGTGCTTGTGGCACCTCATTGAGTGCCCTTACAGCAGGCAACAGTTGACCTTTTTTGTGTGTTATTACACTTTGCGAATCAGCTGATGGCAATAAAGGAATGTTGAAGATGGAGCAGGTCATGTAACTTTAATACCATTAAATATCAAGGAAATATATTTAGGCACTCCTTTGTTGGAAATAATCACTAATCGAATGATATGAATCTTACTCAACCCAACCCGAGATGTCATTGACATGCGATTCCTCCGTTATCTGGGTTTATCTGATGACCCTAATTTAGGTCTTTAAGGTTGAAAAAGGGAAAGAGAGAAAAACAAAGCTGCAGGAAAGAGAAAAAAACTAAGGGTCATGAATGTAAACAAGTCACCGAGAACCGAAACGGAGACTTCAGAAGTCCTTGGTGAGAATGTAGAATTTGCTGCTACAGGCAACTGTTGAAGTAAATGCTCTTAATGGGAATCTCGAAAAGGATGTAAGAGTGAAGATAACAAATTTCATCCTATTAAAGGATGGATGCAACTTTGGGGATATATGCAGACTGAATGACTTTTGTCTGTGCTCTGTATTCAAAGTAAATCTATTTTAAATTTTGGCACGCAGCACAGTCCATGAGCCCTTTGCCACCCCATTAAACTACAAACCCCTGGTATGTTTGTAAAACAGGTTTGTTTAGTAGAATCATGGCAACACAGAAAGCAGCCATTTGGCCCAACGAGCTGCCTGTTTGAGCTGGTGACCCTTGATCTGCTTAACTATAGACACCTAGTCAGTGAGGAATCAGGAAGTGAAACCAGAGGATTTAGCATCCTATTGTCAATCTTTTGTTTGTAAAGCTCTTTTAACTGAGCAAAATCATCCCGAGACGATTCAGAGTGTTACAAAACATAAATACTGAGGGCAAACCACTTATAATGATATCTAGGGAAGTGATCAAAGCCTTGGCCAAAGAAAACTTAACTGGAGGAAAGAAAAGAAGGCCGTTAAAAATGTCTAAGGAGGCCATTACACAGCTTGGAAACGTGACAACTGAAGGCTTGGCCACCAGGGCTGGAGTGATTAAACTCAGGGATTCACACAAGGCCCAGATTACAGGCATCACTGATCATAAGAAAAAGATGGGAAGAGATTAGGGAGAGAGAGGCAATGGGGGGATTTGAATCAAGGGAACGCATTGTTAAAGGAAAGTTAAGTACGAAAAATTTTCCTTTCTTATTGTGGATTGCCAAACAGGACACAATTCAACTGGAATTGTTTTCATGCCATTTTTGTTTAAAGCTTTTTTTTAATCTCTCCAGTTCCATTGCTTTACTGCTATTGATAGCAAAAACAAAATTACAATCTGTGCCCTGCGGACGAAGGCATGGGATGTCTGTATTCCTCTCGTGAATTTGAGGTTTTTTGAATGCCTGAATACAACGATGTGATCAAAAAGAACATTTACCTGCACAATCAAGTCCCCAGGTTGTTGCCACTGAAATAAAACCCCTTAGGTGCAGCTCTCGATAATGTTATCACATCCACCATAAACTATTGGTAAAATAGGAAGCTTAAAGACTGGACTTGCATGAATGGGAAAACATAATATATAATGTCATAACTGAACTCACTATTCAGCAGGGAAAAATAAAGTAAGATGACAAGAAAGTAATTTCAGTAACTGCGTATTTCTTTCAGACAATCATATCGCCATATTACATTTCATCTTCTGACATCCATCAGGAAATGGAGTTCAACACTTCTTATGAAAAACGTATCAAATCTGAAAATCATATCTGAGTAGACAAATGAGCGCAATAGTCCTAGAAAATACCTGAATGTATTTAATCTAATGACAAAAGATAAACATTTGGTTTTCTCCTGCAATTGGAGGCCCAAAGTTCAGCTCCTATTTTGTTTGGAGCAAGACTGATGCTTTGAGATATTGAATTGTGCTTTTCAAGTTCAAGTTTGGTTATTATCGATAAAAGTGTTTCTCCGCACACGGTGCACAAGCATGCACACATAGTACATTTTTCACACAGCATACCGTAATCAGATACCCGTTTACATAAAATATACTATAAAATAAATAGGTATAACTCTTTCAGAATAATTTCCTTGTCTAATTTATATGGGATTCAAGCTTACAGGATAATGTTCATCAATCAGACGGCTCATGGGTAAAAGCTATTTCCTGGCCTGGCAGTCCTGATTTTGATGCTCCTGTACCTCCAGTCTGATAGCAGGTCAGAGATATTGTATGATGGATGGAAAGAGCCCTCAATAATTCATTGAACCTTATTTAAGTAACAGTCCCAACCAATGTCCTTTTTAATGATCCTCTGCTTTGACTTCAAGTCCGATGCTTTGGAGCTACCCTACCACACAATGAAATTCTGGTGTCCTGCACAGTCCCCATATTCCAGTGGATCAAATTAAAATGTGTAAAATTACTAATTTGTGTTATGAATAACTTTCAAGCATCAATTTTTGCCAAGGTTTCTTGATTTAATTCTGTTTGAAGGTTTCCAATTAAGCTAAAATAAAGCCAAAGGAAGACCATGGCCATGTCAATTAACATAAAATATTGATTAAGATTAAAATACTGCAGATCCTCGATGTGTGAATTGAAAAAGAGAAAATGCAGGAAATCCTCTGAATTTTGCTTCTCTGTCTTTCTCGAATTACTACGTAATCCCAGCAATTTTGACCTTATTGGAAAATCTTAGCACTTCAGAAAGCAGAATACAGTATACTAATAGTTTGCAATTGTATTGAACCTAAAGCTTGATTTCATCCTGACCAAAAAAATAAAAGATTCTTACCGAGCATCTCTGTAACTCATAGTAGCCAAATTTAATCTCAACAAGAAAAAAAATGTCAGCTATTGTTTTCCTCATTCTGCCTGTTACTCTGTTATATTTTTACAATTCATTTAAGCATTAATTTTTGAGCCACTGTTGGAAAAGATATATAAAGCTGTTAAAGTGTTGGCTCCAAAGGCCAGTGAGACACACGTGAATGATTTTCAATGTCATGTTGCTCTTCTATACCTCGACATAAGAAACAATTCTCCTTGCAAATAAATGAATGATACTTGAAAGAGAATATGTATTAGATTTCTCCATGCAACTGAGCTAGTGAACAAGTACGATAGTATTATACAATGATTGAGGTACAAATTAATGCTTGATACACTCACATTTTTATGGGAAATTATTTTATCATATTATTTGAGAAAGGATTTTTAATAATAATTTATGTTATATGCACATAGGAACAGCTAGTGAAGCCACAGCTTCACAGCGTCAGAGATATGCATTCAATCCTGACTTTGGCTGTGGTCTATGTGGAATCGCTGTATATGTGCAGGTTTGCTCTGGTTGCCCCAGTTCGCTCCCAAATTGCAGAGATGTGCAAATTAGGGGGTTAGTGGGCCACTGTGAACAGCCTCTGGTGTTTGGAGGAGTTGTGGAGGATAGAGTTGCGAGGACCAACTGGGCGTATGGTTTTTTTTTAATGTAAGATTTATGTGCAATTAGTGTAAATGCATGTTTGATGATTGTTGCAGGCTGGTAGGGGCGAAGAGCCTGTTTTAGTGCTGTATCATGTGAAAGCTTCTTTCCAAAAATACAGTGTTGTTACCAGAGCAATTTTAGATTGATTACATCTGGGTTTAATTAGTTATTTCAGGGTTAACAGGATTTTATTATTAAAGGTCTTCTTTCTTTCTTCTTTGGCTTGGCTTCGCGGACAAAGATTTATGGAGGAGTAATGACCACGTCAGCTGCAGGCTCGTTTGTGGCTGACAAGTCTGATGCGGGACAGGCAGACACGGTTGCAGCGGTTGCAAGGGAAAATTGGTTGGTTGGGGTTGGGTGTTGGGTTTTTCCTCCTTTGTCTTTTGTCAGTGAGGTGGGCTCTGCGGTCTTCTTCAAAGGAGGTTGCTGCCCGCCGAACTGTGAGGTGCCAAGATGCACGGTTGGAGGCGATATCAGTAATGTTTTGGAAAATGGCAAAAATATGCAGCTCCATTTTATGCATGTCTCTAAATGTTCTAAACACTTGTTCAAGGACTAAATTTAGATAATGCAAAAGAACAAGTATTTAAGTCAAAATGCAACAGGTAATGTTGAGGAATCTGAGAAAAATGAATGGACCAGCAAGGAGAAAGTCATAAAATCTTGGGAGTCCTAAATGTTTTATAGGTCAAAATTACCCTCAACGTCACAAGGTCTTTGCACAAGTCAATATACAGAAATGAGAGGTAGTTACACTGAGTTCAAAAAATGTAAACATTGCAATTTAAATAATTATATATCAAATGTAAAATAAAATAATCAGCATTTAATGTAGTCATTGGATATCCAAACTTCTATTGAAATGTGCTGTTTCTTTCTAAAATATTTTTTATTTAACAATTAACAATTGAATGGTACAATTATGCAATGTACAACAAAATTACAAAAAAAGATTACAAATATGTTCATAATTAAGGAATACAGACCAAATTCTTAATAATAAAATGAAGTATAACAGCAAAAAAAGTAAGAAAAAAAAGTTAAAAAGACTTCAAAACCTCTTCCTCTAAGCAAGGCTGAAAATTGACAGGTCTGAATCAACTCCTTCTTGGAGAAGGACAACAGAGCAGCAAAATTCCAGAACAGCACTGTCTTATGATAGTAGTCCATAATATTTCAATTGTTGATACCATATCTTTCTTTTTCTAAATTTAAGCAAGACATAATATCATTTAGTTATTGTGCATGTGTAGGTGGAGTATTATCTTTCCATTTTATCAAAATTGCACGTCTGGCCATCAATGAAGTAAAAGATGAAATTTGTCTCTGAGTGGAAGTCAGTAATACATCATCTTCTTGTGGTAATCCAAAAAGAGCAATTAAAGGGCAAGGTTCCAATTTTAAATTTAAAATCACCAATAGTGTTTGAAAAATATCTTTCCAATTTTTGTTTTTAATCTAGGGCAGGTCCAGAAAATTTGAACTAAAGAGCCATCACCTGTTTTACATTTGTCACACTAAGGATTCATATCTGAATAAAAATGGGACAGTTTAACTCTAGACCAGTGGTTCTCAACCTTTTTCTTTACACTCATATTCAAGTAATCCCTATGCCATCGGTGCTTCCTGATGAGTAAAGGATTGCTTAAGGTGGTATGTGAGTGGAAAGGAAAGGTTGAGAATCACTGCTCTAGACCCAATTGTTACTGAAATATTTTGCTTGAGAAAAATTGTCATTGGCCCATTTCCTTTGGAGTTATGAAACCATGCACATAATGAGTCAATGAGGTATGATTAAAACAATGGTTTTCAACCTTTTTCTTTCCACCAACATACCACTTTAATCAATCCCTTACTAATCACAGAGCACTGATGGCATAGGGAATACTTAAAGCGGTATGTGTGTGGGAAGAAAAAGGTTGAGAACCACTTCTTTAGATATTTGTGTTCTGTGGACCACTTTAAATTGTAGCAAGCAATGTCATGCACAAAAGGAAGTAGTGTTAATCAAATTAAAAAATAAAATCCCAAACCTCATTGGAGAGTGAAAGGTTCAAATCCTGCTCTCAGGCGGTTCTTGATCTTAACTAACGAGTTTTGTCTTAAATTAGCCACTTTCTCATAAATAAGAGATATTAAGCCTTTATAAGGAGATTATAGGTCAAAAAATGTATCAAGAATATTCACCTCATCGATTACAGGAAAATCAATATCTGAGATCAAACAAGATGTCTAATTTGTAAATATCTAAAAAAAAATGAATTTTTGATGAGTTGAATTTTACCACCAATTGTTCAAAAGATGCAAATTGTTGTCAATAAAATAAAACATTTAATACCCAATCTGTGCCAATCATTAAAAGGCAGAGTCTTCCAAAGACGGTTGAAAGAGGTGAATGGGCTGGCAAAGGAAAAACTCTGAAATCCAAAAAAAGCTTCCAAATTGTGTGCCCATATTCTCAAACTGTGTTTAATTATTGGATTATTGGTTAATTTATATAGGGAAGAGGTTGAAAGAGGACCCTAGAATTGCCAACATGGAAGTATTCTTAGCAAAATTAAGTTCCATTTCTACCCATGTGGTGCGGTCGACTCGATTATCAAATTGTAACAAAAGAATAAAGTTGCCCAATAATAAAATCTGAAATTAGGAAATGTCAAACCACCATTCCTTTTGGCTTTCTGACAATAAAATATAAAGTTTGACATTTCACTTCTTAATGTCCAATGGTAGTATTATGAGTTCCCATTTCATTTAGTGTATCACTTTAAGAGATAGTACAGGTTGTAACCATTCACAATTTGCAGAGATTGGATGGCAACAACTACTACAGACTATACCAAATTTGCTACTTTGAAGAGGAGAAAGAACATACCAAAGATGCTTTGTTTGAGTCATTAATTGACCACTGTAAATGATCCACAACACAAATCCCATTGCAATATAAACATCATCCCATTTAAAAGCGTTCTTTGGACCCATGCCCAACCAGTCAAGGAGTGATCTCTTACAGTAATACACTTACACTTCAACATGTCTTTAACTATTTAACAACATGGAAGGAGGTATTCAGACATCAAAGTTATCACTGTTAGCCTTATTTCCCTGTAACCTCTTCTCCCACTTATTAATCAGCTACACCCTTAGCCATTGGTGTTATGGATCATTTAAGGTGGTCAATTAACCTCTCAAACAATGCATCTTGTGGATGTGAGAGGAAACCATGGGACTGAGTATCTCTAAGTGGGAAAAACATCTCAGAAAAAGGGGTTGCACATTCTGGATTAAAATTGGAAGGAATTTTTTAGAGTGTGTGAGGATTTTATCTTGTCATGATAAAGAGTGCAGACGCAAAACATTGACTGACCATTTCTCTCCATGAATTCTGTCTGATCTGTTGAGTCCTTCCAGCATGATATTGTTTGCTCAAGATTGCACCATCTACAGTCCTTTAGCAAATGTCAGTACAGTTGGAGTCCCCGTTATAACGTGATGGTTTAGGTCCAAAAAATTTGGAGGAGAGTGAAATCCCAGATGCCTCTGAGTTGGAGGATTTTTCTGTGGCCACTTCCTGGGTCCTCAGCCAACGTAGGCTAGTCTTGGGGTACTCAATGGCTTCAGACAATTTTGGTGGTAGGGGTAGAGGCTCCTCATTGTCATCCTCCTGTGATTCAGGAACCAGTGCTATAGTAACATATGGACTATTTCGGAATCTGTCAGTTGCTCATATGTCAGCCATTCGTCATCAGCAGAGCATCACTGGGGTAAATCCTCTTTGCTAATTTGAAACAGCCTCTCTACCTCACATACCTCTTCATCAGTGAAGCTGTAGAATTCTTGTTCATCATCTTCGTCTTCTTCCTGGGTGGATTTTCATGATGAAATGGCTGGACCCAGACTCTCCTCCCAGAATTTTTCCCCATATGTGGAGTTGAATGCTGTCCAGCCCTTCCCACCTAAGTGGCAAACTTCTTTAACGTTCATGCTTCCAGTGTTGTTGATTCATCTACAATTCTACAAATTAATTCATGCCTGTAATCTGCTTGGATATGGAGATGATCCCCTGATATAGGGGCTGGATCTCAGATGAAGTGTTCTTTGAGAGGTAAGAAACTTGGATCTTCCTGTGGCAGCTTACTAGGTTGGCAGCTGGCGGATGGGCAGGACAGTTGTCAACCAAAAGCAAAGCTTTTGGTTTTAGCTTTTTCTTATGCAAATGAGCATGGATGGCAGGAACAAAAGGTTTGTAAAACCAATCCTCAAAGATGACACTGGTCATCCAAGCATTGCAGCTATGTGTGTAGTCAAACAGTAACAACCTCATGTTGACATGGTGGAAACAGCGGGGCAAGTGAAATTTGCCACTCATAAGCAGTTTTAACTAATGTGTTCCATTCTTGTTGACACAAAACAATAATGTCACGCGATCATTGCATTGTTTGAACCCCTCACGTCGATGGACGTCATCTTTGCTAAACAGCGTGCGGTCTGGGATCATCTTGTAACAGAGGCCTGTTTGTCACAGTTGAAACCTTTCTCTTCAACGTAGCCACCTTCTTCTAAGAGAGTTTTTAGTTCTGCCAAGTATTCACTGTCAACTGAGCAAATTTCTCCAGACACTAACACTTGAGAAATCCCGTGATGGTGTTTAAAATGGTCTAGCCATCCATTGTTAGCTTTGAACTGTGAGGTTTCTCCATTGATCAGCTTGTCAAACATCTCGGCTTGAGCTTTGGGAACAGGCCCGGAAATTGGAAGGCCTTCTGAGCGTGCTTGAATGAACCACTTGTACAGGGAGTCATCGAGGCTGACATCTTTGGCTGTCTTCATGCGTTTGGCCTTTAGTCCTGACTCTTCCTCAACTTTTCAAAGTGACAGGCATAACTTATCTTCCTGAGATTTCCAGCCAAGTGTTGATTCAAGTATGCCGAGGTCGCGTGCAACTTGGGTTTGTCTTTCATTTTTAATCGCGTCAAGTGCGTGAAGCTTATTTTTCACAGAAAAAAGATTTTCGTCTTCTAACGATGTGCTCCATTTTGATCTGAAAACAATTTCTATTCCGTAAAGATGGACAAAAAAAGGGTCCACTGATTGTGTTATATCTGGCTTTCCATTGTAATTTGAAATTCATAAGCCTTCAGACAACTATGGTAAATGTTAAGATTTTAAGTAAATGTTAATTTTATATTCATTAATAGTAGTCATATTTTCATACATGGGTAAATGTGGAGAAAATGTGTTGAATTTACACCCCACTTTTGCATTTACTTCAACATCAAATATATTTATCACATTCTGAATGTGCCCCAACAAAATGAGTTTCAGGCACCTCATTCAGCACATTATTTCAGAATTCAGAATTTTCTTTATGAACTAATTAAATTATTGTGTCAATAATCAAAACAGGTCATCCCAGTTTCAAGCATTAAACAAAATAATATGTTGCATTTTTCATGGACAGTGCAAATGGCATTTCAAATTCTTTGCACCATAGATTGCTTTTCTATTCTTGAAACTTGGAAGAGGATGATAATATGCATTCATTTTTGGAATGCTAAAGCCAGCAATCCTTAATTATCCTTGAGAAAGTTCAGTATTGGATTTGATGCAGTTCTTCTGATAAAGCCACTCCCTGAATGCTATTGGGAAGACTTTTCTAGGATTTACACTCAGTGATGATGAAGGAATGGGGATCTAGATCCAGTAACATTAAAACCTAAATTCTGTTGAGAATGATGTCACACCATATTCCTGGGTGTTTTGGTAAAGGGCATAGATCAAAATAGTTGGTACCCAAGCATAAAACATTGACCTCCCTGTAAGGTTCTAACTAATACATATACTTTTAGATGTCTTATTATGGACAAACTCATTTTTATTCTTCAATACAAACTTGGAGCAGTGCTGATATCAAAATCAAAATCTAACTGAGCATTCTACTCAAACCACTCTGGTGTGATGATTTTGGACCCCTGATAATAAAGGAGCACATGTCTTCAATTTATAGTAAAACTGGACCAGATCATTGAGTAAAGTAACACTTTGAACATTCAGAAATATTGCTTAGACTATAAAGAATAATAAAGATTTTAAGAGTTTCTCATGCAACCATCAGAATCCTCAATGACAAACTCAATTAGATTATCATTTAAGGACTCTTACTTGTGCACTTTATTGATTTTCTTTGTTCTCTCTGTATTGTACAGTCCGTTTGTTTACATTCATTATCTGTTTACAGTTCTTTTATTTGTTTACATGTTCACGCTGTGTACATTTTATTTTCTGCACTACCGATTAGTGCTCATTCTGCCGCGCCTGCAGGAAAAAGGAATCTCGGGGTTGTATGCGATGCCATGTATGTTTTTTGACAACAATGTAATCTTTTTTTTAAATCTAGATCTACTATTCCCTTAAATCGTTGTCCTTGAATATTCTAGGATTTTTTCTATTTTATGGCAGCAAATAACCATATTTTAAGGCTGAAAGGTAACTTTTGTGTTAGTCTTTTTATGCAATGTCTTCCTAACTCATTGACCAAAGTAAATAGTTATCTTGCAGAAGAAATACAGTGTTCATTGTGTTCAATTGACATAAAGTGAAATTAACATTCATCTCAAATGACAGCTCAAACCTGCTAACCTGACAGCACATTCTTTGAAAAATATAATCTATACCACCACTGTTTTGTTTCTCAGCTGGAATGTACCATAATTTACTGCTCACTCACTGTGGAAAGTTCTCATAAAACCTATTTCATTTCCTGTTAGCACATTGGAGCCTTATACACAGGTGCCTTCATCTCAAGGGTAATGTGTTTTATTGATTATCACTCATTATAAAGATTGGTCTTTTGGAGTGGGGAATAATTTAATTGCAACCTATTAAGAGGGAATTCTTTCATGAGGATTGACAGTGTAACCAGACAAAAACTTCCTGTCATGTTAAATCCATCATTTTTCACTTTATCGCTGATGTTTAGTTGCCGCAGCTGTCTGGACTGTTAGTTTTCTCAGGGCTACTTATTTAATTTGTGATCCCAACCATGAAGTCTTCATTTCTTTTGGTGAGGCAGCCACTGATCAGGGAAGACCTGCCAAGCAACATTTTGTAGACTGTCACTTAGCATTAAAATATTAAAATCTCAATATACTTTCAAAATGAATAAAAAATCCAATTTTTGTTAAAATGAAGAGCTGCTTGGCAGATTTGCAGTAATATACATTTCCTCATAACTTAATCTTATTGGCAGTAACGCAACATGTTGTGACAATAGCAATCCATTCACTCCTCTCAAGTAAATGGCATGCACCATGCTATTATAAATGTTTGGAAGTTAATTTTCATTCAGCTGCGATTGCAAATTTCTGTGACAAATGTCCCTATCAGACAATTGATATATTTGGTCGGAGTCATCATCTTGGTTTCCAAGCCAAAATCATGTGAAATATAACAGGAGTGAATGTTGGCTTCATAAATTTATGGGACTGCCTGCTGTAAACCTATTGGGAATGGAGTAGAATTCCAAGAAATTAGATATGGTCCTGTATATATAATTTCCTATTCCCCACTGGAACTTTTCAGGGAGCGCTGTTTAGAGCAGATAACCATGTGCCGTTAACTTTGGAATTAGTAGCTTGGGGGAAATGCAAAATGTCAAGTCAAATTCTGCTTTAATTCCACATTGGTTTCATCCAGTGAGTCATTGCTCTCAGAAGTATGTGCATTGTTCTGAGTTCCAGCACATGTTGTGGCTTGGAATGAGAAAAAACAGAAGCATCATTTTAACAAGAATTATATTTTTACAGCAGCCGATGAAACTATTTTAAAACGGATTAGAAAGCAGATTACACAACTGAATGCTTCTCCTCTAGACCAATCTTCTCACTGAATGTTGATGCTAAAATTTTGCCTAAAATTTTAGCCAATAGGATGGAAAACATTTTACCGTCAGTTATTTCTGAAGATCAAATAGAGTTAATTAAAAACTGATATTCCTATTTTAATATATGTCACTTAATGAATATCATGAATTTTCCCCCTGGGAAAACTCCTGAGTGTATTCTTTCATTGGATGCAGAAAAAGCTTTTGATTGAATAGAATGAGCATATCGGTTTACAAACTTTGAAATTTTTAACTTTGGTTCCAATTTTATTACAAGGGTTAAATTATAGTACTCACAACCAATTGCCACAATTCTTACTAATTTACAACAATCTCAACCTTTCAATCTGCATCGTGGCACTCGTCAAGGATGCCTGTTAATTCCTTTATTATTTGATCTGGCAATTGAAACATTGGCAATTGCATTTCATGAATGGAAGGACATCTTGGGAATATGGAGGAAAGGGATTGAACATAAAGTCCTTCTTTATGAAGATAATCTCTTACTTTTCATTTTGGATCAAGTCACCTCCTTCCCCTATGTGATGTCATTACTTCCACAATTCAGTCCATTTTCAGGATACAAATTGTAAGTGCATAAAAGTGAACTGCTTCCATTGAATATTCCTGCAGCAATGTATGATGGTTCTCCTTATAAGACTGTAAATAATCAATTTACCTACTTTGATATTACATTTACAAAGAATCACAAACATTTTTTAAGGAAAATTATCTTGCCAAACTTAACATGTGAAACATTCCCTGACCCAGTGGTCACCTTTGTCTACATTTCTAGTTGGTTGTATAAATTCTATAAAAATGAATATCTTACCTAAATATTTATATCTTTTTTACTCTGTTCCAATATTTGTTCCTAAATTGTTTTTTTTTTATTTACTTGACTCAGCTATATCACCATTATAAAGTTATTTTACAGAGATCTAAGAGAGATGGCGGAATGGCTCTAACTTATTGAGCAGTCAATATATGAAGTCTTGCATATTGGTTCTTCTTTTATAACCATTCTGACTGCCCATTATGGGTATCAATGGAGCTAAATTCCCCAAAAAACGTCTAATTTAATATATTTGGGCTCTTCACTTCCGTTCTCAACTAAGTTAATAGATAATCCCATTGTTAAATATTCTATGAAAATTTGGGCACAGTTTAGAAAAGATTTTGCATTTCATGATTTCTCTCTCCCAAGCTCTATCATATCTAATCACTTTTATCAACCATCTTTACATGACGATATTTTTCAGAGATGGGATAGAGATGGGGTATTTAAAGCTTTAAGGACCTGTTCATTGATGGATTCTTTGCATCATTTCAGCAGCTTTCTTCTAAATTTAACTTGCACAAATTTCAGTTTTTCAGATATTTACAAATCTGACATCTTTTTGAATTATAGTTATCTGATTTTCCAAGAGAGTCTGAATCAAATTTTGTAGATGAGTTTTTTAGTTTAATGCCTTCTCGTAAAGGTTTAAGATCTATTATTTACAAGAAATTGTAATTTAAATCAGACTTTGTTAGTTAAATTCAAAAATGGTTGGAAACGGGATTTAAATTTGACTATATTGGATGTGGATTGGGACACAATTCTTAAGTTGATTAAGTTGATTATGTACTCGACATTGTCTATTAAAATTTATAGTGGTATAGGGGGCGTGGCCATGCTAAGGAGCTGAGCACATGTGCTTTGAAAGAGCTCTCTGCAAAAGGTATTAAAAAGATGGTTAGAAAGCTCAAAACCAGACTAGCATCAAAAATTGATAAAACTAGTGCCAAACGACTAAGGCAACCAAAAGCAAAAACTGAAGAAGCAAAAACTCAGCCAGGAACATCAAGAAAAACCCCAGGAAGGGCCTTGGGACTGGCTGAACCCAGCAGAGCTTGGAGGGGGGTGGGGGGGGGGGTCGGCCCAAGATATAACCAACATTCTGAACAAGGTGGAAATTTTATACACTCATTTTACGATGTGGAATCAGCAATGCGAGACATATCATAAAAGGTAACGGAAATCAAAAAAGTCATTGAAGACTTAATGGAACAAATGATTCGTTTGGAGGCTGAGTTGGACAAAACAAAAGACAGGCTAAAGGCACTGAAAGATAAGACAAAAATATGGGACACAGAAAAAAAAGAACTGATGGACAAAATCGATCATATGTAAAATTTCAGTAGACATAACAATGTAAGAAGCATTGAACTAAGAGAAGGAATCGAGGGAAAACACGCAGTGAGTTTCTTTGCAAAGTGGATTCTACAAATGCTGGGACAAAATAAATACAAAGCTGTAAATTGAAAGGGGTCACTGGACCCTCGGACCCAGAAGAACTGGTGAACAGCGACTGTGACCATTCCTGTTAAGACTTTTAAGATGTGATCTTGGGAACAGCATACAAATATTCAAAAAGTAATAAAGGCCCATTAGTGGTGAACAATACAAAAGTAATGTTTTTCCAGGACTTTATCCTATCTTGGTCCAACAAAGAAAGGAATTTGATGAGGTAAAGAGACAACTGCAATCTAAAAACTTTAAATATTCAATGATTTATCCAGCAACCCAGTAGTACTGAACCATCATGTTTTCATTGTTAAAAGAAAAATCATTATGGTTTATATGGAGAGCTCTGAAAAACAGCAAGGTGGGAACTCCAACTTCGAAAAGGAGCAGTTCTAAAATATGACACCAAAAGAAGGGTTTCTTCTTTTTCGGAAAAATCTGCGCACTTTTTTCACGAGCTTTCAGGTACTATTGTCAACACCTCCATCAGAGCTCGGGATGTGTGCATGTTTCTTAAAGGGAAATGTATGTGTTAGAAATGTTTCTTAAAAGGGAAATGTTACAACAGTATTTAAACATTTGGAAAGATTTTATCGTAATACAATATCTGATGAAAAATTATATGGATAAAACATTACAGTTAATATTAAAGAGATAAATGGGCCGGTGAAGAGGAAGAGGGTCTTGGCATACCTAAAGAAATTTAAAACAGATATAATCTTTTTTGCAGGAAATGCATCTTACCAAATTGGAACATGATGAATTAACAAGAAGATGGGTGGGACAAATAATATTGTCTTCCTTTGTTTCAAAGGCAAGAGGGGTGGTGATTCTCATTAATAAAAATACACCAGCGTTAATAGAATATATGTTGGTTGATCAATCTGGAAGGTATGTAATGGAACACTGTAAAATTTATGGAGAAGCATGGACATTTATGAATATGTATGCTCCAAATTATGACAATGAAGCTCTTATGAAGTACATCTTCTTCAAAACAGCAGAAGGAAGACAAAATATATTGGTTGGAAGAGATTTTAATGTTTGCTTGGATGCAATACTAGATAAATTAGCAAGAACAATAATGAGAGTAAAAGCAACTAAAACAACAATTTCATATATGAACAATCTCAATCTTATCGACATATGGAGGTGATTAAATCCCACAGAGAGAGAGACTACTCTTTTTACTCAAGGGTGCACGATTCACATACAAAGATTGACTTATTTTTAATGTCTGCACAGTTAAAAAGTAGAGTGATAAAAACAGAATACCTAGCAAGACATCTATCACACCATTCTCCATTAATATTAACTACAGCAATAATAGAAAAGCAAGAGGGATGTATGCAGATGGTGCCTCAATACTACATTGCAAATTTATAAAGAAACAGACAAAATTATTTTGTGAAACAAATCTGCCGTCTACTAATAATAGTTTTCTGATGTGAGACACACTCAAAGCATATTTAAAGGGACAAATTATATCCTATACAAACACTCTTAAGAGAGAACAAATAGCAGAATAAATGGTTTGGAGAAGGATAGTAAAGAATTAGAAAAAAAAATCAAAGAACAGGACTACAGGAAGAATGGAGAATAAAAAATTAAGATATAAAACAATATAAACTTATAGAACAGAAAAAGCTATATTAAAAACTAAACAACAATCCTATGAGTTGGGTGAATGGGCATACAAAGTTTTAGCTTGGCAGATTAAAACAGAGGAGTCATCAAGAATGATAAATGCTGTAAAAACAGAGACAGATACCCTAATATATAATCAAAAAAAAATTAATGACATGTTTTAGATAATATTACACAAAATTATACAAATCTGAATTACTAGGATGTAAGAATGAAATTAAAGAATTTTTGTTGAGTGTCAAACTTCCAAAGCTAAAAGAGAGAAAAATGATAGAATTATATACTCCCTTCACAAAGGAAGAAATTGAAAAGGCTCTGGAAACCCTACGGCCTAATAAATCATCGGTGAGGATGGATTTCCTCTTGAGTATTATAGACAATTCAAAGAATTATTAATGCCCTTTTTAATGGATGTCCTGGACCAAACTGTGGAAACATAGACCCACCCAAAGTCATTCTCAACCGTGGTTATTACAGTGTTACTAAAAACTTTGTCATCCAAACCAATATCCCTATTAAATGCTGATTATAAGATACTAGCAAAAGCATTGGCTAATAGGTTAAGAATGTCAAAACTGATACATATGGATCAAGCTGGATTTATTAAAGGAAGGCATTCCTCAAATAGACTAGGAAGATTATTTAATATAATACACATGGCCAAATCTGAATGAAATCCAAGTATTATTGTCTTGTTGGATGTGGAGAAAGCATTTGACCATTTGGAATGGTCCTTTTTATTTAAAACATTGGAAAAATTTGGTATCAGCAGAACATTTATAAATTGAATTAAAACTTTATACCATAATCCACAAGCTAAAATAATAACAAATAATCAGATGTTAGTGGTATTCTGCTTGATTAGATCAAGTAGAGAGGGATTCCCCTGTCCCCAGCGCTTTTTATTTTAGCGATTGAACCACTGGAGGAGACAATAACAAAGGATCAGGTATAAAGGGCTTCAAAGTTGGGCAAGAAGAACACAAAATCAGTCTATTCATCAACTTGGCTAAATCTTTGGAAAACATAAGAAACACTAGAAAAATATGGAAGAATATCAGACTACAAAATAAATAGGCATAAAAGTGAGGCAATGCCATTAACAAATTTTGAATATGAAAGATACCAAAAAGGATGGAATAAAATATCTTGGAATAGTAATTGATGATAACGTGCAAAATCTGTACAAACTAAATTATCTTCCTCTTCTTGGGAAGATAGAAAGAGACCTACAGAAATAGAGAGACTTACCCATTACTTTGATGGGAAGGGTTAACTGTGTCAAAATGAAAGTGATGCCAAGACTGGAATACCTTTTTCAATCACTGCCTATTCCATAACCTAAAAACATTTTTAAGCTAACAAGCAACCATATTAGATGAAATAATAAAGTACCAAGAATTGCATCGGAAAAACCGACATGGAACTACGGGCTGGGAGGAATTAAACTTCAAGATTTCCAAAGATATTACCTAGCTGCACAGGCTAAATTTCTCGCAATGTTCTTCACTAAAGACAACCAACTGTCTTGGGTTCAAATGGAGGGAGGAAACAAAGGACTTTATCAATAAATTGAGTTTCAAATCACTAAAGAAAAAGACAGGTAACCCCATTCTAATACATATGATTAGAACATGGCAAGAAATTAATGAATGTATAGGGGAAAAAAGTAGGAATATCAATAAAACACCATTGTGTAAGAATGTGTTATTGCCTATGAACATGGGCAATAGAATATTAAAATTGTGTTATGACAAAGGTTTTAGATATATTAAGGACTTTTACACGAAACTCATATGTCCTTTGAATAATTAAAACACAAATACAGAATGGCCAAAGGGACCTTCTGTTTTCTCCAGCTTAGATCATTCTTAAGAGAAAGATGGGGACTAACACTGACCTCACCTGAAATTAGTGAAACTGAATGAACGAACGGACGATGGGGAATACACCTAAATTTTTAACAAAATTTTACTATGCTCTCCATATGGAAAGTGCAAAACCAGAGTTGCAGAAGTCAAGGGAAAGATGGGAGTTGGACTTGGGTGTGGTGATTTCAGAAAGAAACAGGTCAGATTGGTGTAAGGACAGCAGGACATCAATTATAAATACAAGATATGGACTGGTTCAGTATAATTTTTTACACCAATTATATCTTACTCCACAGAAATTACATAGATCAAAAGCTGAAATTTCAGAGATGTGTTTCAGATGTGGGACTGAGACAGGAACTTTTCTACATGCCACATGCTCATGCACAAAAGTGAGGCCATTTTGGCAAGAGATTGCAGAAAAATTAAGCAGGATAACAGGAGTGGCCTTCACGGGCGACCCGGAGTCATATCTATTAGGTAATTTTATGGAAATAACTGACAAATTGACCAAATATCAAATCTCATATTTTAAAATAGCATTGGTGGTAGCGAAAAAATGTATTGCGATCTCTTGGAAGTCTGACTCCCCTCTACTTATAGCACGATGGACTGTGGAAAAAAATATCACATACAACTAAAAGAACAAATATGACACTTTTGTAAAGGTCTGGACCACATAGGTGCCCAAATACAGTCATAAAAAGGAACAAAATATGGTATAAAAATAACTATTATATAAACAAAAACATAGTTTCTCCAACTGTACTCTATATACTTAAAATACATGTAAGCTCTGACACTGAATAGATCTATATGTAGGGAAGGGGGGGGGGGGAGGAAGGATGGAGAGAGGGACTGTTTTGTTTTTGTTTGAAAAAAAAGTTGAATATATTGTATAATTAAAATGTCACTATGTATATTTTTGAAAAAATCAGAAATAAAATATTCAAAAATATTTAAAGTGGTGCTTAGAGCATATTTGTCTAAGGCTAAATTGTGTCATTTTTATTCTGATGTGACTCCCTGGTGTGACAGATGTAAGAGTAGAGAAGTATCACAAATTCATATGTTCTAGACTTGTTCTAGTCTAGAAAAATACTGGAGAAAGGTTTTCCTCACTTCATCAAAAAATTTAATGTAGATTTATCACCATATCCTTTGCTGGCCCTCTTTGGTACAATGGGAAGGAATAATTCTTCTTTATCTGTGGTTCAGAGTCACGCTATCTCTTTTGCCTCTCTTTTGGTGAGGCGAGCGATTTTACTTAAATGGAAAGATTCTGCCCCATCCTCTTTGAATATAGAAACGATCCATTATTCAGTTAATAATTCAGATATAAGAATCCAGAAGTTATAGGGGTCATTGATGACTCCCTATCTTACCTTATAATTTTACTCCAATGTAATTAAATTGTCCGACTTGTGTCTTTGCCACGTTCTTTTTATATACATTTTTTCCTACCTTTGTTTTTCTTTTAATATTAATCATATAGAACATCCAGCAACGTGATAGGGTAGGGGCTTGAATTTTTCTCCTTTTTTCCTTTTTTTTAATTTTAGTATTTTTATTTATATAATTTGTATTATGAATTATCAATATGATTTACAATTTTGTAAGTTTTTGAGATGCTTTATTAAAATCAATAAAAATGTTTTAAACTTTTTCTTATTTTCAAATTCTTCCAAAACTTCAGAGATGTGTGTGCTGCTCCAATTACAGTAACTTGATTACCATCCACCCGCACCCAGTCTCCCTCACGTCTAACAGTTCTTCCATGGTTGGCAGACCTTTCACCAAGTTCTGGAACTCATTTCTCTACCTCTCTTTGTTTTCTTTTCTTTAAGTACCTTCCTAAAACACTCAACTTTGACCAAAGTTTTGGTCTTTTGGCCTACGTATGAATCCGAGGGTTTATGTAAATTCAGGCAAATTGAATCCCCACAGTAGGTCTATTTGATTTGCTTCTCTCATGACAATATCAGAAAATTAGTTAGTTATAACAGGGAACATTCAAAGTCTTCAGCAGGGTTAGACTGAGTCTTTGGCTGTTCAATATTGCCTGGCTGAGAGACAAGCTAAAAGTGACCAAGTTTCCAGAAGGCAACTAGTCAATACTGACAATGACAAATTACATCCTTCAAGCAAAGGACACAGAAAGCAGCTGATGGACGGATTCTCTAATGCTCGTTAGCTGTTCGGACCAACATCAGATGCCATGGCCCAGGATGCAGCCATACCATCATCAACCAGTAGAAAATATGTTGCTTAAATTTGTTCACATGACCACAAATCTGTACAGTCCAATCACCACTGATCTGTCACTTCATGCTAAAATCAAAGTGCACATTGCAAAACCTCAGCGGCAATGTCAAAGCTGAGGAAGACTGCAAAATAGCAGCAAACTGCTGGTCAACTAGTACATTCCATTCTGTTGAGAAACCTCGAACCTACATGGAGATCGTGGGAAAATGATATATTAATTTTAATTTTTGCTACATGCTGAGTGGGAAGGGAAACAAGTTTGGTAGGTGAAAAGAGCAATGAGTCTGAACACAGGCTGAACACAGGAAGGTCATTTATTAAAGCACATGTAGGGGAATCACAACAGGGATAACACACACTAGTACTATCAATCATACAACAAATTATAATCAGCCACATTAGACTTAACACTACTGATACTAGCAACTGCTTACATTCATACAAGCACAGTACAACCCCATCACATTGGACTGAACATTACTGATACTCGCAACTGTGGACAGACTTATAACAATCAAGGATTACAATACACTACCTGTCATTTCTTGTCGAATACGGGCACAGTTCCAATGCTATCCACAACACTAATATACAACACCTCAATCCCTATGCAGTGCACAATGTCTCCTCCAGCATTGTCCATGGTTCATGACCTCAAGTGCAGCAGAGTTTGTCTCAGGATCGAAGAGCAAAAGAGAAAGAGCTACTCCATGTGGTGGACTTTATAGTGGATTAAACTGGGGGGTCTGGCCCAGGTAATCAATAGGTGATTAAAGGCCCCAATGGGTGGGCAGAGTCCAACCTTGATTGGGAAGTGATTTGACTTCTGACTAGGTTCCAGACAGAGGTTGCATGTCCCAGCACAATCCACGTTCCCAACAGGTTCTAGACAGAGAGGAATTCTGACCCTCCACAACCCACACACTACCTCATGTATTGAATGGAGTTCCAGCACTTAAGCCCAGTGATGATGAAGGGATAATTTATTTTCTTGTTAAGATGGCATTCGACTTGGAAGGGAACCTGCAGGTTCCTGTATTCCCATGTGCCTGCTGCCTTTGTTTTTCTCAGTGGAACTGATTGTAAGTTCAGAGCCATGGTTAGAGTAACCTAGTCATATAACAACAGTGAATTCTGTGGATAGCACACACTGCAGTCATTACATGCTTAGAGCAGGGGTATTGAATGCCTAGTATGTCCTGGATAGTACTGAACATCTTGAGAGCTATTGGGGTGCTTTACTTGTCCAAACAGTGAAGAGAATCCCATGGCACTGCTGATCTGTGCCTTATGCTGGATGTCTCTCTTCAAAGGATTCTCTGCTTTTAGAGATGGGATTGATGCAACTTTATAGTTGAGTTTCTGGTCATTGGTAATTCCCCAGGGTACAAATGATGAGGAATTCAGAGATGGGAACAAACAAAAGGACATGGATTGAGGTTGAAGAGAGAAAAGTCTAGGGGAAACATGAGGGGGTATTTCTTCACTCAGAGGGTGGTGGGAATTTGGAGTGAGCTTCTGGCTGAAGTGGTAGATGCAGGCTCAATTTTAATATTTAAGGAAACATTGGATAGATATATGGATGAGAGAGGTGTGGAGGGTTATGGGCTGGGTGTGGGTCAATGGGATCAGGTGGAGAAAGTGTTCGGCATGGACTAGAAGGGCCTAACTGGCCTGTTTCTGAAGCAGGCGGAGGCCCCGGTCCGGGCAGAAAGAAGGAGGCGGCGGCCCGGTCCGGGCACAGGGAAAGCAGCGGCGGCGGCCCGGTCCGGGCACAGGGAAAGCAGCGGCGGCGGCCCGGTCCGGGCACAGGGAAAGCAGCGGCGGCGGCCCGGTCCGGGCAGAGGGTAGGCGGCGGCAGCCCTGATCCGGGCAATATGGTTATATGGAATTTAATTAAATGTCAAGGGTCGGTGGTTAGATTCTCCCTAGTTGGAGATAGTCACTGCTTGGCACTCTCATGCCACCAATGTTACTCGTCTCTCAACAGCCCTTACAGAAATATTATTTAGGTTTTGCAATGTGAAGGTATGGACTGCTTCATTTGCAAATTAAATGCAAACAACAGTAAATTTCCCCAAACGATGGAAGAAAGGTTATTAATGACACAGTTAAAAATAGCTGGCGTTTTAAGACACTGCAGTCCCATCAGAAATTTCTGAGCCAATAGCATTTATGCTGGATCAGCCGCACTCATTGGATGGACGATGGCCATATCCCGTTTCTTATGAAGTGATCATTGGTCACAATCTGGTGGAAATCCAAATCTCTGCTATAAAATTCGGTCTGGAGGATGACTATTCAGGAGGACAACAGAAAAAGAAGAAGTGGTAAAGCCTAGTTTCTGGGGAAAAGGACAGCAAATATTTGGCCCTTTCACCTGTTCCATTCATTGGAGCAAAGTCAGCAGTGGAATGTCACATCAGAGCAGGGCTCTTCTGCCACTATAATACTTACAACATAACTCAATTAAAAAAATGATTCCATGATACTTAATCGCATGAAACATTCAACACTACAAGTTAACAAGCTGAACACTGTTCGAACCAAAATCTAATGTCACCAATCCAACTTCCCATTAATTGCAGCAAGATAGAAATCAAACAGAAAATATGTCATTTTGCTTTGGCTTTCTGGTTCCGCATAACCTTGCTTCATTTTGAAGTTCTATTAGATTTAGCTTGTAAGGTGCCAGATTTATTAAATTGTAAATAGATCAGTGAACACCATCAATGGCATGTTGTAAATTTGCGATTGTTATAGGTTTCTTGGAAGATCGGGGATAGCTGTCACATCTGTCTGCTCATCTTCAGAGTGTGCTGGACTTGCACAAAGTCATTGGATATTAATCATCCATTGAAGTTTTGAGCTGACCTTTCATGCAGTTTTCATGACCAATTTAATTTTTGCCTGATAGCTTCTCAGAGCTCTGCAAGCAAACATGCAATCAGATTCACGTCCCAGTCCAAAGCTACAACCCACTCTTCCGTCTATTCCTAAATAGTTATTCTGGTTTCCTGGATCTTGGTTCATTTGGTACCATGGGCTCAGAGCAGGATAATATTGCGGGCTCTGAAGGATTGGGAGTACTAAAGGAGCAGAACTCCTACAGCAGTGGTTCTCAACCTTTATCTTTCCACTCACATACCACTTTAAGTAATCCCTATGCCAGAGGTGCACTGTGATTAGTAAGGGACTGCTTAAGGTGGTATGTGGGTGGAAAGAAAAAGTTTGAAAACCACTGTTTTAATATTACCTCATTGACTCATTATGTGCACAGTTTCATAACTCCAAAAGAAATGGGCCAATAACAATTTTTCTCAAGCAAAATATTTTGGTCACAATTGGGTCTAGAGCAGTGATTCTCAACCTTCCCTTCCCTCTCACATACCACCTTAAACAATTCCTTACTAATTACAGAGCACTGATGGCATAGGGATTCCTTAAAGTGGTATGTGAGTGGAAAGAAAAAGGTTGAGAACTACTGTCCTACAGTATAAAGGTCATTTGCCTCAGATCCAAATAGGGGGATAGTTTGGTGTAGAGGACCATCTTGGTCATTGGTTCTCTTCAAAAAGCCTTTCAGCTGAAGACCTGAGGCCAGTTTTTGGGAATGCGAGAGGAAATAGCATTCATATGGCCAATCGGGGACGAGTGGACTCAGTGCAGGGAAGAAAAAAAACTGAGCAATAGATGGCTGGGAGCACAGAGTTAGGGGAAGTTTGGGGGTGGAAGCTGCCATAGAGCATTGTTGAGAGCTGGAGTAGATCAATGCAAAGCATTGCTAGGGTGAGGTATTGGAGCCAGATGTCTGAACAAAGAAAGTAATTAATGGACCGGCATTCAGGCTGAAAATGCACAATGACACTGGCAGGATAAAAGATCCCCAGTCTCTGCTCCAATGGACCAGAAGGAGCACTCCATGTGAATGACATCATCCAAGGAAACTCTGACACAAAAATCTCATCACATGTGACTCACACATAATAGTGTGCGGGGGGGTGGGGGGTGGGGGGAGGAGATGGTTTGTGAAATAATATGTCAACTCAAAATGACTGTTGTTTAATTGCACTTTAGGAACCACCTTCCTTCCATTTTCCTTAGGAAGCAGCCGGGACATGGTTAGAAGACAGGAAAATCCTTGAAGACTACTGACCAGGAAAGATGGAGCAACAGCTTTCACCAGGGGATGATGAAGATAGAGAAGGAAATGAAAGCCGGGTGGTGATTGGATTCTTTGGCTGAACACAACCTCATTCTTGGTTCAGTCATAGGCAGGATTCCAGCTCCCCATACTCAGTGCTACACTGGGGCAAAATAAATTCAAACACATATATGCAGTGTTCAGAATGATTGCTGGATGTACATCCTGGAAGCAAAGTGAGGCAAAATACACTTTAAATACCAATGTATCTCAGAGTCTTAACTTACTTATCATGAGCAATTATGATCAAGTCAGACGGCATCTGCATATGAGAAACAGAATTAATTCTCATGTCATTGATCTCCCATCAGAATGGGTAAATGTTTGGAGAGCAGGATTAAATCAAGCTCAGAGGCAGGATAGAAGAAGAGAGCAGATGGTATAGGTAGAAAGTAGGATCACATCTTTTAATTGAGTTGTGATATGTGGCTTTGTTTAGACCATAGATCCTTTCATGGAATCCTTGATCCCTCTTGGTTCCCAAGGCATGGAATCCTTGAGGAGGCTGGACAGGGGTGGGTTGAGTTTGGTGGTAGAACTGGACAGGAGGGGTGGTGGCAGCACAAGACGGGTAGGTTGTGGCAGTACTGGATGAGGGGAGTGGTGGCAACACTGGACGGGGGGTGAGTAGTGGTGACATTGGCCAGGGTGGGGATGGCAGCACCATTGCACATATACCATTCTGCTCCATCAGTCCTTCACTCACTACTTATTAAGAGACCGAAGCCAAATACAACATGGCAGCCACCAAGGCCAGCTTTCGTGAGAGGTTGACACCAGAATCGTTATTTTCCGTAGACACGACCCTGTTTTTGATCACAAAGGTTCAATTGATTCCCCCCCCAACTTCCATTTTTCAATCCCCTTTCGACCCCCTGGTATTTATCGACCCCTTGGATTGTCCCATTAAGCCCCTCCCGTCCCAGGGGTTGAGAATGACCACTTTGGAGACGACTGGTTTAGAGTGAAGTGCAAAAGTCTGCAGTCGCTGTAATTGTGGTAAAAACACAGAAATGCTGGAGGAACTCAGAGCTGAGATCTCACAGCATCCACAGGAGGTAAAGATGCTTCAAGCCTGAGCCCTTCTTCAAGATTTAATTAAATCAAGCTTTGTTTAGTCAGGCTTCTGTGAACAACTTTGAAATGATTCACTGTTGAAGATACAGCATCTTACAGCTGGGAGACTTAGAGAAACCAAATAAAATTATGCAATATATCACAATCTCTAGAATGTCTTTATGCATTCATTCCTGTAACCACATGTAGTGAACTGGAATTCACTAGAAGCGTCTGTGGTGATACAACCACCAGCCTACAGCAGGGGGTGATCTCTGTACCTGCAGGAAGACCACTTAAGGGCTGACTCCACCTGGCCAGCTGTCAATCAGCCGACCTGAATATAGACCTGAGCCAGGCACGTGGGAGCCACCAAAGCATGAACTGGTGTTCAGACATTTACTAGAATAAAGCCTGCTGGACAGTCTTTGAGTTTTTGTGCTTGCTCGCTGTTAGCTCAGTGCACCACAATGTCCTGTATTGATGACCGGTCCCGCCTCCGGGCTCCTCCGCAGCAGCCCATATATAATCCTGGTTTCCCACCTAAACCCTGAACCCCTCTGAAGCCTGTTCATGAACTCTACCTGTGCTGTAAGCTAATGAAAGTGTTAGTTGCCCCTCCAGTCGAGTGTGTTCTTTTATCTACACACCAAATTCAAAACGTATATATCAATCAAGAGCAAAAAAAGTGAAATGCAGCCCAATTGTAACATTCCTGTGTTGTGACTATGAACTAAATCACCAAAAGCACTGAAGCTGGGAGATACAAATGTATTTATTCATCATGACAGGTAGTGTAAGGTAAAACATCATGAGATGGGAATGTGTAGGGAGTTACCCTGTACAGGGCTGTAACAAGAAGGGGAGGTGTCCTTGTACTCCTGTTAGGTAAAACATCATGAGATGGGAATGTACAGGGCTGTAACAAGATGTGAATGCATCCTTGTACTTACAAGATAAGAGAGACATTGATGGATTGAGAGGCAGGAAGCTAGCAGGGAAAGGATAGCAACAGTTTTAGTCATTGGACAAGTAATGATATGATGATGTTCTAAGCACATATCCAAGGGTATAAAAAATCACCATTTTGCTGATAACGGCAGAATGCATTCTCCGACTAACATGGTTAGTCGCAAGTGTTACAATCCGGTAATAAAGAACAAAGAACCCTGATTTCGACTCAGCCTGGTGTTTGTCTCACTCATTCATGAACAAAGTAGACCTAACAGTAGGTATCATCTTGGAGATTCTCTTGGTCGAATATCCAAGTTCACTTGTTTTGTGACACACAGGAGCTGCAGACACTGAAATCCTGAACCACTTAGTGAGATGCTGGAAAACACAGCAGGTCAGGCAGTATCAGATAGAAATGGTTAGTCAACGTTTCAGGTTGAGTCCCCATTTCAAGACTAAGGTAGGAAGGAAAAACTTCAACTACAGTAAAACACCTGACATCCGGAATTCAAACAAGCGGCAGTCTCAATAAACCAGAAAATATATTCATTTGGCACCTACCAATCCCCATAGGTGTTTGATACCAGGGGTTTTACTGTATATTAAGAAGGAATGTTAAAAGAGGGGATGGAATTGGACAAAAGGTGGGAAGTGGAGAAACATGTAGAGGGAGAAACCCTTGAGAAGTATAACATAGTAGATGGCCATTTAATGTTTTTCCTTGTCTCAACAGACAGTTTCTGTGAGGAAAAAATTAACATTCATATTCATATATTGCCTTCCCTTTCATTTGTTGTAATGGTGCAGACATGAATGGATCCATGCCCAGTAGCTAGTTCCGATGCTCGTACATATCAGTGGAACTGAATTGCGAATAGCATTTTTTCCCCCTCTGAAGATGAGTTCTCCATTGAATTAATACTTGCTAGTATGCAGGTAATTCTCAGACCCATAACTCCAGAATCATCCTTACAAGATGAATTCACAGGACAAAACCCTTACGATAACCATGCCTCCCCTTCCCACCTCCCTTCAATCTGTAGATATGCCCAGCCCCCATGTAGGAAAGGCCCACCAAATGTGACAGTGTATTCCTACATTAGAAATAGGGGTAATCCACCAAGCTCTAGACCACAGGAATTTTCATGGCTTTAGGATGGATCTAGTCAAGGAATCCTCCTTTGAGTAACTACCTGCTATCTTCCTTCTTTTGATGAATTGGTGTTCCTCCATGATTCATCAAAATCACTGAAAGGCACAAGGGAAAAGAATATAGTTTGGAACTGACTTGATGGTAACCGTACTGAGGGAACCGGCTGAGTTCTGAAGGACATTTTCCAGATAGAGACAACCAATATGAATGATAAATGTACTTGGCATCTACCTGTGGCAGATATATCTGTCCCCCAAGACAAGTGAAGTTTATAGTCATCTGATTGTACAAGTACAATTGGACAATAAAGATGCATTCATCAGGATGCCCTTTACCGAATACAGTTCAGCATTTAACATCATCATCCTCTCAAAACTGATCAGGAAACTCCAAGACTTGGGTCTCAACACCCCACAGTGTAATTAGATCATAGATTTCCTCACCTCCAGACCACAATCAGTGAGGATTGGTAAGAACATCTCCTCCACAATCTCTATTGGTACTGGAACACCAAGGGGCTGTGTTCTTAGCCCCCCTCTCTACTCAGTTTACACCTGTGACTGTGTGGATCTGTACAATAATAACATCTACAAATTTGCCAACAATACTAGGGTAGTGGGTTGTATAAAGAAGGCAATGAGTCAACATGCAGGATGGAGATTGAAAACTTGGCATGGTTATCGTAAGGGTTTTGTCCTGTGAATTCATCTTGTAAGGATGATTCTGAAGTTATGGGTCTGAGAATTACCTGCATACTAGCAAGTATTAATTCAACGGAGAACTCATCTTCAGAGGGGGAAAAAATGCTATTCGCAATTCAGTTCCACTGATATGAAGAGTGGGGGGAATAGAAACTGATACAGATGCGTGGGCTGTTGAGAAGGTCAAAACGTAGGAAAAGATGGAAAATTTCAGCAGAAGAAAAAAATATTAAAATTGTTGGACTTAAGGAAGGCAAATTTAAGGTCAATATCCTATCAGGTTTTTTTCCAAGAATAGATACCTAAAGGTTGGTGAGACGACAAGGATGAACAAACTATTGAAATTGAAAGGGCACATAGAGCCCTCATACCGCGACCAACATCAGATCAAAAGCCACGTTCTATATGGATTAAGTTTCAAGAGAGAAAGGATATTGATAGCAGTGGTGGAAGGAGTTGGAGGTGCCCTGCTTGGGATTGAAGGAAAAAGAATATTGTTTTATCCCAATACAAGTGTGGCTTTTATTGAAACAAAGATGAGAATTTAATCTGGCATAAAGCTCCCTCTGGCAGAAAGCGAACAGATTTGTGTTGCACCATCCAGCAACTTTTAAACGATGACAGAAGATTATTTTCGGACTGGAAGTCCATCTTGCTTTTCTTTTTTCTATCTTATCTATTTCTTTATCCCTTTTCTTTCTTTTCTTTCCAAATCTATCTTTTTCTTTCTTTGGGGTCTTTGGTCGGTGGGGGTTGGGGATTTGGGGTATAACCATTATGGAGCAAATACTGGATTTACATTAGTACTTGTATTTTTAATTTATCAATTGGCTGCATGTATGGTCAAAATTTTTAATTAAATTAATAAAAAAATGAAGTGCAGTTGCACCTTCCTGACAACTGAGGAGATGCTGATATCCACAGTAGGTCACTAGTTAAGTGAACGCCAAGGAACTTGGCATTCTACACTCTCTCCACTACAGATTTGCGGATGTGTAGTGTGGGATGGTTGTTCCTGGTCCTCCTGAAGTCTACGGTCATCTCCTTCCTTCCTTTTTGTCCACGATGAGACTCAGGCTGTTACCCTCACACAATTTAATAAGATTTTCCACCTCTTCTCTGCAGTGCGACTCATCGTGGTTACTGATGAGAACAGGATGTTTGTTTGATGAGAACAGGATGACATCAAAGATAGCTCCATGTCCCCCTGATGAATGGGCCCCCTGCATAGCCGTGGGTGAGATGAGGAGGACTGTCGTGCCATCTGCAATGTTGATGATACTGTTGGAGCTGGATCTCGCGATGGAGTCGTGGGTCAGTCATGTGAACAGGAGTGGGATGAGCACATGGCCCTGAGGTGGGCCAGTGTTCAGTGTAATAGTGTTCGACGTTCTGCTACTGACCTGGACAGACTGCGATCTTTCCGTTAGGAAGTCCAGGATCCAGTTACAGAGAGGAGTGTCAAGTCCCAGTGAGGACAGCTTCTCCACCAGCCTCTAGGAAATCATGTTAAATGCTGAGCTGAAGTCAACGAACAGCAGCCTGATATATGAGAGGCATCGTTCTCCAGATGGGCCAGGACGGATTGAAGTGACAAGCTATAGCATTGTCTGTGGAACAGTTTCTTGTTTAGGAAAATTGAAATAGCTTCAGCATCTCTGGAAGGTGTGCTTTGGTGCATTCCATCTCCAGGCGCTGAAAGCAGTTCAGAGAGGTCAGTGCCACAGGGCAGTCGTCATTGAGGGCTGTTATTGTTGCCCTCTCAGGTACCGGGATGATGGTGGCTGTCTTAAACCCTGCGAGAATAATGGATTCTGCAGTGAGCCATTGAAGATGTCCGTGACAACCTCCATGTCAATTGGTCTGAGCAGTCCTTCCGTACCTGACCAGGTACGTTGTCTTGTCCTGCCTCCTTGTGTGGGTTCACCTTGGTTAGGGTTCTTCTCATCTCGCCCATGGCTATGCCTGGGGGTGCATTCATCAGAGGGATACTGGGCTTTCTTTGGTGTCATCCTGCTCTTCTCATCAAACTGTGCATAAAAGGTGTCCGGAAGGGAGGCATCAATGTCCTTTATTTGCAAGAGTACTTCTGATCTGTTATCATCTTGATCTCTTGCCACATGCGGCTCCTGTCGCCAGTGTCACACAGCTGTCTCTGGAGCTTCTGTGCGTACCCCCACTTTACCTCTCAGATTGCACAGGAGAGTTCAGCCCTGAGTGATTTTTGTGCCATCCCATCCCCTGACCTGAAGTCAGCATCATAAACTCTGAGAAGGAACCAGACCTCTACATCCAACCATGGTTTCTGGTTAGCCCTGGTTATGAAGCATTTGATCTTGGTGACATCGTCAAAGATGACATTATGGCATGATGATATCAGTAAGAATTGACAACTGTAGCATGGGAGATCATGTCTCACAAATCTGAAATAGTGTTTTGAAAAGGCGACCAAGAGGATTAAAATGGTGGTTGTTGTATAAATACTCTTTAGCAAAGTGTTTGACAAGGCCCCACATGGCAGGTTAGTCTAGAAAGTCAGTTTATCTCAAGGGTTGAAAAGGTGAGCTGGCCAATTAGATTCAAAACTGGCTAAATGGGAGGAGACAGAGGGTAGTAATGAAGGGCTGTTATCAAGTTGAAAGCCTTAATCAATGGTGTGCCATAGGGATGGGAACTCAGTCAACAGTTGCATGCCATTAAAGTTAATGATTTCCATCAGAATCAGGATTTATTGTCATGAACAAGTCATGAAATTCAGTGTTTTGCGGAAGCATCATAGAGTAAACATTCATATTATATATTATCTTGCAACATTACTATATAAAAATAAAAGTGTATGAAAAGTAAGGCAGCATCTTTGATTTATTGATCATTCAGGATTCTGATGGCAGCGGGGAAGAAGTTGCCCTTGTGCTGTTGAGTGCTCATCTTTAGGCTCCTGTACCTTTTCCCCGATGGTAGCACAGTGCAGAGGGAATGGCCTGGGTAGAAGGGTCTTTGAGGATAGAGGCTGCTTTTATAAGACACCACCTCATGTCGGTGTCCATGGAGTGAAGTCTGGTGCCTGTGATGTCGCAGGCTGACGTAACAACCCTCTGGAATTTATTCTTGTCCTGAGAGTTGGACCCTTCGTACCAGGCAGTGATGTAACCAGCCAGAATGTTCTTCACGGTCCACCTGTAGAAGTTTCCAAGAGTCTTTGGAGACATACCAAATCTCCTCAGAAAGCTCACAAAGTATAGCCACTGGCCAGCCTTCTTTGTGATTGCATCAACATGGAGGCTCCAGGACAAATCCTTGGAGATGTTGACACCCCAGGAATGTAGTAAACATAATTATAAAATTTTCAGATGACACCAAATTTACTGGTGTACATTTTAGTGTGAAAGGATATCTAAGTTTACAATACGATCGAGATCGATAGGAAAGGTGAGCCAAGGAGTGGTAAATTCAATTTAAGTCTGACAAATATGAGGTGCTTCACTTTGGTAAATTATGCAAGGGTAGGACTTATACGGTAAATGGCAGGACCCTGGAGATGTTGTAGAGCAGAGTGACATAGGGTACAGGTGAATATTTCCATGAATGTGGTGAATCAGGTGGACACAGTGATGAAGAAAGCATTTAGCACACCCGTCTTCATAGTGCAGAGTATTGAGTACAAAAACTGGGACCACATGGTTTATTGGTAAAAGCAATTGCTGTGACTGCACTTAAAGTACTCTTATCATCATCCAGCTATAGGAAGGGCAGTAATAAACTGGAAGGACATAGAGAGAATGCACTGTGATATTGCCAGGAGTAGAGGAATTATGGAGAGATGTTGGATAGGCTGTGTCTTTATTCTCTGGAGCGTAGGGGCTGAAGGATTTATATAATCATAAGGGGCATCAGTAAAGTGACAACTGATGGTCCATTTTCTCAGGTATGTGATTCTATAACTAGAAGACACAGGTTTAAGGTGAGCAATGTGAGATTTAAGAGGGACTAGAGGGGCTTGAATGGGCAACTTTATCAAGCAGAGAATAATCTGTAACTTGAATGTGCTGCTAGAGGAAGTGGGCACAATTGGAATGTTCAAAAGGATTTTGCCTTGAGAATGGAGAGGAAGGGCTTAGTAGGGTATGGACCAAATGCAGGCAAATTGGACTTAGCCAAAATGCCAACTTGGCTAGCATGAATGAGTGGGGCTGAAGGCCCAGTTCAATGTTGATTGATTCTCTTTGAGTGTGACTGCAGCCATTCAGGAGATTAAGTCAGGTCTTCTCATGGAGGGCCTCCTCCATTGTGCTCTCCATATTACCATCAAATTAGATGTGATTGACCAATGCAAACTCAAAATCAGGCATCCACAAGGTGTTATGGACTATTTGGTGCATTTGTCTCAGTCTACCCACTAAAGTTATGACAGGGAATTAAACATGGTTCAATGAGAAGTACAGAAAGATATACTAAAGCAACACCAACCACACCTAAAACAGGCCCTCCCTGAGAAAGCTGCAACACATAACTAGAGGGACACTAACCAACCACACCATGCAATCAGCAGAGCTAAATGATCACACAGCTAATCAAATGGAATAAAAATTGTGGAGGAGTGTCTCGACAACAAATATAATCTGGATTATTACAAATCAACAAATTTACTGCTGAATAATCAGCAAAATGCTGGAAAGTTCTGCAAATAGTGCAACCAAACACTAATGAACCAACAGTTTCTCACCAACCACCTGCCCATGAGGGTCTAGTTTTGTTTTCAGTGAGACCACCAACCTGTTTCACAGACTTGGTCTGCGTGAGTGACTTCGCTTTGAAATCAAGGCAGTGCTTCACCAAATGTGGGCATCGAAAGAAAAACATTCCATGGTTAGGGTCATATTTCGTACAAAGGAAGATGACTATTTTGCTGGAAGTCTGTCATCCTATTCCTAAGACATCATTACAGGGATTTCTCAGAGCCATGAATTCCGCCCAATCACCTTCAGCTGTTCTATCTATGACTTTCCTGAGGTGAATCTTTGATGGTCAGCATTGATAAATGGAACACAGAACCTGTTTTATTGCCTTAGTGGAAATGTCCACACTCTCAGCTTGAATTTTAAGCAATTGCCAACTTTTTGGATGAATGCAGTGGCCAAATGAATCTGAAAGCATCAGAATCTTTTAAAAATGCATCATATCTGAAGTGACCTTCACCATACAAAGGAGGCCAATGAGCAAATCCCAGCCAAAAGCAATGATTTTGGGCTCACTGTCTGAATACAAAGACGTTGGTGTAACCCAGATACCCCTTAACAATGTCAGAGCAACCTATTTGTGCTTAAATGAAAGCAGCTCCACAAAATATCAGCAAGTTGCCTGCTCGTTGACCCCTCGTACTTTCAGCTCCAGCTTGTCTGACAGCAGCTGTTGAAATCTGAAGGAAGCTGAATGCCTGGCACTGTCCAAACACAATCTTTATTTGAGAACAATGATGATTGAAGGACTATTCTTCTACCATGCACAACCTAACGTTAAGAAAAAATTAGTTTACTGTTGTTTCCTCTCCATTTCATTAAAACCACAATTAGGCCAGTTGGCATTGAAAAGCAAAGTAGGCCCCATTCCTAAGGACAAACTTAAATTTGCCAAATCCTCTTCCTGTCAGGGAGATAGAGGAAGAGGAGAAGCAGATGCAGCATTGAATAACGCCCAGCAGGTTTACTCTATCTGATGTACTGATGGTCTCTAGGTAATTTGGCATGTGCAAGACCTTAATCTTCACTGTTCACACTGAACACGACTGGAAAATCTTGAACCGTTGCCATCTTCAGCTGTCAGAACATCAAATTTTTTCTAACTTGGCCCTGGGAATAAAAAGAACATCTCTGGCAAAGACGTCTGCATTGATCTCGGTTGTGAATTTGATAAAGAAAAGGTTGGAGACCCAACAGTGCTGTATCAAAAATGCTGAACAACAAAACACAGAGCTGAGAGATTCAAATGGCGGTAAGTCAATACATATTGGGGACCTTTAATTAGCGTTTCTTTCCTAACTTGTTGGGGGGAGGGGGAGTTTAAAAGCACTGCTTTTGGCTGTAAAAGATGTAGTCTATTTTTAATTGACAAATGAGCAAATGGCCACTGCACCCAGAATAATCACATGACAGATTGGTATTTTTTTAATATTCTATTTAATCAACATGTATTAGATCATAATAAGTAAGATTGATAAGTAACCAGAATTTCTTCTTTTTCTTTGGATTGGCTTCGCGGACGAAGATTTATGGAAGGGTAATGTCCACGTCAGCTGCAGGCTCGTCTGTCCGATGCGGGATTGGCAGACACGGTTGCAGTGGTTGCAAGGGAAAATTGGTTTGTTGGGGTTGGGTGTTGGGTTTTTCCTCCTTTGTCTTTTGTCAGTGAGGTGGGCTCTGCAGTCTTCTTCAAAGGAGGTTGCTGCCCGCCGAACTGTGAGGTGCCAAGATGCACGGTTGGAGGCGATATCAGCCGAATGGCGATGGTCAATGTGGCAGGCGCCAAGAGCTTTCTTTAGCCAGTCCTTGTACCTCTTCTTTGGTGCACCTCTGTCTCGGTGGCCAGTGGAGAGCTCGCCATATAACACGATCTTGGGAAGGCGATGGTCCTCCATTCTGGAGACGTGACCTACCCAGCGCAGTTTGATCTTCAGCAGCGTGGATTCAATGCTGTCGGCTATATGCTGAAGATATATAGATTTTTTTTTAAACTTAAAACTAAAGCTAAAACTAACTAGTAGCAAGTAACTAAAAACCCCTTCTAACTGCCCCCCACTAACCTAATTTAATCCCATAACTAAAATACATAATATCATAACTACATAGTAATTGATTCAGATGGCATCAGATGACACTGAAGGAACCCAAATAACAAAATTATTACTCATTCAGGGAAAACTTCACTGGACAGGAGAATTTTTTTTTAATTAAATGAATTGTAATTTTTAGCCTCATAGTTCTAGCATATGGGCTCCAAATTTGCAGTAATAAAAAATAATATTTACCCCTCAAATTGTAATTTTTTTCCTAAAGGCGTACAGCTTTGAATCTCAGCATGCCATCCATCTAATGTTAATGAAACACCGGATTTCCATGTTACAGCAACACATTTCCTTGCTCTGACTAACTTGACAAATTTTAATTGAGAATCTGACAACTGTAATTTAGGAGTAACACTTTCAATATTTCCTAACAACAATAAACCAGGATTTAATGGAAAAATCACTCCAGTAAGTCATTGCTAAAAGTTACTAACAGAGACCCAAAAAGAATCAACCTTTGAACAAGACCATGTAGAATGAAAAAAAGTTCCAATTTCCGTTCCACATCTAAGACATTGTTCGGATGAACTTGATCTCCATCTATTCAGTTTCTGAGATGTAAATATACAATTGATGTAATCTATATCTTACATTAATAGTATAACTTCTTTACGTAGATTTTGCCAGTCCTGCCCATCTATTATTGTATCTAAATTTGGTTTCGACCTTTCTTTTTAATTAAATAAACCTATCTTAGGTACTTGTTCTTGTAACAAAATATGCACAATTGAAATACATTTTTTAGTCATTCCGTTAACTATAATTTGCTCCAAATTTGAAAGATCTTTCAAAACCATTTCTGATCCTATTTTTTCCCTCAAATAAGCTCTCAACTGAAAATAACAAGATAGTGTCTTACGAGGAATATTGTATTTAATTATTAATTAATCAAAAGACATCAATCTACCATTATCGTAACAATCACCCAGTTTTGAAATTCCTTTACACGACGGATTAGTCAAATGCAAAACACACTAAGGTATATTTCCCCAGGCCAATTACTCATCAACACAATTTTTTTCCCCAAAAATATACTTTATTCACAATCACAAAAGGGAAAGAGTGCACGATCCTTTTCCATTCTGAGGTGAAATATACAATTGATCTAATCTATATCTTACATTAATAGTATTAGTATTAATAGTATTGAAATATCCATTTTGTCCCTGTACATTGTAGTGTTTAACATTTGCTCACAACCTACTGTGACCCCCCTGGGGATTACTTACCTCACCAGCCTCAGCCCTTCAATGCCCACTGGAGGCCACCCCATCCCCTTCCCTTTCCCCTATCAGAGTGCAGCACTCTCAGTCCTCTGTTCCTTCCCTTATCACCTCTTTCTTTTCTTCCCCACCTTTGCCCTATTTACAGTGATCTACTCTATCAATGACTCCAAAGACAATGAGTGGGAAACAATAGGCTTTAATACACTTCAGATTGAAACTGGCCCGATTCCAGATGCTCGAGTGAATGGATGGGGGAGGGAGGTCGACCTTTATGGCCAGGTCACAAGGGGAGGAGCTACTAGGGAGCGAGTCATCAGTGGGTGGGCCAGCCACTCATACACAGTTGTATATTCTTATCACCACACACATATCACCTGCCAGTCTGTGCACTTCCCATCCTCCTTTATTCGGGCTGTTTCTTCCTATTCCTGGTGAAGGATGTTTAGCCCAAAACATCAACAGTCTCTTGTTTCCATGGATGCTGCCTGACTCAACAGCCTTCTGACTGGCAAATTCCAAGGATTCACTCCTCTTAAGGTGAAGAGGTTTCTCTACATCTCTTCCCTGATTGGATGAGCTTTTATTTTGAGACTGTGACCTACTATTTACAATGCATCACACTACTTTTCTACTCTCTACCATCCCCCATTAAAAACTCATACCCGCAGTGTTCAAGGCTTTAACTGCTCACCGATATTCTCTTTCGCTTGTCCATCCAACTCCCAGCCCTCTCTCTGCAAATTAAAACTACATTTCTCTCTCCTTCCCACTTTTGAGAAAGGGTCTTTGGCCTGTTTCACTTTCCATGGTTGCTACCAACTTGCTGAATGTTCCAACATTATATTTTTTCACAATAGGACATTACAGCACAGTACAGGCCCTCCATCCAATGAAGTTGTGCTAATCCATATATACCTACCAAAATAAATCTAACCCTCCATACCACATAAACCTCTATTTTTATTTCATCCATTTGCTCTTAAATCCCCCTATTGTTCTTGCCTCTACTACCATCCTAAGGCATTCCAGGCACCCACAACACTCTGTAAAACATTTAACCCTAATGTTCCCCCTAAACCTCCCTCCCTTCACTTTGTACACATGTCCTCTGGTGTTTGCTACTTGTGCCCTGGGAAAACAGGTGCCGTCTGTCCTCTCATAATCTTGTAGGCCCCCATTAAGTCACCTCTCATCCTTTTACACTCCAAAGAGAAAAGTCCCAGCTCTGCTAACCTTGCAGCATAAGACTTATTTTCTAATCCAGACAACATCCTGGCCAATCTCCGCTGCACCCTCTCCATAGCTTCCACATTGTAATGCGCGTCGAAAGAACCAAAGACTTGTTGATCCAAACCAAGGCTTTTATTAACAAAAAGACTGGAGCCTATCACAAGTAGGTTGACCAGTCCAGTATGACCTGGTCTGGCTCGGAGCAATCCTTTAAGACCTACCAGTAGGTGTGGCTACACTCTCAGCCAATCACAGTCATCCTACACTACCATCTGTACATATACACATTGGTGATAGAATCTGTACTATCACCTGGTCTGGCTCGGAGCAATCCTTTAAGACCTACCAGTAGGTGTAGCTACACTCTCAGCCAATCACAGTCATCCTACACTACCATCTGTACATATGTACATATACACATTGGTGATAGAATCTGTACTATCACACATATCCTTTTTATAATGCGGTCACCAGAACTGAACATAATATTCTAAGTGTGGTCTCACCAAAGATTTATAGAACTGCAACATTACCTCAGAACTCCTGAACTCAATCCTGTGACCAAAGAAGCCCAGCATACCTTAAGCCTTCTTAACTGTCCTATCAACCTGCACAGTGACCTTCAGATGTATTACAAGCTCCCGTTTTCATTTAGGGGCTGTCACTTTGAGGGCTAGTACCGTCTGCAACCATTCACAACTGTGGAGAGTCTCAAGTTTATCCTCTGGAGGAAGAGAGAAAAAAAATTGTTGCTTTAACCAGGAAGACAGGGGTGAGAAGGAGCGATATGAGTGGGATTCTTAAAGAGACAGCAGATTTGACCACCATTCTAATGAAGACAGAGGTGGAATGACTTTGTGTGCAATGGACAATTCGGATAATTCTACTTGCCATGAACCACAGTGACCAAAGAAAACATCACTTTGATTGACCCATAACAGAGAAGAGAAAGCAGAAGAATTACTGCACTGGATTGTGACCATTGGTCACCTGTGATCATTTCATCTGACCCATGCCTGGGTTTTGGAAGACTTGTGGAAGCCACATGTTTTGTTTCCCCTACACTAGGGCTTCCCAAACTTTTTAGCTTGTGGAACCCTTTTGGGGAACACTTAGAAATCGCAGAACTCCATAGTTATGAACTGGAATCCAATCGGAAGTAGAATGGCGTCAACTTCCAGTTCGAGCCTGGTTAAGTCTAATTTATATTAAATTATTTTTCTTAATCAGTGTGCAATCTGAGGCAGTGTTTCCAAAATCCTATTTCTTCAGAATTGAATTATTTTGTTTCAACTGAATATTAACCAAATTGCAAATACAAATATCACCAACCTCCCACACTCCAAATGCCCACTATCACTGACATTCCAACCCATCCCCAGCCGCCCACAGACCAGATTTCCCAGTGCCTCTGATAAATAACAAATTGGGACTGACCAAAATTGGAGCTGATTGATCGATTGATTGTCTGTAAAGATTAAGTCTGTAAAGATGGCAGCACTGCTGGAGCCGCTGTAGTGGACCCATGGGGAGTGAGGGAGCAGAGGTGCAGTGCTCCCATGGGGTCCGGCTGCCCAGTTGACTGCCATTGGCTCTGCACAGGCTTGAAATGCCCATTGAGGGAGCAGAGAGTGATTTTATTTGAGATCCTGCAACCTTGGGATCTGCGCCCAAGATGGCACCATCTATTAATCGGCAGCAGCCATGACGGGTTGTAGACTTCTGGGAAGTGGAGGACTGGAGCAGGGCACCACAGGTCAGGAAGATCATCCCTCCACACCTCGCATCTGAGAAGGAGACGACCCACTGGACTGTGACCATGGCAGTAGACCAGTGAGGAGCCTCTGTGGCTGAGGGACCAGTACAAGATGCAGGCTGCTGCCGACTCAATGCAAGGAATCAGTGCAAGCCGTGGGCTGCTGGAAACTGCTGTCGGGAGACTGGCTCTAACTGGCCAGAGGAGTACCAGGTATTGGAACTGGGATGTGAAGAGGTGCCAAGGGTGCCAAAGGGTCCCTGACTGTGTCAGATCTGGAGCTTGGGTCGCCAATGGTTTGGACTGGACTCTGTGTGACTGCGGAAACACTGGAGGCGAATCCACTGACACTTGGTTACTCTGGTGGGACTCTCTTTTGCTTCTCTTTCTCTGACTGTAAGAGGCACTTAGACATATGCTGCCAGTGGTGAATCTGTCTGCCTTGCAGCAGGCAAAAGAAAAATTAATGTAATATGATACTGTTTTATTACTATAACAATAAATTAAATCTTGAATCTTGAATCTTGATTTTCTATTTGATTGGTTAAACTCCTTTTGGAAAGCCAATTAAAAGGCTTGTGTGTGGGGGAAAACAGCAGGAATTGATATTGAGAAGATTTTTTGCATTGCCAACCTCTGCAGGTTTGCAGAGGCCGAAAAGAAATGACCCAAGAGTTCTAATTTGCGAAAAAGGCAGAGATCCAGAGAGTTATAGTTGAACACTATATAGCAGTGGGGAAGTTTGGAGAGGGGGGGTGTTAAAACAATATCTTAAGTGTAAATCTCTAGAGCAGCGGTCACCAGTGGAACAAATTGAATTAGAAAAACTTAGATTTGAAGCAGAGAGGAGAGAAGGCATTTTGGGAGAGAACAAAGGAAGTTAGAGTTAGAAAAATGTAGATTGGAGGAAGCAGAGAAGCAAAGGGAGTTTGAGAAGGAGAAGAGGAAAGAAGGAGTTCCATCTTCTGGCCCTAGTGAGAAATTTAGGGAGGTTCAGTTAGTTCCTCCATTTGATGAGGCTGAGATTGATAAATACTTCCCACATTTCGAGAAGTTGCTGAAAGCTTAAAGTGTGCAAAAGACCATTGGACCCTTATGTTACAAAGTATGATTAAAGGGAAAGCCCAGCAGGGTTACTCTGCCGTTACAAACAGACAAGCTGCTGACATGAGACTGTAAAGCAAGCTGTGGTTAAGGCTTATGAATTGGTTCCAAAAGCTTACAGAAAAAAATTCTGGAATTTAAGAAAATCAGTGAATCTGTATTTTTTTTAAATTATTTATCATTTGCATCAGAACAAATATTAACTTAATAAAGATAATATCTTATAACAACATAATACAAAAAATAATATCTAATTTTCTCCCTGACATCCCTTCCCTTCTACCCCATAGAAAGAAAAGAAAAAAG